>NC_081537.1:7611706-8811706 GCF_030273125.1 Centropristis striata
CACATAACATTTTTCCCAGTTGGGTGATATTGTATTATAGAAACTTTATTGAAATCCTACTGTGTCATTTTTGTAATCACTGCACATAATTTTCTTCAGTTGGATTCTTTTTCTCTCTATTTCAAGGGCACTTTATCGTGTTTTCTATTGGCAGACTACAGGCAGACTATTAATCCGCTTTTTGCTTCGTTATTGTCGCGGGGTTCTACTATCAACCTTGTCAAAATACAAAAATCCAGGCTTAGTCGGGAAATGAATGTTCTCAATTTTTATTCTCCTCCTCTCCAAGTGCAAACAGTGCCAATATGTACAACCCAAAAAAAATGAATAAACAAATAAAACAAAGTAAATGAAGCAAAAATGCTATATATATACAAGTACCAAAACTAAAACAAAAATAGAGCAAAATGAGTTCTTCAATAACTCTTTGCACAATAATCAAAGCTTTTCTCAATTCGCAAATCAGTTACCTCTTCTGTAACAAAACCACTCTACACATATCAGGGCTCTGGCTGCCTCGTATGTAGAGGTAGCTCCTCCCCCATTGCGGATTTTAGTACCACTCGATGTAGCTGTTCGTCATAGCAACGCCACATGCAAGCAACGCCTGTTTCGCATTCCCCGTTCGTTGGCTACCAAAGAGAGGCACCAGAGGGGCATTAGAAGGGGACTAGAAGGGCACTCATTAAGGCACATTATTGATTTTTTTTTTGCACTGGAGGGCACATCATCATCATTTATCATATGAAAGGGCACCCTCAAGGGCACCCATTTGTTTTTTGGACGTGTAAAGGGCAGCCAAAAAGGCACTTCCTCTCGTTTTCACCACTCTAGAGGCACTTAAGCGCGCTTTTTCAACCATGGAGGCATGAAGGGGGGGCGGTCGCCCCTCCTGACCCCCCACTGAGTCCGCCACTGAGTGTGTGTGTGTGTGTGTGTGTGTGTGTGTGTGTGTGTGTGTGTGTGTGTGTCTGCAGCTTGTTGCTCTTGTTGCTGCAGCTCTTCATATTGTTGTTTATAATCTGAATTGCTGTGTCTTCTGTCTGCTGTTTGGCACTCTGATTATGATTTATGAATTCATTATGGTTATGATTTGCTGCTCTGGTGTTGAAATATGTTATAATATTGATGTTTGATTAATCAGTGTGCTGTGGCTGAAATGCTTTTGGTTGGTTACTGAGGTTTTCTGTTGACTCATCAGCTGATGTTGTTGACTGTTTGTGTGGCTGTCAACATGAAGCTCATGCTCATTATTATGTTTCTGTGTTATTGTCTTCATGGACAGGAAGTCTCATGTTCTGTGTTAAAATGGGATTTCTTGCTTGTCTTCTCTGTGCATCAACATCCTGAACTCCATCACACAAACACCCAGTAAACTCCTCTACGGCTCACCTGATGCCTCTATTAATATTACAGTAATGTGGATTTATTATGATCATAACTGGCATGTTTTAATCTGCTGCATCTCTGCCTGTGGGTTGTTCTGACCCAGTATTTTCTGATCGTCATGTGCTCTGAGCTTCACAGCAGTGATGATGATATTTTTCTGAGGAAATGTTTTAGCTGTTTGCTGTTTGCTTTGATAGCATCTCTGTTTATGTGCAGTGTGGAAAATGCTTTTGAAGCTGATAAAATTGACCTTTTTTTTTTTAAATCTTTTTTTTTTAAACTTATTTTTTTAAGTTTATCAGCTCGCTGTGCTGTGATGTGACCTGAACTCAAGAAGTTTCTTATTGAAGAACCTCAACTGAGCCACTTCAGCCTTCATCTATACACACACTAACCTTCATCTTCATCCTGAGCCTTCCAGCACAAACTGTCTCCTCCTGCCTCCTCCTGTCCCCTCCTGTCTCCTCCTACCTCCTTCCGTCTCCTCCTGCCTCCTCCTGTCTCCTACTGTCTCCTACTGTTGTCTCATCTTGTCTCCTCCTCCTATCTCCTCCTGTATCCTCATCCTGTCTCCTCCTGTATCCTCCTGTCTCCTCCTGACTCCTTGACTCCTCCTGCCTCCTCCCATCTCCTCCTGCCTCCTCCTGCCTCCTACTGTCACCTACTGTTGTCTCATCTTGTCTCCTCCTCCTCTCTCGCCTCCTCCTGCCTCCTCCCATCTCCTCCTGCCTCCTCCTGTCTCCTCCTGCCTCCTCCCATCTCCTCCTGCCTCCTCCTATCTCCTCCAGTCTCCTCTTGACTCTTCCCATCTCCTCCTGCCTCCTCCTATCTCCTCCTGTCTCCTCCTGTTTCTTCCTCCTGTCTCCTCCTCCTATCTCCTCCTGTCTCTTCCTCCTGCCTCCTCCTGATTCTCACCTCCTCCTGATTCCTGTCTCCTCCTTTCTCTCTCCTCCTTTCTTTCTCCTCTTGCCTCCTCTTCTCTGTTCTCCTGCATACAGTTCTGAGGAGGTCTGTTGTTTATGTTTTAGTGGATGGTTTAAATGAAAAATGATTTTACAAGGTTGAAAATTTCACACCAGCATATATTTTTATTAGCATTTTATCCTGCAAGATAAATGTAGAATATTGTGTCTAAAGTTGCGTATATACTTGATTACCAGCCGACAGGAAGATCTGACCTGATGAACATGTGTTGAGTTGAGTTTTTCGTGTTATTTTGCTGGAACTCTGTGTTTTAACTTTGCTATTGTTCTCTGTTTCATGGTGCATTTGATGTTGGGTCCAAAAAGGATACGCTGCAAATGATGCTTCATTGTTCAGTTTGTGGCTAACAGTGTGAGCTCAGTTTATTATATAATTGTATCTACAATGATGTTTCTGTATGTGAAGCATTAAAGTTTGATCCCAGTTTATTCTGAGCTGCCAGTGAGAGAGTGTAAATACTAAATTTCAAGCGTGCACAAATGGGCGTTCCAGGCGAGCTCCCTGTGTGTTCTGATGAGACTCTAACAGATCTGTTAATGCTGCTGAAGCTGTCCATCATTATGACCTTCAGATGATTTACAGACGCTCAGTGGGACAACCTGATACTGTCTCTGCCGTGCAGAGTCCTCAGCTCGGAGGTGTTAAAGGCTCAGGGTCGCTGCTGGCTGCACAGATATTTCTCCACAACGCTGCCGTGCCTCTTTAACCCTTTGATGCACAACATGGGGCTAAAGTGACCCGACTGAGTTTTAAATTTTCTATATGTTTGCAATAAATTAATTTCACCATTCAGTATTCCAGGTTTTCCTGGAATATCGACTTGTTTTTGATCACCACACATCCTAATATTTTGTTTTCATTTCTTACTTTTTGAAGAAAAAACCTTTTTGTATCACTACTCTTCCAATGCACAGCATGGGACAAAAATGCATTATGGGGTATTGTGTGTATAATTTGAAGGAACAATGAATTTAATCAATTTTGGAAAAAGGCTGAAACATAAAAAAATGTTGAAAAAGTGAAGCGCTGTGAAAACCTTCCAGATACACTGTATGTGTGATAAAATGATACATAAACATGTTAAATATATGAAATATATGAGTGTGGAAAGTAACTATTTGAAACAAATTACTATTATTATAGTGTTAGGTCATTTAATTTTAAATCAAATTTGGATGAATGAGTCATTTTTGACCCATGTTGTGCATTAGAAGGGTTGTCCATATGTTGTACATCAAAGGGTTAAAGCAGGAACTCTTCCCGGTAACAGAGAGGCATCTCCAGCTTAGAGGGACAATGTGGAGGTCACAGACAGAGACCTGCTGCAGGATTTACACTGTAAACATCTTAAAGAGGTCTCCCCTACATGGAGTCCTGCACAGGCTTCTGATAGCAGCATGACGACAGGGACGCCCGTCCACCACGGGACGCACGTCCATCACGGGACGACTGGCCTGTTTATGTTGTGAGTTTGTTTTGCACAGTTCAGATTACCGACCACTGAACCCAACAGTGTGATCTACAGTAAACACGGAGACTCTGCCCTGTTTACTGATGGCGTTCAATGTGGACTCTTTTCCACTTTTGGTGGAACTGAAACTGGAAATTTCTCGCTTTTTTCCCCAAATCAAATTCAAAATAACTGACAGCACATGTGGCACACAATACACCATCAGTTTGATAAGAAACCTTAACCCATAGGAACCTATGGTGACACGCGTGTAACAAACACTTTAACCCTTTATCAGGCAAAGAACTATATTTGGTAACTTCAGGTAATATTTCGAGAAAATAGTTGCAAATTTACTAGATTAAAGTGGCAAATCTACAAGAAAAAAAGTCAAAGATTTAAGAGATTTAAAGTGGCAAATCTGTGCGAAAAAGTTGCAGATTTACGAGAAAAAAGCTACTTTTTTCTCCCAGATTCACCACTTTAAATCTCATAAATCTACTCATTTTTTTCTCGTAGATTTGCCACTTTAAATTTATTTCTCAAAATGTTATTTTCTTATGTTTTTTTTCTACACATTCTGGCAGTATGTAACATCCTCCAAAATTCTCTAGGGTTGAAATTTGGAATTTGCGAGTGTTTCAATGAGTGCCCTGGTGAATCTGGGTGAAAAAAGTTGCATTTTAACCACTTTTTTCTTGGAAATCTGTGACTTTTTCACGCAGATTTGCCACTTTAAATCTCCTAAATCTGCGACTCTGTTCAGTGTGTGATGTATTCTTATAAAAAAAAACAACATTTGTATGGAGAGGTGGTGGCATGTTACACAACTAACTGCTTCCATTCATATTGAGCATCGAATCATCAGAAAAAAATGAATCACTCTTAGTATCAGTGTCACTTTAAGAGAACTGGTGTAATTATTTTTCAAACAACACCCAGTCCTGTTCTTCTCTGCCTTGCTGGTGCATTGCTTGATTTTTAAATTTTTTTTGTTTGTGCAAGTTCCTACTGCCAATCAGGAGAATGCATAACAACCAATCCAGGAACTGTACACTCATGCATGTGCAAGCAACCTGCAGCAGAATACAAATTAATGACTTCTAGTGGTCAGAAACTCTGTAGTGGGCTGAAATGGACATTTGTGTTGTTATTTTTAACATGAAACATTTTTTTTAAGCAGACAATTTGAGATGAGCATTTTAAACTTGAAAATAGAAAATGATGAATCAATGTTTTTGTTAATTTCAAGAAATGACAGTCTAAACTTTAAACAACGTTCATCACAGCTGATCTTTGTGTTCCTGAAAGATGAATAAGATGAATCACTTTTTCCTCTTGGTGTGATATTTTATTGATTCTTTGGACAACAATACGAAATTTTCTGACTGATTGTCGATGATTGAATACATTAATATAGATCCCAGATAATCAGGTCAGTGTGCTGAGGAAACCCTCTGGAGTCTCCAAAAGGACCAAATCATGACTTCATCACATCCAGACTAGAAAACAAAGCAGCGTGGAGCCCTACTGTAAATTTACCTCTAAAGTTCTGGCTGTAAACTCCATGAGGCCAGTTTCAGTTTGATGATGATATACCAAGTAAAACTGGAGACAAGCTCAAATATATTTAGTATAAAATGATAGAACTGGATGTAATTCTCATGTTATATTTGCAACCTTTGTTCACATTTGCAACATTTAAAATTCTTTATTGAGCATGATAGTGTTTTGAAAGTAAAAAAAAAAAGATTCAAAATCACATTTTATGTTGGACTAAAGGACTAAAAAAATTAGACAAAATGACTAAAAAAAGATGCAAAATGACAAAAAAGACACAAAATGACAAAAAAAGACACAATGACTAAAAAAAGACACAAAAAGACCAAAAAAAGACACAAAACGACTAAAAAAAGACACAAAATGACTAAAATTGGTACGCTAAACACACAAGACACAAATAAAATAGAGTCACAGTTGGATGACAGGATCACACACAATCACAAGATCACATTTATGTTGGCTTTTCTTTGTTTCTTTTTGGTTCAAAATGCTGATCCAGTAAGTCAGAATAAAAAAATCAATTATTAGGTGATATAGGTGAGGTTGTGCTGGGAAAAAAAACCCAACATGTTGTTTAAAAATTTTTTAAGTGCTGTATACAGACAGAATGAAAAGGATTCAAAAATGGACAAAGCAGCCTAAAACTCCATAGAGTTAACATATTTAGTCAGTGATCAGAGCGGAGAGCAGGAGGTGGTCTCTGATGAGAGCAGAGGGTTTGGATCAGAGTTGTGGGGAATCAGAGCAGAGCTGCTGGCAGCCTGACTCACTTTGTCCCCTCGTGGTCCCATTGTATCGAATGTCTCCTGCCCTTCTTTCTTTCCACTCCTCTTCCTCTGTGTAACTGAAGACCACACAAACAGCTGGCAGCAGCTCAGAGTAGAAGTGGAGCATCAGAGGAGGATAAAAACAGAGCACAGATCAGGGCTTTTTTCTCCTCCTGCTACTTTTGACTCGGCACGTTTTTTCCGCCGGGGCGATCGGGTTCCCTGCTGCAGTTATTCCCCCTTGTTAAAAAGAGAGAATAGAAGTTCACGGGTTAAATTTAGGTTTAGTGAATATCTGCTCGGAAACTGAAGCCTCCTGCATGTGCCGGGGTCAGAGACTCCGTCCCTCTGAGTCCCTCTGAGTCCCTCTGAGTCCCTCAAATAGCAGCGAGGAGTGAAGGCTTGGCTCTTTAATCCTCCTGCAGAGCTGCAGATCATCATCAGAGTCCAACTGATGAATATTAGTGCAGGATTAGAGATGAATAACGAGGTGTCTGTGTGATGGATGACCTGCGAGTCAGCGAGTGCAAATCAGGTTTCAGGTGAATCTTTAATAAAGGCAACAAAAATAAAGTTTTCATAAAGTCACACAGTTAATCCTGCTGAATGACAGTTTCTGTTGCCTGCAGGTTGAGGCTGCACTATTAGGGAAAAACATATTATTATTGAGATGATTTTGATATTATACATATAATATATTATTAATATATTGATAATATATATGTATAAATATAAATAAATATATATTGATTTATAATATTGGAGGGAATAATACATTTTTGCTTTATAGAAAAATGATAAATGTTTATTAAAAGGATCCTGGTGTGATTTTAACATTTTATTTTAAATAATAATAATAGTAATAATAACAATAATAATATAAAAATAAATATATATAATTTATTTCTGCAAGGATCTGTTCCAAACAAAGATTTTTTCTTAAGTCTATAAAATTTGATTTTTTTCCAGGATTTCTCTGCAGAACCACAACACTTCACGGTTCACTTCAAGGTTTTTTGACACAAATATTCCTCCTCCTACAATATGAATGATTCACTCAGCATATGCAGTCAGGCTGCAAAATTCATAAAATTTTCATCAAAATCACACTGTCTCTCTATCGTTGGTTTCCAGATAAAACAAAAAAACTTTTAGACATGTTTTCTGAGATCAGTGACTTTGAATTGTGTGCTTGATTGCAGCCTTTTCTTTACATTATCTCCTCTGAGTCTTCATCAGTCCAGTAACTCAACTAAAATTAATCTGTATATATTTTTGTAATCGATGAATTAATGTAATTTATCAAGCACCAGTGCAGCTGCAGCTTGTGAGATGTGAGGACACTAACTTCTTCTTTTTCAACTCTCTCTTTTATATTGAACATAGACCATCACAACATTTATTCAGCTGAACACTTCCACAACAACCATGTGGACTCAACACAGGAAAGGCAAGAATCATAATTCCAACTTCAGCAAATGTGCTTAACTGATTCTAGTTGTGCATTTAAAAATTAGAGCAGCTCTCTGAGACTCTGCAGCTGATGATCCATCTCTTCAGACTTTGTAGTGTTCAGGAGCTTTAAGTTGTAATGTAGAAGTTATTTTTCTGTAATCCTGCTGACAAACGGACCGACTGAAATAAATATTACTTTTTAAATATACAGTTTTGGGCACACGTGCAGTCTGATCAGAAGAGTTTATAATGTATTTCTTTTCAAAACACATGTTACAAAGTGCTTAACAAAGACAAGTTACGAACACATAAAACCACAGATAAAAGTAATGTTAGAAAATGACATCAGTTTGTGCAATTAAAAGACAGTTCAGGGAAAGTTAAAATTCAGGTTATATCCAATAAATTACATTTTTTCCTGATAAAGATTTTGGTTATTGTCAAGAAAAGCATATTAAATGTCTCTATCAGCTCTTAAATTAAACTCTTATCAGCTATTTTTGTTATTATTACTATATTTGTCCAAACAAATGTACCTTTTGTTGTACCAGCCGTTAAAATTAACAAGAAATTAGAGTAAAGAATGGTCGAATAATTTTTTCCATGACTGTATATTTTAAGAAGAGACTAGAAAGAGATCGCTGACTCAGCTGACCTGAGTTTATGAGTTCAAAAGTCTATTCATTGACTAAATAAAGGATGTGGTTTATATTGGCTTTACTCTGATCCACTGAAACTTCCCCTGATGAGCTGTGACTCTGGTGCTGAGGATCAGACCAGGACTTCTCCCTCTGTGGGACTTCTGTGCTGGTCCTGGTCTCTGTGAGCCAGCAGGGACTCTGCAGGCTTTGTTCTGATCCTGGATCAGCAGCTCAAACTGGAGACTGTAATCACTTCTCACAGTTCCCCTAATAATCAGCAGCGAGTGAGAGCTGGAAACACTGTGATGCAGCTGATTCACCGTGAGTGTTAGAGTCCGTTATTAGAGACGTGGAAAATATTTCTTTCTTCCCGCCTGAGGCTTTAACCCCCGACTGTCCTTTAATAGAGACACATTACAGAAACACAGTGGGCTGTTTACTGCAGCGACAGGCTGAAACTAAAAGCTATTCCTGCTCTGCCCTTGGACTGGAAGGTGAAACAATATTTACTGACAGCTGCCCGTCAGACTGCGCACAGACTCAGGGGAGAGGTCAGCACGTTGTTCTACTTTCTGCACAGAAAGTCGCGCAAATTGTTGCAATCGAAGTTAGGCTCAATTTGGCAAAACCCCAAATTGAGCAAGAAAAGAGTTTTGAAAGAATTTACCGTAAGTTCTCTAATTGGGAAAGTTACTGCAGAGGAAGAACACGCTGCAGCTGCATTACTTAATGTTCTCACACTTATTATTCGATCAGAAGTTATTTCAAAATGAAAGTGTATTTAGTAAATACTGAAAAGTTGAGAAACTCAACAAGTTTGCAACATTTTCTGAGAGCTTAATGGATTAGTTTTCTTAAAATGTCCCTTTATTATTGTCTTTCCAAGTCAGTTTTAATTATGTAAAGTTGGTTGATATAACTATTAAATCTACATTATGACCTACATATTATTTATATTTCTTTCACAGTTTTTTTTTCTTGAAAGTTTCAGAACAAACACGGAGCAGCTGTTTAATTCACAGTCTACACACACACAATTAATTAATTAAATAAATAAATAAAGAAAGAAATAAATAAATAAAAATAATAAAATATTAGTGGTAGTAATGGTGATATTAGAAGTAATAAAAAAAAAGTAAATAAAGTAAAATAAAAATGCAACTAACAACAAAAGAGTGATTCATGCCACAATCGGAGTGCATCTAATAATAATAATAATAATAATAATAATAATAATAATAATACTCTCTTTATACGAAAGAGAGATCAAGATATTATAAATCTACATTAGATGCATTTTCTTCTTCTGTGAATATTATTATTAATATTGATTGTTTATCTCATCACTTGCAGACTCAGTTTCAGCTGCTCTCATGTTACCTCATATAAATTGTTCCACTAACGCCCACACAGTGAGGCGTGCAGATTAAAATGTTAGTAAAAAGATCCGCGCTGATTCACTGATGTGATGCTTCAGACTTATTGTTTTTACATGCAAAAACTTTTAATATAGATAATTAATAATTCTTCGTCATCATGAGACAAAGTTCCAACATTTACAGTCCAAATGAACCCGCTGCCCCTGGGCCCTGAGCCTTGACTCTCAGGCTGGAAGTGTTTCCGATTCAGAACTTAAACATGGTGTCGATCCATCACACAGATAAACTTCATTGTGTTCAGCTTTGTGTCATATGGAGACCTTGTGCTGAAGGCTGAGCTGCTCACACAGCTCCTCGCTCCGCAGGGCCGCGCTGCCTGGACCCGGGCAGAGCTGACGTAGGCGGCGTCCGGCCTGAGCCGAGCTGCCGCTGCCTGTAAACAGCTCGCTGTGAGTCACAACGCTCCCACAGCAGCTGGTTCCACCTATTGTTCAGCTCCCGGAGAGACGTCACGGCCGCACCGCGACACCTCTCAAGGGTGTCCCCACAGCGACCTGGAGCACCTTTCACACCATTCATCTCAATCTGTCACGACCCCAGTACGTAATGGAGAACTCCACCACCAAGTCCACCAGATACACAAAACACAAACACTGAGCGATCCAGGGAACCTCACTTCACACCAGAAACTTTAAAAGATCGCCAAAACCTTGAACGGATCATCAGTTACACATGTTTCCGTTATAAAAAGTGACCAAAACTTGTGTTAAATGTTGATATTTGTGTCAGTATCTCTTTTTTCTACATGTGTCATTTAAAATAAAGTATTTGCACTAACAAGATCCTGTTAAAAACATAAAATTGTGCTCCTCAGAGACACTGTGAAGACATGATTGATTCTGCAGAGACCAGCGGTCACGTGACAAATATTCACTGAAAATCTGTTTACACAGAGCAGAGAGAAGAGGAGAGGAAAGGCTAGAAACATGACATTACTGCAATATGTACAATATGTGGAGAAAACTGTTTTTGGTTATATTGCATATTTTTTGGGTAATTTTGTGTCTTTTTTAATATATATATATGGAAAATTGGAAAATTGTTATATATAAATACCATTTTATTTTTTAAAACTAATTTATCAGAGAAATTCAACTTATTTTTCTGGTTTCCGTCATTCTAACTGTGTTAGTCTGCACAAAGACATGTTTGAGTTGTTCTGATTGTGCTGATTCCACAGAGCTGCAGGATTTACAGATTAATGTAGATTTTAGATATTGCAGTGAAACACAAGGACACAGAGAGGAGAATGTAAAGGAGTTCATTAAGAGTCATGCACAGATCATGCACTGTCAGCCATACTCTGAAGCTATATGTGACTCTGATCCTGAGTGTATTTCCTCTATAGGTCCCTCAGGCCTTCACCTCCTATTGTTATGAAGTATCATACTCAACTTTTATTTCTGTTTGCAGCCACAGCAGCAGAGCTGGGATACATGCATGCCCTTTACACATCTTATATAACATCAGCACACACACACACACACACACACACACACACACACACACACACACACACATTGTGATACAGACGCATTATATTTATCCTGAAACCACCAAGTGGATCAACAGCAGAGAAATGTTCTCTGAGCCACCACACACACACACACACACACACACACACACACACACACACACACACACACACACACACACACACACACACTGCTGAGGCTGTCGCTGGTCAGTTGTGTGAGCAGGAATGTGACAGCAGGTGTTCAGAGCTGACAGCAGCTCGGAGTGTGTGTGTGTGTGTGTAGACTGTGAGTTCATCACTGATCAACCTATACAAACTGTATATAAATAGGTGTGTGTGTATTTATATGAAGTGTGTGTGTGACCTCTGTTTTCACCGTGTTTGACTCCAGAGATGTCAGGAAATCTGAATGTGTCCCTTCCTTCGATCTTTCTGCCTGAAGAGAGGAAGTCCCTGAGTATATTTAGAGCACAGCTGTCCACCGTGGAAACATTCAAGGCCCTGAGTGTACACACACACACACACACACACACACACACACACACACACACACACACACACACCAACAAACCGACACAGACACCAAGAACACACCAACATCACACACACACACCCAACAAACCAACACACATCAACACACACCCACACAGACACACTAACAAACCAACACACACCAACACACACACACACACACACACACACACACACACACACACACACACACACTGAAACACACCAACACACACACACCAAAACACGGACACACACACCAACACATGCATAGACACACTCACACACTAACTCACCAACACACATAGACACACTTACAAACAACACACACCAACACACAGGGACACGCCAACTCACCAACACACATAGACTCACTGACACACTGAAACACACCAACACACTGACCAACACACAGACACACCTACACACCAACACACATACACACCAACACACATACACACCAACACACATAGACACACCGACACACTGACACACTGAAACACACCAACACACCGACACACACACCAACACATGCATAGACATACCAACACACACCAACTCACCAACACACAGAGACACATTTTAGACCGTAGCTTTCCTCTGCTCTCCGTCCCTGCAGAGAGTTTATCAGAGAAGATGAGGGAAATGTTTGGTGTGTTTTGTCTCTCTACAGACAACAAACAGCTCTGAGCTTCTGTCAGCCTGCAGAGTAACAACAGTTTCTCCTGTCACTCACAGGATGAGAGACAAAAAAATCAGACTTTCATGAAGTGGCTTCTCTAATAAATCTGGAGTTAAATAGAGTGCATCATCTTAGTTTGTTAATTTGTTTCTTCATATTAAGGGAATAACCTTTTGACTTTCATAAATGTTTATATTCATTTATAAATGACATAAATGATAAATGCATTGAATGCTAATGCAAAGCCCAATAAACTAATAAATTATGAATAACGATAAAATATGTTTAGTTAAAAATTAACTTTAAGTGAGTCCAGAATCTGTTTCCTCGTGGTCAGATTGTTTTCTCAGCCTCAGTTTTGATGAAAAACTGTTGATAAAATACCAAAACATTGCATGAAAATAATCATTTTAGCTTCATGAAGGACTAAACAATTATCGTTGATTAATTTTCAGTAATTGTGCAGATTTATGTTGCGAACAGATGCAAATTTGTTTGGGTATTTCTGAAAATTAGTAACAATGGATGTTAAAAAGTTACTTATTCATCAGTTTTATGAGAGTCTTTGGAAGTAAAAGTTAAAGTGAAACAACAGGACGAAGACGGAGCAGAAGTTAAATTACTTTCAGTCTGATCTTTGTCTTTCTGAGGAATCGGGAACAGAAAGGGAAAGTTAAAGGTTTTTCTCTGCTAATGTCTTCCCCTCATCTCTTCTCATATCTTCCCCTCGGGGTTTCCCACAGTGCACTGCTCCCCTCGCCGCCCTGACCTGCTGACGTTCCCCGCAGCCAGCTGTCGTATTGCTGCTGACAGCTGTGTGTGTGTGTGTGTGTGTGTGTGTGTGTGTGTGAGAGAGGGGAAAAAGGGTGTGACGGACGGGAGACAATCACTGTCGAGGCCGTTTTTAGACTCTGTGACCCGTTTCCAGTGTCATCCCAGATTCCAGAGAGGAGAGGAGGGAGAGTCCGAAGTACGGGAGCGTCCGGAGAACGGGAGCGTCCAGCCGACAGCTGCTGCTGCAACACTTTCATCCTCTCAGACAGTAAAGTTACTGAGCTTCCTGTCATTGTCCAGAAGCCTCCTGTTGCCATGACGCAGCACAAATCACTTATAGGCTATCAACGTTCAAATCTGTAAAAACGTGCTCCAGAAGCTAGGGTCGTTATGATACTAAAATTTTCAACTCGATACCGAAACTCAGGAAAATATTAAAAACTCGATACCATTCTCCATACCACAAGGATAAAAACAAAGACCCCAAAATTTAACAGAAATATTTTTATTAATAAGAAAAATGCAACATGTAAAAATTAACAGGACCACAGTTTAAATATTTATAATCAATAAGAGTTGTGCAAAAAGAAACTGCAACTATGATAACAAGCTTCAGATACTCGATACTTTTGAAAATGAGTATTGTATCCGGATACAACGTTTTAGTATCGATACTTTTTTGAGTATCGATACTTTTGACAACCCTACCAGAAGCTCCAGCTGGCTTTGTGCCGATCATTTAAACTTCTCTGGCCCAGAAACTTCTGACATCATCAGAAAAGAAACACTTGTTTAAATACAATTTTTTTAATTTTTTTAATTTACTTTGGTATTTTTAACTCTTTAAAAACTAAACATAGTAATACTAGTAGTAATAAAAATAGTCATTAACATTTTTCATAATAGCATAAATAAATATAGTAGTAATGGTGGTAAAAAAAAATATTAATAATGTTGGAAATAAAAATAGTAATAATATTGGTAAAAGAAAAGGATCATATTGGTAAAAAATTATAATAATAGTGATAAAAAAATAGTAATAATATTGGTAAAAAATTGCATTAATAGTGGAAAAAATAGTAATAGAATAATAGAATTAATAAGTAATATAAGTAATACAAATAGTTAAAATACTATTAATATAAATATAAATAATAATAGTAATATTATAACAACAACAAGGAGTAAAAAAATTAAATAAATATAAATTCATTAAAATAATAATGAGAAATAAATAATATAATCATAAAATAGGTAAAAAAAACTAATTAAAGGGTGCAGCTGGACAGAGAAAGATGAGAACAGAGCTGACTGGAGGCTGAAGGTCAGGTGACTCTTCATCAGATGATGGTTTCCTGTTTTCTGACCTCCAGCTGCATGAAGCAGCTCCACACGATGGAGATCTGTTTCCTCCTGATTACTGAGCAGCTCTGAGAGATAAAGCTCGTCTGTAATCGACTTCAACGATCACAGAGAAACATCACACATCCGCCCAGGAGGTCGAAACAGGTGAAGCACTGCGAGGTCAAAGGTCGGCTGTCCTGAGCAAGTTCAAAGCTCTGAAGTCGTCTCTGTCTGACAGCAGCGAGTATCTGCTTACAGCTCTGCTTCCATCTCCACCTGATCCCAGGGAAACCACTGGAGCGTCCCACAGACTGGCCTCATCACATTCATCCACTCAGGGAAACACAACTCCTGCAGAGCTGCAGAGCTCGGGCACATTATCCTGCTTTGACTGGGCCAAATAACAGATCAGAGAGAACGAGATGCCGGAGGGTCGGGGGTTCGATCCCTGACCTTGGCTACAAGTTGAAGTATCCTCGGACAGATCCTGAACCCCAGACTGCTCCTGATGCTGCCTGCATCAGTGTGTGACTGAGGGAAGCCTGGCCTCGTGTGTGTGTGTGTGTGTGTGTGTGTGTGTGTGTGTGTGTGTGTGTGTGTGTGTGTGTGTGTGTGTGTGTGTGTGTGTGTGTGTGTGTGTGTGTGTGTGTGTGTGTGTGTGTGTGTGTGTGTGTGTGTGTGTGTGTGTGTGTGTGTGTGTGTGTGTGTGTGTGTGTGTGTGTGTGTGTGTGTGTGAACTCTGTCTGCAGTGTAAAGCTCTTTGAGTGGTCACACAGACTAAAAAGTGTGATATAATCGCAGCCCATTGATGACGTGTCACAATGCTCTCTGACAAAACAAACAAACAAAAAAGAAAAACCCATGAATACCAACAACAGTAATAGTAATAATAAACATAGTAATACTAGTAGTAATAAAATTTGTTGTAAACATTTGTAATAATAGCATAAATAAATATAGTAGTAATGGTGGTAAAAAAAATAAAATAATAATGTTGTAAATAAAAGTAGTAATAATATTGGTAAAAATAGTAATAATGTTTGCAAAAAAGTGTAATAATAGTGGTGAAAATAGAAGTAATAGTGGTAAAAATTTGTAATAATAGTGGTAAAAATAGAAATAATAGTGGTAAAAAATAGAAATAATATTGGTAAAAAATATAAATAATAGTGTTAAAAAAAATAGTAATAATAGTGGTAAACAATTGTAATAATATTTGTAAAAAATAGTAATAATATTTGTAGAAAAACAGAAATAATATTGGTAAAAAATAGAAATAATAGTGTTAAAAAATTGAAATAATAGTGTTAAAAAATAGGAATAATAGTGGTAAACAATTGTAATAATATTGGTAAAAAAAATTTAATAATAGTGGTAAAAAAAAATAATAATAGTGGTAAAAAAATTTTTAATAATAGTGGTACATTTTTTTAAATAATAGTGGTAAAAATATTAATAATAGAAGTAATACAAATAGTTAAAATACTAGTAATATAAATACAAATGGGCACAAAGAAAAGTGTGATATAGTAACTGCAGTCTATTGATGACGTGTCACAGAGTGGCTGAGGAACGATCACGTTTCAGATCAGTAGAAGTCTTAGCAGTAGTTCAGATTGGATTTCTCATCAGCAGAAAGGGAGGAAAGCTGGACCATCACTGATGTCAGCTCTGATGTCACATGTGGACGCTTCAGCAGCTTTGTGGGACGAACTGACACGAGCTGCCAGTCAAACCTCTGAACCTCTGAGGCTGTTTGTCTCTGTAGTGATACAGAGAGGGAACAAAACTCTGGTTTTAGTTAAATTTTATTCTGATGCTTGCAGCAATAAACCCTCTGGGGTTTTATCCTGGTATACAAGTAGTTCATGGTATGCAGATTTATGCACAGATATTTGTGATGATAATCATTTTTTAGAGACTTCATTTATGACGTAACCCTACCCCCTGTATAATCATGTTTTTATATATATATATATATATATATATATATATATATATAACATGTGTAGTTATCATACTGTTCACATTTGCTTATCTGTGGTACTGAAATAAAATAATAAAAAATTTAATTTCTCTGAGACTATGAACAAAGTAGGGGGGTCCATGGGCAAGGTCCCTCGGAGTAATTTTTGCCCTAAAAGCATAAATTTGGTGCCTCTTGCACATTCTAATGCCACTATTCCATCTTAACCATTGCATGTTTTTAATGAATTATTGTAAAGGAGAATAAGGGTTCTGTTTTATTTAAGGCATCTTATTTTGGCAGTCTTCTTGTAAATTATGTGGTGGATTCTGCTAACACATCCATGTGCTCTTATTTTGAAAGCTACACGTGTTTGCTTTTAATTTTGAAGGCTGGTCTTCTTACTGTAACGCCTAATGGTGTGTTCAATTTACACTGAAAGTTGGAAAACTTGGAGCTCGGGACGATGTGGAAAATTCCGACATGGGTGTAGACCGTGAACGCACCATTAGCAGTACCACAAACGATGGACTCTCTATGTGCTGCAATGTAAATTAGTCTAGCTAACAGAACATTAATCCTCTGTTTTACTGACAATGTTTTTCACCCTATTTTGTGTCTTTTTTGTCATTTTGTGTCTTCTGTGTTTTTTTTGGTCATTCTGTCTTCTCATTTTGTGTATTTTTTGGTCATTTTATGTCCTTTCTTAGTCATTTTGTGTCTTTTTTTGGTCATTTTGTGTCTTTTGTGTCTTTTTCTGGTCATTTTGTTTCTTTTTTTTTGGTAATTTTGTGTCTCTTTGTGTATTTTTTAATCATTTTGTGTCTTTTTTTGGTCATTCTGTCTTCTCATTTTGTGTTTTTTTTGGTCATTTTATGTCCTTTCTTAGTCATTTTTGTGTCTTTTTGTGTCTTTTTTGGTCATTCTGTGTCTTTTGTGTCTTTTTCCGGTCATTTTGTGTCTTTTTTTTGGTCATTTTGTGTCTCTTTGTGTATTTTTTAATCATTTTGTGTCCTTTTTTGGTCATTTTGTGTCTTTTTTAGTCCTTTAGTCCAACATAAAATTTGATTTTAGTCTTTTTTTTTTTTACTTTCAAAACACTATCATGCTCAATAAAGAATTTTAAATGTCGCATATGTGAACAAAGGTTGCAAATATAACATATAAGAGGGTTACATCCAGTTCTATCATTTTATACTACTGGGTGTTGACCGCGAACGCACCATTAGCCGTACCACAAATGCTGGACTCTCTATGTGCTGCAATGTAAATTAGTCTAACTAACGGAACATTAATCCTCTGTTTTACCGACAATGTTTGTCACCTTTATGTAGGGAAAGTGGGGGGGACGGATCTGGATCACTATGAATCTGGGGGGACATATCCCCCCTGTCCCTAGTGCCATATGGGCACATGTCCTTGTGGTATTTCCTCGTTGGTTCCTAACAGATTTGCATCGATGGAGCAGTAACAGGACAGTAACTCCCAGTGTGCCTCAGTGCTGAAGGCTCCTGCAGCTTCAGGCCCAGGTCAGCTCGGCCTCAGGCACCAGTGGAAAAGTACCAGCAGCTCGTCTCAGGCTGACCGGTGCAGGCTGCACGTTAATTTCCATAAACAGGCTAAAATAGCTGCCGGACAGCAGAGCAACAACAACACAGCTCTCAGAAATATGTTTATGCTATACTGCACGCAGGGACAGAGGGAACAGATCCATGAAGATATCTGTCAAGTTTTATAGTGTCACTGATCGTGCACCAGATTAGAAACTGTAGAAAATATTGTGAAAATAACTGAAATGCTGCACATTCATCCACAAGTTACATAATTCTCCAGTTAGAAAGACTCCATGATAAACAAACATTTACATTGATATCTTTGCAGAAACATGTCAGTTCCTTTAGCTGAATAATCATCTCACATGATTATTTTGCAATTACTTTTTTTTTCGTTCTGTATAAAGCTGTCACTCTGCAGCAGCAAACCTCCTCCATTCCACAGCAACAACGTTTAGATGATAAACTGTTGATAAAATACCAAAACATTGTATGAAAAAAAGCATTTTAGCTTCATGAATGACTAAACAATTGTTATTGAGTCATTTTTGGTAATTGTGCAGAATTATGTTGTGAACAGATGAAAGTTTGTTTGAGTATTTCTGCTCGTTAACACCAGAGAAAATGAGTAAGTGAAACAGCAGGATGAAGACGATCAGCAGCAGAAGTTACAACAGGGAACTAAACTTCCACAATTTCAGTCTGATCTTTGTTTTTCTGAGGAATCCTGCAATTCCTTTTCATGTTCTGTAAAAACTTTTGAATTTATTAGGAAATAGAGTGCACGACACAACTGAGAATCTAATCTTTCACCTCTAATTAACTCTATGGAGTCTTGGGCTATTTTGTCCATTTTTAAATCCTTTTCATGTCTTTTTTGGTAATTTTGTGTCGTTTTTTGGTCATTTTGTGTCTGTTGTGTCTTTTATAGTTATTTTGTGTCTTTTTTGTCATTTTGTGTCTTCTGTGTTTTTTTTTTTGGTCATTCTGTCTTCTCATTTTGTGTCTTTTTGGTCATTTTATGTCCTTTCTTAGTCATTTTGTGTGTTTTTTGTGTCTTTTTTGGTCATTTTGTGTCTTTTTGTGTCTTTTTTTTTGTCATTTTGTGTCTTTTTTTTTGTCATTTTGTGTCGTTTTTTGGTCATTCTGTGTCTTTTTTTGGTCATTTTGTGTCTTTTTTTAGTCCTTTAGTCCAACATAAAATTTGATTTTAAGTCTTTTTTTTTACTTTCAAAACACTATCATGCTCAATAAAGAATTTTAAATGTTGCAAATGTGTACAAAGGTTGCAAAACATATAAGAGGGTTACATCCAGTTCTATCTTTTTATACTAAATATATTTGAGCTTGTCTCTAGTTTTACTTGGTATATCATCATCAAACTGAAACTGGCCTCATGGAGTTTACAGCCAGAACTTTAGAGGTCAATTTACAGTAGGGCTCCACGCTGCTTTGTTTTCTAGTCTGGATGTGTTGAAGAAGTCATGCTTTGGTGCTTTTGGAGACTCCAGAGGGTTAATTCTGACAAAGAAGTGCTGCATTACTGACTTGTTTCATTTGATAATCTTGCACCTAAATAATCCGTTTTCTGTCCCACATTAAACAGTTTATTGTGGAGACAATGCACAACAGATACTCTCAGTCCTTGAATCCAGGCGTAAAGTTTCCATCCTGCTGGATACTGAAGCGTAGTTTGAGGAAAGGAAGAGTCAGTCCAACACTTTATCGTTTCTGATCATGGTTCCCAGAGGATGAACCCAGTAACAAGCCACCTTCTGCTCCTCCAGCACCAACACACTAGTTGTTGATCTCAACAGCTACTGGATGGATGACAGAATATTTGTTTCATTGATGAATCGTGACTTGTCTCCTGTTGCATCATCACCAGTTTTTCTTTAGTTTTTGTGTGTTACATTGTGTGTTCAGATGATATTAGCTGCAGCGTGCTCAGCTCTGCCTCTCTCTCTCAGCTGCAGCAACAAACGGCTCCTCTTCCCTCTCCTCTTATCTCAGGATGCGTCTCCTAATACCTGCCATCCTGATTAGATGTGGAAAAGAAGCGTGCTGCTGCCATCCTTCCTGCTCTAATCACATCACCTGTTGATCATCTCAGATTGGATTAGATTCTTTCAACAGATCGATGTTCAGACCTCAGCAGTCACTCATCACATGTAATGTCAGCGTGCATGTGTTTTACCTTGCCAGCAGGCTCACATGTCAGCAGGACTTCATTATTTAACCTTTGTTGACCGCAAAGAGAGAGATGATGTCACCAGGCAGACTTCACCCCGAGATGTTCTTTAAGTGTTTAACTCTCAGCACTTACTCTTTTTATCTCTTTTTATATCGTCATGTTTCCACAGAAATATGTCTTTAAAGAAAATGTGAATGAGTGAGTTTCCAGCAAATAAACAAAGCTGCAGTAACGCCCTTTGGTCAGCAGGAGGCGGTTTAATGTGTTGCTGTAGGCCAGGGGTCTCAAACTCAAATTACCTCGGGCCGCTGGAGGCAGTATTAAAATGACCAAAAACAGACACAAAATTACTAAAAAAAGACACAAAATGACCCAAAAAAGACACAAAATGACCAAAAAAGACGCAAAATGACAGAAAAAAACTAAATTACTTTAAAAAGACACAAAAGGACCAAAAAATACAAAGAATAACCGAAAAAAAGACACAAAATTATTAAAAAAGACAAAATTATTTTAAAAAAGACACAAAATTACTTAAAAGACACAAAAATTACCAAAAAAAGACACAAAAATACAAAAAAAAAGTAATTAAAGGGACCTTCCACACACAACATGGTAAAGTGCCATTCATATAAAACTCACATTAAACTTTCATATCAAGGTGGGGGCCACAAAATATCGTCACGAGGGCCGCAGTTGGCTCGCGGGCTGCGAGTTTGAGACCCATGCTGTAGGCTAATCTGTCAGTAAACAAATCAAGTCAATTCAAATCAAATCAAATCATATCAAAATGACTTTATTTATCCCCGAGGGGAAATTCAGTTAGTTTGGTAACTCTGTTAGATTGAGACAGCCTGATGGCTGTAGGAGTGAAGGGTCTTTAGTATCTCTCCGACCTGCAATGAAGAGATACTAAAGATCAGCAAAAGATAAACAGAAGAAGAAGAAGAGAGAAAACAACAACAATAAGAGAGGAAATGAAGAGAAGTCTTCAGGAATTAGATTCAACTTCTAATAGTTCTCTCATCAGAAGGAACAGCTGATCAGTCATGTGATTAAATGTTTCAGAACAAGTTTCCATCTCCTGGTTAAATAGACAAAAAGCCATCTTAAAAACTTTATGTGCATTGTGGAAAGTACAATTACATTTTGTTGTTTCCGTCAAGCTTTTCTCACGAGAATCTGCAGAAATTTGAGTGAAGCTTCGACTCTTGAGTCTCTGTTGGGCAAATTTCTCTCCTTTTTCGTGCAAACATCTTTTTTTTGAAAGAAGTAAACATTGTGATGTCATCTATTGGTTGTGGATTACTGTTTTACTGTTTCGAGGCCTTGAGCTGCTATTTTATGGCGTAACCATCACAGCTTTTTGCTGACCAGAAGTGACTGTAGAGAAGGTGAAGCGATACGTTCACAACCCAAACTCAGTTCTGGACTGCGTGCGTGTGTGTGTGTGTGTGTGTGTGTGAGGCTGCACGCTCTTCAGTCTTGTTGTGACATAAACCGTGAACGTGTTTCACCTGATGAGCCACAGTAACC
Organism: Centropristis striata; assembly: GCF_030273125.1. Taxonomy (NCBI): domain Eukaryota; kingdom Metazoa; phylum Chordata; class Actinopteri; order Perciformes; family Serranidae; genus Centropristis; species Centropristis striata. The sequence continues at coordinate 7,633,431 of NC_081537.1, forward strand.
TATACAAACGAGTGTTTACTACAGCGGGGCCCTCTGGGACCAGGAGGGGCCTCGCACACTAAAGGCCCCGAGGTCTTCAAACCAGTCCCTGGGTCCTGGTGCTGCAGGGACCAGACTACACCACACTGTGTCTTGGGAGCCGCTTTTAATCAAGAATCCTCCTGATGAGGAGCAGCCGAGATGACTTTAGAGAATATCCATATAGCTGTATTAGTTTATGAAGCAATAATGGAATAATAATGTCACTTCTGCTTCAACTAAACATAAGACCAGTTATTATTTATTAGTCCCACAGCGAGGAGATGTTGAGGTACAGCTGCAAAACTACAAAGAAACATCAATAAAATAGGAAATATCAACTAGAAATGTAAAACATCTTATTAGGCTTGTCAAGATAATGAGTATAACGATTTATCGTCATTTATATTGTGTGGCGTTTTTGTGCTTTTTTGTGTTGTGTTTAAAGTAATAATAAAAAATAAAAATAAAAATAATAATAATAAAATAATAAAATTAATTGCTGAAAAAATCCTATATTTCCACAGCAGCCACTCCAGCTGTTTATGTTTTATTTTAGTAATAAAATAATATAATACACAATGTTTATCTCAGTGCAATGTTTTGGTTACAGAGCCTGAAAGTCTATTTCATTTGTTTTGGTTTATGTTTTATTTATCCAGAATATTTTAATATTTCTTTCCCACATTTCAATTCCAATGTTTAATATTCTTCAGATTTAAAAACTAGTTGTTGTGTAAAAGGATATACTTATTATTATTATTATTATTATTATTATTATGCTCTAATATGGTTATAAAACTAAAACAACATCGATACAATAATGCTATTGTTTATTGTGATTTTTTATTGTGGTTTCTGGGAAAATACGACGTCCTAAAAATTTGTTATTGTGACAGGTCTACAACTTAGACGATAATAAATATAAAATTAGGAATATTATATACATTGTAGACAGCTGAAAAATAAGAAAAAGTATTTGTGTTGCAGTGATTGGAGTATTGAAGGTGTTTATTGGTATTGTTTACATTATAGTTCAGTTATTGTTTGTTCTGATGTGTTTTAATGTTTTAATGTTTCAGAGCCTCAGTCACTCAGAGATAATGTGGTTAAAGTCTAACTCCAGTAAATGATCTCAGCATCACACTGAAGAATGTTTACCTGACTCCTCACACCTCCTGTTGCCACGGAACACACACACACACACACACACACACACACACACACACACACACACACACACTCGGCCCCATTAGCATCCATAAAAAAACGTAGCCTGTCAGCATTAATCAGCTGCCTGTTGTTGTGAACACTTTAGAACATCATGTGATCACCTCCTCCTGTCCTCCTCCTGTCCCCTGTCCTCCTGACCTCCTCCAGTCCTTCTTCTTTCTTCCTCCTGTCCTCCTTCTGTCCTCCTCCTGTCCTCCTTTCTTCCTCCTCTCCTCCTTTCCTCCTCCTGCCCTCCTCTTGTCTTCCTGTCCTCCTCTTGTCCTCCTGCCCTCCTTCTGTCCTCCTCCTGTCCTCCTCCTCCTGTCCTCCTTCATTCATCCACCTCTCCTCCTGTCCTCCTGTCCTCCGCCTTTCCTCCAGTTCTCCTCCTGTGCTCCTCCTGTTCTCCTGCCTTCCTTCTGTCCTCCTCCTGTCCTCCTCCTCCTGTCCTCCTTCTTTCATCCTCCTGTCCTCCTCCTTTCATCCTCCTGTCCTCCTTCCGTCCTCCTCCTGTCCTCCAGTCCTCCTGTCCTCCGCCTTTCCTCCAGTCCTTCTCCTCCTGTGCTCCTCCTGTCCTCCTGCCTTCCTTCTGTCCACCTCCTCCTGTCCTCCTTCTTTCATCCTCCTCTCCTCCTGTCCTCCTCCTGTCCTCCTCCTGTCCTCCTCCTGTCCTCCAGTCCTCCTGTCCTCTGCCTTTCCTCCAGTCCTCCTCCTCCTGTCCTCCTTCTTTCTTCCTCCTCTCCTCCTGTCTTCCTGTCCTCCTCCTCCTGTCCTCCTCCTGTCCTCAGGCTGTGTTCAGGTCTAATTCTGTCTCTGCTTCTCTTTACGTCTCCAGTATAATTGTGATTATGCCTCATTTTCCTCTGAATACTTTAATTATGTTTAATAATAGATCAGTGACTGGCTGTTCTGACACAATACCACCAGCCTTCAGGGAGACAAAATGACAAAATACTGACAAATATGTAGAAAATTGTCTTTTTTTTTTATCAATAAAAATTGTACACAAACAAAAAGATCTACCATAGTTTATTAGGATTGTAGTTTAGAGTGCAGATGTCAGCAGAAGACTCTTGTGGACAGTCTGAGGACTGAGTGTCTCTGTGGTTGTTTCCTTGGAGCTGTGAGGACGTCCAGCTCCTCTGAACACTGACTGGGACTATTAATAATCTCCTCCTCTCTACCTGTCTGTTTGCTCTCTGCTGCAGCCTCACAGCCTCACCGTCTGTTCCTGTAGAGCAGCAGTTCTACTCTGTAGATGGCTCTTAAATTTACTTTCCAATTAATGTCAAATATTTTCTCAATGAATCTATTATTTTTTTAGCTTTTGAACATGAAATTGTTTGAAAATGCCAGTTTCCTTCTTCTTTGTCTTGCTTTGTCCGACAGCTCATCCAAACTGAGAAACAGATTCAATTTATTAGGCAAAGAAAAGCAGCAGATTCTCACATATGAGAAGCTAGAATTGGCCAATATGTCACATTTTTTTGCTTAAAAAAAGCAAATAAAACACGAGCTCTGCAGATCTGATTGGTTTCAAGGTTTTCTGATTATTTCAACTCTTATTTCAAAAAGCAAAATGTCAAGTTGAGTTCCCCTTAAATTTATCGCCGGATTGCAATTTTGTGGCCGATCACCAATTTTTAAAAAGCCTGACCTGCCGATTCCGATTTTGGCTGATACCGATTTGTTTATAACTCACAGCATACACCTTTTTTTTTAAATTGAAAAACAATAACACAGCAGTATTTTTCTTTAACAAATAAAGGAAATCACAATGTCTGAGGTAGTTAATAAAATATTGAACTTAAAATAAATAGCAACAATTTACAGGACAAACTAACAAAAGAACTGCAACCATAAATAAAGTGTCATGAGTTTTTGGTTTCGTTATAGTGCAACATACATTCAACACAGTCACGCAGAAGTATGCGTACGTGCAGACGCACTTTCAGACCTTTGCGGAGGTAGATAAGATCTTAAGATCCTTAAGAAATTAAGGAAATTGGCAAGTATCCATATTTAGTTCTGATGTAGTGGGCTCACTTTTCTGAATGTCCTGTAGATCCTGGTATCATATGAAACTAGAAGATGTAAGGAATCTATAGGCACCATGTCAGGATATTGTGTCGGGAAGTTGTTTGTCTTTTTTTCAGTTTAATTCAGAAACATTTTTAGCAGTGAAGCTTGTTGTTTGTGAAATTTTGATAAAATGCTGCAGTTGTTGTCGTCCGTACATGTTTGATATCAGTTCAGTTCAGTTTGACTAAATACTTTGTTGGTCAGTCTGTGGGTTTGACTCTCATTGTGGAGAAATAAAAAGACTGAAGTGAGATGAATACACTGAGAATTTTCTCTTATCGTGACTCAAGTATCGGGATAAAATCACATTATCCATGATTCACACCTCTAGTGTTCACCAGGATATTTGATGTTTTTGGAGTATGCATATGTACAGTAAGCTCTTTATGAAGCGATCTTTTGCTCATAGTTCCTCAGTGGCGTCAACTGATGTGGTCTGGTAGCGAGCCACGACTCCACCAGCTGTTCACTCAGCCCACCTCTCCGTCACGTCTCCGTCTTTACTCAGTTAATGTAATAAAACCAATCTTTTTTTCCAAACTGTCCACAGTGACAGAACGAAGGCACATCACCAGCAGACAGGTTAATCCTCTCCTCTTAAGTCTCCTCCTCGTCTCTGGTCTCTGGGGGACCGGGCCCTGCAGCTGACGTGCTGGTTGTTAGGCTGGGTGCCATGGCAACAGCTGGGCACCGTGGAGGGTGTCACCTCTCTGGTGTACGGGGACAGAGAGTCTCTCCTCTGCTGCCTTTACACTTTAATTCCTGTTTAAACAATGTGGCTATTCTTTCAGTTTATGGGCCTTTCGAGGACCGGTCCTGGCTGAAACAGTCGCTTTATCAGAATCACAGAAAGACTCTTTTATCCCTCTGGACAGATAGTTTCACTTTCAGGAGTCTTCCTCTGACGTCCTGCTGCCTTTCTCAGGTGGAGACAATTTCGTTTCACTGAAAATAAATTTGGGAAAACTCATTAATTGTTCTCATAAACTGTTTGTAACAGTTTCCTGTTATTTACAGGAATAATACTGAAGTTATTGCTCTTCCACAGAACTGTCCACTGACAAACTGCTGACTGGACACATGACCGCAGGTTGGATTAAACAAAGACTTTACTCATGTTCTACCTCACCACAGGAACTGTGTCCAGCACTGTTTTCAACCTTTAACCATTTAGTTTTGGTGCTGAAACCCAAACTAGTTCTAAATCCTACCAACCTGCAACCAGATCTCCAACCTGAACGACAGAACAGACCGTCTGTCAGCACCACCCATAGACTCCTATGAGCGTTTTTAATATGGTTCACTGCTGTGAAAAAGCTGCAGTTTCTGTGGATTTAGGCTACAAAAGCACTGAGCTAGGTTTAGGAGAGAAACCTTCCTGGTTTGGCTCTAAAAGACAGTTTAAACAGGAAGTAAATTACGGAAATGCTGGAAGAGACGGAGTTATGAGGATGACGGGGAAAGTTGTTAACTTTTGTTTTACAAGGAACACCAATGCAGTTCTCCTGCTCTCATTCTGTCTGTTGGTCATTTATGACTTTGTTTTAGAAATGTTATTAAAAATTGTTATTTTATGTTGGTAATTGGTAATTTTGTGTCTTTTTTGTAATTTTGTGTCTTATTTAGTCATTTTATGTCTTTTTTGGTCATTTTGTCTTTTTTGGTCATTTTGTCTTTTTTGGTCATTTGTGTCTTTTTGTGTAATGTTGTCTTTATTGGTAATTTTGTGTCTTATTTTGGCAATTTTGTGTCTTTTGGTCATTTGTGTCTTATCTTGGTCCTTTTGTGTCATTTTCAATTATTTTGTGTCTTTTTTGGTCATTTTTGTGTCTTATTTTGGTAATTTTACATCTTATTTTGGTAACTTTACGTCTTTTTTTTGGTAATTTGTGCCTTTTTTGGTCATTTTGTTTCCTTTTTGTATGAACCCTGTGCTCCTGGTGAAAATCCTCCATTTGTTGGACCCATCCTCCTCCCCTCCCTCTCTCCCTGTGTGTGACATCACCATTTAAACTCCACATCACTGTCGATCATTTCTGCTACGTCAGCAAGATGGAGTGAAGGAAAGTTTTTAAGTGTAGAGGTCTCATTGTTTCTCATTGTTTTCCAGTAACTGTGTCCCAGTTGGCACCTGGTTCCACCAGAAATTTAAAAATAGTGTCACATCCTTTCAAAGTCCAGTAAAGTTAGACTGGTGTGTTAAAAAGAAACCAAACGAGTGAATATATTTACAAAACAACAAGTTTGTCCAGTTTGAGTGTTAGATTTCTTGTCTTTTAAAACAAAATGTGATCATTTGATAATTCTTTGTGACATATATTCTATTGAAACGGTACAAAGACGACATATTGAACCTGTTGAACTCTCTGCTCAGGCCCAGACCACTCCAAACATTCACTCCTCACAGGGAGGATATTTTAGGTATTTTTAATAAAAACTGCTTCTAGAAAGTAGGGTTGTCAAAAGTATCGATACCCCCTTCACTCTCTTGAAATCCCAGAATGAAGCAGAGAAAAGTCGACCTGCAACCAAACAGCAACACACACAGCCGACTCTATCTCTTTTTTTCATCAAGCTTTCCTAATATTGTGCACAGCATACAACCTCAAAATATTGTTCTAATTGTTTTTGTTTATTGTATTTATGCACTACCTCAGACCTGAAGCTTGTTATCATAGTTGCAGTTTCTTTTTGCACAACTGTTTTTTATGATAAATATTTAACCTGTGGTTCTGTTAATATTAACATATTAACATGTTGCATTTTTCTTGTTAATAAAAATATTTCTGTTAAATTTTGGGGTCTTTGTTCGAGTATCGGTATCGAGTTGAAAATTTGGTAACGCTTTATATTAAGGTCCTTGTAATAATATTAATTAACAAGTAATAAGGCCCTTGTAAGTCCTTACAAGATGCTTATTAACATTACTGTGTGTTTATTAGCTTATATAAGTGTTAATAATGGCATTACAAACACCCATGACCCACCCATTATGTCTTTGCCATGCCTTTATTAATCTTATTTTGTTTGCTTATTGATATTAAAATATACTTTACTACTCATCTATTATAAGTTAACTATAAGTTAACTATGCTTTTTGCAACTACCGGATCTAAAGCGAGAACAATGCCTTATTACTTGTTAATTAATGGTTATTAAGGACCTTATTATAAAGCGTTACCGAAAATTTTAGTATCGTGACAACACAGGAATCCGTGAAATAGCCACGGATTTTGAGTTAAGCAAATCCACGAAATTTCACGAAAATTTCTGTGAAACTGACACGGATTTCGCTACAATGCAAGTTAATGACAGTCATATCCCGTGGCTATTCCAACATACAAAGTGATTATGTACATTCACTGAGTGAATATTTAGAAAATAAAACATATATTTCTCTCTAGAAATGTGATCAAAATCCATTTTTATGCAGAAACTTAGTCAAAATATTGATTTTTTTTCACTAAAAATGAGAGAACTGTCCGCCATGTTTTTGTTCTGACCGCCGGGACCTTGAAAGTCACGTGACTTGGAACAAACCAATAGGAAAAAATATCCATGAAATAGCCTCGGGATATGACTGTTGTAGGATTGTAGCGAAATCCGTGTCAGTTTCACAGAAATAAGAGTGATTCCGTGGCTATTCCACGGATTTTGAGTTAAGCGAATCCGTGGCTATTTCACGGATTCCTGTGGGACCAGGTTCCGTGACAACCATACTAGAAAGATAATGCTAATGTTGCTACTTTCATGTTATTAACCTGCACTGGATTGTTCCTGATATGTGAAAGCTTGGCAGGTTAACCACAGCTACCGTGGCTATTCCATGGATATTTTTTCCTATTGGTTTGTTCCAAGTCACGTGACTTTCAAGGTCCCGGCGGTCAGAACAAAAAACATGGCAGACAGTTCTCTCATTTTTAGTGAAAAAATCAATATTTTGACTTAGTTTCTGCATAAAAATGGATTTTGATCACATTTCTAGCGAGAAATATATGTTTTATTTTCTAAATATTCACTCAGTGAATGTACATAATCACTTTGTATGTTGGAATAGCCACGGGATATGACTGTCATTAACTTGCATTGTAGTGAAATCCGTGTCAGTTTCACGGAAATTTGAGTGATTCCGTGGCTATTCCACAGATTTTGAGTTAAGCGAATCCGTGGCTATTTCATGGATTCCTGTGGGACCAGATTCCGTGACAACCATACTAGAAAGATAAAGATAATGTTGCTACTTTCATGTTATTACCCTGCACTGGATTGATTCTGATATGTGAAAGCTTGGCAGGTTAACCACAGCTACCGTGGCTATTCCATGGATATTTTTTCCTATTGGTTTGTTCCAAGTCACGTGACTTTCAAGGTCCCGGCGGTCAGAACAAAAAACATGGCGGACAGTTCTCTCATTTTTAGTGAAAAAATCTATATTTTGACTTAGTTTCTGCATAAAAATGGATTTTGATCACATTTCTAGGGAGAAATATATGTTTTATTTTCTAAATATTCACTCAGTGAATGTACATAATCACTTTGTATGTTGGAATAGCCACGGGATATGACTGTCATTAACTTCCATTGTAGCGAAATCCGTGTCAGTTTCACGGATTTTGAGTTAAGCGAATCCGTGGCTATTCCACGGATTCCTGTGAGACCAGGTTCCGTGACAACCCTACTAGAAATATAACATTAATGTTGCTACTTTCATGTTATTAACCTGCACTGAATTGTTTCTGATATGTGAAAGCTTGGCAGGCTAACCACAGCTAGCAGAGTGAAAGCTGACCCTGTTCCAGCTCTGCGCTGCTGTCGGAGGTCAGCCTGGTGATGTGTGTCAGGATGCGGCTGCTCTCTGAAGGTGAGAGAAGCGAGGTGTGTGCCAGCCTCCTGTCGGTGTAAGGCTGTGTGAGTGGAACTATCCCATCCTGTCACAGCTGTTGTTTTCTGTGCAGCAGTAGCGAGCATGAATACGCTCCCGCTCCCTGAATAGTTAATCCTCTCTCTGTTTGCCTGCAGATATCTGGCACACGCAGCAATGCAGCCTTATCCCGAGCTTCTGTCACGTCCATTTAATCATTGACAATGTCTTTGTATATCTTGCATCCTGTGCGATAAAATCACCATGCTAACAAAGCCACGAGCGCTCCTGACAAACTGAGGATGAATGGACTGTACATGGAGCCGTGAGCTACGTTTCAATGCTAACTGTTGACTGAGTGAGCTGCTGCAACACGTCATGCAGCACAGTTTGGTACAGTAGAGCTGCTTTATATTCATCTCTGCTCCACATCACCACGCTGCTGAGCTGGTGTTAGCTGACTCAGTTAGACTGTAAAATATAAGATAAATAGATAAATGAAACTAGAAGCCAAGATAACTTGTTTTGTCATATCTGAGAAGCTGTAAACATAATATTCTGCATTTTTATTCATCAACTGTTTATCAGTAAACACAATTCTTGAGTTGAATGACTGATCCAATTAGCAGCTCTGCACCAATCCTACAAAACCTGCTAATAGGAATATGCAACCAGATCTCCAACCTAAACGACAGAACACAGCGTTTTTCTGCACCACCCATAGACTCCTATGAGCGTTTTTAATATGGTTCACTGCTGTAAAAAAAGCTGCAGTTTCTACAAAACCACTGAGCTAGATTAGGACAGAAACCTTCCTGGTTAGGCTCTAAAAGACAGTTTAAACAGGAAATACATGATGGAAATGCTGCAAGAGAAGGAGTTAGGAGGACAGCTTAAAAAGTTGTTAACTTTTGTTTTACATCGGACACCAACGCAGTTTTCCTGCTCTCATTCTGTCTGTCGATCATTTATTTAGAGATGTTGTCTCTCCTTCTGTAATTTGATGTCTTTATTTTGGTAATTTTGTGTCTTATTTTGGTAAGTCTATGGTTTTTTTTTGGTCATTCTGTGTCTTTTTTTGGTCATTTTGAGTGTTTTTTTTTGTCATTTTGGGTCTTATTTTGGTCATTCTGTGTCTTTCTTGGATATTTTGTGTATTTTTTGGTCTTTTGGTCATTTTGTGTGTTATTGTGGTTATTTTGTGTCTTATTTTGTCATTTTGTGTCTTATTTTGGTAATTTTGTGTCTTTATTGGAGATTTTGTGTATTTTTTGGTAATTTTGTATCTTTTTGTGACTTTTTTGGGAAATTCCGTTTCTTTTCGTGGTCATTTTGTGTCGCACAGATCAAGCACAGCTCTGCACAGCTCATCTCTCTGTGCTCCCCTTCCTGTTGGCAGTGTTTTGACGAGTTTATTTTTAATCCATGAGGAAAAAGAGAAAGATTTCACTTCCTGCCACTGAAAGAAAACAGTTATATTTCTGACCAGGTCACCGTCACTAAACTAACCTGTGATATTAACACAGACTAAAACAAAATACGTCAGTCTGTCATCTGTAAAACCTATTTTGATGACAAATAAGTTATGTTTTTTGCCACATGTGTAATAAATGAAGGTTTATGAAGGTGAATGAACCCCACAGTAACATCACAGGTTTTCTTTGAGTCATTTTAAGTGTTAAAACTCTGTGATCTTGCAGCGTTTCTGCTCCTGGAATGAAATCAACAAGTGACCTTCCTTTCAGAAGCAGGTGAGCTGCTAAGACTCCTGACCCACATCTTTAATTGTAACAATAAGAAGCACATGCTGGTGTGGGTCGGTGCGGATGGATCCTGGTGTCAGCGTGAAGCCCGTCGCCCTGCAGAGGAAACCTCACGGATCAGAAACTCAGCCGCTGAGACCCTGAACAAACAGTCAGCAGATACCAGAGGATCCTCACTAATCCTCTCAAGCTTTCACACTTCTGAGAGTCAAACAGTGTGAAGAACCTGCACGGAGCCAACCGGGGACATGAGACCAACAGGTCCAGACCAAGGTTATGATAGTTTTGGATTTTTCATTAGTTTTAGTTTTATTTTCGTTGTCAATTTTTGTTTTCAAATTCAGTTAGTTTTAATTCGTTTTTAGAGTGAGTTTGCTAGTTTTAATTTGTTTTTATGTTTTGGAAAATGCTTAGTTTTAGTTTAGTTTTTATTCGTTTTAGTTTTTTTGCAATGGGGTATTTGTTGGGTGCCAGATTCAATAAAGTCACAAAAAATGTTTCCTTTATTTCCTTTGTCTGATCCATCTCAGCCCCAATAAGTTTACTAAGTCATAAAACCAGATAGATGAAATAGGTTTCATATCAACCTAAAAAGGTTTACATATGAAAAAAGTTGACAAAGACGAAACCGAAGGACATTTTCACTATAATGTTAGTTAGTTTTAATTAGTCTTGTAACCACAAAATACAGTTTCAGTCAGTTATCATTTTTTTTTAAAAACTTTTTTTTAAATTTTATTTCAGTAGACTAAAATCTTAAATGTTAACTATAATAACAGACCTCTCCCTGCTGCTCACTGACACACTGCTGGTTGTACAAGTCACTCAGAGAGAGGCAGGGGTTCGAGTCACCGAGTCACCGAGTCACCGAGTCGTTCAGCCGGAGAGCTGGATCCTCCGCTGCTGCATAATTGAATTGTGCAGCTCTTATAGATATAACAAATTGTCATTGGAATTAAGACATTTCACAGGGAAATTCACGGGGTTGTTTTCAGCAGGATGTTTCCTGTTCTTTCACTGACTCCCTGGTCATGTGACTGGCCTCTGCAGCGTGACGTCGAGCTGCGTTTCTCCCAAATTTCAGTCTGTTTCAATTTTACGATTCTACAATGTCATTCAGCAGACACTTTTATCCAAAGCGACGTACAATAAAACACAAGCAAAGTTGAAGTCAAAAGACAACATGCATCTGAGTTTGAGTTTCAAATTTTCTGCATCTTGTTTGGAGGCAGATATCTAAATGTGAGGACTGTTGGAGTCGGAGCAGTGGGTCAGAAATCTATTTGCCCAAAGTCACATTTTACAGTCTACAGTTCGTGTCATTTTCTAATGTGACACTAAACTCTGTTTCCAGGATGACTGAAATGCTCGCTGTTAACAGAGATCCTTAGTTACATCTATGGCTGGGCGATATATCGATATATTTTTTTAAATGTGATATGGAATGAGACCATATCACATATATCGATATAGTTAAAAAAAAATCTTTCTTTATATATAAATGCTGCCCTTACTAGGGTTTGTCATATTTAGTTCTTTTGTAATGTTCGTTATCCTTTTCCCATATAAATACATATATTTCGGAAAAAGATTGGCCTATTTTATTTCATAGGCTATTTTTATTTAAGATATTTTTTTATTTAAATGTGCACTTTATGGAGCTTTGATTAAAAAAAAAGGTTCTCCTGTTGTTGTACAGTATTTATATTTTACTTAAATAAACGGTTTAAAAAAAACAACTACTTGTGACATTTCATATTTGACTTTGACTGAACATTTGCTCTCACTTTGCGATAAAAATATCAGGATATATATCGTATATCGATATTCAGCCTAAATGTATTGGAATATGACTTTTGGTCCATATCGCCCAGCCCTACTTACATCCATCATAATCAACATGTTTATACATTTTTTTTTTGCCACTTTTCCAATTGAGAATCAGGAAAGTGAGTTGCTGATGTAGCATTTAACCTGACCCGTCATTGTTGAATCCTGTGCTGATGGGAATCTACTTCATTCTGCAGACATTTGGTCATAAAGTTCCTGATGAATGAATCCTGATGGCAACATGAATGTTTGTGCAGACCTTCATGGTGTCCATCAGCAGCTGTTGGGATAAACGTGCCTGTAGACCAAAGTGGTCGACCACGGCGTCAGCAGAGTCCCAGTGTGTGTTATCATGTCTCCTGAGGACTTTACAGTAAAGTATTTATCTCTTTAAAACACCTTAATGTGAGCTGGTCAGCTCGTCAGTGTCAGACTTGGTTTAACTGTCATCTGACTGAGCTCTAGCTCGTCAGGCTCAGCTGTGCTTCGGCTCAACGTTAACCACACAGTTTAACTGTTACAGTGCGGCTGTTAGTGTCAAACATTCCTCAGGACATTATTCTGTAAACTGATCCATGTTTATGAATATTTTGGGTGATAGTTTCACTTTCTCTTCCAGTGAAGTTTGACTAAAATTGACGGATCGAGCTTGTGTCCCCGTTGGTTCTATTTCTGTCAGTGATGCTTCGTTAAGACAATCGAGTCCCAGACAGCAGGAAGCATCAACTGACCCTGATGGAGGTGTGTGTGTGTGTGTGTGTGTGTGTGTGTGTGTGTGTTTGTGTGTGGTGTGTTTGTGCGTGTGTGTGTATTTGACGTCGCAGTGGGTTCTGATGAGCTGTGTCAGAGCACAATAATTAGACATTACACAATAAGATTTAATTGGTCAGCAGCTCACACACGCACACATACACACACATACACACACACACACACACACACACACACACACACACACACACACACACACACACACACTCACTCAGTCAGAGTCCATATTTAGGAGCGAACAAATTTCACTTTGACCAATTTTTTTAATTTTCCGCCACGCTATAGTATGACTTTTTTTTAGGACATCTCAAAATATGGTGTTTTTGTGACATTTTTGAACAGATTATACTATAACATGAATTAACAGACTATAATTGGTCAATTTTTAAGCTTTTTAAATCATTTTAAAATTTGACCATTTTTTCAACAAAGTCTAGCTTCATCTAGAAGTGATGAGAGCATTTAAAAAATACGCTCTGACAGGTGAAAATCTTCAGGATTATAACATTACAGGAGGAACAACTGCACACAGAGGTTCCTCGGGGTCACTCACACATTAAACACAGGGTTCCTGCTGTTAAATCAGAGTGAACAGCATCTGCTGTTAACCTGCTCATGTCCTGCAGACTGAGAGGAAACTCTGCTCTGATCTGATTTGTCGACGTGTCATGCTCTATAAAAAGACCGAGTGAGGCCAGATCGAATTAACTAAATGATTGGGCTGTAATGATGCTGGTGATGGGAGCGCTTCCTCTGTGTGTGTGTGTGTGTGTGTGTGTATTAACCCTCGCTGTGAGCCTGTTGTGATGAGCCGGCGGTTACGCAGCTCATCACACTGCAGCTCACATCTCTCACATTCTTTGGCCTTTTTGCCAACCTGACATTCTGCTGGTTGCTGGGGGATAATAGGAGGATCACAGCTGGAATTTGTTGAACAAACCGTGGTGCTTTGACTCGGAAACCTTTATTCTGGCTGCACAGAGTCCCTATAATGCATTCTTCTGCAAAGTCGAGCAAATGGATCATTTGTTGTTTTACACGTTTATGCAGCATGTGATGCGTGCTGCAAATATAAAAGAGAAAAATTACATAAGTGAAAAGAAAACAGAGGTTCCAGGTTCAGCCGGAGGTCCGTCCGTCCAGCACGCAACACTGCAGGAATTTAATAAAACATATTAAATATTTTTTAGCAGAACATGAGCACAGAAGATTTGATCAGTTATTCCTCCTGAGTTATTGTTGCAGAACATTTTATCCAGTCAGACATTTGTGGGAATTTTTGTCATGATGTAGCGAATCAATTCTTAAATTATGGCCAAAAATAAGTATTTTGCACAGCCCTTAAACCTCGACCTTTGACCAACAAAATGTGATCCGTCCAAGCAGCTTTGGGCCCAATCTGAAGTTATTTTTATGTTTTGTGTTCACCAGAAAGGAACTACAGCATCTTTATGAAACCACTGATCACACTGACTCAAGAGACAGTTGTTGATATCTGCAGAGATAAAAGTGTTTTAACAAGGGACAGATATAACATTCAACCAGTGGTGGAATGTAACTAAATACATTTACTCAAGTGCTGTACTTAAGTAAAAATATTGAGGTACTTGTACTTTACAAAAAAAACACTTTAAGGAGTGAATTACAGACAAAAATACCTTGAAAAGGAGACTTTTCTTGTGCTAAATTCAGTTTAAAAATTGTTATTATCATGATAATTTTGAGCTACTTGTACTTGAGTATTTTCATTTTATGTAACATTATACTTCTAATTCACTACATTTTAAGGGTAAATATTGTATGTTTTGCTCCACTACATTTGGCTGACAGCTTTAGTTACTTTTGACATAAAATCATGATAATTAAAGTGGTAAGATTTTTGTTTGTTTGTTTAAATTAAACATAACAATATATTGAGTTAAAATGAGCCATATCTTGAGGAAATTAGAATGCTGCTTACATAAATGCATCAATACAAATAATCTAATATTACATTTAGAGTATACAGCAATGGAAAAAATTATTGGACCACCCTTTAATAACCAAAATCATTATGAAGAAAACCATGGAAAGTGTCTAGATATCAGCTCTTAAATTAAACTCGTATGACCTATTTTTGCTGTTATCATTATATTTGTCCAAGCAAATGTACCTTTAGTTGTACCAGCCATTAAAATGAACATGAAACTGAACAAAAAGGGTGCTCTAATCATTTTTTCCCATGACTGTATATAACAAATGAGTGGGTTCATTCTGCATAACAAATTTTGATCATTTTGATGCTGATACTTTTGTACTTTTACTTCAGTAAGTTTTAAATGCAGGACTTTTATTGTAGTGGAGTAATTTCACAGTGTGGTATTAGTACTTTTACTAAGCACTTAAGAGATCTGAATACTTTTTCCACCACTACATACAAAGACAGACTTCTGCCAGTGTTGAGTTTGTGATTTGCAGCTCAAACGTTGCCTTTAAATCAGGCAAAAATCTGCTAAATTAGTATTTTCTGTAGTTATTTAGAGGTGTATCTCCCCTGGATGATTTTATGAGCCATATATCCCAGTCCAGCTCTCTGATGGTCCCCCACCGTGTCCCTACATGTGTCCCCGTCCGGTGTGTGCGTCACGTCTCTGCTGTCTGTCTTATGGGGCTCAGAACAAACCACAGCTGACCTCCAGCTTTGTATCCTGACATGTTTCTTAAATTCTCCTCGTCTGTCAGCGGCTAATCTCTGCCGGCTAAATAAAGTAAAGCCCCCCGCCGGGTCCGGTTGCTGCACCTAACCTGACCTGCACCCCCCTCCTCCTCTTCCCCCCAGTGTCCCGTTAACCCCGTTAAGGTCAAGGTGACCTGGTGTGTAAAACAGAGCTGACCTCTAACCAAAATTATCCCTCAGCCATGATCGGCATGCACTCAACTTAGAGTTATATTAACGCTCATTAGCTGCTTTCTCTTCACAATTTTCTATAATCCGGAAAATAATAATGGAGAATGACTTTCTGGGAGATTTCTAAACAAGCTGAAGTCAAACTGAAGCTGATATCTAGACATTTTCCATGGTTTTATTGATAATAACCAAAATCATCAAGGAATTATCAATAAAACCATGAAATTAAACCATAAATTAAACTCTTATCAGCTATTTTTGTTGTTATCATTTGTCCAAACAAATGTACCTTTAGTTGTACCAGGCATTAAAATGAACAAGAAATTTAAGAAAAAATGGTTACATTTTTTTTCTTTGACTGGATATATATATAAACTTCTTGTATTGAGTTATTGTCCAGCCCTAGTCTCTGTATTTATTGTATTTGTATAGTCGCTGTATTTATTATATTTTCATACCCTGAACTGTCACCTGGTGATTTCACCTGAGCTTTCCTTCACATAAATTAATTGCTCCGGACCAAATAAACTGAACTATAGAGACTGTATTCCAAATCAGACACATCTGCAATGCCGCACTTTTCTGGTGTTTTCACATTCAAAGCCATTTCCAATAAGATCACCACCATCCATCCATCCATCCATCCATCCATCCAGTGTAGGTATAATTGATTTATACATATTTAACAATTTATGCGTGAAATTAATTCATGTACATGGAGATTTACATGTCGAATTACAATACGAAAGTAACTCTGATGAGAGAAAGCAGTAAGAACGCTTGGGCAACAATCTTAAAGTACATCTGTATTTTTACTGTACTGTATTTTATTGTGAAGGACAGAAGTATGGTGTTGATAACGATGGTTGATAACGGTGATATTTATTTGGCTTACCCAGAAACATCCAATTTCCCCCGAAAAAGTCAGCAGCCCCCATTGTTTTATTGTTTTACAGCGAGGAGATCCACGTGTTCGATGTGGGATACAGTTAGTGCACAGCTAATTCACCGGCGTTAGCGTCCTTTAGCCGACTCTGGTAAACCCAAGGCTAACGTACACGGTTAAAACAAAACAATATACAGTCTCTAAGATAAGAAGTTAGACTTTAGTTTCACACCATTTAATTAATTGGAAGCATAACATGATAATTTATATTAGTAGTTAATGTGAAATTTTGATAGAATCTTAGCCGAACAGCGTCCGATGTGGGATACAGTTAGCGCACGGCTAATTCACCGGTGTTAGCGTCCTTTAGCCGACTCTGGTAAACCAGAGGTTAACGTACACGGTTAAAACAATATACGGTTCTCAAGATAAGAAGTTAGACTTTAGTTTGTGAAATTTTGATAGAATTTTAGCCGAACGGTGCCTGATGTGGGATACAGTTAGGTGCGAAAGTTAGGTGTGAAATTAGCATAAAACATTACGGACTTCTGTTTTAAATGTACATTCCTCCTGCACTTTTACACTTTTATCTGCAGCTCTTTAGGAAATGCAGCATCAGCAGAAAAACAGCAGCTGATCCTCACAAACCATGTACCTGTTTTAGATTAATGAATGAAAAGCGTGTGTTTGTTTGTGTGTGTGTCTCTGTGTGTGTGTGTGTGTGTGTAGGAAGTGGAGATGCCTCTTTTATGACTCATCTGGTCAGAAGCACTTGAGACTTATTTCTGCTTCAGAGAAACGACAGAGGAGGAAGAAAAACTGATGGATTCTTCAGGATGTGACATAATAACAGCAACACGTTGTTACTGAAGCTTCAGCTGAACCTGATGGAGACTTTACCCCAAACCATTCTCACAAACCTTTAAAAGCTGCTTCTAGACATGTAGTTGGTGTTCTGCTGCTGTGACTTTGGCTGTGACCTGTTTGTTGTCAACACAATGCCTTTGCTGTAACAAAGCCTCCATCTGTCAGGATCTCTGCTCTGGATTCTGCCCAATAATGTGAGCGATGCTCAGCGTGCCGCTACAGAGCTGTGGGTGACACACAGGATGTGGCTGCTGCAGACGTATTTCTGCTATTTCTGTTTCGTAACAGCGCTGACCAAAACGCTGCTGATTGGTTTAAAGAAATACTCGAAAACACACAGTGGTTTTCCACGTGGAGTTACAGTGATCCAGCCTGACCTTTGACCTCTGGCACAGACTGAACCACGCCCCTGAATCATGATGGCTTTAACTTGATCTTTGCTTGTGAACTTTCAGATGCACAATGCTTTGCATAAATGACATCGTAGAATTGTGATATTCTGCCAAAGATTCAGACAGGAAGATATAAGAAAAACTGTCCGGTTTGCTAAAAAGAGAAGAAGGTTTGAGTGGCTGCTGGTGAGGTTGCGGCCGAGGAGAAGCGGTGGTGTTGTGTCTCTGGCGGCGAGCGTGTTCTCCGTCACATCAGCGTGGGTCTGCAGCAGCTGGCAGAGCTTCAAAGGTCAGCTGCAGCGAGAGGCGGCGAGGCGTTTGGAGCTGCGGAAAATTCCACCGGCTCTCTGCAGGCTGCAGGCTGAGCTGCACACAAAACTCCTGCTTTATTATTATTAATTGTATTATTAATGCTGCCATGCTGAGGTCACGGATCACTGACTGACAGCAGGATGACATAAAAACTACTGTTCAGTTTTCCTGAAACTAATTGAAAGAGTGGGAGCACAAAGAGAACTTTAGGACTTTTGGAACTGAATGTCAGGGAGGATGCACGGATTATTTTTCACAAATAATTGTAAAACGGGGCTCGGCCAAGGAGGTGAGCTTCCTCTGCTGCAGGGAAAAGTTGTTTAGATGGAAAAGCATCCAACATTTTTGCATATTTGATGCATTCATCAAACGTGCACATCACCGGACAAGGAGAAAACATTCTTTTTCTGCTGCAAACAGACAGAGAGAGCAAAGTCAGAGAGTTTCAGGACGTTATTTTTAGGTAGTTTGTATCCAGGTCTGATAACCCTGCAGCCCCAGGCAGTTTCAAGCCGTCCTGCAAAATGAAACTCGGCCTCAGTGGAGGTGAGCTTCCACTGCTGCAGGGAAACGTTGCGTGGATCGAAAAGCATCCAACATATTTGCATAATTTTTTTTTTTTTTCAACAATATTTTTTATTGAAGTTTCAAGTGCATATCAAACTTTGTCGAATATACAAACATTTTCATTTATATCCCCTCGAACATACATTCATTCACACAGACAAAGAAAATGAGTAAATAAAATGGACAGTGACAACAAACATCAAACTAATGCAAAATAAGTACTAAAATGAAATAAATAAGACTAAAGTGGAGCAAAAATAAATAAATAAATAAATAAAATAAAAGGCAGGATCATTTCATAACCTGTTGTTCAGTCAGTGTTATCCGTTCCATTGGTCAAGAATGACATAAATGATTCCCAAATCCAAGCAAACTCCTGTTTACCTTTAACAATGTATGTCAATCTCTCCAGTCCAAGACAAGTCATCAACTCCTTCTTCCATATTGCCATTGATGGTGGTTCTACATTTTTCCAATATAATGCAATCACTCTCCTTGCATGGAGAAGTCCAAAGTCGATCATTTTTGATTTCCTCGTTGTTCTGATGGAGTCCTTGGGGTATATTCCGAGTATACAGACTGTTGATGTCAATGGAATGCTGCACTTAACCATCCGTGACAAACATTTAGCAACATTTCCCCAAAATACCAAAATCTTCATATTTGCATAATTGATGCATCATCCAAAGTGCAGAAAAAAACAAAACATTCTCCTGCTGCTTCAAACAACAAAGCAAGTCAGAGAGTTTCTGGAGTTTCTTCATTTTTTGTTTATTGTGTAGGTATTTAGATCTTTTAAAAGACAGTTTCTGCTTAAATAAATATACCACCACAAGTAGTTATGTCTCTGTTTTATTGGTTTGCCCTCTTATGGACATAATGTGCACAAATTGATATTCCAGTAGTTCCAGTCTGTGTTTTTTTTACACTGAAGGTAGTTTGTATCCAGGTCTGATAACCCTGCAGCCCCAGGCAGTTTCAAGCTGTCTGAGCTTGTGAGCTTCCACTGCTGCAGGGAAATGTTGTGTGGATCGAAAAGCATCCAACATATTTGCATATTTGATGCATCATCCAAAGTGCAGAAAAAATAAACATTCTCCTGCTGCTTCAGACAGGCATCAAATAGAGCAAGTCAGAGTGTTTCTGGGCATTTTTTGTTTATTGTTTAGGTATTTAGATCTTTTAAAAGACGGTTTCTGCTTAAATAAATATACCACCACAAGTAGTTATGTCTCTGTTTTATTGGTTTGCCCTCTTATGGACATAATGTGCACAAATTGATATTCCAGTAGTTCCAGTCTGTGTTTTTTTTACACTGAAGGTAGCATATTTGATGCATCATCCAAAGTGCAGAAAAAACACATTCCCTTGCTGCTTCAAACTGACATCAAATAGAGCAAGTCAGAGAGTTTCTGGACATTTTTTGTTTATTGTGTAGGTATTTAGATCTTTTAAAAGACATTTTCTGCTTAAATAAATATACCACCACCTCTCATGGACATAATGTGCACAAATTGATATTCCAGTAGTTCCAAGCTGTGCGTTTTTTACACTGCAGGTCATTTTTGCCATTTTATCTGCTAGCCCCAGGTCCCCCCTGTGTCGGAGGCTGTCTGGCTGAGCAGGGGTCCGTGTGAAGCAGGAAGACTTGGCTTCAGCCGGGGACTAAACACACGGAGGATCACAGGTCTGCAGAGAGCTGAGCCTGTTTGAACGTCAGGTTCCCAGAAGCTTCGATGGAGCGCGGGGGTTCCGGTTATAGTTCAGGAGCTCTCATTGTGTTTTACTGCCACGTTGTTGTTTCCACATGAGTCTCATCAACTGAGCAGCAGCAGCACGGAGAATAAAACACAAATAAAACACAAATAAATAGTGATTAAAGCAACTGGGTGGCTGATCCTCAGGGATAATGGAAGTGCTCCCAACATTTACCTTTGTGACTTTCTCTCTGACTGTTTGATAAACAGCAGCGGAGCTAACAATGTGCCACCACTCTTCCTCTCGGACAGGAAGTCACTTCAATGTGCCTTTCCTGGTCACAACTTTAAATTAATAATTCAATAAATAAATGCAATATTAAATGGTGTGACCGGAAATTCTCTCCTTGCTTTCCCAGCAGCGTGAGGCGGAGCGGAGCCGCTTTGTTTACTGCAGCATAAATACATCTACACGCTGCTGGGTCCTCTGTTTACTCCTGCACACAGTCTGCTGTGGTTCAGAGCATGAAATGTGATTTTAACTGATGTCTCATAGAGGAAATATGAAACACAGATCCTGATTATAATAAGCAACTGACTCATTTTCTCTCTCTTCCCTTTCACAATGATCGAGATGAATCAGATACTGTAACTGCTTTATATCTCACACACACACACACACACACACGCACACACACGCACACACGCGCACGCGCGCGCACACACACACATGCGCGCGCATCACGTTCAAAGCTCCAGTTCTGACTCCAGAAGTTGACATTAGTGTCAGTCTTCCTTAATGGTAAACCAAGGAATTTTCCATTGAGTCGGGTTGACGTGCAGCATTCTTTCTGTGTGTGTGTGAGAGAGACTGTGTGTGTGTGTGTGTGTGTGTGTGTGTGTGTGTGTGTGTGTGTGTGTGTGTGTGTGTGTGTGTGGGTGTGGAGGAGAGGTCGAGCTGTGGAAGATGAGAGAAACTCCTTCCCTCCTTCTCTGCTTTCTAAGAACTGAGAGCTGAAACCTGAAAATTTCACTCTGAACACAAACCACTAAATGCAGCACAACATTATGATGTCACAGTGAAGTTGACCTTTGACCCTTTGGGTATAAAATTTCAGTATTTTCTGCTGTTTGATGTAGGGCTGGGTGATATATCGATATAAAAAATATATCAATATATTTTTAAATGTGATATTGAATTAGACCATATTGCATATATCCATATAGTTCATTCTTTTTCTTTCTTTATATATAAATGCTGCCCTTACTAGGGTTTGTCATATTTAGTTCTTTTGTAATGTCCATTATTCTTTTCTCATATAAATATATTTATTTCAGAAAAAGATTTGATTATTTTATTTCATAGGCTATTTTTATTTAAGATTTCTTTATTTAAATGTGCACTTTATGGAACTTTGATTTAAAAAAAAAAGGTACTCCTGTTGTTATATGTTTATATGTTTATATGTTTATATGTTTATGTTCACTTAAATAAACGGTTTCAATAAAACTACTTGTGACATTTTTATATTCGACTTCGACTGAAGATTTGCTCTCACTTTGGGATTAAAATGTCGGGATATATATCATATATCGATATTCAGCCTAAATATATCGGGATATGACTTTTGGTCCATATCGCCCGGGCCTAGTTGGATGTTTGTGTGACAAACAATGATTTGGCTATAAATGTTGTGTGGGATCTCGACCTTTAACACCGTTTCTGATCAGCACATTGTTGAACATCAGCTGATGTTTGTTTCCTCCTGGATTTCTTCAGAAGAGGGCACACCTACCAGGAACTAGACGGGTCAACATGTACTCATTAGTGCAGCTTTTGACCTTTTCAGTACCATAAAAATTTGAATAATGTGTATTTTTGTTCTTCCAAGAATATATCCGTCTCTAAAACTGAGGTGAAACTCCTAGAAGCAGTTCAGCTACACAACTTTCAGTCTTTACAGATTTTAAAAAGACTTGGAGTTCACACACTATCTGAGTGATGCCACTTTTACCTCAATCAGAGGTTAAATAGAAATGAGAGGAGGGAGGCCGAAGAATTAAAAAACTAACATATAAACATAAATTAATATCAGAAAAGCATCAAATCTGGTTGTTTTATTATCTGCTAAATGTTACTACGACTGGATAGATTTATAACAAAACATCTGAGCAAAGAAAACGTTTCAATTACCAAAAAAAGATGAAAAAACAGGATTCATCTTACTGAGATTGTTGTATAAAGCTGCTGCACATGTGTGTGTGTGTGAAGAAAGTTAGAGTTTCTTTACAGTGCACTATATATTTGTGTTTTCTTTCCTTCTCCTGGAGATAAAAGTCTGACTGAATGAAACAAAGCTCTCATCTTCTTTATAACAAGAACTTTTACTTTCATATTTAGAGAACATTTTGCTGCTAATAAACATGCAGCAGTATTTTTAAAGTGTTGCTTTGCTCCTATTACTGTATATAGTGATAGTGGTGTACTGCAAAGTAATAACACCACTCCATAAAAATACTCAAATACAAGTCAAAGTCTTACATTCTTAATTAAAGTTGCGGAGAAACACAAAAAGCAGAAAACAGTTAAAGGTTAAAGTATTAAAGGGCTCCTGTCTGTTCATTTTTATTATTATGATGATACATTAACATGTTGACAGCATTTTACTTATTATATTTTTCATATAAAATCTATCTCAAATAAATAGTAATGGAAAAAAATCTTAGACCATCATTTTTCTTCAATTTCTTGTTAATTTTAACGCCTGGTACAACTAAATGTGCATTTGTTTGAAGAAATAGCTGATAAGAGTTTAATTTAAGAGCTGATATCTAGACATTGTCCATGGTTTTCTTGATAATGATTTTGGTTATTATGAAGAAAACCATGGAAATTGTATAGATATCAGCTCTTAAATCATACTCTTATCAGCTATTTTTGTTGTTATCATTATATTTGTCCAAACAAATGTACCTTTAGTTGTACCAGCCATTAAAATGAACAAGAAATTCAAGAAAACAAGGGTGGTCTAACAATTTTTTCCCATGACTGTATAGTGGTGCAAAAAGTACAATATTAATAAAATAATAAATATAATGTATATGAATCCCAGAGGTTTCTGACCTGTCTGGATGAGCTTTCTCAAAACTAGTTTTCTATGAAATGATGATGTATAAAAGCTGATTTGTTGTTGTGAAACTTGTTTAAAAAGTTGTGTTTGTCTGTGATCACGAGCCACACGGGAGG
Source organism: Centropristis striata (assembly GCF_030273125.1). Taxonomy (NCBI): domain Eukaryota; kingdom Metazoa; phylum Chordata; class Actinopteri; order Perciformes; family Serranidae; genus Centropristis; species Centropristis striata. The sequence goes on from NC_081537.1 coordinate 7,656,823, forward strand.
ATTTAGATTGTCCACTGACATTTTATTGAAAAAAGAACAATATAATATCATATACAATAATAATAATAATAATATTAATACAAAAATCTGTACATTCCGTGGTTTTGCAGTACATTTGGAAGACTGATACAAAATAACTGCAGCAGGGAGGGAGAGAGGGAGGAGGGAGGTCTGTACACGGTCAGCCACTGTCTGTCAGGATATTCATCTGTGAGTTGATGCAGGAACGTTACACCGTTACACCGTCAGTTACAGTACATGTGACTCTGTTCTCCAGTAAAACACAGAGCTGATAGTCTGCAGGAGGCCAGAGGGACTAGAGCTGAAGGTGTTTCACTCAGAGATTTGATATTTTTGCAGGAAAACGTTTAAAACCTCCAGTCAGACATAGAGAGGAGATCTAGTTTCTGCCTTTACTTCATATTCTAGAACCTTTTTAAAGCAAGTTTGGCTTTTAAAAAATAACCTTTGTGACCTCAGACGTGAGAACAGTCCCAGGTTGATGAGACAGATGAAGTTTTGATGTAGTGGCTCGAGATAAAGATAAAAACATGAAACTGTACACACATTCTGTAAAAACAAACAAACCTCAGTAAAACTTCCTAAACTTCTCTGTACCAAATCTAAACAGGTGTTGTTTTTTAAGAAACACATAACTATGATAATAATACTCTTTGGTATTTTTTATCAACCGTAAAAAAAAAAAAGAAGCAACATGATAGCAGCACGTTTAAGAACATTCAGATTCTGGTATGAGCCGGTCTGTTTAAATAATACTCCCCTGCTCAGGCATGTTTCTATCAGTCTGACAGGACATGAACGTCTCAGATCAATAACTGCAAAGATCAGAAAACCAGCGCGGTCAAGTCACAGGAAATCCCTAAAGAGTCCTACTGGTGTTGCATACAGAAAGTTTCTATGAGACCAGCTCGTGAACAAATACTCTACGTGTACCTTCTTTGTTCCGGACGTCTACCTCTGTGTACTCTTTGGTTCTACGTGAAGGCACAAAGTTTAACTTCCACTATTCTCTAGCAGCACTTGAACATATTGTCACTATAAAAACCAGCTTTTCTGGAAGCGTCGTGTTCATGCCGGGCAGACAGACGGAGACATGCCTGCAGGTGTTCAAGTCTTTTGTCCTTCTGTCCGTCGTGCTGCAGACACTCAGCACATTCATGGGGACTTGATGGAGAATTGTTCCTGCAATATGCACGTCATGATTCGTAGTGCTGTGTTTTGTCATACTGTATGTAGTCAAAGTTCAAGCAGACTCTTACATACAAAGTCTAAACCTCGCCGCTTCCCACAGCAGTACCGTTCGGCTCGTCCTCTACCAGCGGCCCAGCTCGGCTCGCTGGGCCTGTTGGAGCAGAGAGGCGATTTTAGGAAATCCCTCGTGTGAGGTCTGAGGTGTGAACAGTCATATTTCTGATTCTCGTCTCAGAGGCCGGGGCTCCAGCGGCACCGTGGCCTGGTTGTGTTCGCTCTCTGAGATGTTGTCCGTCTGGGTGCCGTCGGGCCCCACGCTGCCCCCGTTCCCCTCGTCCGTGTCCTCTTTGTTCTCCAGCGCCATCTCGTTCTCGTAGCAGAAGGAGTTGGAGTTTGACAGGATGTATTTTTTCTCTGCGAGGTCTCTGGCGCTGCACAGCGGGGTGCTCGGCACCTCGTACGTCTTGTGGAAGCGGGAGTAGTCCACCTTGTAGTAGTTCTTCTCCTCGAACAGCACGGGCTCGAAGCGGTGGCCCCAGAGGATCTCGCCGGCCACGTAGGAGCTGCGGCACTGCGTGGTCATGGCAGTGGCCTCCACCATGCCCTCCAGGATCACCACGATCTCAAACTCGGAGCTCTCCAGGTCCTGCTTGCTCATGTCGTAGAAGGGGCTGGCCTCGTCGATCTCGTGGACGATGGTGATGGGGGAGACCAGGAAGATGCGGTCCACTCCGCTGTCGAAGCCGACGTCTATGTCCATCTGGTCGAGGGGGATGTACTCGCCCTCCGGCGTCGTCCGGGACTTCAGCAGCTGCGCCCGCACGTGAGCCTCCACCAGGTGGCTCTTTCTCAAGTTGCCAACGCGCCACATCAGGCACAGCTTGTTGTCCCTCATGGCCACCGTGGCGTTGTGGCTAAAGACCAAAGTCTCATTCCTCTTCTTGGGTTTGGCCATCTTTGCCATGACGGCGCCGATGATGAAGGCGTCGATGATGCAGCCCACGATGCTCTGGAACACCACCATGAAGACGGCGACGGGGCACTCGTCCGTCACGTATCTGTAGCCGTAGCCGATGGTCGTCTGAGTCTCGATGGAGAACAGGAAAGCGGCGGTGAAGCTGGTCACGTTGGAGACGCACTTCTGCCCGTTGTTCTCCAGGTCGCCGTGGAAGATGGCCACCAGCCAGAAGACGCAGCCGAAGAAGAGCCACGACAGCAGGAAGGCGAGGCAGAAGATGATGAACATCCACCGCCAGCGGATGTCCACGCACGTGGTGAAGATGTCCGCCAGGTACCGCTGGCCCTTCTCGCTCACGTTGATGAACTGCACGTTGCAGTGACCGTCTTTCTTCACAAACCTGCTCTGCGGCTGGTGCCTGGTGTGCACCTTGCTCTTGCCGTTACCGTATCCGTTGGGCACTGCCATGGTGGCAAGCTTCATACCGTCCTCCTCTGATGACACGATGCTGTAGCGGCTGGCTCGCACGCTTCCCATCACCTCAGTCTGGGAGGGCTGGGCTGCTTCTGCTTTGGAAAACAGTCTGAGTTTCTGGAAGAAGCGTTGGAGAAACAGTTTTGAAACACTTTCGGGGACCAACTCGGAGAGGAAATGGTGACGAAAGGAGGCGGGCTGAAGGGACGCCTCTTCAGCCTCACTGGCAACAAGTGGTCACTCCTCTTTCATCAGCTGACTGGACCGCATCAAGCTCATCTGCTGCAAGAGAACACAGGCAGAAAACCTCTGTTAGTATAAAAGCATCAAACTTTTAATGACGTCAGAGAATAAATACTTTTGAGCAATTACTTGTAGAACACGACATGTCAGAAGTGATCACTTGGTGGCTGTGCAGGCAGACGTGCGTGCAGCCTGAGAAAAACCATCAAAAACTGGATACTCTGAGTCGACACGGCTCGTCTCTCTGTGCCAACAATATTTCATCCAGTTATGACCAACAACAACAGTGAGATTTAACCCTCCTCCAACATCTGAGAGAGTTCATCCTGTAATTGCTCTCAGGTCCTGCTGTCGGTCATTTACAAAGTCCACTTGTTGTTCTTGGCTGACTCCATCCCTTCTTGCAGGATTGTGGGTTACAGCGTTTCTGCAGAATCCCATGAACTGATAATGGATCCAGTTAAACACAAAAACTGAGAAATTCTAGATGTGCAGATCGTTTTCCTCCTTATTATATCATGAATAATAGAGTGCAAGAAAGTGAAAATGCACTTAAAGTTATTTAAGTTGAAGTAAAACAACACTGCCTGGATTTTGAAAGATTATTTCTTGCAAACTTGTGATTATTGCTCAGTTGTGCTTTATTATTAGTGCACATACTCACATTTATTCCTTATTTTGCATGTGCAACTTTGCATTTCCAAATGATCGGCATGTAACATGATCACAAAGCAGTTTGTTATCATCAGGCACAGAGTTTGTGTATGACATCAGCCTCACAGGTCTATAGTGTACCTGACTACCTGAGGTGTTATTTAAAGCAGCTTTAGGGGACGGTGTGAGCTTGGTGCTGCAGCAGAGATGCACAGCTTGTTGACTCTCAGAGACTCCTCGGGGACTTTCTCCTCTCTCCCTGTGAGGATTCTCCTCCACCACTTTAACACCACTCATTAGTTTGGCTGTCCTAGCAACAACGTGTGACTCGACCTGCTGCCGGCTTCTAATTTCTCTCTGAGGCATGGAGACCAGGAGAGGGCTAGAAAGCTCTTCAAGACTGGAGGGCCAGTGTCACATACACACACACACACACACACACACACACACACACACAAACAGAAGTAACTGAGTCATACTGAAGATTCACAACTGAAACTCATCAAACTGGCTGATGCAATTTGTCTGTGAGGTTTTTTTCTCAAATCTTCACAAAACAACTTTAAAAATACATATAAAAAGCACCTCATGCATACACAGTGCTGCTCATTACTGAAGATGCTGTGTTGCTAAGCAGTGTTTTCTGTTTTTTGTGTGTGGCTCATTTATGTAATGTCAACAAACAGTGCAGCAATTTTACTTCAGAGGGATTATTTGCAGTAAAATATGTATTTTGGTTTTAAAATGAGCAGGAAAACTGACAGGGTAGTGGGGGGAAAATCCTGAAATAAAAAAAACAATAAAAATATAAAAAAAGTGTATTATTATATTGTTATAGAGTGTTATATATTGGAACTCTTTCTAACTTCAGTCTGCTGTTTTAAACTCTATTATTAACAGTATGAGGCTGTTAGCAGCGACATGCCAGCGACAAATGTTAACAGGTGCGGGGGGAGAGGAACCCACTTCTGATGCAATCACACACACACACACACACACACACACACTGAGACACACTTGCACGTTTCATTCCGAACTCCTGATATGAGGAAAAACTCGCTCCAGCAGGGAGAGAGGAGAAACTTTTTGCGCCTCCTGAACAGAAACCATCAGCAGACAGATGTAACAGTTGTGACCTGCGCAGCGTCGCATCATGTTAAAGCAGAAGCGGAGCAGCTGTGAGAGAGTAAATGTGGAGTTTCCTCTACCTGTTGCTCATGTGCGGACCGGTTCAGCTTCAGCTCGGTGAAATATAATCCAGACGCTTTTTTACGCTCCGCGCCGTTTCCTTGTTGTTTGTTTTGGCCGAAACAAGATCACACAAGTGTGAAAGTTCCCCTCACATCTCCGGAGGACCGGTCTCGATAATGTGCTCCGTGATGAGTTCCCCCAAAGCGTTTTAAACCAACAGGCACCGGCTGGCCCGCCCCCCGCTCGGGGGGGAGGAGCGCAGCGCGGCGCGGCGCGGAGCGGGCCTGTTCCTCCGTCTCTGCCTCCAGAACACAACATGGAAGTCATTTGACACTAATTGAGCGATGCCACTTTAACCTCAATCAGGGGTTAAATAGAAATGAGAGGAGGGAGGCCGAGGAGTTAAAAAAGTGACACATAAACATCAATAAATATCAGAAAAAGATTAAATCTGGCTTTTTATTATCTGCTTATTAGGGTTGTCAAAAGTATAGATACTCAAAAAAGTATCGATACTAAAACGTTGTATCCGGATACAATACTCATTTTCAAAAGTATCGAACTGTTTTTGATTATAAATATTTAACCTGTGGTTACATGTTGCATTTTTCTTGTTAATAGAAATATTTCTGTAAAATTTTGGGGTCTTTGTTTTTATCCTTGTGGTATCGAAAATGGTATTGAGTATCGAATATCGAGTTGAAAATTTTAGTATCGTGATAACCCTACTGCTTATATGTTCCTACTGCTGAATAGAAAATCTGAGCAAAGAAAACGTTTAAATTACAAAAGAACAAACTTTCAAGGTTTTTGCTTACTCAGAATAAGCAACTAAATAAAAATAAATCCATGAACTCAAAAGAAAAAAAACCTCAAAAGAAAAAAATGCAGGCACTCTGGATTGACAAAAAAAAGCCCTTTATTTTACATGGGTTACATCTAAAAACACCAACGCGTGTCGGCTTGCGCCTTCCTCAGGGTGTATACATGAAAAATAAATCCATGTTTGAGAGCTGAAACACTATCTGAGGCATTAAGTGTGTGACTCGCTCCCACCTGCTGCTGACAGCCTCGACCCTCGTTTCTGTGATATCCGTTGTTTTTATAGATCTTATTTTTTAATGTGGGTATGGAAAATGTGTTCTGTTGGAAAGAATGACTCACTCAATAAAGGCCTACATGCCTGTATTATGATATGACTGTCTTTCTCCACTGAGCTATCGAGTTCTCTGGATGTTTAGACTATGCATCTGTTGCCCTATAATTTTAGGTCAGGCTGCAGCCGTGTTGTCTTAGAGCCTCCGACTCCATCGCTCTTCCTGCTTACTAATTCATGATAAACATTAACCCGCAGCGACATGTTTTCCCAAAAGACTTTTGAACTTTTTGTTGCTTTTATTTCAGCGTGAGTCTTTATTTTTAGCCGTGTGTTATTTATAGCAGCACGTATATTTAGCCTGAACCACCTGTGGCAGGGAGCTGTGTGCGATGTGTGTGTTTGCTTTCCATGCCCAATTTCCAGCAATAAAGAGAGCGACGCATGCAGCAGCAGCCAGTGCTGCGTGTGGACCACAAGGTGGAGGGCTGGACACACATACACACACACAAACACACACACACACACACATGCACAAACACACACTGGATGAATCTGAACTTTTCATGCAGCTTATGTCACTGCAGCATCTGGAGGATGAAGATGAAATATGTAAACTGTTATGTAATAAGAGTAAAAATATCATCAAATGTTTTCCTAGAAATTAGCAGAAATTTAGCCGATTATTAGACTAATAAATCAGTGAAATCATTGCATGCATCATCAGTTCCAACACTCGGGGACAATCAGTCCTCTGTTGTTGTTTGTCATCAGAAGCTCACAGACACTGAAACACTCTGTGTCGTTTCTCCATCACAACAGTAACAAATTATCAATATTCGATAGTGCAGGTTTGGTTTGTGAAGTTGTGGGACTGAATCTGTCCGAGACAAGAAGATTTACTGATTATTTTTCAGTGCTATTCTACAGAACAGACTGTTTATGAGCTGCTTTCTTGAACACAAAAGGTGAGAAATTAGTCCCAGCATTTTATCTTTAAACAGTTAAGTTCAGAATGTAACTCGTGTTGATACTAACATGCACATAATATAGCTTTGATACATTTTGTGTCATTTTTTCTGTCAGATGAAAAAGCAGCGGCACAATAAAAGCAGTTTACTCTACAGGGCAGATTATTGACGGACAGATGTTAGATTGATGCTGATTGATGGAGCTCAGTGTTTATCTGCTACCTCACATTAAAAGTGTTCCACTAGTGAAGCTGCAGAATGGGGCTTTTATTCTGAAGGAAAAGCAATGCATTCATCTCAGAGGAGATAAAGACTTTTTTAATGGTGCTTCTTATCTTTTTATGTCTAATGGATTTTATTTTCTACACAAATATTTGCAAAACTTGCTTCACTTTTCCAAAAATAATGTCATGCATAGAATGTAAATACTCAATAATTGCTTATTTGTATTTTATTCTATATCTTTCTGCTCATCTTGCAGCCTGGCCACCAGTATCTTAGTTTTTATTAAGTCAACTGCACAAAAAAATGGGGATATATTTTCTAACATTTGGTCAGCAGATCAGTGTGAATACTACAGGGAGTGATGATGAAAGAAATGATAAAACAGCCTCAGTGGGCTGCAGGTGATTCAGCACCTTGTAATTCACTGTGGAACACCATATCACAGGTTAGTTTGGGGTCACCTGATCTGGAAGTTATCACATTATCTAATGAGAGTTTAACATCCCAGAAGTCTGGGTGAGTAACGGCCTGCTCCACCTACTAGTAGGTACAGTTGGTTGTTATCAGCCCAGTCAAAGGACGGTTGTTGTTGTTGGCACACTTTGTTCTGTTTAGGCTACAGAAGTACTTCTCTTAAGTTAGGAAGTAAAAGTTATTGCCTGGGCGTTATGAAAGACAGGTTAAAAAGTAGAATAAATGCACGAAAGTTAAGTATTTCCAAGGACAGCGTTAATACTGAAAGCGACTGATACGTTAGAAATGTAAAAACCAAATTGTTAACTTTTGGTTCCATGCGGGACACGGACACAAGGTTTCTTTGACTGATACACTTGCCTCAACAGCAACTTTATCCTTCGTCCTCTGTCTTTCTTGGCATCACTCATTATTTGTACGGCCGGTAGAGGGCGCCACCATCAGCTCACTGAATCAGCTTATAACTGCCTACTAGAAAGTAGAGTAGGCCCTTATTCTGTTATACTTATAGGATGGTAACAGCTGATTAACAGCCTTTCAGTGGTCTGACAACGGCTGAACCTTCTGCTGGGGCAAAATGAGGTCTGTGTGTCTCTAATGGGGTCAGAAGCCAGTTAAATGCTGCTGATTGGACGGATGGAAACAAGGGCATCAGAGTAAACCAACAATGTCATGATCTGACTGAACCACATCAGGAGCTTCAGATTGATCTGTTCTGGACTGATGATAAAAAGATGTTTTTAACTGGATTACTCAGAGACGCAGCATGTTTTCAGGCGGCGTCTGGTCACTTTTGTCTGTCTGGTTACTGGACATCAAAGCGACTTCCCTGATCAGAGCTTTTGTTCTCCGACTGGAACCTTTAAGCCTCTCAGACAGAAACGTGATGATCAGAAACCAGACCTTTAAACATCACTTTATTAACGTTGATGTTTTTTAAAAAACTGCTTTATGATACAACATAATTAAGTTTATTACAATAGATCCTCAGAGATGCTCAAGGATTTAGAATATTATTTTTCATTTACAAACATCTCAGACATTAACAGGCTTCAATGCAAATATCTTCACTTCATTTTGTGTGAGAAAGTTGAAACATTAACCTGTTTAGAATTACTTGACTTCCTGGTACGATATTGTCTAAACAAATGGGATTCCACCACCACAAACATAAAGAAAACTCAACATTTTACATGTTTTTCATATAAACTCTGATGACTTTTTGCTCCCGTCACTTCTGTTTATTTACAATCCACAGAGACTTAGAGACTCTGACGTGTGGATGCATGCTCTACCCTTTTACAAATCCATTCATCTCATCAGAAGGTCCCTTTAGTAGCTGTTCCAGAGCTTAATGATTGTAATGCATGATCTTCCTCACCAGACTGTTCAGTAGTCATTTTAAGGGCTTCAATCTTGATTTTTAGGTCAACATCGATACAAAGTTGATCTTGGAAACAGCGGATGATGAAACAATCACAACACAAGGTCCATATACTGAACAAATTCATGTCTTTCATTGTTTGTTTACGCAAATCTAAATTAGGGCTGTCCCTGACAACAATTTGGGACTTAATTTGGGGTTAACTCCACTGACTGAATGTGTTTCAAGTGACTAAAACTCGTTGCTTGTTCCCTAAATAAACAAAGTTCTCCTGACCAGTGAAAGAGCAGCAGGTGGCGCTCTTATGGCCCATTTGTTGATGTCTTAACTGTGCTGATGAAACAGCTCCCCCAGTGGCCAACTACAGTACTGCGTCACAGAAAGCATTTTCTCCATGAAAGTTTAAGTGTTAAAGTGTCCCAGTAAGGACAACGGACACAGCCAATCATTGTATTATAAACATCATCTCTTTGTTTTATACATTTAGTGAATTTTGTTGGTCCAGACTTGCATATCTTAACAACAGCTAGTTTCTAGAAACAACTAGGTTCTAGAAACTACTTTTCCAGTGTCTGCAAAAGCTATTTTTATGCCATATAATTTCAAGTCTAGAGGTGGAGCTCCTCCATCTTCAGCATGAGCTGGTGGGGCTTTTCGATGTAGCCTTGGTAGACATTCACCATGATCTGCACAGCGCTGATTATGTGAAAGACGGAGGCAGCATCAGTCATTGGTCGGCTACTTGTTGGGAACACGCTTGTCAGCTGAGCAATGAATGGACGCCATCTTTCAAGTCTACAAGGGTTCAGTCTTTGATACTCAAAAGACTTATCACATGCTTAAAACAACAGAAGCCAGAACTCTGAACATTGTTACAGTCAATCAGATTCAGTAGCTTCTTCTAAATTATCCGTTCTGTCGAAGAAGTGGCTGCTGAACCCAAAGTGTCAATGACGTCATGGCTCTGCCTCTATATCTCTGTGTTAGTCAGGTCATTGGGCAGAGTCAACATGTCTTGATGTTGAGGGTCTGCTTGAGGTGTAGAAACAGTCGGTTCGGGGCGACTGACGTTCACGAGTTCCACAGTCACCGTTGGGGGTTTCAGGAGTTTTTCACTGTGATTTTGCTGCTGTATCCTCGGGGATGGGCGTGGGGAAAATCTGGGTGAGAGTCGGGGAGAAGATCGAGGGGAGTGTCGCGGGGAGTGACGTGGGGAGGGGCGCAGCAGCTTCTTGTGCTCGTACTCCTCGGCGCTGACCTCGGGCACCAGCACCTTGGCAGTGTGGTTGAACAAGGTATAGTCCACCCTGTAGTTCCTCCTGCTGACCCGGATCATCTCCTGGAACAGGTGACCCCACAGGATCTCCGCCGGAGTGTACGAGGTTCGGGTTTGATGCAGCATCCCCGTGGAGTCGTCCGTGTAGGTGAAAGACACCACCAGCTCGAAGTCAGACTGCCGCAGATCGACCAGACTCATCTTGTACAGCGGGCTGCCCGGTTCGATCCGGTGGAAGACGGTGGTCGGCGTGGCCAGGATGATCTCTTTCTGCTGGATGACCAGATCTTCGTACGACACGTCCCGTTTCCCTGTGGCGTGTACGGTGGTGTGGACGAGCTGAGCCCCAGCCGTCCCTTCCACCAGGTGGTGCCTGCGGAAGTCCCCAACTCTCCAAGAAAGACACAAGAAACCGTCGCGCAGGTTGATGACGGCGCTGTTGCTGAAGCCCACCGTCTGCGCCCGCTTCCTGGCCGAAGCCATTTTGGCGACGACGATTCCGATGACGAAGGTGTCGATGAAGCAGCTGATGACGTCTTGCACAGTGACGACGATTATGGCGATCATGCAGTTCTCGGACATTCCTCTGAAGCCGTAACCGATGGTTGTCTGAGTCTCCAGAGAGAAGAGGAAGGCGGCCGTGAAGCTGCGCACCTCGTACATGCAGGGCTTCTCTGTGGCTTCTCTGGTGTCACCGTTGGCGAGCGCAATGACCCAGTACAAGATGCCGAAGATCAGCCAGGACAGGATGTAGGACAGGGCGAAGATCAGAAACATCACCCTCCATCTGATCTCCACCAGTGTGGTAAAGATGTCGGTCACAAACAGCATCCACTCTTCGGGAACGTGTCGGAACACGACGTTACATGTTCCCTCTTTGCGTACGTAGCGGTACTTCTTGGGTTGAGGTCCATTCTCCGTCTTCACTGTGATGTCGTCAGCGGGGCTCACTGAGGTGTATTCTTTATGCATCTTGCTGAGTCTGCAGGGAAGAAAGCAAAGAATGTTCATTAGCATCATATATATATAATATACGTGAAGGATTATATGTGCACACTGCTGTCTGCCACAGTGTTCTGTACCAGTAGGGGGCGCCAGAGTGGAAAATATTTAAATTCTATACATTGTTTCATCCAAGTATTGACTGAAAAAAGTCAGTTTTGGGGAGCTCCTGTGAGATCTACAGAGTCTAAAGAGTTTTTTCTGTTTCTTTGACAAGTCAAAGTTACATATTTCCATCGTCCCATAAATGCTTAGTAAACCTGGACTCACTGTCAGTCCATCTGTCCAAGTTTTCTTCATTTGTTGTTGTTTATTGGTAACAACCTCAAGTTTGTATTATGTTCACAAGGCTAATAAATGAAAATAGGTCTCTCAAAACAGCATTCTATGAACTATGACCATTCCTAGTTCAGCAAGGTTCTTACAACAAGATCTTAGAACGATGAGAAAGTTTCTCCAGTTGAAAACAAGAATTTTCTTGCTTAACAATGTGAATTTCTGTTTCAGAGATTCAGGTTTGTTGAGGTTTAGTTTGGAAGGCCAGATATGATTCCTTATCCTTAGTTCCATATTTATTGTTGGTACAATTACCTTGCAACCTGGTGCAGATCAATCTTTCATCCGAGCCCCAAATCTGCAGCTTTCTTTCTCAGTTTTCGACTAATGCTTTTGTTAAACTGACCTAAATCAGTGAAAGAAGGTCATGAGAGTGATGCAGGTCAGGACTGAGAGCTGTGTGAGTACTGACCCACTTCAGGGTGCAGCACATGTACACAGGTCTGAGCTTCTGCACCATTTTACAGGAATACTGTAGAAATACCTATTTTATAATTTGTTTTACTTCTATATTGCACATTTCTAAACACAGAATATTGCATGTAAACTGCAGCTAATTTGTGAGTTCTGTGTTTCCACAGTTGGAAAATAAAACATGTGTTTAGTGAAAAACAGTGAAATCTCGATGTGAGAATATAAATACGGTAAAGAGAAACCTGTTTGCTTGTGGAATGTTTTGCTGCTGCAGCTCGGCCACAGATCGTTGAGAATACTTCAGAGGGTTTTCCCTGTTGCTCTGATACACAAAACAGCCGCTCACTGAAACCCATCTCGCCCATTTTCCGACTTTTGTTTTCCAGCTGCTATTGTTGGAAGAAACAATTAACTAACAGCGGAGTCTTCCATGTATCACAAACTTTGGCTGATGATTGGAAATCTCCAACCTCTCATGCATAAAGAGGTTGGAGATGCATAACAAGCAGCACTTTGACAAGAAGACAAAAAAAATGAATGACAGTCCAGAAAAAAGTCTGTTGTGTTGCCTGTTTTTATGTTTTTCCGTTGTGGGTAATGCTTATAATTTCATTCACATGTTTTCTTTCATATTTTGTCTCCAACTTGCACTGGAGGTCTATTTTTAAGATAGCAATCTGGGAATGTTTACCATGTATGATTTCCTACATTTCATCCCAATGGGGCAGCTGCATGGAAATACTAAAGCAACAGTTGTTTGTTGAGCTGCAACTGTATGCCTCTGATTAGTTTTTCCCTCTCTTGTGCAGATTGTTAGCACTTTCAGAATGATCTGAACTCTTTTAATGAATTTTGCACAGTCAGTGGAGTACTTGAGCATTAGTTGATTAAGACTCAGTGGTGCAGCTCCAGAGGACATCCTGCACTTTAAGATGTCTTGCGGTGGACAGCAGGAAGCCTTTTGCCCCGGTAACGTTACACTCTCTGTAAACAGACAATAATGTTTCCATGCAAAGCTTCGCTTCTGTCCAAAGCAGTGGCCCGAGACGGGGTGGAGGTCAGAGAACTGTCAGGGGGCCAATAAAGGCCCAACTGGTGTCAGTTAGCAGGGGAAAAATGAATGTGGAAACTGGAATAGTGTCATGGTGCGATCACGGGCAGAGGAAGGATCAGTCACAGCCAAACCACTGAGAGCATCCTCTACGCCCAAAACATCACCGCTATCTGACTGAGTGAACTGGGCTCCAGTCTCAGACTCCACTTTCTCCTGGCCACAGCCAGCGTCCCCACTGCCAGACTCCGGCTCGCTCCATGAGGTCATAGAAATAACGTCCTATTAGCTTCCCATAATCCCTCCTAACTACGCTGATAGAGACCAAAGGAGAAAAACGCAGCATCCTGCTGGAAAACTCAGAGTGACTGCAGCCCTCATAGGTCTGACATCAAACCTCTGTCTGACCTGCACACAGTAAACACTGCACATACATACTGTCATGCACTGATCTGCACTGATCTGCACTGCTTCAGGAGCACAGGTGTGGCAAAGAGTTTCACCTTTTCTTTCAATGCTTGTGCACATTTCTGTCTGCCAAGTCCTGCAACTTTGTTATTTTTGTCTCTCACAGCCTGTCGATGCAACAGATTGAAATATCTATCTAGTTTTCTAAGTGCATTCATGTTCTCCAGAGGATGAATCCTCATGACTCTGCAGATCTTCTAACTTTTCCTCTGGCGCCACCATGGGGTCGACTTTTGTGGCTTTCAGTGAAATATCTCAGCAACTATCGGATGAACTATGATGATGTTTCTTATACTGTATATATTCATGGTCCCCTGAGGATGAACTTTCAGTTGTTCTATACTGAATCTAGTTCATGGGGCTGGCCTCAGGGCTGGAGACTCTTAGTTTAAAGCATAAATACCAACATGACCCTCTTCTAGCTCCTCTGTTAAACATTATTGTTAATATCTTTGGACTCTTGGTCTCCTCAGGCTTTAGGCAGATTTCGTGGAGCTGACTTATGACTTATTTAAACTATGATTCAACAATTAATTTGTGAATTGAGAGAATAATCAGCAGCAGTAATAGATAAGAAACTGTTTGTGGCAACTAACTCAGAAATATAGACTACCTTTAATAGAAAATTGGCTTGTTGCATTATAATAATATTTTAAAATGTAATCTATACATGACTAATATAAAAGTTTAGCACATACAGTGATGGAGCTGCTGGTCATACAGTAGTTCTTTTTTCCCCCAACTTTGTTTATTGCTTTTCTCAACAAAAACAGACAACAAGACAGACCATACAGGTGACAAAACTGAAAAAAGTTACAGTGAAACAAATTTATATGTATAAAAAACATACAGTAGTTCTGAGTCCGGATTAACGGGATATTTGAGAGGCTAATGAGATATCTTGTTCATGTGGTCACCTTTTAACCCTTAATAGGGCACTCATTGAAATATTTGCCAATTCCAAATTTCAACCCTAGAGAATATTGGAGGATATTACATACAGCCAGAATGTGTAAAAACATACGGACCCGGGGGAGGGGGGGTAATATTTTGAGAAAATAGTTTACGAGATTAAAGTGGCAAATCTACAAGAAAAAAAATGTGCAGATTTATGAGTTTTATAGTGAATCTGCGACTTTTTCGCACAGATTTGCCACTTTAAATCTCTTATATCTGCAACTTTTTGTCTTGTAGATTTGCCACATTAAATCTAGTAAATTTGCTACTTTTTTCTCAAATATTACCTCCCCAACCCCCCACGGGTTTGTATTATTTTTTTATTCATACTTGGCCCTAAAATGCCGTCACAGTCAAGTTCTCCTTGCACAAGAATAACTCTGTTTGTACGAATGTTTCTTTCAGATTTTTTTTCAAAATTTTTCATTTTTACATTGGAGGTCAAGGTCAATACATTTAATATTATTACATTATTATCATAATGATTGGTCAAATGTCATGGTGTCACTATCTGTGACGTAGCCTGATCTTTGCTGATTAGCAAAGCGAAGAAAAATCCATGTGTTTCTACGACCAAACAGAGAGACATGGGGACCCCGTTTAGATATCCACGGAAGTTACCAAATATAGTTCTTCGCCCGATAAAGGGTTAAAGACTCTTAATCCTCTATTAATTCTGTATTTTATAACGTGATGTAACTGTTGTTGAAGTGATTTTGACCAGAGTATCTGAGGATCAGAGCATCTAAGTGACTTTTTAAACCAGCACTGGATGTTTTTTTACACACTGAACACTGCTGTAATATGGATTCTTTAATGTTTCGTGCTGCTGCTGGAGTGATCTCCATGTCCGACCCCGAGCCGAGCCGAGTCCCGATGCTCTCTGTATGTGTTGACCTAGGGCTGGGCGATATGGCCCTAAAAGAATATCACGATATTTCAGGCTATTTTTGCGATAACGATATTCTTGACAATATTACGAAATACTTAAAAAGATATAGAAAATATGATTTCTTTTTTTAAGTCTGTATAAATAAATAAAAATCTAAAATGTAGTGTGAAGTGCAAATCTCAACAGTTGCCAAATACGGAAAAAAAATTACTCTTGACTCTTGAGTATGAGCAAATAATAAAAATAACTATTTAGGGGTTTCGGGGGCATATTTTAATGACATTTTGTAAAGGAGAATAAAGGTTCTTGTATGTTTTATTTAAGGCATCTTATTTTGACAGTCTTCTTGTACGTTCTGTGGTGGATTCTGTTAACACACTGTGCTCTTATTTTGAAAGCAGCATGTGTTTAGCGACAGAGAGTAAGTAGCTTTTTGTGATTAAAACAACTGGTAACACTTTACAATAACCATCATTTATAGATGGTAAATAGACAATTTATAAATGTAAACAGATAGTTTATTAAAGTTTAATCATCATTTATAAACCGTATATAGGCCATTTAGAATGGTAAATAGAAAATGTATTAATGTTGAATTATAATTTATAAATGCCAAATAGATGGTATATTAATGTAAGCGGGTAGTTACTTTACCATTAACAAACAATTACATAATAACTTTTAGTTTATTAATAGTTTTGCACTCATAACATTTTAACACCAATGTTAAGTATGTAAATTAGGTCAAAATGATTCATATACCTTTAAGAAATTGTTTGAAAACATTTAAAGATTAAATATGTATAGCAATGTGTAAATGGTTAATAATTGGTTTATAAACCATCTATAAACATCACTTAGATGGTTATTGTAAAGTGTTATCAAACAACTTAACTAATATTAACCTTACGCCACTACATCAAGAAGTAGGAATGTTGCCAATATCATGATATGCATTTGTTTCAACCCTAAAAAAAAAATATACCGATATTATCGTGAACGATACGATATGGCACACCCCTATGTTGACCCACTAGGCAAAGGTTCTTGTATGTTTTATTTAAGGCATCTTATTTTGACAGTCTTCTTGTAAGTTGTGTGGTGGATTCTGTTAACACACTGTGCTCTTATTTTGAAAGCTGCATGTGTTTAGCGACAGAGAGTAAGTAGCTTTTTGTGATTAAAACAACTTTAATTGTTAGCTAATATTAACCTTACGCCACTACATCAAGAAGTAGGAATGTTGCCAATATCATGATATGCATTTGTTTTAACCCTAAAAAAAAAAAAAATACCGATATTATCGTGAACGATACGATATGGCACACCCCTATGTTGACCCACTAGGTTGAGCTGTTTTCTCCACATTCCCTCTGCTCCTTTGTGGAGCTTATGACCTGCAACAAGCAGCTCTGTGTACACAACACAACGTTACACAGAACAAGCTCTTACAACCACAACACAGCCTGACCTTTGGCATGAAGTTTCCACTGCTCTTTTCATGAACAGAGCTCTGATATTTGATATTTCTGAGCTTTGAAGGAGATTTGTTCTCACAATACCAACAACAACATCCTTTTGTGTCCTAAAGTCCGTCACCCGCCGCTGACAGCGGAGGGAGCGACTCTGGAAACAACTTGGGCGATTGGCTCGTTTCCTCTGCTGCTCGGGGCACTTACAACTCCATTACATGCTCACTTACTGCAAAGGACATTGTGCCACCCATCTGTGCTTCAGTGAACAGAGCTGAGTACACGGGTGGCTAGTCTCAGCTGCCCCGGAGCTTTCTGCCACCTCCACTGACCTTCAAAACCTCCACGCCGCACGCTGTTTCCATCCCAGCGAGGCAGCGAGCCGCTCGCCGCCTGGCAGCCGCGCCGCGACCCCTCCACTGGTTTTTCGGGAATATTTCTAAAAACAAGTGTCAAGTGTGTTGACGTTGATCTGGACTGGAAGTTCTCCTAATGTTTTGAAACGCTGAGACTTCACATCGTCTGAAGGTTAATGGTTTAGCCAAGCTTCAAAGTGCCAAGTGGACCAGAGAGAGTTTGCTTCAGCAGGAAAAACTGAACGTTCCTGCTGCAGAGAGGGAACTTTATACACCTCAAGGAGCAGATTTCTATTCAGCTCAAATAACTAAAACACTTTTTTTTACATTCAGATACTCATTTTGACTGAATATGCATGATAACTGCTCTCACAAAACTGAGGACATGTATTAACAAGCAATCACTAAGTAATGCACTACATGAAAAACAGCTATCTTAAAGTTAAAGCACTGAATTCGTATTTCTTTGTAGAATTTATATAGATGATTGAAATAATAACTACAGGGCCAAAAAAAATATCTTTTTTTCAGTGTATGAACGACAGTTTAACTGGAGAATGAGACAATCAGACAGATAATTTCACAGGGGAAGACTTGGACAGTGAATTATTGCCAATCAAACCATTATGCTCAAATAACTAAACACTTTTTTTTACATTCACATACTAATTTTGACTGAATATGCATGATAACTGCTCTCACTTTCAGCTGAGAGACAAACAGTTCAGTAAAAAAAGGATCTGATTATGATTCACTTTATTTGATCTGATACAGATCAGATCTACCAGCCCAGAAACTGAGAGAATTATTCTACCATTTATGCTTATAAATACGTTAACAAAAACTGTTGTCTAGTTATAAAAAACCCAGTTGCCAAGCTTATAAGGTATATTTAACCTCACTCTTAGAGGAAGATTAATCACAAACTGCACCGATAAAACCAAAACTATTTGGACAAAACAAACAACGTCAAAATAATTGTGTTGATCTTCAGCTCCCTTTCTTTATTCAGAGAGGTTCATCTTTGATTTCAGACCTCTAGAGTTCTTTATCTGATACAGTAATGTACTTTCGTTCGCCATCCATCCTTCAGATGAAGTCAGCTCTCTGTCTTCTGTTCTCTTACTCTTGTGCCTCATGCAAAAACACTTTAATATTCTTATTTTAACATTCCCTGACTGATCACTTATAATCTATATATGCAATCAGTACTCAGACAGCTTACAGTGTCTGTCTGTCCCTGGAAGCCTGACCTGCATCACTCTCATGACATTCTTTCACTGTTTTGGGTCATTTTAACAACTACAAATAATACAAAACTTTAGTGAAAAAGCGATAAAGAAAGCTGTAGGTTTGCAGCTCAGATCGAGGATTGCACAACTCCCGCAGCAGGTTCGAATCTCATAAATTTTGTACCAGAGAGAAAGTTCAAAACACGAAGAAATTGGTGAATTGCAGGTTCTACTACATCACTCCTACAAACCATTTAAGAACAAATCTGTTGGTACGAGCATTTCTTCATCTGAAGCTTAAGTCTGAAAAAATATTTCTGCTTAATACTGAATATAGTAATTTCTGATCAACCTTTGTCAGTTTCTGGTCTAAGCCTGACAGTCTAATGCAGGGGTCTCAAACCCAAATTACCTGGGGGCTGCTGGAGGCAGTGTCAAAATGACCAAAAAAAGACACAAAATTACTTAAAAAAGACACAAAATGACAGAAAAAAACTAAATTACTTAAAAAAGACACAAAATGACCAAAAAAGACACGGTTACTAAATAAAAAAGACACAAAATGACTGAAAAAAACACTAAATTACCAAAAAAGACACAAAATTATTTTAAAAAGACACAAAATGACAGAAAAAAGACACAAAATGACAGAAAAAAGACACAAAATGACAGAAAAAAACCTAAATTACTTAAAAAATACACAAAATGATCAAAAAAGACACATAACTACCAAAAAAGACACAAAATTGTTAAAAAAAAGGACACAAAATTACTAAAAAAATACACAAAATAACTAAAAAAAACCACAAAATTAATTTAAAAAAGACACAAAATTACCAAAAAAGACACAAAATTACCAAAAAAAGTAATAAAAGGGACCTTTTACACACAACACGGTAAAGTTCCATTCATATAAAACTCACATTAAACTTTCATATCAAAAATATCGTCACGAGGGCCGCAATTGGCCCGTGGGCCACGAGTTTGAGACCCATGCTCTAACGGCTGCTGGCCCTGACCGATTCTTTTTATTGTACTCAGTCTGAAGGCTGCAGAGAAGATGTCATATGAAACTAGAATATCTAAGAAGTCCAGCCTGAGCTGCATCTCAGATTCAGCTTCAGCTTCCAGCTTTCAGGTGCTGAACAACACTTCTCTGGGAAATCTGCTGCTGACCTGCTGTCTCCACCTCTCTGTAACAGCTTCTGAACGTCTTTCTAAATCCAGATACAGATCATTTATCTGGCTCTCAGTCCGCCCGTCTGCCAGTTCAGGCTCAAACAAACTTTCTGCATTTCACACAAACTTTGCTGAAAAGATAAAATGCAACTTGCTGCAGTTTGCACAAGCAACTTCTCCAATAATCTAGGAGAATAAATAATAATCTAGGAATAAAAGGCATGTGTTGCACACTTGAAAACAGAAGTTATATCAGTTTTTGACTGTTTAACTGATCTCTTAATTATTAACGTGTCTGTCTAGAAGTCGGTTTTTGTTTTTCCATTGCGTATTCCTGTCTGATTCTTCTGACCTGGAGGATCACAGTCCTGCATGGGTCACTGTGTAAAAGATCAATAGAGAGATATTTATGAAACACAGAGAGTCCTGTTGTGTCAGCAGTGAGCCGCCACACACACACACACACACACACACACACACATATACATGTCTTCATATAGTTGTAAGGGCCACCACTTCCCCTAGCCCAACACACACATTTCAGGGTTTTACCATCTCTGTTAGGACCGTCCCTGAAATTCATACAGATGATTAATTAAAGCCTTTAGAGGCTATCCTATCATTTTCTTTGTGAGGACCGGAAAAAATGTCCTCACAAATACAAATGTCCTCACACTGTTGGTGTTATGCCAAGGGTTGGACCTCACAACTATATAAAGACAAACACACACACACACACACACACACTATAACTATATGAAACATAATCCTGTGCAGTGTCTCTCAGTGATTATTAGTTTTCTTTGTCGTGACTCTGTGTGACTTTGATCAGATTTCATTGTCACAAACATTTCTTATCACCTTGACCACATCGTGTTTTGTGTTTTAAGCGTCCAGGCGTCTGATTACTGGATTACTGCGGCTCACGTTACTGATTGTTCTTCCGGCCACAACTTTTACTCACTGGTTGCCTCAGATTAGTTTCAGCTCAGCGTGAAACGACTTTTATAACGAAATATAAAGTTTGAGTTTATCAAAGTCTTCATCAATTACAATTTTTAAGAACATGCAAGCTCTTTTTTAGAGCATTTATTTTCAGAAAAAGTTTTTTTTTTTTTTTAAAAAAGCAGATTTTTAGTATCTAAAAGTTCATATCATACACACATGCAGCCTCATAAATTCAGATTTGACAGCCCTTTTTTGGCCGTCCCCAGATTTGATATTGAATTTAACAGTCTAATTTCTGCAGAGAGTAACAGAAACAACAGATTTGACAGATTGGTTCTTACCTTTGTGAGAGCTGAGCAGCTGCAGAGCGTCTGTACCTGAGTGCAGACGTACAGTAACACACAGTAACACACCACGGTCACCTGCTGGACTGAAGACACCTCCCTGCAGCATCACATGGTCACACACACACACACACACACACACACACACACACACCCAAGGTGAGGGTTGTTTCTCTCACTATGAGGCTGAATATGCATGAGTTTGTGTTGTGAGTGAGTGTGTCTGTGTGTTGTGAGTGAGCGTGTGTGTGTGTGTGTGTGTGTGCATGTAGGTGTCGCATGACTGCACTCGTAGGTATGAGGGAGTGCAGGAGTAAAGTCTGATAATCCAAAACTTAAATATACCTTAATATTTAATATCTACTACATTTGGCACTCCCAAGCTTCTTGGTCCAAACAATGCAGATTAAACACTTGAGATTAAACATGGAGATCTGCTTCAAAACGAGCCCAGAAGTTCTTAAAGTTTAATTATTGATAAGATGCACTGAAAAAAAATTAGAGTGACATTTACTTAAAAAAAAGTTAGGCAAGTTTTTCCACACAGAAAGTGTTTGTAATCTTTACTCAGGCTGTGTCTAAGTAATATTTATTTAATAGAACCATGAAAATGCACAAGTAAATAACAGATTCACTGATGTCCCTCAATTACATTTTACTTGGAAATATCAACTAATTGAGCCAATTAACTAGTTTAGTGAATATTACTTGGAACAAATTATTCAATTTACATACAAAACTGAGGACACATAATAACAAACAATCACTAAGTAATGCACTACATGAAATGAGACAATCAGACAAATAATTTCACAGGGGAAGACTTGGACAGTAAATGATTGCCAATCAAACCATTATGCTCAAATAACTAAACACTTTTTTTACATTCACATACTAATTTTGACTGAATATGCATGATAACTGCTCTCACTTTCCGCTGAGAGACAAACAGTTCAGTAAAGAGAGGATCGGATTATGATTATTTGATCTGATACAGATCAGATCTATCAGCCCAGAAACTGAGATAATTATTCTACCATTTATGCTTATGAACAAGTAAAAAACTGTTGTCTAATTAGAAAAAACCCAATTGCCAAGCTTATAAGGTATATTTAACCTCACACTTAGAGGAAGAATTACCACAAACTGGACAAATAATTCCAAAACTATGTGATGTTTCTGCATCTATGATGCATATTTATTTTCCTTTCCAGACATACATTGTGAGAATGTGCTTTTCTTTGTCTCTCTTCGGGTTCTGGACTGTTGGTTGGACAAAACAAACTTGTTTTCTGATATTTTCTAAAGCAAACCAATCAGCTTTAACCTGACAAATTCCTGGGAGATTAATCAACAATAGAAATATGTAAAATAGTTTTTTATTGCCGCCCTGGAACCTGCTGGGTACGAGGAGGTTTCAGAGATAAAAGAACTGAGGTTCAGTTTGTGTAACTGGAGAGAAAACGTGTGATTGATCCTAAACAGACTCTCTGAACTGCTGTTAGTATCTGTGACTCTCTTCACCTGTTCATAAAAACACTTTATAACACTGTTATTATTGTTAATATTCAGATTTGATCTGCTCGTTACACAACACAGTACAAATTGGTGAACACTCTGCCTCCTTTGTTCTTGTTTTTCAAAGCCTGGAACTCCTTAGAGACCACGACTCAAACACTTAATAACCGCTCTGCAGCCCAACTCATTGTCCCGAGCAGAAAGCCTCACTCAGGTTTCAAACATAGAAAATCTATTGACGGCCGGCCCGAGCTCGCAGATAACGGGCACAAACAGATCTGGGACGAGGGAAAGGGAGACAGTGTCAGGTCAGCATGACTCAGATACTCAGACTGCTGCTGTATGACGAGTGTGAGGGTGTTCTGGGCCTCGAACTGTACCTGTCATCAATACATCCACGCAGGTAAAAATAAAGCATTGTGCAGCTTTGATACTGCAGAGCGTCATGTCTGAAAATGAAAGTACAGCTCTTTTTAGTTTAGTCACACATGCACAAACACACTCACGCTTTATGTGCACGGAGAGATGAATCAGAGGAAGGTTTCAGTGAGATGATGATGTCAGATGACAATGAGCCTCAGTAGCTGCAGTAGAAGCCCCATGAAGCTGTTAGTCACCGGGACAAGTCCTGATGACGCAAAACTGTCCAAATTACAAGTTACCAGTCAGTCTTTATACACTCCTGTTTACTCCTGTTTGGTTCAGTGTGAACAGGAACTGAACCAGAACTAAAATGCAACTAGGATCTTTTCTTCCCTTGGTCCGGACCAAAGGACCAGAACCACAAGAGTCTACAAGACCTGCAAAACCAAAGTAGAGATGAATCAGAGGAAGGTTTCAGTGTGTGCTGCAGTGAGATGATGCTTTCAGATGAGAATGGGCCTCTGTAGCTGCTGTAAATGGTAAATGGGGTGCACTTATATAACGCTTTAATCCAAAGCGATTTACACTATACACTATGCTCATTCACCCATTCACACACACATTCATACTGGTGGCCGAGGCTACCAGGGAACACTGGTGCTACCATTGGGAGTTCAATCACACACCGATGAACGCAGCATCGGGAGCAAT
Organism: Centropristis striata; assembly: GCF_030273125.1. Lineage (NCBI taxonomy): Eukaryota > Metazoa > Chordata > Actinopteri > Perciformes > Serranidae > Centropristis > Centropristis striata. The sequence goes on from NC_081537.1 coordinate 7,680,224, forward strand.
TTGGGGTTCAGTATCTTTCTCAAGGATACTTCGACATGTAGGCTGCCATGGTCGGGGATCGAACCACCAACCTGCCGGTTACTGGATGAAAGCTCTACCAACTGAGCCCCATAAAGCTGTTGGTCACCGGGACAAGTCCTGATGGTGCAAAACTGTCCAAACTACAAGCTCCCAGTGAGTCTGTATACAATCATGTTTACTCCTCTTGGTTCAGTGGGAACAGGATCAGAACCAGAACTAAAATGCAACTAAAATCACCCCCCACCCCCATGGACACATGCCTCTAACTTTTGCATCATCTAGTACCTTTTCCCCACTTTGGTCCGGACCAAAGGACCAGAAGGTTTCAGTGTGTGTGCCCCAAGAGTCAAAAACCTGCAAATGATGAATCAGAGGAAGGTTTCAGTGTGTGTTCTGCAGTAAGATGATGCTTTCAGAAAAAAACCCTTTAATCTCCTCAGTAGCTGCTGTAGAATCCCCATAAAGCAGTTAGTCATCGGGACAAGTCATAATGATGCAAAACTGTCCGATCTCTGACTCCCAGTCAGTCTGTAAATTCCAGTTTCCTCCTCTTGGTTCAGTGTGAACACAAACAGAACTAAAATGCAACTACCTTTTCTTTCCTTGGTCCGGACCAAAGGAACAGTACGACAAGAGTCTACAAGACCTGCAAAACCAAAGTATAAGATTGATTAAAGTATTGACTTGATGATGCCACTGAAGAAAACTGAGCTAAGTTGTAAGAATTCATCCTCAGGAGACCAGGAATGTCTAGATTTACTATATTTAATGGGAATACTTCTAACGCTGGTTGAGACGTTTCATACTGAACAATTATTTAACTCTGCTACTGGTTCTGATATGAAAAGTTACTGGTATTCATCCTCAGGGGACCTGGAATGTCTGAACCAGATTTTTTGGGAATATTTCTAACTCTGCTGACGACCTTTCTTTATACTGGACATATGTTGAAGCCTGCTGCTGGTTCTGGTTCTGGTATTCATCCTCAGGGGACCATGCATATCTGCACAAAACTTCATGGCAATCCAGATATTCTTGATGCAGAATAAACCAAACTGGCTAAAAATAGAGAAACAGCTATGAAGTCTGAACTGAATGATTCTGGCAGATAAAAAGTAGTTACTTTAAACAGAAAGGTTTCTGTCATGTATGCAGTAGTGGAATATAACTAAGAACATCTGTACTTAAGTACAGTTTTGAGGTACCTGTACTTTCCTTGAGTATTTCCATTTTATGTAACTTTATACTTCTACTTCACTACATTTAGAGGCAAATATTTAACTTTTTACTCCACTACATTTAGCTGACAGCTTCAGTTACTTTTAGGTTTGACATGAAAAACATCATGCATTTAAAGTGATTACAAACTTTTATAAATTAACAGTATATTTACTTGTCAAAAATAGCCATACCAGACAACATTTTCAATGCTGCTTACATAAATGCATAAATAATAATATACTTGGAATTAATGAAACAGTCTGACCGGGTTCATTTTGCATAACGAATACTTTTTCTTTTGATACTTTAAATAGATTTTGATGCTGATACTTCTGTACTTTTACTTCAGTAGGTTTTGAATGCAGGACTTTTACTTGGAGTGGAGTAATTTCACAGTACTTTTACTGAAGTAACGGATCTAAATACTTCTTCCACCAGCGTACGTATGGTGCTCATTTTAGGACATTTCACACTCAAGTTAGGAACTGAAGATTTAACATGGTGGTTACTGTATATGTGTTTGGATGTAATCAGCAGAGTCATTAAGGTTCAACCTCTGGGGATCATAACTGTCTGCAGAGCTACAGAGAGCTCAGTCTGAGATGTTCTCCTGCACTGACCACAGATCATTTAGGCTCCAGCTGCTGTATGTTGCAGAGTTTGTGGGTCAACCAGTCATGAAACTTTTCCTCCTCTGTTCTGCTGTGACTGCACTAAACGCTCTCTGGCTCCTGCAGCAGGAAAACAGAGCGATGCGAGCTATTTGACACCTTAGTAAAATGTGCAGACTAAGAGGGCAAGGCGTATGAAATGACTCAATGGTTTTATTTCTCTGCTTGGAGCACAGTGGGGGGTCCTCACAGTAAATTCCTCTGGGTGTCTCAGAGTATGTCTGTGAAACAACGCCAGCTTTTATGTTTATGAACCTGACTGCATTTTTTAAAAGTGAACAAATGTGTGTGTGCGAGTGTGTGTGTGTGCAGGAGGCGCTGGTGTCTGCGTGCAGTTGGTGGGTTAACGGGGGTCTCAGCGAAAAAGTGGACCCATAACAAATCACCTCATTTCCAGGAAAAAGAAATAATTTGTTCCCAATAAAAATGATCCACAAAAATACACGAGCACAGCGGCGTGCACACAGCTTCGATCAAACGTCCAGCAGCGAGCCAAGGCACAGAGTTAAAGAGGCCAGAAAGATTTCAGGGTGTGAAATGCAGACGGATCCTTCCAGAATTTCAATGGAAAAGGAAGACGTTTTTATAAATAACAAATCATCAGTCAGCAGCAGTTCATCACACAGAGGTGAACTGGGGTAGCCATCATCAGCTCTCTGTGTGTTTTAACCCTCTGAGTCAGCAATAACGCCGCGTCAGCAGATCTGAGGAACCTGCAGCAGCTTCTGGCTTCAGACTCCATGAGGCCAGTCTGTGTCTGATGACGATAGAACAAGTTAAACCGGAGATAAAATCAAAGATATTCTCCTGTTCTACAATGTCATTTAGCAGACACTTTTATCCAAAGCGACATACAAATGAGAGTTAATACAACACAAGCAAGGATGAAGTCGAGAAACATAGCAAGAGTCAGTGCCGAGGGTTTAGTTTGAGTCCATTAGGACGTCAGAGCTTTTAGGTCTTTGAGCCATCAATGAGACTTATCGTTTCATCAGTGTAGGTCAAGAGTGAAGGTAGGGTGGCCATTTCCTTCACATCAAAAAGGAGGACACTTTGCATACACGGGGACACACAAGCAGATATTTGTTTGGTATGATCCGGTTTTAAGCAGAGTTGTACTCCGATTAGCTCGATGCTTGTCAGTGCTAGCATGTCTCTCGATAGCTGCTTTGCCTTTACTGCTCACATCTACATCACTTCCACATAAGGTACAAAAAAAAATGAAACTCCCTCTTACTTTTTGTAACAAACCCTTGTTCTCTTGCCCATTCCGTGTTAAAGGAGGTCTTTCGCTTTGGCATTTTCAGACTTTCAGATGTGAGAGCTTGATTGACAGTCTCTTCTTAAAGATTGATCAGGACTCAGCAGATCAGATGGAGTTTGGAAGTTGGTTCCACCACCTATAGGGGCACTACAGAGGAGAAGAGTCTGGTTTGAGATGTAGAGGCCTTCAGCGGTGGAGGAGCCAGACGTCTTTCACTGGAAGAGCGTAGTGAGCGGGAGGGTTTGTGGACCTGAACAAAGGAGTTCAGATAAGCAGGAGCTGTGCTGCTGTCTGTAGACAAAGACAAGGCTTTAATGTGATGCTGCTGAGACTGGGAGCCAGAGAGAGAGATGAGAAGCGGAGTGACATTTGCTCTCCTGGGCTGGTTGAAGACCAGACGGATCATCTGCAGAGGCGGTGGTGCAGCAGAAAGACCTGCCAGTAGAGAGTTGCAGTAGTCTAAACGTGAGACAGCAGAGACAAACGGTTTTGCAGGAGTTGTGTTGATTGCTCGGTCAGGTAGGGTCTGATCTTCCTGATGTTGTACAGGGAGAATCAACACGATCTGGCAATTGAGGACACATGAACCTTGAAGATCAGTTCGTCATCAGTCATGACACCCAAGTTCCCTGCAGAGCTGGTGGGACGAGTTGCATGGATCCAAGCTTAACATTGATAGGCTGATATTTACTAGATGTTCTCCTCAGTTTACCTCTTAGATGTTAGATTTGGAACCAACATTTACAATTATTCACTGAGAGTAAAAAAACATTATTTTCAATCATCGAATCATCAAACGTGTTGAAAATGTTGATCCAGTAAGTCAAAATTAACAATAATGATCAAGTCATGTAGGTGACAAAGTTAACATTTTTTAAATTTATATACAGACAGAATAATGGAAATCTTAGTTAAGAGAAGCAGAAATAAATGTATTTAATGTGCCTAAATGTTGAAAAGTGGTTTGGTGTACAGCTGACATAGGAAAAGATTTATTCACCTGCTCTTTGCACAGCATCTATCTATCTATCTATCTATCTATCTATCTATCTATCTATCTGTCTATCTGTCTATCTGTCTATCCATCTTTAAGTGCAATCTTTCTTAATATGCTATCTTTAAGTGCACCAGAAATAAAGACATTTAAATGTGCCTAAATGTTGAAAAGTGTTTGGTACACAGCTGACAGACGATGGCTTATTGGAATGCTTTTTGTCCAGCAGCCTTATTATTAAATCAGTCAGTTTGTTGTAAAGAGAGAGTAACCTGCACCTGATGTGTGTGTTCTGTCCCTCCACCTGTCTGCAGAAACACTCTCAGTGTGTCTCTACCTGCAGCAGCGTGCTGAGCCCCGGGAGGCCTGACGGTAACTCCAGCCGTGTCCCGTTCCCACATTTGTTTCCTTCGTGATCGTGTTTGTGTTTGCGTGTGCGTGTGTGTCTCCTCGGCCCATCTGCGCAGCGTGTGTGTGTATATGTGTGCGAGCGATTGCATGCATGTAGTGTGTATTCCTGGAGTCAGATGTTTGTGCGGTCGGCATGAAATGATTCAGAGAGTATCTTTTCCTAAACGGCAGAACAAGCAAACAAACAGCTCTGCAGTAGGAAGCCGCTCGGCTGTTTAACAGCTGCCGGGAGCCGCTTCACTGCCGTTCAGCTGCCGGATAATCACTGAACACCGGACTGTAAACCGGACCGCCTCTGGTCCACCTGGGCCTTCCTGTCCTACACAGTCCTCAGGACACAGGACACACACTGCTGTCTGTCTGTCTGTGCAGGAGGGAGGCAACTGAAGCAGCTGGAGAAGATCTGAGAGTAGCTTTTATGCCTTTATGGATAAAAGGCATTTTATTTTATTTTGTTTTATTCTTTTTGACTTGTTTATCCTCTGTTAATGTGAAGCACTTTGTGACTTCTGTCTGCGAAAGGTGCTGTATAAATAAAGTTTACTTACTTACTTACTTACTTACTTAAAAGACAGCAGAGACAAACGGTTTTGCGGCGCACAGGGCCGGGTTTCGTAACAGCACAATGAGTTGGATTTATCTGTTCTATTCCACGTCAGCTTCCCCTCCTTGGCTCAGCGACAGCAGAAGTTGAGAGCTGTGCTTGTCATGTCCAGATTCACTCTAGTTGTAGAACGAGCTCTGTCCACTTAATGTTTCAGCTATTCAGTCTATTTTTTGTTCTTTCTGCGATGTCAACACCATTTTTGTAGCTTCCTATTGGCTGCAGGCTTCTGATCTGGCTCGAACAAATGGAGACTTTCAACAAGAGGACGGGGTTCATGTCCCAAATGGAAACAAAAGTAAAACACTTTTAATGTAACTTCCGTTTATCCATAACTTCGGTGTCTCACATCGTCCTCCTAACTCCTTCACTTCCAGAATTTCCATCGCTTATTTCCTGTTTAAACTGTTTTTAGAGCCTAACCAGGAAGCCTTCCGTGAGCCGGCAAACACTCAACATAGGAGTCTATGGGTGGTGCTGACAAATGCTCTGTTCTGTCGTTCAGGTTGGAGACCTTTTTGGGGCTTCACACCAAGACCACAGGAAGAGAGCTGGGCTTTGTAGCCAATTTCCTGTAGTGGCCAAACTGTGATATTACGTCTCCTATAGGTCCGTAATGTGTTTCCACTGGACCCCAAAGTACTTTTTTCCTATTGATTGACATTGGGAAAGAGATGTCTTGAAATCAGTGAATCAGTTGTTTTTTTTAGCATAACGGCCCCCACGAAATGACTCGGTTTATTATCAAGATTTGATTTGATTCGGTCCTATAATACTTGGAAATTCTGGAGGGTTCTGGTACGATTAAATTATTTTATCCCCATTGAAGTTAGTGGAGCACTAAACCGGAAGTCTCTGGTGCATTTGCTCTACGGGCCCATGCAAAAGGTCTGGGGAATTTCCATATGAATGAAATTTTATTGTTAGTTTTCAAAGCTCTTAATGGCCTAGACCCCCACGCCCTTGCCAGAACACTGAAATCCTCCAATCAGCTGCTACTGGCCCCTAAAACTAGACTCAAAACCAAAGGTGACTGTGCCTTTGTGGCTCTGGAATAACCTGCCCTGGCACATCCGATCTGCAGGATCTTGTAAGGTTTTTAAATCCTCCCTAAAAACACACTTTTGGACATCTGCCAAAAATAAATATTTGAATTTTAATTTGAATAAAATCGCATTGTGTTTATGTATTATAGTTTTTTCCTTATTTCCTGCAACTGCGATATGGTAAATGGACCTGCACTTATATAGCTTTTCTAGCCGCTTTGCGAACACTCAAAGCGCTTTACACTACAAACTGCGCTCATTCACCCTTTCACACACATTCATACTGGTGGCAGAGGCTAAACGGTCCCACCTGCCACCATTGGGAATTCATTCACACACCGATGAACACAGCATCGGGAGCCATTTGGGGTTCAGTATCTTGCTCAAGGATACTTCGACATGTAGGCTGCGACGGTCAGGGATCGAACCACCAACCCTTCGGTTGGGGGCCAACCGACTCTACCAACTGAGCCACATGTGCTTCATAAATAAAGTTTGAGTTGAGTTGAACAAGGCCAATACTATATATCTAATACCAATTATCCAATACTATATAACCAGCTGTATTTATGCATTCAGACTTCATACTCACTGCAAAAATGGAGATAATAGGATAAAGTAGGAGCAGGTGGCAGAGTCTGACACTCTGCTAATGATTGAGAGGATTACTTCTGTATGAGTCTATACGTTGTTGTTGTTGTTGTTGTAACAGGAACACATTGGCGTCCTACAACTTCCTTCACTGTTCTCTGAGGTTTGATCTTCTCTTTGTTCTCTTCATCTTCACCACTTATTCCTGTGTGTTTCGGCCTTCTTTGGATTACACGAGATTTAGGTTAGCCCTTGTCACTGGATTGTATGGGAAACAGCTCAGATTTCAAAATGCTCTTGTTTAAATGCTCAATGCTCCTACACACACACACACACACACACACACACACACACACCAAAACCAAAACTTGGGCCTCTCAGCTCTGGCCTCAGATCTGTGAGATTCCAGTAATTTCACTGTGTCTCCTGTTTCGTTCAGGAGCGACGCTGCGTGTTGCGTGTGCGCTGCGAGTCTCATTCTCGTGTCTCGGCTCATAATTCTGTGACGTGACGTTAATCCAGCCGAGCACCGCCGGGGGAACAGCTCCTTCAGCACGCCTTGTCAACGCTGCAGGTTTCCATCTTCAGTGGATGGTCCTCTTTCGCTGCTTTCAGCTCCTTCATCCATCTCTAATTTCTTTAATTTTCAGTAATGTGTCGTCGTACGAAAGGAGAAATAAAAAGCCAGATAATTGCAGGTTGGAGGCAGAGTTCAGCATTGCATCAGTGACCCCCACAGACCATAAAATATCCCATCGCTGCATTCTCTCTCCCTCCTTATAATAAAGGGCTGACATCATTCCTGGCTCAGAGCATCATGATAGAATGAGCTCCGTGAGTCTCATGATGCAGCTATTATTGCTTTAAGACATTAATTTGATCAGACAGACTCGTAAAAGATTAAAATCTCTATTAACCTATTTGGCTTTAATCACAGATTAAATGGTTTATAAACCCTGTTTATGGTGCCATGCTTAGAGTTTGGATCTATAAAATCAAGGTGTCTGAAACTTACCGACACAAAAACAATTTCCTTCGTCTATTTGTGATGTTTACTGGCTATTATGCAGGCAGCGTAAACAGCCTCTTAGGTACCTCAATAAAACCTGCCTGTGTTCACTCGGCTCTGCTATACAGTGAGCAGCTACCGCTACAGCACATTATGTCTGTTTCTCTTGTAACGGATCTGCTCCCTCTCTTGCACAATTATGTCATTTCTTTTTAAGTTCAAGAAACACGAGCAGTGATCTAACATCCAGCCTTTGATCTGCCAAACTCCGTGTCTCAGACAATGCTGGATGAAATGATTCAACCTCTCAGAATCTCTTGGAAATACTTTTTGTTTAAACAATCTCATTCCAGCTGCACTAAAAATATCATCGACTTCAAGCGTTGTCCTGCGGTCTGCACGAGTTCGCTCCGAACATCAGCTACAAAGTTTCCAATCAGATTGACAGCTTTCTGCAGGGCGAGTGCTCAGATCTCAGCCTGAGGTCCAAACGCACCATTCTGACTACAGCGAGCATATTTAGCCCAAAACTCATCCACAATCTGCATCAAGACAGTCTTGGCTTCAGTTCACCTTCTGTGCCGAGGTAAAAATAGTCCCGGACACAGCCAGAGAGTTTGTTTAGAGAGCTTAATGAGACCTGAAGGTCAATCACAGACTGATGCTTTTCTTTATCTTCCTCAGACACATATGTGTGTGTGTGAGACATTCACTTACTTTTGCGAGGTGTTCAACTCTGGAAACTGTGAAAACAGGCACTGAGGCGAGCAATTCTGATGGTTTTTTCAAAGTTTGTCCTAAAATTTTACAACTAAACACTAATGCCAACAATTAAATCCTACCAACAATAGCCCTGCTGCTGCTGAGAGTCCACTGAGCTGAGCTGAAACCATACAGGGCCTGGACTCTCATTGTACATTAAACAACACTTCAGAAATGACTGACTCGATGGCATGAGGGGACAAAGTTCTGTTCTGAGCGCTGAACGAACAGTAATCATTTGTTTTTTTAACTACTGTGAGTGCAGCACAGAGATCTTACAGAATCGTCTCATTATCATTGAAGGAGTAAAATCTCATGTCAGAAAAATGTCTGACTGCAAACTTTCTGACCAAAATGACAATTTATCTGAACTGCAGCTGTAACTAACGGCCTGAATTGTTGCATTTTACAACGTTCTTCCAAGAACCAAACAATGTCTGACAGAAACCCAAAGCAGTCAGAACTACTAGTTCTTTGACATCAATGAACCCCATCAACCTGACAGCCAAGACGACACAGATGCTGCTTCTGGACCACCAGAGAGGAACAGAACGACTGCTTTCCAAAATAAGGTGTTAACTTGGCACCTGGTTCAGATGTTTTCACTCGACTGAATGTGTGTAATCTCTCTTTACCATAAGTCCGCCTGCTGGTAGGCCAGTAGGTTGTTATCAGCCATATGAACCAATAACTGTCATTTCAGGAGCTGAGAAACATGTCTGATTGCACATTTTCCGACCAATTTAGCTGAACTGCAGCTATAACTAACAGCCTGTGATTCTCAATTCAACAAGATTACTTTACAACCTTTTCCCAAAAAACAAGAATTCCTATCCAAACACCAAAGTACCAACTACTGTGAGTGCAGCACAAAGAGCTAATAGAGTCGTCTGATGTTTTCATTTCAGGGGTAAAATCTCCGTCCCTCAGGGCTGAGAAACTTAAAATTAAATTTTCTGACCAAAATTACAATTTAGCTAAACAGGAGCTGTAACTAACAGCATGGGTTGTTGCCTTTTTTACGACACTTTTCCAAGAACCAAACAATGTCTGATCGACAACCAAAGCAGTCAAAAGTATTAGTTCTTTGAATGAAATGAACTTCATTAACCTGACAGCCAAGGTGTTGGAGAAGCTGCTCCTGGACCACCAGAGGAGAGAAGAACGAGAGCTCAGTGTTAAACTTAATGACTCATGTCTCCAATCAGCCGCCACTAAAGTTTAAGTGCCCCTATATTCTGACTTTTATGCATTGAACATGCTGGGAATGGGGCGCCCCGGTGGCACACCCGGTAGAGCGCGTACCATAGAGGCATTGTCCTCGTGAGCGGGCAGCACGGGTTCGAATCCAACTCGGAGCCCTTTCCTGCATGTCAATAAAACCTTGAAAATGGCCAAAAAATTATCTTTAAAAGAAAGAACATGCTGGGAATCACGGGTGACTGTGTCTGCTTTTCAAAAAAAGGTGTTGATGTTTATCAGCAGTTATGATAATCGTAGCTCCACCTGCTGGTAGGCTAGTCGGTCGTTATCAGCCCACTGAATGGGAAGCTATGTTTATGTGTGTTGCTTAGCAGCGCCCTCTAGCAGCTGTAGTACTTACCTGTCAGGGCAGGCAGGAGGGGAGGTGTATGGCGCAGACAAACTTTCACCCAGGAGAACACTTTTTGTGTCCCAAAAGTTGACAATGTTATTTTAAAAATAATAATAAATTTGATGTATATGTCGCTTTTAAATGTATCATAAAGATGTTTTGTTCCACTGAAAATCTCAGGTCTTCAACTTTTTTGATATAAGAATTAATCTTCTTCTCAAACTATCAAATGGCTTTAAGAATGGGATGATTGTGTTTTTTAATACAATGAAAAATCAAAATCTCTTTTGTCTGAAAAGTGATCTGTTTCATTCTGAAGAGTCAGCTTTTTCAAAACCAACATGGCTCAGTTCAAAATTTTGTTTTAAAAAAAAAAATTCTCATCTCTTCTCTGACATGATTTTGACAAAAGGTTGCTTAACATAACACATTGAAACAAATACAAAATACAGAAAACAAAAACCGAGATAAGAGTTTATGAGTTCAGGTTTGGCAGTGGATGGTGGGCTATCTTGAAAAGGTTTTGAGTCGATTTTTGAAGGCGTGAAGTGAGTCTAAATTGTGGATGTGTAGAGAGGGAGTTCCAGAGGGCAGCAGTGGAGAAGGCTCTGTCCTCCTTGGTGTGGTGCTTGGTCCTGGTGATGGGGGTCAGTAGGTTGGCATCAGAAGATCAGAGGTTGGGGATAGGGGAGTGATGTTGTAGGAGATCTGTGAGGTATGGGGGAGAAGGTTAGTGAGGGCTTTGTAGGTGATGAGCAGGATCTTGACGTGGACTTGGTGCTGTATAGGGAGCCAGTGAAGGTGCTGGAGGATGGGTATTATGTGTTCTCTGGAGCGGGAGTGGGTGAGCTATCGGGTAGCTGAGTTTTGGACAGGGGAGGCCATAGAGAACGGACAAAGGCGTGCAACGAATAATGTCACTTACCTGACCAACGTAACTGTGTTACTTCCGTCCTGTAACACCTTAACTTCTGCCATTTAGTTGCATTATTTTTGTGCTTTTATAACGTCTAACAGGGAGTGTTTGCCCTAACTTTAAAGAAGTGGATTTATAGTATAGTTGTATGGAAACTGCAGCCTTTTAACTAAACGTAACCACTTTTTTTTCAGCGAGCGACCATCGAATGAGCTGATAACAACCTGCTCCACCTGCCAGCAGGTCCTGCTCAGGTCTGCCTGTTCTAATGGAAATGATCCTCTGATAACATCCAACGGGTGAACAAAATACATTTATAAACATGTTAGTAGTCCTTTGGTTTTCAGTTGCAGGGAAAAATCTGATGAATTTGAAATAAGAACAACTCTGACTACAGGATTTGCCCAAATTGTCCAAAAAAACCCCATATTTCTACCTGCTAAGCAGCTCAGCCGTAATTCTTACTCATTATCTGTTACTTCAATAAAACGTCTTCATCACCCCTCCTGATAACAACTAAATATATTAGTCTACTTTAGTACTATACATTGCAGAGTCACAGTTAACATTGTCTCCTGCATCACTTCTCTGATGCCTGTAAGCTAAATGTTTGCAGAAGAAGAAAGAGAAACTTCACCCTGCACTCTTTCTTTATTATTATGCAACAGTTTGACCACAGGCTGGAAATAAGGTTTTCCTAATGGAGATGACATTATGAGTGATTTCTCCTCTCTGTCCCCACTTGTCCTCATGTTGTCCTGCACGTCTGTGGTGACATGCCGGACTCTGTGGAGCCACAGAGGAGGGTGAAGATCAGTGGAGGTGAATGCACATAGCATGAGAAGGACAAATTAAAGGTCATTTCTTCTTCCCTCCAATCTCCGTCTCTTTCTCTCTTCACTTCGACACAGCTTTGGAAAATTCTCTGGAGTTTATTTGTAGATTGAAACAGTGGAGGAGAATGGCTTGTAAGTGTTTCCAGCAATTTGGGTTTTTCCACCGTTTCCACCCACTTTTTAGTCAAGTCAGCACCTTTAGGACATATACCTTTCCTCTTCAGATGCTGCTGTGCTCTCAGGCATTTCACTATAAGGTTGTTGAATTACAGATAATGTAAATTATAACTAATTGTTTCCTCTCACATGCCACACGACAAATAGAAGGGGTTGGGATCAGATAAAAGTTATTTTCTCTGGACGATGAGCAGAAAACATCAAACGCAGCATTAAGAGTTTGGTAGAGAGGATCTGACAAGAAGCAGTAAGATGAGATTTACTGTGGGACTCTGCTGGATAATAAGCAGAGAAACTCTGTGAACCCAGACACTTGAGTCCCAGTCAAGTTCAGAACCGAATTAAAGGGAATATATCTTCCTTTTCTCGAACCGCTGAAGTGGGTGTTGAGTCATTGGGCTGAAAAGAGGATGAGGAAATGTAGAGAGCAGTGCTGTGTGAATACACGTCCCTCTGGGAATAGTCATAAAGACTCTGCTGAAAGGTCTGGAGATTTATGAGCCACGGACGGGATGCTCAGCTGTAGGAGAGAGGAGACGGAGGAGTGGAAACTAGCTTGTTGCAGCCACCGTCCCAGTGGATGAAACCGCTGCTCGCTGTCACAGAGTCGCTCGCCAGCGTGCGGCGGTCTGGCAGGAGGCGGCGGGGCCTGACCTCGGGGCCAACCACGAGCAGGCGGAGCAGGGCAGCTGTCAGGCCAACACAGCCTCACAGCCGCTTCCTCTCATGTCACTGCTGAACTCCTTTCCCTTTCTGTTTCAAAGTGTTACGAGCTAATTTAATCTGGAAACTTTGTGACGAACCACAGCCCTTTCACCTACATGGCTCCTGGAGGTTAGTTTCCTCTGAACAGCTAATTGTTATTTTCAGTTCCAGTGGATCTATTGATTTGGCTCTGGAAAGGCAGTTTTACCAGTTTGATCCAAACTGAAACATGGTATTATGCACTAGAGGTGGGAAGCCCCAGAGGCCCCACAATACGATTTTATCCTGATACTTGAGTCACGATACGATATTACGATTTTTAAGCATTTTGCGATATGGTGAGTATTGATACAATATGTTGAGATTTAACTGTTTAACTGCATTTAGTGTCCACAAAATTAAATTCAATCAAGAATTGTTTTGTCAAATAAGAGAAAATTCTCAGTGTATTCATCTCACTTCAGTCTTTTTTTATTTGTCCACAATGAGAGTCAAACCCACAGACTGACCAACAAAGTAATCAGTCAAACTGAACTGAACTGATATCAAACATGCATGGACGCCAACAACTGCAGCATTTTATCAAACTTTCCTCAACTTTAAGCTTCACTGCTCTGAAATGTTTTGAATGAAACATAAAAAAAAAGCCTAACTATGCAGAGTTATTTCAACAACTTCCCGACACGATATCCTGACACACATGGAGCCTATAGGTTCCTGACATCTTCTAGTTTCAGATGTCACCAGGATCTCTAGGAGATTCCTAACAGTGGGCTCGCTACGGCCTCCGGAAAACCAAAAAAATGGCGAAAATACTGACGGCCCAGCTGGCCGACGGAACGCTGAATATCGATACTTGGCAGCCATGAATCAATATAATATTGCCACGCAAAATATCTCAATACAATGCTGTATCGATTTTTTCCCCACCTATTATACACAGTCATTCGTGGTCTCCAGATGATGAATCCTACTGACTTCTCCTCCAGAGCCACACGAGGTTGGAATTTTTAGTTCAGAGTGAAAAGTTCTGAAACTGTTTGTTGAATTTTTGTTAGATTTGCATCATATAGTCAGTGTCCCTGAAGATGAACCTTACGGGCAAGGCCTGACTCCTCCTCTGCTGAATGGAGGATTGTGGTTCAACTCGTCTGTGTGGAGTTTGAATGTTCTCCCCGTGTCAGCGTGGGTTCTCTCTGGTTCTCCGACTTTCTACCACAGTCCAAAAACATGCACTTAGGTTTAATTGTTGACTCTAAATTGCCCATAGGAGTGAATGAGAGCTTGAATGGTTGTCTGTATATGTGATAGTCTGGAGACCTGTCCAGGTGAACCCGTCTCTCGCCCATTGTCAGCTGGGATCAGCTCCAGCAATCCCCCCCCCGATCCGAGAGCGGATAATCGGGGAATTAATGAATAGCGTGCTCACATGCTAAAATAAGATCTGCTGAACTTCAACATGATGCGTATGATGATAATGTGAGTATGCTAATGTTAGCATTTAGCTCAGGGCTGCAGACTCTTCAGCTTCATTCAAATAAAATAAGGCCACTGCTCTCATTCATAAGTAGATGGCAGTGTGTCTTGTTCTGGGGCCACGGGGACCACAGGGGCTACAGGGACCTCAAGAATTTGCCAGAAAGTTAAAACAGAGTCAACCCAAACCACCTTCTGTGTTTAGATGGTTAAAGTTTAACAACATGATGTCGCATAAATAGGTCATTGTGAGACACACACACACACACACAGCCCTGCACTTGTTCCTGCAGCACCTGATCTTGTATGATAGCAGCTGCAGTCATGTTGAAACATGTTGGACGTGGAGCTTCATCTGTTTTGGCCCGGTGCAGTGGACATTGTTGTGATCGGTGAATCTTGGGTTCATTTGTGGACTTGAACTGATGTGGACTAAATGCATGCTTTTACTTGTTTATTTAGAATAAACACCTTTTTGATTACAAATGCTGTCTATTTAATGTTGTACACTGTGAACAATATGTCAACCTCTTCTATGAAAGAATTCACAATTCCTTCAACCACTACTAAATATAAATATGGTAACTTGATTATAATTATATTCATAATTATTAATCAGTGTTCCAAATTGATAGTTTGGTAATTTTATAGACTTATTTAGGTAAATTGGCTATATTTTTCTGTTAACAGATGGAGGGGTCATATCATATATTTTCATTAATAATTATTTATGATAATTATAAATAATTCTGATAGCCATCCAACCACACTTTTGAACCGTGAGACCCACACAAGTGTTGCTCAGGATTCTAATATCCTTATGGGAGGGATATCGTTTATGATAACGCCCTTTTATTTACATATTTGACGCTGTGCAAGGTATCATTTATTCATAAAAGAGGCATCCTTAAATTCCCACCAATATATATTCAGAAAGTCCATGTGAAATGACTAGCAGTGCAGGGGCTCCTTGTGTCAGTGTGCAGAGTCACATGTAAACATGTCCGGTCGGTCATGGAGCGGCCCTGAGGCATGGCTTCACTCTGAACGCCGCTGGTTCCTCCAGCTGGGCCCTCTGCACACTCTGCCCACCTGAGACAATAAACAGCTTTATTACCTCCTCCCGTCCACTGACGCCATTTAATGCTTTCACTGGGATCATCCTGGGGACAGTCCCACTGCTGCCCCATGCATCCACACACACCCCCTGAAGCCCTGAAGCCCTGGAGCTGGCCTCAATAAAGACTGTCACATACTTCACTTGATATGGAATCTTTGCCAAAAGGTTTGTCTCGTTCAGTGTATTAATTAGATCACAGAAGGAGCTTTTTCATGACTCATAAACTTGATCTGTTCATGAAAATTGGTGTTGTGTTGTGACACCTGTAACACGAGTCAGCTTCCTCCAGTTCACTGATGCCGACAGGCTCAGCTGGAGATGGACAATCTGATTCACACTTTTAAGTCATTAATGCATATCCAATAAATGCTTTCTGCATATCCAAAAAACTCAGATAGTGTTTAAACATATAACACAATTGTCTTCATGTTGGGCCGCCTGCAGGGAGTTCCTCATGTGTGTTTCTCTGAGAACTTGTTCCGTTACTTGTTGGTTTATCTCCCATGATGCTTCTGCCTCTGCCAAAAAAGTTTCTGTTTGTCTGTCAGCAGGAGTCTAAAAAAACTGCAATATGGAATATGTGGAAAGGTGAAGCATGGGGCAAGGAAGAAGCCTTTAACATTTGGTGCGGATATGCAAATAATTTGTTAACATTGTGATATAACACGTGGCTTCACCTCCGGTCTGAGTGCACTTTTAGTCTGTGGTGTCCCCATGATGTCCCCTGAAACAGTTTTCATCCTAACATGTTGCCTTGTCAGCATTTACATGACATGTCAGTTTATATTTGATTGTATGTTCCATTTTTCTATATGTGATAACTTGGATAGCATCGTACAAGGTTCCTTGTCCCGGGGCTCCTTACATGAGATGCAGTACATACATTAGATCCTCCGTGCATACATTAGATCCTCCGTACATACATTAGATCCTCCATACATACTTTAGATCCTCCGTACATACATTAGATCCACCGTACATACTTTAGATCCTCTGTACATACTTTAGATCCTCCGTACATACATTAGATCCACCGTACATACATTAGATCCTCCACGCATGCATTAGATCCTCCGTACATACTTTAGATCCTCCGTGCATGCATTAGATCCTCTGTACATTAGATCCTCCATGCATGCATTAGATCCTCAATACATACATTAGATCCTCCGTGCATACATTAGATCCTCAATACATACATTAGCCTCAGCAGCGTACAGTAGCTCAGACTTGGTGTGAGTTCATTGAGAATGAATGAACGGTCAGACAGATTAATTAGTGTCAGATGTGTGAGAAAGTTCTTCTCTCTCTCTCTCTCTCTCTCTCTCTTTCTCTCTCTCTCTCTCTCTCTTTTACAGCCTCTGGCTGATTCCTGCATTTATATATTTGTGTTTTTTTGTTGGCCCACATTGTGCCCAGTCCTCATAACTGCTGTAAGTCACACAGACTCATTAAAGTGATTGATTGGCTGCTCGGGGCTTTGCTGTATCTACCTGTTGAGGAGTTTGCAGCAGCGGCCGGTAACCTGATCTCCTTTTCTCCTGCTGAAGAATTTACAGGTAACATGTCACTGTGTCCTGCAGCCGGAGGAACATGTTCTGATGCCCGGCGGCTCTTTTCCGCTGCGGCGTGAGAGACTGCTCTGTAGGTTAAGGAGTGTTAAAGAGCCACACACATGGCTTTCCTAAGCTGTAAATTTTATGGATAATTTCTGATGTGGTTACAGATTTATACCCCCCCGACTAACGCAGCAGCTGCAGGTAATTACTCCCTCACCGCCTCACTCTACCTCCATTCCACTCTGTCTCCTCGTCTCTCTGTGTCTCCTCATCTCTCTATGTCTCCTAGTCTTTCCGTGTCTCCTTGTCTCTCTCTGTCTCCTCGTCTCTCTGTGTCTCCTCGTCTCTCTGTGTCTCCTCGTCTCTCTCTATGTCTCCTCGTCTTTCCATGTCTCCTCCTCTCTCTCTGTGTCTCCTCGTCTCTCTGTGTCTCCTGTCTCTCTGTGTCTCCTCATCTCTGTCTCTCTGTGTCACCTCGTCTCTGTCTCTCTGTGTCTCCTCGTCTCTCTCTGTGTCTCCTCATCTCTCCCTGTGTCTTCTTGTCTCTCTCTGTGTCTCCTTGTCTCTCTCTGTGTCTCCTCATCTCTCTGTCTCCTCGTCTCTCTGTGTCTCCTTGTCTCTCTCTGTGTCTCCTTGTCTCTCTCTGTGTCTCCTCGTCTCTCTGTCTCCTCGTCTCTCCCTGTGTCTCCTCGTCTCTCCCTGTGTCTCCAAAAAGCACTTAGTTAGGGTCAGAGTAAATCAACATGCAGTCAGAGATTAGAACAACTGTTGCGTCCTCTAAATGTTATCTTTGATACATTTTGTTTAAAAGTTTCTGGATATCTTTATGATTCAGTGTGTGTGTGGAATAATAAATGATGAGCCGACTGATTTATTATCTCCAGTTAAATGTGTTTTTTTGCTTTCACTTTTGCCTGTAAATAAACATTTTCAACTGATTTGAAACCATAAAAATAACCAAAACTGAAGATGGAAAATGACAAAAATGAATGTGCACTGGAAGCAGAAACAGGTCAACATGAGAATAAAAAACCTCCAGTTATTCCTGATTGATCTGAAGGATTAAAACTAATTTTAAACACCTGATGCACCACAAACATTTCCATTTATGTGAGGTCATCACACTCATGAAAACATGATTCTGAATATTACAGGCCGTCTGTTTCTGCCAATAGACTCTCAGAAGGTTCAATTTCTGACGATAAAGCCTGTTTACACTGTTTCTTTTACAGAAATTACCAAAAAAAAGACACAAAATTACCAAAAAAAGTAATAAAAGGGACCTTCCACACACAACACAGTAAAGTGCAAGTTAATGACAGTCATATCCCGTGGCTATTCCATGGATATTTTTTACTATTGGTTTGTTCCAAGTCACGTGACTTTCAAGGTCTCGGCGGTCAGAACAAAAAACATGGCGGACAGTTCTCTCATTTTTTGTGAAAAAATCAATATTTTGACTTAGTTTTTGCATAAAAATGGATTTTGATCACATTTCTAGCGAGAAATATATGTTTTATTTTCTAAATATTCACTCAGTGAATGTACATAATCACTTTGTATGTTGGAACAGCCACGGGATATGACTGTCATTAACTTGCATTGTACCGAAATCCGTGTCAGTTTCACGGAAATTTGAGTGATTCCGTGGCTATTCCACGGATTTTGAGTTAAGCGAATCCGTGGCTATTTCACGGATTCCTGTGAGACCAGGTTCGTAAAGTGCCATTCATATAAAACTCACATTAACCTTTCATATCAAGGTGGGGGGCCACAAAATATCGTCACGAGGGCCGCAATTGGCCCGTGAGCCGCGAGTTTGAGACCCCTGTCTTAAACGTATTCATTATAGTCTTAAACAAGTCTTAAAAAAGTCTTAAATTTGACTTGTTGAATCCTGCAGAGAGTCTGGTTCAGCAGCAGAGCGTCTGAGGCTCACACACATTTCTCTGAAGAGAAATCAGACTCGGAGTAAAGGATGTGACTGTTTCCTGCAGACTGCTGGTGGTCCTGGTCTCATGTCCCCCCGTCCCATCAGTCAGCTGAGGCTGATGAATGAGACGGAGCAGGACCTTGGCAGGCCGCGGCGTGAGGTGCACTCAGTACACTCTCCCAGGCTGCACCGGGGCGGCTCATGCCCATAACTCAGCTGCAGCCAAACCAACTCATTAGTGAAACAATCCTCACCACGCTCAGTGTGTGTGAGTGTGTGTGTGAGAAAGAGAGAGTAAAGGGTGAGATTTCATGTTGTTCTGGAAGATTTGTCATCACAAGCTCAGAATGCATTATATTGTTACAATATCTCTCGTATTCCAACTACCTGTAACATTTTCCGATTTGCTAATATTTTCCATGATATTTTCCCACATTCGCTCAATCACTCCAACACATTATCCACACATTATCCAGTCTCTGCTTGCACAATATTTATTCATGTTACACAATATTCCAAATGAGTGCCCCTATTTAATGTGCTTATTAACCTTTATGAAAACAGACATGTTATGAAAGTGTGCGGCGTAGAAGCAACACCTCAAAGCTCTAATGAGGACCGAGAGCCGCTCGCTGGCTCACACTGCTCAGTAATCCGTTTACACACACTCTGCCTCTCTGTCGTTAAACCATTACACAGTGCGATGTTCCAACTCTCACACTGGGTGACAGAGTGCTCGTTAGCATCTGCAGGATCTCATCCTGAACGCTGCTCGTTAACGCAGCGCTGCGTCACACACCAGCTCCACTTCTTCAGCTTCTACTCAAGTAAAAAGGAGCTTTAAACACTCTGTTACAAGTAAAAGTATAGAGATATTTGCATCAAACTGTAAGTAAAAGTATTGATTCTGCAGAATAATGAAACCTATTACTGGATTATAATTATTGAAGTGTTCTTTTGATGTTGCAGCTGGTAAAGTTGGGGCTACTTTTAATAACTTGAGGCATATTTATACTGCTGTACAGCTTCATGTGGGGCAGGGGGGACCACAGGGGCCACAGGGGCCACAGCGGTGTGCCAGAAAGCTGAATCAGAGTAAACTTTTGGGCAACTATAAGTGAAAGAAGCCCAAACCACTAGATGGTTAAAGTTTAACAACATGATGTCGCATAAATAGGTTGTTGCCAGCCGTGGAAGAAGTATTCAGATCCTTCATTGCAGTAAAAGTACTAATACACACTGTGAAAATACTCCATACAGTAAAAGTCCTGCATTCAAAACTTACTAAAAGTACAAAAGTATCAAAATGTACTTAAAGTATTCAAAGTAAAAGTTCTCGTTATGCAGAATGGACCCACTCAGATAGTTTCATATATTCTAAATATATTATTTGATTATTGTTATTGATGCATTTATGTAAGCAGCATTTAATTTTTATCAAGATAGGGCACATTTTAACTACTTAATATTCTTTCATGAGCTTTGATTTAAAAAAACAAAACAAGTCGGATCACTTTAAATGTGTTTTTTAGTGGAGTAGAAGTATAAAGTTACATACAATGGAAATACTCAAGTAAAGTACAATTACCTTGTTGTACTTAAGTACAGTACTTGAGTAAATGTACTTAGTAACTTTCCATCGCTGGTTGTTGCGTCCTGCTGGTGGAAGTTTTGTCCCAAAGTTGTGTTTTTTGTGCCTAACTGTGTTGTTTTTTCCCAAACCTTTTGGTAGTTTTGGGGCCGAAGCTAACCAAAGTGATCACAGTGTCACATGTTTACGATGAGCTGCAGCGTGTTTATAGCAGCAGGCATCACGAGTCACAGCGAGCGGCTCACAGGCAACAAACGGGTCACATGGTGGTTCAGAATGTAGAGACCAACCCCTCACCAATCTGTGGTCTCTGGCCACTGGGCTGCAAACACAGATGATGCCAGTCCGACACACAGCTGGTGACCTGCGACTGAAGCAGCGGTGCAGACCTGGGGACATGCTGCAGGTGTTCAGGACAGAGCTGGTAGAGGAGGGAATCATCGGAGGCCCCATGACACGGTCACATTGAACTGAACTGATATGTGTGGACAACAACAACTGCAGCATTTTATCAAACTTTCACAAACAACAAGCTTCACTGCTAAAAATGTCTGAATTAAACATGGTAAATGGGGTGCACTTATATAGCACTTTATAGCCGGATTCAAACCCGGGCCGCCCGCTTACGAGGACTGGGCCTCTGTGGTATGCGCTCTACCAGGTGTGCCACTGGGAACGCCCCCTTATATAGCACTTTTATCAAAAGCGCTTTACACTACTGCACTCATTCACCGATTCACACACACATTCATACTGGTGGCCGAGGCTCCCAGGGCACACTGGTGCCACCTGCCACCATTGGGAATTCATTCACAGACCGATGAACGCAGCATCAGGAGCAATTTGGGGTTCAGTATCTTGCTCAAGGATACTTCGACATGTAGCTGCCATGGTCGGGAGTCGAACCACCAACCTTCCAATGGATGAACGCTCTACCAACCAAGCCACAGCCGCCCAACCAACTCTGCAGGGTTATTTCCACAACTTCCCGGCACAATATCCTGACACACATGGAGCCTATAGATTCTTGGCATCTTATAGTTTATATGACTAGTGTAGTGCCCGTAGGAAGTATGTATTTGTACATTACATGCCACAATACAACGTCTGCAACTCCATTAAACATTTACTTTTCATAAGGTACCACACCATCCAGCACATACACATTGAACATTGATATTCGCTGGAAACTATTTGAATATTATTGGAAAATCGAATCTTGTAGCACACTTTAAAACTCCTAAAGATAGGTAGGCTAAATAGACTTACAGATGAGATGAGTCATCGTGGAAATCCAGAGTGAACTGTGTTACTGACCAGGTGTAGGCCTATCACACAATGGGGCGGAGCTCCCCTAAAAGGGGGTGGAGCTCCCCTAAAGGCGTCCGATCGGAAACAGTGCAATGCCGGTAGTTGGTAGAGCTTTCGTTCAGTAACCGGAAGGTTGGTGGTTCGATCCCCAACCATGGCAGCTACATGTCGAAGTAGCTTGAGTCAGGTACTGAACCCCGAATTGCTCGCAATGCTGCTTTCATCGGTGAATGAATGAATGATGAATGAATGAATTCCCAGTGGTGGCAGGTGGCACCAGTGTGCCCTGGTAGCCTCAGCCACCAGTATGCATGTGTGTGTGAATGGGTGAATGAGCGTAGTGTGTAGTGTAAAGCGCTTTGGATAAAAGCGCTATATAAGTGCACCCCCATTGACACATCCTATGTAAATAACGATATATTGAAAAATGAATTGAAAAATCTTCAAAATCAAGGATGCACACCTTCATGCCATGCGCAAGCCACATACGAAATCTGAGGTCAGTCTGACTAACGGTCAGAGAGATATGAACTAGACACACACACACACACAGAGACGCTTCTTGCTTTTATAGGCTAGATAGATACTGGAGTATGTATAAAAACAAAGCTAATTGATCGTTAACATTATAGATAATGGAGTTGGAAATGGAGGTTTCTTCCAAACACCCATCCCTACTCCTAACTTACATATCATCTGAGCCGTGAAGTGGATGTTGGCCTCCATCAGATCTGATCCATATACTGAAACATGGTTAGACCTCAACCTGCTGCTCCACTTAGAAGCTTATCGTTACTCTCAACCTGCCCTCAGCCTCCACTCAGATCCTGTTTTAGCTTTATGGGATGTGAGGTGCAGAACAGTCAGGATCACTGTGAGGCTGTTCCAGCTCTTCTCTTATTAATCCTGCAGCAGAGGAAAGTCAAGTCGTAACGAGGGTTCGGTTCACTCTGCCTGTCCTGTCTGCAGGAGAACTAACAAGCAGACAGTAAATCACTCCCACTCCAACACAGCAGAGATATATAAAAGCTTATTAGCTTGTGTTTCTTGTTAGGCCTCAGACACATTACCATGTGGAGTAATACTTCGTCAGGGTGCTTTTTAATTGAATCCTTGCCTTCTGTTGCAGTTTTATAGCGACTGTTGGATGATTATAGACGTTTCAGTGGATAAATCAGCTCAGCCTTCTCTGCTCGCTCACACACTCGGGGCTGGACTTAATTATTTGGCCCAGTTGGGTTGATTTTGATTGTTGGACAAGCAAATGAGACATGACATGGAAAAACATATCCCTTTTTATATGGAGCTGAAAGTGCTCTAAGTGTGAGCTCTGCCCACCCGGCTCACTGATGTATTCTTTGGGAAATTGATACCACCTTTTTATTCTTTTAAAAGTCACTCGAGCTTCCTCTCCCCCCCTCTTTATTCTTTGTTATGTATTTGTTGGCTGGAGGCGAGCTGAGCAGCAAATACCTTGTTGATACAGTCACCGAGCAAATAAAAGCACCAACAGGATCCTGAATGATTGGTGCTGATGGTTCCAGTTTGCAGAGCTCGTCCATCGATCTGACAGCCACTCAACATGTAACACGGTCAGGAGGACGAGCAGCTGCTTCACTGTTTACTGTGGCACAAGTTTTTATACTTAATTTATTTTCTGTTGTTAGAGGTCAGAGAGGAGCTCCAGGTGTTTTGGTGGTTAAAGTTCGGTCAGACAGAGAGAACATTGATGTATTTTAACTGTGATCATCTAACTGAACTAACTGAACTTTAACAGGGCTGGAAGCTTCATTCATCCACCAACAGATCACTTTAAGAGCTATAGAGTTATGTGAGAGCCCAGGCTCTTAAAGCCTCCGGCACTCTGGCCCGGTTCTTTTGTACTTGGTTTTTTACAAAAGACTTAAAACAACTGAATACATTTTACCATTCATTGAAAGAATAATAACCACATGCAATGAGAAGCTGGACTCTGCTGTGTCCATGCCGGGATCACCAGCAGAGGACCAACAAGTTCCTCTAGTCACAGTTATCTTCTGGGTTTGAGCCCCACACTGACCGTAGGGTGGACTATTTTGCGATTGGTCAATTTAGGATGGTGTCAAAGTAGCCAACCCATACTGGCACCTTGTGGTTTATGTCTTTTCAAAACAATGGTGGCAAGTAAGGGCTACCATCAAGAATGTGCTTGTTTTTCTTAATAAGGCTCATTATGTTTTAATATTGTGTTATATTTCACTTGTTTTGTTGTAAATGTTATTTTTTTGGCACTTTTGTTGAGTTTTGGCTGCTATTTTGGCCAGGTCTCTCTTGAAAAAGAGATTCTGAATTTCAATGCGACTTCCTGGTTAAATAAAGGTTAAATGAAAAAAATAAATTAATGTATGTATTAAGGTTGTGCCATATCATATTGGTCATGATTATACCAGTATACTTATTTTATGGGTAAAAAAAATGCATATCATGATATTGGCAACATTCCTACTTCTTGACGTAGTGGTGTGAGGATTTCCCATTAGTTATCTAGAGTCTGGCGGCCCACCAGAGTCTCATGTGCTGCGCTAACATCACATTTCAAGCTACTGAAAGGACATATATACTATTCATAACATAAAGTTATTTTGCTTTGTGTCTCTGCTCAGCAAGAATGTCTGTCACCCGTCAATCAGTCAAAACCCCGACCCACCTCTCCACCGAGCTGCCCTCCCACTACGCTTCAAAACAAGCACTTACCTGTCTATATCAGTCCCGTCCCCACATCATCTCTCCGTGTGCGTCTGCGGGCGCGAGCCAAATAAATACTATCAACCTGTCCGGGCCTGTCAGAGGTCCAAACGGTCCAAGCACATTGTTGCATTGTGCCATTCGTTAGCCGCAAGCTAGCATTAGCTAACAGTTAAAGTTGTTTTAATCACAAAAAGCTACTATTACTTCCTGTCGCTGAACAAATGCAGCTTTCAAAATAAGAGCACAGAATCCACCACAGAATTTACAAGAAGACTGTCAAAATAAGATGCCTTAAATAAAACATACAAGAATCACTCCGTGTCTGAGTGGAAAGCACGTTGACTGTGAAAAATGTTTAAAAAAAATGTTATGTTAACCCATAGCCAAATAGAAGAAGTGCTCTCTTTAACCTATAACCAAATAGAAGAAGCCCTCAGGATGAGGACAGGATGTGCCCCCTTGACCTGCAGTTCAATAGAGGAACTAAACATTAAATGTTCGTTGAGCACTCTTCTGCAAAGTCACTGAAGTTTTTTAACAAATTATAGTTTTAAAACTTCAGTTGCAGCTAAGCTAAGCTAAGCAATATATCCCTATCCTTCAGTTACTAAAAAGTGTCATTTACAGAGTGAATTACCTTCGACTCAGGGCTTTAAATTGAGATCCGTCAACCCACCAAATGCGGGTAAAAATTAACCTTGGCGGGTACCATTTGTAAAGTTACTAGCCAATTAGTCTGGTGATGAATGAAGAAAATAACAGTGCATGTGTTTTAGTCAGCAGCTGCAGAAACGATGAGACGGCAGTGTTGCCAGATTGGTCTGTTTCTCGCCAAGAAATTTGAGCAGTTTCGAGAACTAATCTTACATTTCCCATGAACACTATGTCGTGACGTGTCATACGACCATTAGCTACGTGTCTAGCATGCGTGGTCTCGATTTCCAGAGCCATCGATTAAGATCAACTTAATCATCTTAATCAATGGCTCTGTCGATTACGAGCGAGCTACGTTATTACTTCATGTTAGCTGCAACACTTTTACAGCTTTAAGACCGAGCATCTGTTTCTCTGCAAGACTTTTTGCTTCTTCTCTCTTGATGTACGACTATAATTGGGACTCAGCGATAGTTCATGTTATCACTCATTTGATTGATTGGAAAAGCAGTGAACAGCAAAAAAATCACATTTGTGACATTTGTGCAGTATTTGCAGAATTGCCTTCAGTTGTCCTCCATCTGAAAACCATGATCTTTTTTTGTTACTAACCCTAACCATGTAGTTTTCTTTTTCCGAAACATAACCACATTGTTTTGGCGTGGTCTCGATTTCCAGAGCCATTGATTAAGATCAACTTAATCATCTTAATCAATGGCTCTGTCGATTACGAGCAAGCTACACTGATGCTAATACGGAGAAGATGGCGCGAAAAAAACTAAGGGACGGAAAGTAGTAGCAGTAGTAAAGTTCACAAACAAATGTGGAGATATTTACTTGGAGTAAAAACCATAGACTCCTCCAGTTGACAAGCTGTGTTGAAGAAGACTTGAAACTAACAATTGAGACCATGAACTAAAACCAAGAGAGAAGTCGCCTCATGTTCTTGTAGACTTCTTTCTGCAGGTTTAAGGCACTTCAGGCTTTTTGGACCCTGAGGTTATTATATATATCCTTTATTTAACCAGGTAAAAGAGTTGCCGGTTGGTTGGGCGAAACTACCAGCAATGCAATATTAGTTACATTAAACATACCCTTCATAACTTCAGCAGGACTAAGTTATTGATAGATAAAGACAGGGTTGGGGTGAAGTTACCGCTCATCCAATGACAGATAACAGACGCTGATAGTTTTAGTTTTTGGCTGGAGCCAGAGGTCCATCAGCTCACAGAGCATGTTAGCAGAGCTGAAACAAAGCTTAGCTAACTTTCTCTAGACTTCAGCTTCTTACAGTGACTTGCTGTTTGGTTTCTGTTGTTCAGGAAAGTTCATGCAGAACATAAACGTTAACCCACAGCAGTGGCCTGGAGAAACAAAGGCAGGGCCTGTTTCCTGTCAGACTGCACAATGCTGCTGGTGTCAAACTGCTAACTGCAACAGGACGTGATCACTTCAGTCCTTTTGATGAGTGTTGTTGACTTGAACATGACCAAACCTTCCTGATCTGACCCCGAGACAGTCTGGACTCACTGCCGAGTTCATAGAAAGCTCATCAGGTGAGGGAGACGTGCCAGATTCCTCACAGAGCTGAGCAGTGAGCGCATGTTTAGATGGGATACATAGTTAATGATTGACTCTGGATTAAAACAGTGATTGCCTCCTGTCTCCTGTGTCTGCTCCTCAGTCTCTCTGTGCAGTGAGATGCTGTGAGCAGCAGCAGCAGCAGTTCTGCAGCTCTGGGTGCTGTCCAGCCAGAACTAAACTTGTGGTTTTCTATTCGCATGAAGTGGAGCTTTTCCACATTCTGGTGGGTAAAAATAATGAGAGGCTGACCGGGACAGAGTGTGCGGTGAAGATGCTGAGGTGAGGAAGGGAGGAGCGAGGGAAGCAGGGACGGAGACGGGGAGCGAGGAGCAGGGAGTGGCAGCGAGGGAAAGGTCAGCGGGTGACAGACGGGCCACACAGGAACCGTTCAGACTGACTCTCAGCGTTGTCAGCACCACAACAATTAGCTCAGTAATCAACTAGTAGTTGGACAGAGAGTGAACAAACTGCTGTTCCCATTAAAGGTGTCAACATGCTTTTAATGAAGTGCTTAACGGCTCTAATCTCACACGCTTCACGCATTAAAAATGGGAACGCAGACAGTTTTTGTTGCTTCCAAACAATCAGATGAACACATGATACAGCTTAGCAGAACAAGTGATCAATTCATATTCTGCACAAACAGAAAGACAGAAAGTATCATCAGGAAACTGAAACTTAGATGGTGATTCATAGAAAATGAAGAAACGCGAGTTTTCCTACAACTTGGCCAGTTTGACGCTACAGTAGCTAACTCTGGTTAATATTTTATACCCAAATCTCTCTGCTGTAACAAACCTGGATCATGGTTAAAAACATTGTATTTATATGGCAACATACCAACTCATGACATGTTTAATGCAACACTTTAACTTCATGTTAGCTGCAACACTTTTGACAGGATTTAAGACCGAGCATCTGTTTCTCTGCAAGACTTTTTGCTTCTTCTCTCATGATGTACGACTGTAATTGGAAATCAGCGATAGTTCATGTTATCACTCATTTGATTGATTGGAAAAGCAGTGAACAGCAAAAAAATCACACTTGTGACATTTGTGCAGTATTTGCAGAACTTCCTTCAGTTGTCCTCCATCTGAAAACCATGATCTTTTTTGTTACTAACCCTAACCATGTAGTTTTCTTTTTCCGAAAAATAACCACATTGTTTTCGCGCAAAAACCTCAGAAAACTGCAACTGGTCATTTAACAGTGTGATATCGTCTGTCTGACCTTCTTACGTATAATATTAGGACTGATAATGACCATCTGTTGAGCTGACAACATCTGAAACAGGTGGTTTCCGGCTCCTGTTGATGCTCTTTCCTTCTCCTGATGTCTGAGCTCCTCACCAAGTCACTCCGGCTGAGACGTCCTACAGCTGCTTGAATCAGCCATATCTTTCTTTCGGTCACTACCCAAAGCTCAGGACCACCAGCGGTATACTGAGGCTCAGCTCCTTCTTCACCACATTGGTCCAGTACAACGCTGGCGTCACTGCTGACGCTGCAGCAAACCAGCTGTCCAGTCCTGTTAACAGTCTGAAGCACTGATTTTATTCATGCTCTTTTTTGGTTCCAGCTTCTTAATATGAGGTTTTGCAGTTATTTTAAACTGATTTGGTTGATGTTTTGGTCTGTTGATCGGACAAAATGAGACTTAGGAAGACTTTATTTTGAAATGAAGATACAGTCTTTTGTGCACAACTACAAAAAAAAAGAAAACACAGCGCAACTTCTGCAAAGCAACGCTAACGGAGATGGCTGGGACTGGTCTTGGTCTTGACTCGGTCTCGACCCCTCAAAGTCTTGGTCTTGTATCGGTCTCTACACCTCAAAGTCTTGGTCTTGTCTTGGTCTCGACCCCTAGAGGTCTTGGTCTTGTCTTTGTCTCAACCACTCAAAGTCTTGTTCTTTTCTTGGTCCCAATCCCTCAAAGTCTTGGTCTTGTCTTGGTCTCGACCCCTCAAAGTCTTGGTCTTGTCTTGGTCCAAATCCTTCAGTCTCGGTCTTGTCTTGGTCTCGACCCCTCAAAGTCTTTGTCTGGTCTTGGTCTCGACCCCTCAAAGTCTTGGTCTTGTCTTGGTTCCAAACCCTCAAAGTCTTGGTCTTGTCTTGGTCTCGACCCCTCAAAGTCTTGGTCTTGTCTTGGTCTCGACCCCTAAAAGTCTTGGTCTTGTGTCGGTCTCTCCACCTCAAAGTCTTGGTCTTGTCTTGGTCTCGACCCCTAAAAGTCTTGGTCTTGTCTTTGTATCGACCCCTCAAAGTCTTGGTCTTTTCTTGGTCCCAATCCCTCAAAGTCTATGTCTTGTATCGGTCTCTACACCTCAAAGTCTAGGTCTTGTCTTGGTCCAAGTCCCTCAGTCTTGGTCTTGTCTTGGTCTCGATACACCATGGTCTTGGTATTGACAGTTTAGGTGGTCTTGACTACAACACTGGTGGAGCAAAGTGTCTCTTTCTGCTGACACCGCCTCCTCACTATATCTTCTCAAAAAACATAAACAAATGACCAAACTTTGGTGGTTTTATTCAATGAAGTGTCTTTACTGGGTGTCCGTGTTTGCTGTGTGAGTAATTCAGCCTGTAAAGTGTGATGCAGGCAGTATAATCCTGCAGTAATTATGACAGGTGAGCGGTGACCTGGAGCTCTGGTGGGACTGTAAATGCAGGGCAGCTCCCCTGCAGAGCGAGGCTGCATAGTTTCCACTCACTCGATCACTTACACTTAGACAAATAATTAAAGGGCATGTTTTTAATGTGCGCTGTCTGATCTCAGCTGGGCTCTAATCAGAGGGAGCAGGGAGTCAGGTCACTGCTGCTAAAGGAACAAACAGAGCGGGGCCCGCTGCAGCGCCGAGAGGCCACTAGTTTGGATCGGACCATTCAGCTCCAACATGTTACGAGCAGGAAAACTCTTACAGATTGTGTTTCGAGATGATGGGAAACTAATTTTCTTTGTTTTCATTCAGAATTTTTCTGGACGTGTGATCACAGGGCCAAGTGTTTACAAAGTGCTGTTATGTCTCTGCACATGTCGCAGCAGAGGGCGGCTCCGTCTGCTCAGCATCATGGCCTAGTTTAAGAACCAATTAGAGTGCAGATCACTGACTCCCTCACAAATACCTGCACCCATTGGGAACGCATTAGGAAGCAATGTGTTCATTCTTTCCGAACAGGGGTGATGCACTCGTCTGGTATGGGCGGTCGTGTTTGGTGGGCGGCCTCGGCCAAAGAGAGAGAGAGAGAGAGAGAGAGAGAGAGAGAGAGAGAGAGCTCTGCTACTAGTTAGCATACATCTGTAGCTCCGGTGGACGAGAGCCGCACCTCAGAGAGAGGCCACAGCCCGGGCACAGGGATGTTAGAAATAAAATACAGCAGCCACTTACACACACACACACACACACACACACACACACATGCACACACACGCCCAGGCATGCAGCCGGATGGCGTGGAGAGGCCGCTCACCATCCGTTTGCGTGTCTGCTCTCTTCTACTTTCATAAACTGGTGCAGCGAGCCAAGGCGTGCTGCTGCCATGTGTTCTCCTCCAGTGCCACACATTAACATGAGAGCAGATATCAGAGCTTCCTGCTCTGTTTACATGTGCTCCCTCTGACAGCAGTCGGCTCGCTAATTGAATTTTATTCTCCAGTTGAACACATGGGAGAAGACAGCTACTTTACCCACAAATATTTTTCTGTCTCGGCCGACCGTATTGTTTTGGAGCGGGACAGTTTTCAATTTAAATTTGTTTTCACATCTCTCACGTCTTCCACGAGAGTCATCGCTCCCGAAAATGTTGTTGTTCTTCGTCATCTTCTCACCTTGTGTTTCTGCAGCGGGCCCAGCCAGCTTTGATCTGCACCATCCTTATATAACTGCAGCTCCCCAGAGAGCCGCACAGACGGACAACTTACAGATGTCCTTATGTCACAGCTCCTCCGTGAACCATGCAAACACTCTGCTGCTCTGCTGTGCACCACCACACACTGTATGACCACACAACCAGGCAGCCAGTGGGAAACGCTGATCAAATCCAGATGATCCATCTCTCTCTCTCTCTCTCTCTCTCTCTTTCTCTCTCTCTCATGCATACAAGCTCTCACACACATCTGTAATAATGTGCAGTGTTATATATTTCCATTTTTCCCATATTTGAGTCTCTTCGGTGCAGACAAGCTGTTCTATACAAGCTCCAGGTTTGGTTTTCTATCAGGTTGCATCATCTCCACATTGAGCTCAGATCCTGTATTGCTCTGAAAGCCACGTGTTATCACAACATTTTATCAGACTTATTGGAATTTCAGTTGAGTAGCATGAGATGTTTTGCAGCACGAGATGTTCGGACAGCTTTATTTTGTCCACCTGTGATGTGCACGTCATGAGAAGACTTCTGCAGCTCTCACTCTGTGCATAGATATCGGTGCACTTTTTTTTCCTTTTTGAACATTTTGGCGGCGGAGCGTTGCTTCACCAGAGCTTTTCCTTTTTTTCTTCCTGCAAGTGCTTCTTGGCCTGTGAGGTGTGCAGCCATGGAAAGTGTTTAAAACTGCCTGCTGGGAGCTAGTTAGCCATAGACACTAATTACATGGCAGACAGCATGTTAAAAGCCCTTAGAACTCTTGTTAAACACACACACACACACACACACACAAAACCGAGCGCTCTGAAATAAAGAGACCGCACTCTGTGGAGCCAAACTCTGCCTCAGCGGCTTGTCTCTCGTTCAGCATCAGTCCGATTACCAGAGCAGTTTAAATGTAAGGCCGAGCCGCGGCTGACGGCAGGATGTGAGGCTGAGATCTATTTCAGCAGCTGGAGCTCCATTTTGATTGGCAACAGGATTGTTTTCCCTTTTATTGTGAGCAGGCTTATTTTAGTGCAGAGAATTTCTCATGAAAGAGAATTAGCCGCTAACTTACTCAGGTTTCTGAAAATGAATCGAATTTGTGGAATAAATTGGAAAGAACAAGTAGAACCAGGGGAACGAGGAGAGCCAGTGAATGCAGAATCTGTTCTTCTGGCTCTGAACGCTGCTGCTCATCCTGCCGCCGTTATGTATCAGGGATCACGCGACGCAGCAGTGACGGACAGGTCTGTCTCTGCAGCGTCCTCGCGTCTCACCTGGGCTCGTCCTCTGCAGGTTGGAGCACATGTGCAGCATGAGGCGTCCCTCTGCGGCGCTCAGAGCCCAAATGTATTTTCACAGCTGTCCGGGGGCTGCGTGCACACAGACAACACACGCACACACACTCTCACACACAGTGAGCTTCCTGCCAGAGTTTCCCAGTATTCACAGCAGAGAGGAGATAGAAACCTCCACCTGCAGAGAGATCTCTTTCAATCTTTGTTGTCAAGGTAACATTTACTGTGAGGGACATTATATTATATCAGAGCTTCAGGTGAGCTGACAGTGTGACAGGAGGCATGCATGTCATCTCAGGAGGTTGTAAAGCATGGGTCTCAAACTCGCGGCCCGCCGGCCAATTGCGGCCTTCGTGACGATATTTTGTGGCCCTCACCTTGATATGAAAGTTTAATGTGAGTTTTATATGAATGGCACTTTACCGTTTTGTTTGTGGAAGGTCCCTTTATTGCGCAAGCTGGAGCTTTGTTTCACTTGTTTCTATGACGACGTTAACAAAAAGAAAGGCAGCTGCTACCGGACCGTTTATTATCTGCCGTGTTGTTGTTACCGGAAGAAGTGGAAATGTTATGTAATGTAATTTTGTGTCTTTTCCTAATAGTTTTGTCTCTTTTTTAGTAATTTTATGTATTTTTTGGGTAATTTTGTGTCTTTTTAAAGTAATTTTGTGTTTTTCAGTAATTTTGTGTTTTTCAGTAATTTTGTGTCTTTTTTTTTGGTCATTTTGTGTCTTTTTTTTCGTAGTAAGACTTTGCACTGAGGAAAACAAACAAAGCAGAAGGCTGAATGAGTCAGGAGAGATGCAATCAATACAAAAGTTCTATTCTTCAGCAGGATCTGGAGGTGAGATTTGACCTGTCAGTTCTAATATCTGATATCGTTCACCTACGCAGCTTGATGTTTACGATTGCTTGGAAACAGCTGCTCCAGCTTTTCTCTCTCTTTGACTACTGACATCATTATCCAGACTTTAAATCCTGAATATCAGACATGTTTGATATGATCCGGGCGGTCCAAATGAGTTTGAGCAGTTCTGGAGGTTTCAGGCTCTGTTTATAAACCGTTCACATTAGCAGATAATCTGTTGGACGTGTCGTCGTTGTTCCATGCTGCGAGGCGTTCTTCTTACTCTAGAACATCTGTAAGTGAACATGCTGCCCTGTTCGGTCCAGGAGAACAGCAGCCCTGTTACCTGCAGCCCTGTAGTAAAACAAGAACCGTCACATTTTCATAGTTTCGGCTCTTGTGACATCCATTAATAATAATAATAATAATAATAGCTTAAATTTATATAGCGCCTTTCAATAAACCCAAGGAAACTTTACAATACAATACAGTAGGATGACTAAAACAATTAGGCCCCCTAATGACAGGTTGAGGGAGCTAGGGGAGTCCAGAAGCCTTTGTGAAGAGATGGTGCTTGAGTTTTTTTTAAATGTCAAGGGAGGAAGGCAGCATTTCAGGTTTGGTCCAGGAGAGAGTTCCAGAGGGTGGGGGCTGTAGAGCTGAAGGCGAGCTTTTCGTTCGAAGTTTTTCGTTTGGAGCGGGGGGTGATGAGCAGACCTGTCAGAGGACCTCAGGTTTGGGACTGGTGTGTAGGGTGGAGGAGGTCAGTGAGGTATGGAGGGGCGAGGGGATGGAGGGATCTGTAGGTCTGGAGGAGGAGTTTGTATTCCCTTGTATGAAGATGTAGCCGCCCACTA
The DNA here is from genome assembly GCF_030273125.1 of Centropristis striata. NCBI lineage: Eukaryota > Metazoa > Chordata > Actinopteri > Perciformes > Serranidae > Centropristis > Centropristis striata. Next base: position 7,713,848 of record NC_081537.1, read on the forward strand.
GGGCTGGGCGATATATCGATATAAAAGATATACCGATATATATTTAAATGTGATATGGAATTAGACCATATCGCACATATCGATATAGTTCAAATCTGATCTGTGATAAATGCTGGCCTTACTAGGGTTTGTAATATTTAGTTCTTTTGTAATGTTTGTTATTCTTTTCTCATATAAATATATTTATTTCAGAAAAAGATTGGCCTATTTTATTTCATAGGCTATATTTAGTTAAGATATTTTTTTATTTAAATGTGCACTTTATGGAGCTTTGATTTAAAAAAAAAAAAAAAGGTACTCCTATTGTTACACCTGTTGGTACAGTATTTATGTTCACTTAAATAAACGGTTTCAATAAAACTACTTGTGACATCTTATATTTGACTTTGACTGAACATTTGCTCTCACATTGCGATATATATCGGGATATGACTTTTGGTCCATATCGCCCAGCCCTACCGCCCACGTGAAAATACACAGATTTCCTCTGGTGGTAGCCACTTGCTTTGGCCAATCAAACAGAAGGAGCAGAAGATGAATAGGACAGTGATGGAGGAGCTGATAATGCTGCTCCAAGAAGTACAACATGGTTCCAGCTACTGATAAGGACAAGCTGAAGAAAAACTGCCCCTGGGTTAACATTATCCAGCCTGTTAGCCTTTCAACAACGTATATACAGTACATGTTGCGTGTACAGGCAGCGAAAAACAAGCCATGTCTCCGTATTTCGCCGTCCACCCGCCACCATCTTGCTGACGTTGTAGTGATTGACAGCCAAGGGCAGATTCCCATGGTTGGTTGGAGGTTGGGGTGGTGGATGGGTCAAACAAGTCCGGCCAAGCAGAGGACTTTCACCCAGCAGAGCAAAAGTAAACCATTTTTAACTTAAGTTACGTGAATCACGGTTTTTTTTACGTAACTTGCGGTAGTCACGTGACCCTTGTAACTACCTCATTTCTGGCATTTTCCGACATTTATTTACTGTTTAAACTGTCTTGTATAATGCCTTACCAGACATTTTTTGCCCTAAACCAGGTCAGTGGTTTTACAACATAAATCCACAGAAACTGCACCTTTTTTTTTACAACCACGGACCCTACGTGTGTGCTATCTTTTGAACTCGCAGAGATACGTAAATATGTGCCCAGAAATGCGACTGTCACGCGACCTCTTCTGCCGTTTCTGTTGGAGAAATTGTTGCATAATCACTAAACTTTAATCACGTACACAGCAGAAGTCCCACATAAGTCTTTATGACATTCTCTGAAGCACCTGCCTGTCATCGCAGACTTTTTGCTGTTTTTGCTTGTGCACATTGGCGGTAATCATATGGTAAATGGAAAATGCAGTGCACTTATATAGCGCTTTTATCCAAAGCACTTTACACTTCACACTATGCTCATTCACCCATCCACACCCACATTCATACTGGTGGCCTAGGCTACCAGGGCACACTGGTGCCACCTGCCACCATTGGGGGTTAATTCACACACCGATGAACGCAGCATCGGGAGCAATTTGGGGTTCAGTATCTTGCTCAAGGATACTTCGACATGTAGGCTGTAATGGTCGGGGATCGAACCATCAAACGTCCAACCATTGGCCAAACGCTCTACCAACTGAGCCACAGCCGCCATCATGATGGTGCGACAGCAGCCGAACCTTCAGAAAGTTACAGAAAAGACCGTAGCTGGAGGAGGAGGTTCCAGCTCTCTGACATCCTTCATTCAGATCCTCAGTGTGACTTTATCTCCCTCATGTCCTCAACAGCTACATACTTCCAGTGTGTCCACCTGACCAGCTGGAGATGGAGAGCCTGCTCAAGTGTTGACCTGTTTGTGTGAAGCTCCAGTACGAGCATGAAGCCACATTCCAGGGAGCGGCCGGGTTTAATTTTGGACATTTATAAGCAAAGTGATTGAGACCAGAGACGGACGGACGGATGAGGGACATTGTATCCTGCCATGCGAGTTGTGTTTGTCACAGTGTTATTTCATGCTCCTGACTGGAATGATCCTTTGAAGTCTTGACCCTGCGTCTCCATGGACGGTTTCGGCTGGGTGGCCAAAGCCACTCTGTGGGGAAAGTCTCTGTAAACACAGTGAATCACAACCACACACTCAAGTGCACAAAGTTCTCAAGCGCATCCTGAGAGGAATGTGGACATGTCCTCTTTGATGTGACTGTGGAGAGATAAGGAGCTCCACCATGTGACAGTCCCAGCCTCGTCCCGTTTGATCTGTCACTTTCACTGCTAGGTGTGTGTCTGTGTGTCTGTGTCTGTGTGTGTGTGAGTGGGTGTGTTGTGTCCACTGTGTACCGTGAGCAGGAATAGCTCTGGAATCCAAGCCCTAGGAATGTGGCTTCAATTAGGTCCGTCTGATTTAGTCCAGAATGAGTCAGGAGCCTTCTGATAACTATTGTTTTGACCCCACATTCCTTCCTTTGTGTTCAGTGTTAAATGTGGCAACCAGTGAATCTGCAGGATTCTTTGCAGGATGACTTTCTAAAATGTGGGCTTTTCCCACCAGAGGAAGTCTTCACCTGCAGTTCAGGTGCACAATCCACATCCAGGGTCTCTTCCCGGGCCCCAAACAGAGTCCCAGAGGAACTTTCCTCTGCAGGAAACATGTGAGAGAGTTTACAGTCTAACAGAGCCGACTGGTCGACCACAAGCCGCAAAACTCACTCACACTGCAAACAAATACTTCTGTCACCAGGATCAACTTTAGGATCGGGAATGGGAATTTCTTTTTTTAATGTTTTTGACATTTAAACAGAAGTTGTGTTGGCAACATGAAACACACTTGTGGTTATTGTTTTGTACACTAGCGCAGGTTGACGTGCGTTGTTGCGTCAACAGTCGGTCCGGCCCTCCGCCGCATGTTGACATGACACAGCAGCAACACTTTAGATACATTTGTCTCTGGCGTTGGCACATCACAGCTACTGTACCTTCAGTATTTATGCTGCATGTATGGAGACGGGTGCCCAGGGCGACGAATAACACAGTTCATTCAAGTGACAAACAACTGAGGAGCTAAAGGGAACTCAGCTGTAGTAAACAAGAAATAAAATCTGTTCAGTTCTTCTGCTACTGTTGATGCATTCTTTGTTATTCTGCTAAGCATGTTTAATAAGCTCAACATAAACTTATACTAAGGTTTGCATGTATGTAAGGAACAAGACTTGTGTCGCCACAGACCACTTGATTAACCCATTTAGGCTTAAAACGCCTGGAAAAAATGCCTGTAAAACCTCTGGGAGATTTTAAAATAACCCCCTAAAACCTGAAGTTTTTCTGAAAATTCAACAGAAGTGTCAACGCTTCCTACTAAATAATAGATTTTTCAGCCTCTGTAGCAGATAGAAATTAAATTCAAAAAGTATTTGAGAGCTTATACCTAACCCTAACCCTAACCCTGCTTTAATTTTGTTTTTATTTTTCGCTCCCAAGTCTGTTTAAACCCACCAGGTTGCAGGTGGAAGAAAACGGCTAAATTTGTCAAATACGCTGATCCAAACAACACATATAGTCAGATCTACACATGCTTAGTGATGGGTGGTGATATGTAAACCTGTTAATTTATGCATTCACACTGTTGTTAATTACTGCCAGCTGTCTCTCCTGCATTTGGCACTGTGTAGGGTTTACATTACATTACATTACATGTCATTTGGCTGACGCTTTTGTCCAAAGCGACTTACAATAAGTGCATTCGACCTGATGGTACTAGCCTCAGACCACAGGAATCAAGTAAGTACATAACTTTAAGAGCCATCTGTAATCGCTACAGGAGTGCTATATGCTAACGAAGAGAAGAAATAGAAAATAGATGTTTTTTTTGTTATTGATAGGTGACCATGACTTAACTGAGGTATTGTTGAAAGAGGTAGGTCTTCAGCCTATGGCAGAAGATGTACAGGCTGTCGGTAGGCTGGCCATTTCCTTCACATCAAAAAGGAGGAGACTTTGCATACACAGGACAAGCAAGCAGATATTTGTATGGTATGATCTGGTTTTAAGCAGAGTTGTACTCCAATAGCTCTTTGCTCGATGCTTGTCAGCGCTAGCATGTCTCTCGATAGCTGCTTAGCCCTTGCTGCTCACATCTACATCGCTACCACATAATGTACAAAATAATGAAACTCCCTTACTTCTTGTAACAAACCTGTGTTCTCTTAACCATTCCGGGTTAAAGGAGGTCTTTTGCTTTGGCATTTTCAGACTTTCAGTCGCTGAGAGCTTGATTGACAGCCTGGTGGTAGCAACTGGCTTGAACATGTGTTGTGGCTAATCAACACATGGCTTATTTGAATATTCAAGTACTAAGTAGTGTTGATAGGTCAGGACAAGAAAATGTAACCAGTGAAATTACTTATTTTGACACAGCTTTTTTGACGGCCATTTTTAGCCAATAATTATTAAACTAACAAGGTAACGTGTCAAAAGGCAGACCTTTTTTTGTTATTTTCTCAAAAGGAGGACAAATGAGTGTCAGGGCATTTAAAAGCCGGACTGTCTGGCTTAAAGCCGGATGGATGGCCATCCTAGCTGTCGGTGGGGAGCTCGTTCCACCATTTGGGAGCCAGGACAGAGAAAAGTCTGGAAGAGGTTTTGTGGTGAGTCGCCCCACGAAGGGTGGGAGTCACCAGCTGTTTGGCTGATGTAGAGCGGAGAGGATGGGCAGGGGTGTAGAGTTTGATCAGATCTTGGATGTAAGCTGGAGCTGAACCATTAGCAGCGGAGGAGACCAGAGCTAGAGTCTTGAAGCAAACACATGCAGCCACCAGTAACCTGTGGAGGGAGCGGAGGAGTGGTGTTGTGTGTAAAAATTTGGGAAGATTGAAGACCAACCGAGCACCCGAGGTTTAGCCTAAAATCTGCATTAAACTTGCTCATAATATATTTTGCTCTTTCTTTGTAAAATATGTCTGTCGTATGTCATGTGGTGTTTGATGACTAACAGGATTGAATAGCTCGAGCAGCTTCATGTCGTCTCAAAGTGACATTAACTCTATGGATTCTTGGGCTATTTTGTCCATTTTTTAATCCTTTTCATCCTGCCTGTATACACCACTTAAAAAATGTTTAAATGCCATGTTGGTATTTTTTCAGCACAACCTCACCTATATGACCTAATAATAATTTATTTTTTTATTCTGACTTACTCGATCAGCATTTTTAACCAAAAAGAAACGAAGAAAAACCAACATAAATGTGATCTTGTGATTGTGTCTGATCCTGTCATCCAACTCTGGTTTTTATTCTAGTGGGACTCTTCTTTTGGTCATTTTGTGTCTTTTTTGGTCATTTTGTGTCTTCTTCTATGTTTTTTTACTCATTTTATGTCTTTTTTGGTCATTTTGTGTCTTTTTTAGTCCTTTAGTCCAACATAAAATGTGATTTTGAATCTTTTTTTTACTTTAAAAACACTATCATGCTCAATAAAGAATTTTAAATGTTGCAAATGTGAACAAAGGTTGCAAATATAACATATAAGAGGGTTACATCCAGTTCTATCATTTTATACCAAATATATTTGAGCTTGTCTCCAGTTTTACTTGGTATATCATCATCAAACTGAAACTGGCCTCATGGAGTTTACAGCCAGAACTTTAGAGGTAGATTTACTGTAGGGCTCCACGCTGCTTTATTTTCTAGTCTGGTAAACAAAGAAGAAGTGATGAAGAAATCATGCTTTGGCGCTTTTGGTGACTCCAGAGGGTTAAAGTGAGAGATACGCTGCTGATTGGTTATTGATTAAGTATCCATCCATTCCTGTTCACAACTGAACTGATCTTCTAGCAGTGAGCTGACAGCTGAACTTCTCCCTCTCACCTCCTCCGTTATTCTTCTCATTGTTTCCTATGGCAACGCATCAACCAAACCTCTAGGCGCTGAGCGGCTGAGTGCAGCGAGACATGAAGGAGCGCTCTGAAAGGAAAATGATCTAATACTTCCCTCGGTAATGCCTCGCAAGACAATATTTACTAATTTTCAGAATCGATACGACTGGCAGGAGATGACAAAAAGGAGCGAGACAGAGGAGAGGTTTCTCGTCCAAAAATTACACTCCATTTACATTTGGTCGTGCAGACATCAACACGGTGTGACAGGCCAGCGGCCAGCAGCCAGCGTTACAGACCTCTGGGTGACCGCACTCCGGGCCGGCTGCATGCAAACACCTCCGTCTCTCACCTCCAGTAATCCCACACAGCTGAATCCAGTCACCGGGAGACTCTGATAGCACCGCAGCACCCGGCTAAAAATAATTCCACAGGATTAAATGTGGGCTGTTATAAAATCAAGATGCGCCGTGACTTTGGGCACGTCTTCAGCTGTCCAGTTCTAATCAGCGCAATCAAAACAAGCAGCGACTTCAGAGTGCACCTTCTGACCTCCTCGTGTCTCTCGCCTCCTTTTCCATCAGCCAATCTCACTCCATCGGAATCATTTCGGCACTTTTTCCTGTTTCCTGTTTGGATATCTGGCCTGCTGCGTTAACCACTACAATTACTCAAAGAGTGTTGTTGAGCATGTATTGGAAAAGCTTGTGGAGGCTGAGAGCAGCTGATAGCATGACGGAGGTGAACACGGATGATTCTGTTGTTGCCGGGGGAAAGTACAACAAACAAACCCGTGGAAAAAGATGTTGTTTACACTCACACACCAAACCTTTTCTTCTCGTCTTTTGTTCGACATTCCAGCAGAAGTGTTCTGTGACAAAAGGTGTTAAACCTTGGAGTTCCTGCCAGAGGGAATATTTGGAAAGTGGACATGGAAAATGGGCCGTTTTTTCCACTCAGCCATCACACCTGATTTATTTGAGATATTCCTGGAAAGTGTTGCCACTGCTGCTGTCTCTGCTGCCCACGCGGAGGCCGGACCGCGGGCTCGCCAGGCGCCTTAATCACACACCACGCAAACACTTCACAGTGATCTGAGGCTGCGGAGCGTATTTCCACATATTAACATAACCGCAAGAGGAAACAGTTATGATTAAAAATAATAATAAAATTTACAGAAGGGCGGGGAAAAAGAGCCAAATTAGAGCCAGCTGGACTGTCGGGATGCAGATACAGCCGGCTGCTGCTGTGTGAGGCCGTGTGGTCAGGGAGGTGGGGGGGAGGGGGGTATTATAGTCTGCAGGGTTAACAATAAGTTCCATGTTTAGTTCTCTGTCTCAAAAAATCTAACTAATTCATCATTTTTTGACCGCTATGGTGCAAAACAACCTGACCCCTGTGTGAAAAATGACTGTTGTAATTTCCCAGAGCCAGAGTGAAAACTGCAGTTCCTCAAACGGCCACTCGAGGCTCTAAAATGGGATCCGATCCCAATAGACTCCAATGTTAAAATGCCCAACTTTACAGCAGAAATAAACACATTTCTGAGCCTGGAAACCAGTCGAATCTGCCGGTTTCGGGTTTTATTTACTCAACTCAAACTGTCAAACTAGTCAGCGCTGATCAAATGTGATTCCAGATTCTGTTTCTCACCTCAAATGTTCTCAGAAACATATTTTCATGACTCTTTAGCTGTAACATGGAAAAAGTTTGTGACCGGGCCGCCAGGTTTTTTCAGCTTGAAAGTCGGACCAAGCACAACATCAACCTGCATGTGTCACTGAACAGTTTACTGTGCTCAAACATCAGCCTTCACACAGGCCCAGTGTTATTCTAACAATACATTTGAATGTTATCTGGATTCAGTTTGCATCAGATGTTGGATGACTACACGTGTCAGCCTCTTTCCTTCCTGAATGACGGCCGTCTGACTATTAAAATAGAGCGAGGTGTGTGAGGTCAGCGAGCGGCGACGCTCAACACGTCTATTTTAAGAAGCTTTGTAATGTGTCCTCCCTCTAATCCTCCTCAGGCCTGATCAATCTGCTGTTCCTCTGATGACCATCCAGATTTGACACAAGACGTTCGTCTCTTCCAGTTTTAGCAGTTTATTTTAGAAACCAAACACAAACTGTTCTGTTGTTTCTGCAGTGGAAGGATCCATGGACACATCACTGGGCTGGTGTGAAAATGTGTTTTTATGAAGCCAAACAACGGAGCGGGCCGGGATACCAGATTTGACCTCTTGACTCAGCAGCCGCTGGAGTTAAAGTGCAGCGACTCCAGTTCAAGTTCAGTTTAGATTTAGATTTAGATTCCACTTTATTGTCATTGAATAGAGTACAAGTACCAGGAAAACAAAACGCAGTTTAGCATTTAACCAGAACTGCAGAGTAGTAAAGTGCAAGGTATTTACATATGAACAGAGTGTATAAATATAGTGCAGGTATGAATTGAAGAAAAGCAAAAACCAAAGAAGAAGCAGAGAGACTGTTGGGAATTTAGGGTGCCTCTTTTATGATAAAAATTATATCTTGCACTGGGCGTCAAATATGTAAATAAATGGGCATTATCATAAATGCTATCCCTCCCATAAGGATATTAGATGTGTGAGGATAAACCTGAGCAACACTTGTGTGGATCTCGCGGTTCAATAGTGTGGTTAGACGGCTATCAGAATTATTACTGATTATTAGAGATGTCCCGATCAGGTTTTTTGTGCCTCCGAGTCATTTGATTTTGAGTATCCGCCGATACTGAGTCCCGATCTGATACTTCTATAATACATTAAAAAAATGAATTAGAGCGAAGAAACAGATCCAGGATGTGCCTTTTTTATTTTATCATTTAACACACATTCTTTGAGCACTTCTTTGAGGTAGCTTGAGCAATCAAGTAATAATTACAAATACAATTTTTCACCTTCCCAGTTAACATACCTCACAGTTTGCAATCACAGTGTTATTTTCTTTCACTTTAAAATACTTCCAGACTGGAGACATACTCGCGCGTCGGTTTAAACTGCTGCCGTGTTGTTTTTTTTCTTCTTCTTCCCTTCTTCTTGTAATGGCGGCGGCACCAACTTTAAGGTGCATTAGCGCCACCTAGGTTGGAGTGTGTGAACTTCTGCTTCGTTTATTGACATGCAGCCTGCAGTAAAATTATATCATGCTGAATATACATATCGATCACTGATCAGGACATAATGTCCGATTCTGATCGAGTCTGAAACCACGTGATCGGCCCCGATTTCCGATCACGTGATCGGATCTGGACATCCCTACTAATTATCATAAATAAGTAATGAGTCAGGTGAGAAGTATTCTCATTTTATATTGAAATGAATGGACCCAAATGCTTCTGCAGCTGCCGTCAGTGTCCCCTGCTGGAGTCTTTGGTAGAATGCAGCTTAAGGCACTTCGTGGTTTGCCTCCCTGCTCAGACCCGGAGGTTGCCGCCTTAATAGAGGAGGGGAGATAATCAATCACAGTCACAGATATCATTGTTCTCCTGGTCCGATTGGAAAATACTACAAAAACTGAGAATATGTGTCGGCATATTTACTTTGACAGCCGTAAATATCAGCAGCTCGCTCAGGTTCTTTGGAAAAACATTGGAATACAAGTTCTTGGAACATGTTTCAGCTCGGACACCAGACCGGATCAGCAAAACCGTAAATCCAGCCAACTCTGGCCCAAACCCTGAACGTATTCTGATTGTGTTTGATGAGTCAGAGTGAGTTTAGTAATAAGTTATAAATTATAATTAGCTGCAGGCTGTATTGTTGCAGCAGGGTGGACCTGCTCTCTGCTGGGTGTTAACGTCTCTTTGTTGGTTTCCCTTCAACACTCGCCAAGGAAGGAAGCGGTTTGGTGCTATCAGATGCCCTTTTCACTTCTGAGGAAATATAAAGAAACTATGGGCATTGATTCCCAGGCGTCTGATTGGTGCAGCGCTGCACTGCACCCTGGGAAGTGGCGAGTGGTCCATTGTCCTGATAGATGAGTTGGTTCCTGAACAACATGACCTCATTCCCTCTGAGGGGAGGGTCACAAGCAGCACAGCAGGGTGTTGAGACGCACCTTACTCAGCTCCATGTGTAATAATCGTAAATAACACGACTGAACATTCTGCAGCGAACTGTGAGCGGCTTGCTCTCGCTGCTCGGAGACGAACTTAAGACAGACACGAGGACACACGGACGATCAGCTGCAGCTTTTAGAGCACATCGATTCTCAGCGAGGCACTGAGTGGAAAGAGCCGTGAGTGCTGTGTGTTGGGTGCAGAACATTAGCACCTAAAGCCCCGGGGACTGGGTCACTGCCCCTCCATGACTCGTCCCCAGGGTGAGACCTGCTCAGGAACTGCGTGGCGTCCCGGGAGGACACGTGCTGCTGAGGACACGTGTTGGCAACATCAGCACCTTTCAGACATTCAGCAACACTTTAACAGGCTGCTGCATGATCCCAGACAGCAACAAGTCAATAATCAGACAGACATTGAGTCAGAGATGCACCATAGAAACGCTTTCAACTAGGGCTGGGCGATATGGACCAGAAGTCATATCCCTATATATTAAGAATGAATATGGATATATACGATATATATCCTGATATTAGATTCGCAAAGTGAGAGCAAATGTGCAGTCAAAGCCAAATATGACATGTCTCAAGTAGTTTTATTGAAACCGTTTATTTACATGAACATAAATACTGTAACAGGAGTACCTTTTGTTTTTTTTTTTAAATCAAAGCTCCATAAAGTGCACATTTAAATAAAGAAATATCTTAAATAAAAATACCCTATGAAATAAAACAGGCCAATCTTTTTTTCTGAAATAAATATATTTATATGAGAAAAGAATAAAGAACATTACAAAACAACTAAATATGACAAACCCGAGTAAGTGCAGCATTTATATATAAAGAAAGAAAAGAAAAATTGAACTATATCGATATATGCAATATGGTTTCATTCCATATCATATTTAAAAATATATCGATATATTTTTTATATTGATATATCGCCCATCCCTACTTTCAACTGATGATTACTGGCTTCTCATCGCAAATACCCAACTAGAGAATCAGTCATTTCACAATTTGTGCAAACCTGAAGATAAGAAGTATAATATTTAACATTTCATAACTCTGGTCAAACCAAATCTGAAATCACCAACGAAACAAAAACAACCAATAGTTCTCACTCTGCAAATGTTGATTTATACTTCTAGTAAAATGAAACAAAAAACTACACAAACAGACTTTGGCTTTCATGGAGAATTTAATAAATGATTCAAATTAAATCTTCGTACATAATCTGTCAGAGTGTGCAGATGCTGCACATATTAAATCATATTTCATCATTGAAATAATACATAATATTATTAATTTCCCAATATCAGCCATTTTATTCCAATGATGTTTGATCACATGGACAGAGCTGATGGTAATTGTGAGTAATATTTTTATGTGACTTACATGTAAAATAATGACAGTATTTCAGTTATTAAAGCAGCTTTTTGTGTCTTTATTTACAGGATTTTCCCCCAATAACACATAGTGAACACTTGTTGTTTTCTTTGTCTCCTGGGAAATAAATAATATTTGCACTCGGGCAGTCCACCGATTTAATATATTAAGTTCCAATACATCACATAATAATCGAAACGTAAACTGTGAAAAAAAAGTACATGAAAAGGAGATTTCATTTAACACAAATATGCAAATATGTGTAGATTTAGTATTGGAAATAGATTAACAAATCGGTATTTAGAGAGCTGCTTTCATATTCATAGAACTGGAGTTACGTCCTGTAACTACTTTTTCTGTGTTGTGCTGTCTACATACAAGTTGTTTATATCTGCAATGATTTCAGATGGACCCTCGTCCTCCTCAGTGTTAGTTGTCCTGCTGAAGCTGAATGTTCTGGAGCTAACAGGACCGTCTGCAGTAGCTGAAATCATATTTAAGACGTGATTCACTCTGGTTGGGAGAAGCAGATGTGTAAACAACAACCACAAGAAACAAGAAATTGAGTATTATTCAATGTGCTGTTGCTGAGATTTTTTTCTGTTGTTTTTTTTATTTATTTTCTATTGTTTCTAAGAAATTGCGTATTAATCAGTTTGCCAAACTTTTTATTTGCTATTGTTTCTTTTTTTTTTTTATTGCATCCATTCACGGAATCTGATCTAGTCTTGTCATTTGATATTAGTATCTGTTGAAAATCTTATGTGTGTGTGTGTGTGTGTGTGTGTGTGTGTGTGTGTGTGTGTGTGTATGTGTGAATAAAAGAGTTTGTTACAAATACATTTGACTCATTTGTGTATTATATCAGTCATGGAAAGAACGTTGCAAAAAATATACTACAATCAGGCAAATCCTGCTGGACTAGCAAAAGTAGCAGCAGAATGGAAACGCAAAATGCTTCAAACGAGCGCAAATATCCCAGCTCCAAAAAACAAAACAAGAGGTTTTAAAAATACTGGCGCTCTCTCGTGTATATATTCCTGCAGAGGTTTAATCACCGAATTGCATACATAGCAGCAGTGTCAAACACGCCCCTCAAACCGTTAAAACACACCCCTCGCGGCTAGGTACCGGCCCACCAAAAGCGCGCAAAAAGAAAATAAAGTTTAAAATAAAACTTATGAGCTTGCAAACTACAGCACAGCTAAATGCTAACTATAGCACTCACAGAGTCGCGCGAATGCCATGTTCAACATCACTCAGAGCGCTGGATATATGTAACACCATCAGCTTTTAACCTGCTGCTACATACAGAGTAACATTTACATTGCATACAGTCAAGTCACTTACCTACTATTTTGTTAGCCTGGGTATACCCATACTGTGTCGAACCTCCAGGCAGTCTGGCAACCAGAGAGGTTTCTTAGCCCTGTTTTAGGGATCCAATCACAGAGCGGGGAGGGACGGCAAGACGATGACGCGTACTACCCGGCAGACGGAAGCTTGTAGTTTTCTTACGGATCCAACATGGCTGCAGCAGACGCGAAACTCTCTTTAGCTGTAGATGGTGTTTTAAATAGTTTAGAGCGAAAGTTGAAAGGCGAAAGGTCTCTCAGTGGCTCCACTGTCCCCCGGCTCGTAGCGAGATCACCGGCGTTACGGTAGCGGGGCTAATAGCGGTAGCGTTACGCTACCGTTACGGCATTACGGTAGCGGGGCTATTAGCTATTAGCCCCGCTACCGTAACGCCAGTGATCTGGCTACGAGCCGGGGGACAGCGGAGCCGCCGAGAGACCCTCAGCAGCTTGTTTATTGCCCATAAAATCAGTGGATGTGTGTGGCTGAATGACATGAGGGGGAATAAAGCGTGAAAATAAATAATCTTGCAGAAAGCGAGAACTGGAGAAGCAAAGCAGCAAGCAACACTCTCTCACAGACACACACACAACAAACATCCATTTCTGTTGCTCTACTACGTCATCTGGTATAACTGATCTGATTGGCTAAGAGCTACCTACAGACGCTTTTGATGGACATTCTAAGCGCCCAATAAACGGCTCTGGAGGATCGTAAACCACACCTCCTCTACGGAGAAATGAACGGCTGGTTTCCAGACTGGTGTTAGCCAGGCTACTATTTTGTACAAACCACTCTTAGGAGGAGTGTATAGAGCTCTTTTTTTCCTCACAAACACAGCAAAATACAAATGTCCGGCGGCACACATATAAATATTAGCAAATAAAAACACATTCCCGCCGGATGTAATTGCGGAACTACGCCAACAGATGGAGACATTGAGACGCACAATGTGCTGACGCGCGTGTGCCACACAACGCACGCGCTTTTCACACTTGTGCACGTGCATTTCACATGCACACGCTTTGGAGCCCTTATATTACTACTGGTATCATCTGACAAATTCTAAATATTTAAAAAAGTAAACAAAAGAATAACAGGGTTAAATGATTTTAAAGTAAGTTTCAAACAAAGCTCTTCAGATCAACAATGATTGTTAATTGAAATGATAATCTGACCTCTTTGTGAGGTGAATCTGGAGGGAAAGCTTCAGTCAGATTTGACAACAAACAGTTCAAACTGAGAGTGTGAAGAGAACTGACCTGTTTCTTTTGCATCCTTAAAATAAAGCACATGTAAATGCATTTTTTTCTCCTGAAAACCGAATAGTAATCGTGAAATGAATGAGTTGTGACTGTGACGGTGACAGTCGGACGCAGCTGAAGCCGTCGTTCTGTTTCCAATAAGTGAGAAGGAAAAGAGTGGAACTCGTCGCTATCAGAACATGATTCATGTTGTCCATACGCTCAGTTAACAACGCGCAGCAGCGGCTGAGCGGAAAAAGCTGCCCTCCTTTTCCAGATAGAAAATAGGAAATCAACTTACGACCTTTAACAGCGGAGGGAAAGAAAATAAAGAGGAGGAGGAGAGGAACAACACAAATAAACAGAGCAACAACTGGAGGAACAGGGACACCAGGGATCTTACTAAACCACTACAGTGCACACAGGGTCTTTATCACAGTTTATTACTCCTTTATTGATGATTGATTTATTAATGAGAATAAAACACAACAGCAGAATCTGTTTTATGTGTTTGTTTTATTGTTTTATTGTTTTTCTTCCTAAAGTCAACAATTAAAGATCATAAGCAGAGAGAAAAGTGTTTGTACTGTGATTAGAAGAAATTTTTATGTGGAAACTGGTTTAACCCATTTAGGCCTAAAACGCCTGTAAAAAATGCCTGTAAAACCTCTGGGCGATTTTAAAATAACCCCCTAAAACCTGAAGTTTTTCTGGAAATTCAACAGAAGTGTCAACGCCCACTGAATAATCGATTTTTCAGCCTCCGTAGCAGATAGAAATGAAATTCAAAAAGTATTTGCTCTTATATCTGAGCTCCCTCCGCTATAGTCGTCTTCCGCCATTATTTCAGTTCTGGAAAAGTCCCATGATGCATTGTGACACTCCCACATGTATTCTGATGCATTTCATTGGCCAAGAGACCGAAATAGGGGGAAAAAACTACAAATACTACAAAAGGACGTATGCGCTTTCCTGGATTTAACCCATTTAAGCCGGGAAAGCATTACCGCATTTCTACCATTAAAATCGGGGGCGCTGTTGCGTTATTCTACCATTAAAGCCGGGAAAGCAGATACGTCGTTTTGTAGTTTTTTCCATCTATTTTCGGTCTCTTGGCCAATGAAATGCATGAGAATACATGTGGGAGTATAGCAATGCAACATGGGACTTTTCCAGAACTTTGAAATCATCACCAAAAAAAGACACAAAATTACCAAAAAAAGACACAAATTACAACAACAAAAAAGACACAAAATTACCAAAAAGACACTAAATTGTTTAAAAAAGACACTCAATTATTCAAAAAAGACAAAAAAAAGACACAAAAGTACCAAAAAAAAGACACAAAATGACATTACATAACATTTCCACAACAACACGGCAGATAATAAACGGTCTGGTAGCAGCTGCCTTTCTTTTTGTTAACGTCGTCATAGAAACAAGTGAAACAAAGCTCCAGCTGGAGCAATAAAGGGACCTTCCACATACAACACGGTAAAGAGACATTCATATAAAACTCACATTAAACTTTCATATCAAGGTGAGGGCCACAAAATATCGCCACGAGGGCCGCAATTGGCCCGCGGGCCGCGAGTTTGAGACCCCTGCTCTACAGCAAAACTCTCATCTCATTGAGCCTCTTTAGGGAACTATCATTTTTTCTATATTTTGTTTGTTTGGTTGTACAGTTTTAATACCTGTCAAAATAATTGCAGTCTAATCTACTCTGTCCTTTGTTAGTAGCAGAACTCAGATCAGATCATGAGGTGTTGTGATGACTTTAACTCTTGTTGTTTGGACATGTGACTGACTCTGACTGACTAAAGCCAGACGCTCTCACTACTTTGACTTTCTGCCCTATTTTCAGTGTTTGTCATGAGGACATTTGAGGACTGTTTGTGTCAGAGCGGAGTTGTTTTTCATGTTGTTTAGTCAGAGTTCGATCCGGTTCCAGCTTCTAATCACATCATTATAATATGAATGTTTGTGCAGTGTGAAGCAGCAGCAGCAGCAGAGCAGGTAACAGTTTCACAGCCTCTCACTGACGTCATGGTGTTACATTCCTCCGTCTAACAGCGGGCATGTGATCTGATTTAAACTGATTTATTGGAAGTGAGCAATGACTCAGATTTTCCTTCATGTGTGAGAGATCTACAGTACTTCCTCTGCTGAAGGGTGGTCTGACTGTTGTGCAAATCCATTTGATTGGTGAGAAGGTTCTGTGGCGTCCGCCCAGATATTCTTGGATTTATTCCTCAGTTTCAACATAATTATTATGATGTAAAGTGCTGGGCTCTGAGCTCTCAGGTGATGTTTCTCCTGACTGATGTTGTCACATGTCTGGGCCGCTTCCAGGGAGCCGCCGTCAGATCAAACGGGCCCCGTGCAGCAGGTAAACAAACAGAACACATTTTGTGATCAGTCATTTTGTGTCTTTTTAAAGTAATTTAGTGTTTTTTCAGTCAGTTTGTGTCTTTTTTGGTCATTTTGTGTCCTTTTTTTTGTCATTTTGTGTCTTTTTTTTGTCATTTTGTGTCTTTTTTTGGTCATTTTGTGTCTTTTTTTGGTCATTTTGATACTGCCTCCAGCGGCCCCCAGGTAATTTGAGTTTGAGACCCCTGACGTATAGCAAACAAGTAAGTAATATTTTTTAAGTACATGTCTGGGCCGCTTCCAGGGAGCCGCCGTCAGATCAAACGGGCCCCGTGCAGCAGGTAAACAAGCAGAACACATTTTGTGTTCAGTAATTTTGTGTCTTTTTAAAGTAATTTAGTGTTTTTTCAGTCAGTTTTTGTCTTTTTTGTCATTTTGTGTCATTTTTTTGGTCATTTTGTGAATTTTTTGGGGTCTTTTTGTGTCTTTTTTTGGTCATTTTGTGTCTTTTTTTGGTCATTTTGTGACTTTTTTAAGTAATTTAGTTTTTTTTCTGTCATTTTGTGTCTTTTTTTTGGTCATTTTGGTACTAGTAAGTCATATTTTTTAAGTACGTCTGAATGAATTGACTTGGCTCAATTACCACATGAATTGAGTAAATCTAACTGAAATATTATGCTAACCATATTATTGAGTAGAAATCACTAAACAAACTGAGTAAATATAATTGAAAACATTTGTAGGATATAACTGCAAATTTGCTTATGATTTACTTACCAGATATTCTTGGATGTATTCCTCCGTTTCAACATAATTATTATGATGTAAAGTGCTGGGCTCTGAGCTCTCAGGTGATGTTTCTCCTGACTGATGTTGTCACATGTCTGGGCCGCTTCCAGGGAGCCGCCGTCACATCAAACGGGCCCCGTGCAGCAGGTAAACAAGCAGAACACAGACCAGTAGGATCTGCCCGCCGGACCGGGACCGGACTCTGAGCTCAGCTGTGGGGGCCCCGACCCCTCCCAGCAGGGGGGGAGGAGGGTCAGCGCCAGGGGCCGAATCCATTTCTGTGGCCCCTCTCCTCAGGAGGCTGTTGTCGAGCCTCGGGGTAGGCAACTGTATCAACACGGTCTGGGGCCCCGCGTGGTCCCGTTCCCCCGGAGCTCTCCGAGCGGTCAGCGAGCACGGGGACAAACAGCAGAGAGAATAACTATCGCCCTCGGGGGGGAAGCTTTGTGGGGCTGAGAATGAGGGTCAGGATTGGTTGGGAGGAATGTTTCAGATGCTCACAGATGACAATATTTACCCCTTTGAAAAGTGTGTTTTCTTTAACCCTTTGATCCACAACATGGGTCGAAAGTGACCCGACTAGGTTTTTATATTCTATATCTTTGCAATAAATTAATTTCATCATTCAGTTTTGCAGGTTTTCCCCAAATAACTTGTTTTTGGTCATCATACATCCTAATTTTTTTGTTTTCATTTCTTACTTTTTGAATAAAACCCCTTTTTTTATCACTATGCTTCTAATGCACAAGGTCATTTTTTACCCATGTTGTGCATTAGAAGGTGTTTATATGTTGTCATCAATTCACCATTTAAAACCTGACAAAGAAGACACAAATTTTAACCATCCTATTTTTTTAAATTGGTGTTTTTCCAATGGAAGTTATTATTTGGTGGCTCTAATAGTCTCAAATGTTAAAATATGTGATTTTCCAATGTAATCTGGTGGTTCTAACAACTCTTTTAAAGCTAAACCTTAAAAATAAGACAAACGAAATTACACATATACTCAAATTGTTAATTTAGTGATCAATTTTTGTATCACTATGCTTCTAATGCACAAGGTCATTATTGACCCATGTGTGTAAACTTGATGGTTATATTATATAATTTTTTGGTCATGTTGTGTATTTTTATATATATTTTATATGTATTTATATATATTTTTTGTTGATATTTGTTGTTTTTTGGGTCTAATTTTATCAGATCATATATATATATATATATATATATATATATATATGTATTTATACATGTATATATATGTATGTATATATATGTATGTGTATATATATGTATATATATATTTATATGTATATATATATGTATGTATTTATAACATATTTTTGTTATTTTATGTCATTTTTTAGTCATTTTACATATTTTTTGGTAATTTTTGTGTTATTTGATATTTTTATCTTTATCTTTTTTGATTATTTTTTGACTTTTTGGTAATTTTGTGTCTTTTTTCGGTTAATATTGTCTTTTTTTAGAACATTCGTGACACTTGTGGGCACTTGGAAAATTGTTTTTTATATATAAACCATTTTAAACTTTCTAAACTACTACAACTAAACCACTAAATGTTAAGTTAAGTTACGAAGCGGCTCATCAGAAGTGACTTAATGTTTTGACCGTCATTGTAAAGACGTCCTGCTGTCTGTGGGCCGATGATGGATTCTCCTCTCTGATCTTTGTTATAATCCCATTCAGGTATTTAATGTCTGCAGTTGACACACAGCAGCAGGAGGTGGAGTTTCTATTGTTGTAGCTCCATATGTTCAGTATGCTGGTAAACACACAGTCACAGTGACACAGCAGGCTCCTCGGCTGTTATGGCAACAGATCAACCTTCCACTCACACAGTGTTTTGGTAACCCTCATGTGTGTGTGTGGTGTTTGTGCAGCGGCTTGTCTGCTGTCATTACCTTAAGTTATTATTGATTGATGATTGACTGGCAGCAGAGAGTTGTCTGTACGTTTGGTTAAATAGAGAGGCTTTTACTCTGAAAAGCCAGGTTTCCTGCACAGAGACAAGCTCTAAACGACATGTTGGTATATTTTTTTTTTTCAGCACAACCTCACCTATATGACCTGATAATATTTTATTTTTTATTCTGACTTACTGGATCAACATTTTGAACCAAAAAGAAACAAAGAAAGTGTGTGATCCTGTCATCCAACTCTGGTTTTTATTCTAGTGGGACTCTATTTTATTTGTGTCTTGTGTGTTAAGCGTAACAATTTTGGTCATTTTGTGTATTTTTTTTGGCATTTTGTGTCTTTGTTAGTCATTTTGTGTCTTTTTTGTGTCATTTTTCGTCATTTTTTGGTCATTTTTAGTCATTTTGTGTCTTCTTCTGTGCTTTTTTTTGTCATTTTGTCTTCTCATTTTGTGTCTTTTTTGGTCATTTTGTGTCTTTTTTTTTAGTCATTTTGTGTCTTTTTTTTGTCATTTTGTGTTTTTTTTTTAGTCCTTTAGTCCTCCAACATAAAATGTGATTTTGAATCTTTTTTTTAAACTTTCAAAACACTACCATGCTCAATAAAGAATTTGAAATGTTGCAAATGTGAACAAAGGTTGCAAATATAACCTATGAGAGGGTTAAATCCAGTTCTATCATTTTATACTAAATATATTTGAGCTTGTCTCCAGTTTTACTTGGTATATCATCATCAAACTGAAACTGGCCTCATGGAGTTTACAGCCAGAACTTTAGAGGTAAATTTACAGTAGAGCTCCAGGCTGCTTTGTTTTCTAGTCTGGATGTGATGAAGAAGTCATGATTTGGCGCTTTTGGAGACTCCAGAGGGTTAACAGCAGCTCAGGGCTCAGAGAAGCTTTACTGTGAGTGAAAAAGGGCTTTTGTTGTTTGATAAGGAAGCTTTTAATGGCACAGACTTCACTGAGGAGCCAACAGGAAGTTCATCACCAAATAAAGAGAAACTTTCTGCTGTGGAAGTTCAGGCTCTCGACCTGTACAGAGCTTTTCTAGCATGGCTCATCAGGCCCTGTGGGGCTGCTGCTCATCACTGTACATCATCATACATCAGCTGTTTTAAAGTCTTTCAGGCTAAATATAAATCAAAATATTTTTATATTGTATGACTGATGTGGTGAATTTTTGAGCTGGAATGAAAATAAACCTCTTCCATGTTGATTTTGTACCGTTACAACCCAGCAAAGCTGATGAATGCTTCCTGATACAAAGAATATTTAACATTATTATACATTTCAATAGAATACTTCGCTGTCAATCGATTCTAGGAATTAACAACCACATACAGCATGGGTCTCAAACTTGCGATCCGTTGGCCAATTGCGGCCCTCGTGACAATATTTTGTGGCCCCCACCTTGATATGAAAGTTTAATGTGAATTTTATATGAATGGCACTTTCTATGACAACGTTAACAAAAAGAAAGGCAGCTGCTACCGGACCGTTTATTATCTGCCGTGTTGTTGTTACCGGAAAAAGTGGAAATGTTATGTAATGTAATTTGTGTCTTTTTTTGGTAATTTTGTGTCTTTTTTTGGTAATTTTGTGTCTTTTTGGGGTCATTTTGTGTCATTTTTAAATCATTTTGTGTCTTTTTTGGTAATTCTGTGTCTTTATTTGGTCATTTTGTGTCTTTTTATAAGTAATTTCGTTTTTTTTGTCATTTTGTGTCTTTATTGGTCATTTTGTGTCTTTTGGGGGTCATTTTGTGTCCTTTTATATAATTTTGTGTCTTTTTTGGTAATTCTGTGTCTTTTTTGGTCGTTTTTGTGTCTTTTTTAAGTAATTTAGTGTTTTTTCAGTCAGTTTGTGTCTTTTTTTGTAATTTTGTTTCTTTTTTTTGTAATTTTGTGTCTTTTTTTGGTCATTTTGATACTACCTCCAGCGGCCCTCAGGTAATTTGAGTTTGAGACCCCTGACGTATAGCAAACAGCCGGCTGCTAGATCTGTAGCTTTAGGCGCCTTTTTATTGTGTTACACAGGGTAAAAAAGAGTTATTAGATACATTTTAGCTGCATATTATCTGATCAGGCTGCTCGGTGTTTCGCATCATGCTGCAGGTCGTGATGTTTCAGGAGGAAACAACCTGTCAGTGTGAAACCTCAGAGCCAGAATAGACACAGGGTGGTACACCACAGGGGGTTGTGGTGGAAACTGAAACATCCGAATGACCTGTTGGATAATAATAACACTATTTAGAAATGAACAGGAGGATCAATGCACTCAAAAAAATAATACTGTTTTAATTATAAATAAATTACTTAATTCAATCAGTGCAACATTTTTACACTTAAAAATATTGAGTTGATTTGAAAGCTCTTAAATCTTTTAAACAAAACAGGAGTAATGAGTAAATTTAAGTAATATTTTCAAGTACGTCTGAAAGAATTGACTTGGCTCAATTACCACATAAGTTGAGTAAATGTAACTGAAATATTGTGTTAACCATATGGAAAACCTGAGTGGAAATCACTAAACAAACTGAGTAAATATAATTGAAAACATTTGTAGGATATAACTGCAAATTTGCTTAAAAAATGTGTTGTACTGACTGATTTTACACTTATTTTTTACAAATATTTAAACCATGTAATCTGTGAGTCAAACATTAATTTATTTTAAAGAAGTAAACTTCATTTATATATGGATCTTTTACACAAAGATTCCTGTTGGAGTTCTACTAATGAATTTTGATGTCGTCAACTCAAATACTCATCATGATGTTATTCAGCATTTTTATTTTGTATGCATATCTTTATATTACTGTCACATTTACCGGCTCTTTGAATCATTTCTTAGAGTGTGAGAGCAGGTTCTAGTTTGATCATAACATGACGTTTATGTTGCGTTTGATTCTGAGGAAACCTCTGGACTCTCTTTATATATATATACAGTATATATATATATATATATATATATATATATATATATATAACTCTGATTACACTTAATCACGCTTGACCTGAACTCATTCAGCTTCAGTGGTCAAAAATCAAAAGCAGGATGTTAAAGATCAAACATTTGAACATATATTTTAAGGGCATAAAACCAATAATCTGTTGACCTGAACAAGTCAGTACTCGATAGTGTAACAATGGCATCACCCTCAGTGTTTTTATTTTATTTTTTTGTGTTTTTTTTGTATTGATTTCATAACAGAAAAATATATACAAATTAGAGATAGTTGGTGGAGCTACACAGAACAATACATGTTTTTTTGACTCGAGTTTTTGACATGAGACAAACAAAACATGGCTATAAAATAAACAGTATAGCACTAATTCAGTTTTTAGATATCACGAAAAGGTTGCCAGATTTAAAAAAATATATATATATCCTCTTTAGCAGATATGATATACTTGATTTTCTCCAAGTGTAATACATTTCCCAGCTCTCTCAACCACATTTCAAATGTAGGAGCCCTTTCAGATTTTTAAGACTGTAAAATTAGCTTTCTGGCTCACAATGTTGAAAGGGAGATAGCCTTAGCTTTTCACACTATCTGGATTAGCCACTCCAAACAACACGGTGAACGTGTCTGTGTTACATGGATGATTAAGGACCTTAGTGAAGAACTCAAACAAGGAGCCCCAGAATGGTTGTAGCTTATGACATGACAAGAATAAGTGGGATAGTGTAAGTGCTTTTATTTTTAAATAGAAACAGGAAGTTAACTTTGTTTTTGTCTTGCCTGCACAGATACAGACATCAATCTCTTCTAAAAGGTGTAATGTTGCTGCTATGAAGTCAGTTTGATGTCAAAATATAATTAAATTTCTCTGTCGCTGCTCCCAACCTTTGGAACAATTTACCTTTGCACATCAGGCTGGCCTCCTCACTGTCCGCTTTTAAAAGGAATCTTAAAACCCATTTTTATTCACTGACTTTGAACTCAACATGAGCCTTTGCTCTGTTTTATTTTTTGTTTTTATTTGTTCTTTGTGGTTTTTTAAAATTAAGATTAATTTTAAAATTGAGATTAATTTTAAAACCCACTTTTATTTACTGTTTTTTTTTTTGTTTTACCCAGCATGAGACTCGCTTTGTTTTAGTTGTTTTTGCTTGTTCTTTGTTTTTATTGTTTTTATTGTTGGTTTGTCCTGCCATGTACAGCACTTTGTATCAGCTAACGCTGTCTTAAAGGGCTATAAAAATAAAGTTGATTTGATTTAATCTGCAGAGAACGTCACGAGTCTGTCTGTGCTGTCATTTTGTGTCTTTTATATAATTTTGTGTCATTTTTTTTTAGTCAATTTGTGTCTTTTATATAATTTTGTGTCTTTTTTTTGTCATTTTGTGTCTTTTTTTGGTCATTTGTGTCTTTTTTGGGTAATTTTGTGTCTTTTTTTAAATAATTTTGTGTCTTTTTTTGGTAATTCTGTGTCTTTTTTTGGTCATTTTGTGGGTTTTTTTTTTTAAATAATTTTTGTCATTTTGTGTCCTTTTTTGGTTATTTTTGTGTCTTTTTTGTCATTTTGTGTCTTTTTTAAGTAATCTGGCCTGCCATGTTACGTTATTCAACACGTTTCCTCCTGATCTCACAGCTGTGCAGGTCATTAGCAAACAGTTGCACGGGAACCGCCGGTGCTGCCGACAAAGTCAGTTTGTCTTTTTTTTTTGTCATTTTGTATCTTTTTAGTAATTTTGTGTCTTTTTTTGGTAATTTTGATACTGCCTCCGGTGGCCCCTAGGTAATTTGAGTTTGACGTACAGCAAACCACCTTTTTTTTTGGTGTTACACAGAAAAAAAAGAGTTATTAGGTAAATAACGGGTCAGTGACGGGTCAAACCTCAGAGCTTTTAAAAGCTTTCACGAGTCTGTCTGTGCTGCAGCCGGGCCGAGCCGGGCCGGGCCTGCTCGTGCAGGCGGTGTGTCCCGGTGTGACGTGGGCCTCCATCAGGTCTTCCTGTCTGTGTGCCCTCCAGCCTGCAGCTCTCCTCTCTTGCTGTTTTCGATGCCCTGCGTGCCTCAGACCTCTTCCCTCAGGTCTGTGTCGGCCGGTTTGAGGATCTGTCGTTACAGTAGCTCTCATGTTGCAGAGCGTCCCTGTAAGTCTCAGGCCTGGGGTGGAGCGGGGCCCAGAGGCCCACCGTGACCCCAGGATGTACAGCAGGAGTTGCAGCGAGGTTTTGGCAGCACCGGCGGTTCCCGTGCAACTGTTTGCTAATGACCTGCACAGCTGTGAGATCAGGAGGAAACGTGTTGAATAACGTAACATGGCAGGCCAGACTTTCTCCTCTGACTAACATCCAGAGCTTTCTTCTCTTAAGTATTTTATTTTTTATTGTCTCATTGTCAGAGTGTCTTTCAAAGCTTTTCTCCGTGTAATAGATCATATTCTGTGCTTATTTTACGACTTCCCATAGCCCGTCTTGGA
The DNA here is from genome assembly GCF_030273125.1 of Centropristis striata. Classification (NCBI taxonomy): domain Eukaryota; kingdom Metazoa; phylum Chordata; class Actinopteri; order Perciformes; family Serranidae; genus Centropristis; species Centropristis striata. Next base: position 7,738,305 of record NC_081537.1, read on the forward strand.
CATGACGAGCAGCTGGCGTGGCCCCAGGCGGCCCCTGGCAGCGCTACACACACATCTACAGGCACTGTATTATTTCCAGTATTAACTTGATTAAGACAACACCCTGAACAAGGAACTCATGCAAACAGCATTTTCTGATTACACTGACCCAACGAAGCTTCTAACTGAATTAAAACTTGGAGTATCGTAACTTTCACATCAATGAGCGGCGCTTCACAAATGCAAATAATCAAACATTGAGGTTTTTAATGGCGATCTGGAGCACAAACAGCCGGTTGCCAGATCTGTCGCTTCAGGCGGCTTTTTATTGTGTTACACAGAGAAAAAAAGAGTTATTAGATAAATATTAGCTGCATGTTATCTGCTCAGGCAGCTCAGTGTCTCTGCGTCAGTGGCGGACTCAGACTGTTAGAAGGGCAGGGGCGAAAAAATAAAAGGGCACATTCTGCACAACATGGGGCCCCACCAGCACGCAAAAAGCTATGATGCATCATGTATGATGGAATATTAGCATTAAGTTAAAAGGAGATCCAGATCAAAGTAATTAATGATATGGTACTGACAATTAAAAGTATCGAACCAAACCATCTCGGGGGGTCCGGGGGCATGCCACCCGGGAGAAAATTTGTACATTTTTAAGTAAAATGCATCTATTTTGTGCACTTTGAGAACTAAATGAGAGCAAACATCTCACATAACATTATTCACAGTCGGGTGATACCGTATTATAGAATCTCTAGAGGGCACATCATCATAATGTTTTGTATGAAGGGGCACCCTAGAAGGCAATCAATAAGTTTTTTCATGTGTAAATAAGGCACTTTCTCTCATTTTCACCACTCTAGAGGGCACTTTCGCACGCTTTTTCAACCACAGAGGCAACAAACAGAAAAAGGGCACTAGAAGGGCACTTATTAAGGCACGTTATGGAATTTTCTTGCACTAGAGGCAACCTGGTCTCACAGAAATCCGTGAAATAGCCCGAATTTCACTGAACTCAAAATCCGTGGAATAGCCACGAAATCGCTCAAATTTCCGTGAAGCTGACACGGACTTCACTACAATGCAAGTTAATGACAGTCATATCCCGTAGCTATTGGTTTGTTCCAAGTCACGTGACTTTCAAGGTCCCAGCGGTCAGAACAAAAAACATGGCGGACACTTCTCTCATTTTTAGTGAAAAATCAATATTTTGACTTAGTTTCTGCATAAAAATGGACTTTGATCACATTTCTAGCAAGAAATATATGTTTTATTTTCTAAATATTCACTCAGTGAATGTACATAATCACTTTGTATGTTGGAATAGCCACGGGACATGACTGTCATTAACTTGCATTGTAGCGAAATCCGTGTCAGTTTCACGGAAATTTGAGCGATTCCGTGGCTATTCCACGGATTTTGAGTTAAGCGAAATCCGTGGCTATTTCACGGATTTCTGTGAGACCATGAGAGGGCACATCATCATAATTTATTGTATGAGGGGGCACCATAGAGGGCACCAAATAATTTTTTGCACGTGTAAAGGGCAACCAATAAGGCACTTCCTCTCGTTTTCACCACTCAAGAGGGCACTTCAGCACGCTTTTTCAACCATGGAGGCATGGGGGGGGGTCGCCCCTCCTGCCCCCCCTTTGAGTCCGCCACTGCTCTGCGTCATGCTGCAGGTCGTGAGGTTTCAGGAGGAAACAACCTGTCAGTGACACAGGGTGGTGGACCACAGGAGAAAATGAGTTTGTGGTGAAAACTGGGAAATTTGAATGACCCGTTGGATAATAATAACACTATTTGGTCATTTACAGTAAGATCAATTAGAGCAGGTTCTAGTTTGATCATAACATGAAGTTTATGTCTGATTCTCTGCGTGAGCGCTGAGGTAACCTCTGGGCTCCATAACTCTGATTACACTTTATCACGCTCGACCTGAACTGATTCAGTCATTCAGGGAATAAAACACTAATTCTATCAGCACTACAGTAATATCAATATCTCCGCTCCGTGCCACGAAAACACTCGAATATGTTCAGATAATAACAGAGATATCGATCACTGCCTGGTGTTCACCTGCACGGCTCGGTGATGGAAAACATTTCATGACAACCCGTTTGTCTGGGAATTAATGAAGCTGGAACAAACACAACACGAGGGTGTGGACGCACGCTGACCTAATTGCTGGGATATGTTTTTATTTAAACCTGTGTCAAAAACAGGAAGCCAAGAGGTGAAGCAACAACAGAAAGAATCTGGGTAACGATTTATAATAAGGTCCTTAATAAGCATTAATAAACAAGTAATAAGGCATTGTTCTCGCTTTAGATCCGGTAGTTGCAAAAAGCATAGTTAACTTATAGTTAACTTATAATAGATGAGCAATAAAGTATATTTTAATATCAATAAGCAAGCAAAATAAGATTAATAAGGGCATGGCAAAGACATAATGGGTGGGTCATGGGTGTTTGTGATGCCATTATTAACACTTATGTTAAATCCCACAGTTTGTTTCTTATGGTTTATTGAAAACCTTTCGTTTGAGCATTACAAACAATAAACTGCAGCAATCCAAAAAATAATAATAATTATGAGCACGGTCAAAAACTAGTGTGCTCTCCTCGTCTCCATAATCCTAATTAAAACAAAGTAAGCAATTATGACGTTACACACATCTCAGCCAACACACAATAATGTTAATAAGCATCTAGTAAGGACTTACAAGGGCCTTATTACTTGTTAATTAATGGTTATTACAAGGACCTTAATATAAAGCAGGGGTGTCAAACTCTGGCCCGCGGGCCAAATTTGGCCCCCAGTGTAATTTTATTTGGCCCGCGAGGCAATACCAAATTATTATATTATCATTGTAAATTAATTACATTGATGTGTTTTTTATTTTAAATTTGATTTTGCATGTCTGCACTATTTAGTTATATATTGTATGTTTATAAGCGTTGCTGGTTCCATATTTAATGTTAAAGCAAAACATGTTTGGTATATATTAAAAGGTTTATTTGTTCAATGTTGGCCCGCGATTTTATTCAAGTTTTAAATTTTGGCCCATTGTGTATTTGAGTTTGACACCCCTGATATAAAACATTACCAGAATCTGTGAAAGAAATGATTAAAGTGATGAAATAGTGTTCAGGGAGGAGCTGCAGGTGTGAGGGCTGCTCCCGTCTCTTTGTCTCCTGTTCATAAAGCTTTTAGGTCAGGATCAGAAACACAGTAGAGTCACAGGATCCTTTTGGCGGACAGCTGGAGCTGCACCTCCGTGTATCGGTTACATCTCTGAGGAGGAAACTGACCAGCTCGCTCTGGCATCCAACACAACAGGAAGACGAGAGGACGGCGAGGGGTCAGGCTGAGATTAAGGGCAAAAACAGGTGTATCACTGCCTTGTTTAGTAAATAGTGCGATCCAATCTCTCAGCCTTCCCGTTCCGCTGTCTGTTTGAGGGTAAATACCACCATGTGGCCCTGCACATAAATAAAGCAATGACAGAGCGCCGTGCCCGGGGACTACTGTAAAAACAATGTCCTGCAGCCCTCACAGCTCCATCTATCATCGGAGCTCATTATGGAGAAATCCAAACACCAAGTACCAGTGTTTGGGTGTTTTTACACCACCAGTCTTGGCCCCGCAGATGTGTAGCGCCTGGTTGCATGCAAAATGACATAACGTTGACAGCACATGCTGTAGCGTTGCCCGTGTGTTTGGGAGTGTTTTTCACTCAGTAGATTACACTTATTTTCCATGCTGCTCATCCCTGTGATGTATTATCCACCTAATTCAACTGATGATGAAGCCTTGTTTAATGTATTTAATCGCTGACTTAAGATAAGTCTGATTCCACTTTGCGTCTCTCGTTGGGGAGCTTTTACCAGGAATCCACTTTGAAGTTAAAGCCTCTTTCCTGAGTGCACCTTGCAGAGCAGCGCCGGTGGACGGGACACGCTGTGTTTTAGTGACAACAAAGGACAAACATGACATAAACACACAGTCACGCTGCAAGTGATTTACTGCACCTAGGAAAGAGTGTGCCTTTCATTAAGATCAGCGCGCTTCTTAGATTTTCCTAAAGTCAGAGAGAGAGATGGGCGGCGAGGATGCTGGAGGTTAACGGAGATGACATGCAGAGGGCACAGGGCTTTACCTGACTGATTACCTCCAGAGGAAAACAAGCAAACATGGAAAAGTGCTGCAATGGAAATAAAAATATATGTTCTCATGAAGTCATCCAGCCAGTTAACATGTTTGGATTGAACTTAAAGGACGGTCGTGATCCGCTCGCTGCGACGCCGCTGGAACTTTGCTTCTAATTCGATCGAGCTGCTGCGGCTCGGCTTCATCAGCTGACATTTATGTGAATTCAGCAGAAGAAATCCCCATGCAGGAGTGTGATTACCTCACATTATTGAGAAAATGTCATCGCTAACCGAGCCGCTGCTTCCAGAGGAGGTCGCCTCATTAAGTGAGATCGGCTTCAGAGATGAGCTTCAGGGGAGGAGAGGAGAGACGCGGCATCACTCTTTCTGTTTTCCTTCAGACGTTACTACAACAAGTCGTTGTCACAGCCCTGCCACTCTGCTCTTCTCTTCTCTCAGCCTCAAATCTGTTTACTGCACACTGTTGAACTGATATGATATAGAGCAGTGATTCCCAACAGGGGGGGCGCCAAAGATCCACGGGGGGTCACGAAGCCCTCTTGATTTTAAAGGAATGTAATAAATCTAATGTGTTAAATATAGATGAGTCAGCATTTAATTTATTAGTGGGACAAAAACAACTAAATAAGGGCTACATTAAACTTTTATTCATTTATTTAAATAGAAAAATCACTATAGAAAAGTTTAAAAATAAAGGCTATATCGCGAGAATAAGGACATGTGTAACATCCTTCCTGCAGTATACACAGGTAACCTCACCTAGTGGTAACCTCACCTAGTGGTAACCTCACCTAGCGGTAACCTCACCTAGCGGTAACTTCACCTTGTAGTAACCTCACCTAGCGGTAACCTCACCTAGCGGTAACCTCACCTGGTGGTAACCTCACCTAGCGGTAACCTCACCTGGCGGTAACCTCACCTAGCGGTAACCTCACCTGGCGGTAACCTCACCTAGTGGTAACCTCACCTAGCGGTAACCTCACCTAGAGGTAACCTCACCTAGTGGTAACCTCACCTTGTGGTAACCTCACCTAGCGGTAACCTCACCTAGTGGTAACCTCACCTAGCAGTAACCTCACCTAGCGGTAACCTCACCTAACAACAGAAACACAGAGCTAATGGAAAAATGGCGAAGTGTCAGGGAGACGAGAATGCTGAATATTTCAAAAAGAAAAAGAGAGGGTACCATGAAAGTTATATTGAGTTTGGCTTCATAGAAGCAATGGACAATTGGGGGGTCGCCAAAGTTTACAATGGTAAAAATGTGGGTCCCTCAAGAAAAAGGTTGGGAACCACTGATATAGAGAATAATAAATGAGGGAGAGAGAGAGACAACATTAGGGGCCATAAAACACAACAGGCCTCCTGCAGGAACATTTTCAGATTCTTATCTTAACTTCCTCTCTTTATAGGTTATCATTTCTGCATGATTTTCAAACATAAAAAATGCTTCAAAGTAATGAAACATTAGTGAAAACCTGCACCTGACACATACAGTCAGGGAAAAAATGATTAGACCACCCTTGTTTTCTTCAATTTCTTGTTCATTTTAATGCGTGGTACAACTAAAGGTACATTTGTTTGGACAAATATAATGATAACGACAAAATAGCTGATAAGAGTTTAATTTAAGAGCTGATATCTAGACATTTAACATGGTTTTATTCATAATTATTTTGGTTATTATCAAGAAAACCATGGAAAATGTCAAGATATCAGCTCTTAAATTAAACTATTTTAAGGTATTTTTTGTGCTTCTAGCATGAGGCCCAATGATTCATCTATTGAAAATATATGTGTGTAGAGTCTGTAAAAGAATGCTGAGTGTACAAACACAATACAAACAGTAGTGAGCCCAACAGTTGTTGTTTTAGCCACACATTAGTGTCAGATGGTTTATATAAAATCTGTCTTAATAAACACTAAACTGACTGCAGCAGAAAATAATTTAATATTGTCACTAAAAGGCTTGTAGATGAAAGATGACTTTCAGTATTTGTTTGATCAAAGAACTCTCAAGAATTGATGGACAGTCATCAGTTAAAGGTCCTATATTGTAGAAAAAGTGATTTTCACGTCTCTTTTTTTATAATACAAGGGGGAATTGCAGCCTGGAGCTGGACAATGTGTCTGTGGAGAGGGACGTCTGAATACTTTGCTTAGCCTGCTGCCCCCGCGACCCAGCCCCGGATCAGCGGATGAAAATGGATGGATGTAGTTGTGATTTAGGCACCGTGAAAGTATCAAATTGCCACTGTTATTCACAACCAGAGGCTTCAAACGAGCTGCCGGGACTTCTGTAACATTGTGATGTCACAACCATACAGTCCTCTCCCTCAGACCCACCTGGACGTTTGTTCTGCCTGCAGAGAATGTCTTTAGATTTGGCCCAAACATCCGCTTGGATTTACAGATGAACTGAGTACATTTTGTTGTCAAAGGTTAAAGTCACTGTGAACTCACAGATCGTGTTTTTGGCCAATTTAACCCCCCAGTCCTCACCAATACTGCGGCAGGTTCTGGTTCTGGTGCATGCCTGCTGTACAAACTGACTCATTCATTGTGTCTGCACAGAGCCTGCTGGGCTTCCTGGAGGCTCGCACCAAGTCGGGCCGTGTTTCACTCTCCGCTGTGAGCAGTTAGCTGCTCAAATACAAGCCGCTGTATTTACTATTTTTGAACTTTTTGATCTGAAGATGATCAGACTTTCAATCAATCACTTTATTTGTATAGCACTTTTCATACAAGAGAGATGCAACACAAAGTGCTTTAGATAAAAAAGGAGAAAGTAATAATAATAATAATAATAATAATAACGAAACATAGAAACAAGCAAACACCCTCCACCCCACCCATCCTATTAAAAACAAAGCACAAACTGAGGAAACACTGGAGGCAGGTTAGAAATTAATTAGATAAAAATAAAGTAAGGTAAGATAAAATAAAATAAAATAAGATTTTAAAAAAAGATTTTAAAAATTAAAAGGAAATAACAATAGAAAGTTAAAAAAGTATGATGAACCTCGTGGTGGTGCTGCAGGAAGCAGGTGCATCATTAGGATTCATCCTCTGGTGACAGTAAATGTCTCTACAAATTAGTTTTCATATCAGTGAAGTGCTTCTTGAGATATTTCAGTCCGGATCATACTGCCACTCTGAGAGTCGTAACTCTACATGGCTAAGAATATGCTCCAAGGAGGAAAGAATTGGAGTAGTTTTTCTATTACAAACAATTCAATTTCACACAAAGACACAGAGTTCTTTTGAGATATGCTATGTCCTGAGGACAAAGCATATCTCAAAAGAACTCTGTGTCTTTCCTTGACTGTCCCATGCTTCCTCTCTCTTCCCTCCACATGCTTTGAGTCCGTGTAGAAAATCAGCGGCAGCCGTGCTGAGCAGGTCCTGCAGGAGAGAGATAGACTAAGCACAATTAGGGGGCTTGCATTCCTCTCGTTTTTCTATAAATACCCTGCACATTTCCTCTCTTCTGTCTGTGATTCTCATTAAACCAGTGGAAAATCTGCCTGCCTCGCGTGGTAGAGAGAGAAAGAGAGAGACCCTTTATTCCTCTCGGCCTCTGAGCGGGGACAGACTGGGTGGCAGTGCTGCTGGGAGGGTAATGGAGCCTCACAGGCAGAAGTAGCAGGACAAAAAAAATCTATTACAGTTGTGTTCATTCACCTGCTACGTGTGGGGTTTGCAAACCTCCCTGGATCAAAATATGGCTCTGAGTTCACAGAGTTCATGTGAACTTGCAAAGCTGGAATATGCTCCAAAAATACTGAAAAACAGACAGAAAAACATGTGTTTACGAGTCAGACCTCTTCAGTGTCTGTGGTTATTATGACGGGCATAAAAGTGAAAGGGAAAGTTGGGCCACTTTAACCCTTAATAGGGCACTCATTGAAATACTTGCAAATTCCAAATTTCAACCCTAGAGAATATTGGAGGATATTACATACGGCCAGAATGTGGACTGTGGAATGTGTAAAAAAAACATACGGACCCGGGGGAGGGGGGTAATATTTTGAGAAAAAAGTTTACAAGATTAAAGTGGCAAATCTACGAGAAAAAAATGTGCAGATTCATGAGATTTAAAGTGAAGAATCTGTGAGAAAAAAGTTGCTTTTTTCCCCCACTTTTTTCTCGTAAATCTGACTTTTTTCGCGCAGATTTGCCACTTTAAATCTCTTAAATCTGCGACTTTTTTTCTTGTAGATTTGCCACTTTAATCTAGTAGAAATCCATGTGGTTCTACGACCAAACAGAGAGACATGGGGACCCCATTTTGGATATCCATTGAAGTTACCAAATATGGTTCTTCGCCCGATAAAGAGTTAAAGAGCGACAAAGTCCGTGTCGGGAGCGGAGAGGTGGATCAACAAAAAGTTTGGACTTCAACAAAGCAACAGACTTTAACAGTGCTCTTAATTTCCTGTTTCCAGCCAACAGGTTTTGTGAAGCGTTTTTCTTCTCATCCTGCTTACCACATGTCATGTTGGTATCAGCCTCCCCTATATGACCTGACCCAATCATGTTGACCTGATTTTTCACTTTGACTAACTGGATCAACATGTAGAACCCAAAAAACACAATTTTTTTCTCTCATAAACTTGCAGATGTGAACACAGGATGCAAATATAATATATTTGGCCTCATCATCATCAAACTAAAACTGGAGCCAGAACTTTAGAGGGAAACTTACTTAAAGGGAAACTTAAAATCTGAAAAATAATCGGAGGTACACACTCCAAGGGAGGAGCTCGACATCATTTTGTGCTAAAAACATAATGTTCTCGATCACTCTGAAACCAAAAGGGCTGGAAATATTTTGATGGTCCGAGCAGCGGAAATGTTTGACTCAGGTCAGTCTGTTTCCCGAAACACAAGTCTGGAGCCACATGGACACAATAATAAATGCATACAAGCACACAACACTTGATAGCACATCATCAGGCTGCAGTGTATCATGAGCCGGTAATAACGGGACGAGGAGAGAATGATCGATCCGCCCCGCTGATCTGAGGTTCAGTCTGACGTCAACAGGAACCGGAGCCGGTTCTCTGCAGGTCCTGTGGTCTCGCTACTTGAAAGGGACGGTGCAGAGTCCACACCAAATCCCCTCTGAGACGCTGTGCTCCTCCGGTCCTGGCTGTCCTCTCTGAGGCTGCACTGAACTTCCTCAAACCTGATCACACAGCCGTGGGAAGAGCTTTGTTTCAATAAGACAGGAAGAAAAGAGACAAACTGCTCTGCTGAATGGAGGGAAGGAAAACCCAAAGTGGAGGAAGGATGGATGGATGGATGGATGGATGCAAAGATGGATGGATGCATATGGATGCATGAATGGATAAATGGATGGATGGATTGATGGATGGATAAATTTTTTCTTTTCTTTTGATGGATGGATAATTGATGGATAAATGGATGGACAGATGGACCACTGGATGGATTGATGCATAGATGAATGCATGAATGGATGGATGCATGAATGGATAAATGGATGGGTGGATAAATAAATGGATGGATGTATATGGATGGATGGATGGATGGATGGATGGATGGATGGATTGATGCATAGATGAATGGATAAATGGACGGATGGGTGGATGGATGTAAGCATGGATCAAAGTTTTGTTCACACAGAATTAAATGAAATTGTTGACATTCATCACAGTTCACAGTCCAAGAGAATGAAAAAAATTCACATGCATTTACTCGCAGATATTTCTTATCTAGCTTATTCTAAACATCTACATAATTGCCAACCTTAAAACTTAAAAAAGCAGGGTTAAGAAGAACTTATTTCTATTGATTTTAAAGGATGAAAATAGCAAAATAGTGAACAAAGTACAGTGCAACAACTTTTTTATGATAAATACTTTTAACTTTTACTTATAGCTCTCATGAAAGAATCCAGAATAATTTGCCTCTCTGGCGAAACTAGACCTAACTAGACATCTCTCTCTTCCATGTGATACATCCATGAATGATATTTGGTGTAGCCGTATTGTTCTCTGGGTGGAAACAGTAGACTCATCGAGGGCTTACACACATTGCACAGTGCCAGAAAAAACACTGATAACAAACAGGAAAAAAGGTGCGAAAATGTGTCAAGAATCACAAACCCTGGGAGAGGACAGTGGAAAACAAGACTATCCCGTAAAATCAGTCGTTTTAGTGATTATTTTCAAACTTGGAATAAAGTCTTTTGAAGTCTTTTGACCTCAACTCACTTCCCAAGGTGAGAGGGCAGCTGAGTCAGAATGTCTCTTTTGCCCCAGCTGCACACACTGAGGACCAGAAGACATTTCCTCCACAGTCCAGGTCATTAGGCCTCAATTTACCCAAAATGTGTCCTTTGAACCGGAGATTTCGCGGCCCGAGGGCTTCACTAAGTGTCCCTGCACCACCTGACTGAGCCGCACAGCATCTCTGCTCCACTCTCCTGATGTGAGAGCACACCTGGGCTCATGTCATCAGGACCTGGAACGGCTCACTCGCACGACAGGCCTCTTTTCCTTCATTAGTCCGCTCTTTCTGCTTCCTGAAAGACCCTGTTTGCCACACGTATAGCTCCGACTCACACGAGCCTCCGAGGGGACTTGGCAGAAAGGCCCTGATGCTCTAATTACACCGAAATTACGCCAACGTAATTCCAGGCTGCCTGAACATCACCCAGAGGTCAGTGGATGCAGAGGGAAGCGGTGATGTAATGTTAGCGGATGTGCAGCTCTTCTCTTGGTTCTGCAGGGGAACTGCTGCAGGCTGCAGAGAGGAGCTTTGTTGATATAACCTACATTCTCACGCTATGGCCTCTGCAAAGAACAAAGACACACAGAAACATGTACAGGGTGCTTTCTACTTCTCTAAAGTAATGTTTGAATTGCTGATCTGCAGACACTAAGACCCTGTTTACACTTTAATATCTGTTTGGTGTGATTGGATCAAGTGGACATCGCTTCAGATCACTCAAAAGAGCCTGTTAACACTTCAATGTGTTGTTGATGAGTTTTTGTTCCATCCTGTGGCTAAATCCTTGTGGACACTTTGTTCACATGGGACACCAACACCGTTCTCCTGTCATTTTATGCCTTTTCTTTTGTAATTTTACGTCTATTTTTGTTAATTTTACATATTTTTTGTTAATTTTGTGTCTTTTTTTTGGTAGTTTTATGTCTTTTTTGTCCTTTTTGTTCATTTTACGTCTTTTTTTTCCATTTCACATATTTTTTGGTCGTGTGTGTGTGTGTGTGTGTGTGTGTGTTCTGTGATGGCCTTCACTCAGAGTAGCAGAGTAGTAGTTTGGTGAACCAGAGTTGGTTTGAGAGTTCACAGCAGCAGAAACCAAACGGACCATCAGACAAAACAACAGAGTTTGTTTCAGGAGGAACAAACAGCTCAGGGGAGAACACACCCTTAGTTATGAAGAAGCACATATTCTGACTTCACTGGACACTAAAGCTGGACACTTGCTCAACTTTAGAACCAGTACCAGACGTGTTTGAGACCTTCAAAAACTATTTTTCCCGGGGACAGCCAAAACTAATCTAAATAAGCTGCAGACTGCATTTAAACAACACTAAGCCTATTATTTTATTGAAGATTTGTCATTTTTTCTCTTAAATTTGTCATAAATTTTCCGTGTAAATTTAAAACTTCTTTCTGTGTTTTGATCCTTTGGTCCAGACTGCGTTCTCACCTGCAGAGAACCGACTCTGAGAACCCAGACCCCCATTTTTTAGAGGAGCAGAGTTCTTCTTTGGTCCACCAGAGTTGGCTTGAGCGTTCACAGCAGCAGAAACCAGACGGACCATCAGACAAACAGCAGGTTTCCTTTAGAGAACATCAGGTGGATTATCCCTGTGTGCTGTTTGAATAACATGGTGTACTTTTGATTTCACATGGGACACCAAGGCCGTTCTCCTCTCATTATATGTCTTTTCTTTTGTAATTTTAAGTCTATTTTTGTTAATTTTAAGTCTTTTTTTGTCCTTTTTGTTCATTTTACGTCTTTTTGGTCATTTTACACCCTTTCCGCTTCATTTTACGTCTGTTTTTGGTCATTTTACGTCTGTTTTTGGTCATTTTACGTCCAGGGGCAGAGTTCTTCTTTGGTCCACCAGAGTTGGTTTGAGCGTTCACAGGCACAGAAACCAGACGGACCATCAGACAAACAACAGAGTTCTTTAGAGGACAGACAGATCGGGGGGGATGAGCCCTTTGATAACTTCTCTGAGCTCAGCCACTTGACAGTCTGTCCTAAAGATCTGATCAGAGATTTCAGTGTGAATATATCTAAGAGTCTGCAGCCAGTCAGCCTGTACTTTGGAAGAGCAATTTTGAGGCTGATGGGAATGTAATTAGTTTTCTGCAGGTATTTAGTCCTGAACCAAATTCTTCAACCTTTCTCTGATGAATGAACTGGCGGATAGGTTCGGCTCTAGCAGGATGCACGCCCTGCGCCGGTCCTGCAGATTGTTCCAGTTGCAGAGCTTCTGTATTTCCAGTCCAGCCGCTGAGCTCTGACACCAGACTGCCCGGCCAGACAGAGTCCGCTGGCAGAACGAAGCAGCTACCGCTCCTTTTTATGAGTCTCCACTGCTGTTTAGCTCCAGTCTGGTGGAATCATTTCGGTGTATTATTACTAAGTGTGTGCATGTGCAGTACATGTGTGTGCTGTAATATTCAAGTAGCTGAGAGAAAAAGGTCTCCATGGCCTTACAAATTAAACTCTTAATGGGATGAAGGAGCTCTGACAGTTGGCTGACTTTAGACTCTGCAGGAATCGGAAGTGGAGACGTTAAAGTCGTGTTTAGATTATTTCTTCGTTTGCTGTGACACCATGATTGATTTCTCTATTTTCTTGGGGAGTTGGTTGTGATCAGAGATTCAGAGCTGCAGCTCGTGTTTGTGAACCTGGAGACGATCAGAATGAGAGGAAAATGTGACATCATGAAGCATACCATAAGTCAAGACAGAACGTTTGTGGTCGGACATGTTTTTCAGTAGTTTCGGGAGCCGGAGTCGCGTGTGCCTGCCTCCTCTCTGAATCATCTCAATGTGACAATATTCATTTTCTCTCTTACAGTTTTTGTTTTGGTGGAGGGTTTTAGTTGATTTTGTAGCCCGCTCTTGTGTTTTTTTTCCACTTGTGCCAGATCTTGTGGTTTTCGCATGACGAAAGTCCGCGAGCGAAGCCTTTTCCGGAATGGGGTGAGCGCACTCGGCCAATAGGTCCTTGAGTTTCCACCGCATAACAACAATGTTTCAATTTGTCTAATCGGGGGTATTTAGGCTAAGTAAACTATCACTCTTCAGGATTTCATCTGCAGCCACAGCCCAGTCATGCAGACCTTTTATTCAAACCATTTGTGCGGTGGAGAGTGGGAGTGGGGAGGACGGGGGGATTGGATAACTCTGAGACAGAGTGAGAGGTCTTGGCAGGGAGCTGGAAACCACACGCAACTTGCGTGATTGTGGTTCTCTCTCTTCACTTCCTCCTGCAGCTCTGAAGCACCTGCACGCCTCGACGCCGCCTGACCTCTGTGACCTTTAACCTCTGCCACAGAAAACAGTTCATGTGTTATGTCATTTGGTGTGGGAGTCTGTGGACAGGGATGTGTATTCTTGTAGCTTTTGGGTCTACTCCAGCACATTATATCTGAGATAAATGACTGTGAGGATTGAAGTGAGCAGTGAAGGACTCTGAGTCTTTTTACAGTTTATATCAAGTCTGTTGTTTTTACAGTTTCTCTCCCAGAATCACTAATCAACAAACGTCACAGAGCCGAGGGCCAGATAAATCCCTCAGTCTGTTAGTTCTTCGAACTCAACACGACTCTGCAGAGGAAACATTAGCTTTTAGTGCCGACGTCATGGTGATATCACAGAGTTAGTGGGTGGCAAAACCAAAGAATAATTGGAGGCTAACACAAAGTACCTGGAGGAGAAGCTACCCAACCTGCTGGAATTGCCATGTTCCCATTGTTGGGTTAAAGTATGATTGAAACAATGAGATAAATGGATTGTTTGTGTTATCGGGTCAGATATCAGCTCAATAAGCCTGTTGAAAGTATGGATCCATCATAAATGTCTAAAGGTTTTTTCTTTTTCCAACCACACGTTAACCACAAACTGTCGAAATTAGGAATGATCAAAGGTGATTTCTCTCTTTGCACATTATGCTGGCTAACTTTGTTGTACGGTTTGAGATAAAACCTGCCGTTGGCTCGGCAGAACTTCAGGTTGCACAACACAAAGCTGTTAAACTCTTCATATTTCAAGTCTTGTCTGTGACCCTCCAGGAGTTTGTCTTCATGCTTAGTTTCTCCAACAGGTGGGTGTAAATGTCCGGCTGTTCCCTCACAGGTAACATCTCAGAGAGTCGACCAATCTAAATGGTAATGGTAAATGGACCTGCACTTATATATCATTCATTTCACACATTCATACTGGTGGCAGAGGCTACCCTAAACGGTCCCACCTGCCACCACCAGGAATTCATTCTCACACCGATGAACGCAGCATCGGGAGCAGATTGGGGTTCAGTATCTTGCTCAAGGATACTTCGACATGGTCAGGCATCGAACCACCAACCCTCCGACCAGTGGGTAACCCGCTCTACCAACTGAGCAACTAATGTTAACTTTTTTCCGGTAATACTTGGGGTCCTGGAGAGCGGGTGGCTGTAAATATGTAGAAAAAGTCATATTTTCTTCAGCTATTGTTTGAAAAAGAATTCAACAACTGGAGGATTTTCACCAGAACGGGTTCATGTCCCATGTGGAAACTAAAGTAAAGTACTTTTTCCGTAACTTCCATGTCTCACGTCGCCCTCGTAACTCCTTCTCTTCCAGCATTTCCATCATTTCTTTCCTGTTTGAACTCTATTAGAGCCTAACCAGGAAGGTTTCTCTCCTAAACCTAGCTCAGTAGTTTTGTACCTAAACTCACAGAAACTGCATCTTTTTTACAGCAGTGAACCGTATGTTTCTGTAGAATGACGTGTGACGCTCTGCTCTGTACCGTGAGCTGCCAGATACTCATAGGAGTCTATGGGTGGAGCTGAGAGATGGTCCGCTCTGTCGTCCAGGTTGGAGATCTGGTTGAACCCAACTTGTCCACAGGAGACAGTTAACTTCAGGCAATAAAACCTAAACTATGGCTAAGTGATGGAGGAAAGTTAGGGTAAAAGAACAGCATTGGGCTTCTAAAACTTCCATATTTAACTTTCGGACACAGTTACACAGATACCAACAGTGATTTGTGGTTTCACACAAGACATGAACGCTGATCCCATGAGTCAGAGTACGGGGTTTTCTCCTCTTCAACCCACCCTGTACGGACTTTAGCACTCTTTATACTACATCATTTACTCTATAGCTTTATATCTTTATAGCCTCAGCGCGGACAGGTTGGGAGTAGAAATGGGTTGTGATTGTGATTTTTCCCATTTAATATATATACTACAAGCCAAAAGTTTGGAAGCAAGATCAAATTTGTTCAAAAAAAGATCATCATTGCTATACTTTGCAACAAAATAAACATGATTATTATATAAAGAGTCACTTATTAGAACACATTCTCATTATAATTATCAGGTCTTTGGGTTTTTATTGCTTAGACTTTGTGTATCCTTCTTTCTTTAATGTATTTGTAATTCTGTTGTTTCTTTTGTCAGAGATATGAACAGAGTTGAGATTTATTGGGATTTTTGTATCCACACTCTCAAAAGCCAAAGAGCAAACTGTGATTTGTTTTTTACCTTTGAACTGAAGTTGTGACTCTTCCAAATCTTCTCAACCCTAAAACTTCTTCTCTTTTGTTAACATTTAATCAGCAATGGTCTGGTCACATCAATGTATAAAGGTAAATTGAGGAAAATGGTTCAATTCAATGAAAGTAAAGTCTGACCATGCAGTAAACACAACCAAATATCCCAAGAATCCATACTGGTTTTTAAGAAAGCCATTGTGAACATAAAATTGAAGTTGCTTCCAAGCTTTTGGTCAGTAGTGTATAAGAGCACAGACCACTTTGTCACCTCCTTCAGCAATAGATATATTTCAGTCGTCATCTTAGAGATTATTCCTTGATGTAACATTTTCTTTTCAGGGCTTTTGCAGTGAGATGTTGAAGTGTCTGAGTACTTCCTCCGGCTCTTTCAGACCCAAGACGACCTGTCAGTGTCCTGGCCCTGAGCAGCTGCAGGTACAGAACACCCAGTCCCAGGCCTCACACTTCAACAACACAATATGCTGATGATGGTGCAAATAGCCACACAATCACCAACACTACCTTTTATTCGTGAGGTCATGGCACTTCTTACCTTACCCAACTCCTCCATCTCAGTTTCCTGCATCGATTTAGGATCATAACTGGCCTCATAAAAGTTTGAGAGGGGACGTGAGAGCCAAAACCCAGACCCAGCCAGCAAGTTTTAATGGTACAGGTTTATAATGAAACACTCCTTGAGCCTTTCTCCCAAAGCGCTGACGTTATCCACTGGACACACGCGCATATTAAAAGCGCACGCTATTTATAAAGTGTGGGACTATCAGCGAGGCAAGGCGGTGGGGAGCTGGGAGGATGTGGAAGGCTGAGTGTGTGTGTGTGTGTGTGTGTGTGTGTGTGTGTGTGTGTGTGTGTGGGAGAGAGAGAGAGAAAGTGCTCCAGAATGACCGCTGCCCGGAGGTTTATCTGCCTCGGTTCCACTGTGAGTTCGGTCATGAGGGGTTTTGGCCGTTTGAGCGGATGAGCGGAGCGCCGTGTTGTTGCACAGAGCAGATGTTTTGAGGTCACCGCTGCTCGATGCGCCTCCCTGCGAGTGTTGACACTTGTGGGTAGGAGTCATACTTAATGAGGGAATCATGATGTGTGGGTTGTGGCCCGTAGGAAACACAGAGCGAGCGCCACGGAGCCCCGGTGATTAGCCGTAACAGCACCCTGGCCCTGTCCAATCAGCCTCTTGTTCTCAGCTTTTAATGCACACAGAAGGAGTTCCTCTCCTCCCTCAGGTGCCTCCGTGCTGACTCCACCTGTAGAAATGCTCCCGTGTGTGGTCACCGCTCTGCAGCGTCTGGTCACCAGCCTGCTCCCAACATTCCTGCAGTGCCAGCCCAGTGAGCGCACACCGACGATGTCATTTCCTACGTGGCAGAGAGGAAGTTTTTCAGCGGTATCTGGAACGTGACTCAGGTGCGTCTTGATCTGATAGCGGCTGATAGGAGGGTCAGTGAATGCCTCTCAGATGGACTCTGGGTGTTTCCCTCCGACCTTAAATATCACCAAGAGGTTTCAGTTGATGCACGCGATGCTCCGACAGCTGCCAGTCGGCCCCGACTCTAATCTGTCCGCACGCTTCACCGGCTTCTGACAAAACGCTCTCAGAGGAGAGACGGCGTGCAGAGACGGTTGTCAGTTTCTGACTGTTATCTGAACACATGGAAAACACAAAGACTTAATGCATCACAGAGAGAGAGAAAGAAAGAGAGAAACTCTGGATGCTGAGGCAGGAGTCAACATCTGTGTGTGTGTGTGTGTGTGTGTGTGTGTGTGTGTTTGTGTGTGTGTGTGTGTGTGTGTGTGTGTGTGTTTGTGTGTGTGTGTGTGTGTGTGTGTGTGTGTGTGTGTGTGTGTGTGTGTGTGTGTGTGTGTGTGTGTGTGAATGCACTGTAGTTGTCATTCATTGTGCATCTGCTCCCATCTGCTGGTCAACGTTGATAAATTATTCATGTATTTGTTTATTTAATCTATTTATTTTCTATTTTTTTGTAAATATGTATTATGTAAATATGTATGTTTAGGGAAAAATGTTAATTGAGTAGTGGAGAAGGGGTAGGTTTAAATAAGGATATGCTTCATTCTACTTCTTTTCGGACATGTTGCGTTCACATTATAGCTTTTGTTTTGACTATTGCTATTTTTGTTTTGATTATTCTCATTGGATTTGTTTGTTTTTGAGTTTACTTTGTTGTGTTACTCGCACATGTTCGAAATAAAAAAGCTGAACTGAACTGAACGTTCATACTTTTAAGAGCAAAGTTAAGACTTATCTTTTTAATTTGGCTTTTAATTGAACCATTTTAAAATATCTTTATGCTCATGCATCTCAGTGTTAAAACGTCTTCTCTTTTATTTATTTGCTATTATTTATTTGTCTATTTTCATATATTTATATTTTATCATGCTCTACTTTGTAATTATATATTTATTATTTTCATCTTTGTTATCTAGCTTTTTTACTTTTTTGTTATTATTTACTTTTGTTTTTTATTTTCTTTTATCTTACCTTATTTTATGTTTATTTATTTTATCTAATTAATTTCTAACCTGCCTCCAGTGTTTCCTCACTGCTCCATGTTGAAATAGAGCTTCCTCAGTTTGTGCTTTGTTTATAATGGGATGGATGGTGTTTGCTTGTTTCTATGATTTTTATATTATTATTATTATGATTATTCTTTTTTTTTTTTTTTTCCTTTTTATGTGAAGCACTTTGTGTTACATTTCTCTTGTATGAAAAGTGCTATACAAATAAAGTCTGATTGATTGAACAGGTGAAATATTCTCTTCTAGCATTTAAAAAAACAGATTACAAATAGAATCTAAATCAGATATTTGGAGTAATAACTATTATTATCAGAATTAAAACAACTCTTATTGTTTATTAACACATCTTTATCACACTTTAGTGCAGTTCAATAAGAAATCAGAACAAGTAAAGACACAAAAAAAACATAGAAAAGACAACAATTTAAACAATTTAAACACTTGTAACCAATGTATAAAATTAATTTGAAAAAATATGATAAAAATAAATAAATACAATTTTAAAAAGTGAAAAATTAAGATGTATAAGAAGAGCAATTATAGTAACAAAATAAAAATTTAAAGTAAAAAATATATTCATGATAATAAAATGCAATTACATACTTAAAACTAGATAGAAAATAAAAGACAAAATTCAATAAAATCATAAAGAGGAATAAAATGACAGAACAAATAACAGGTAAAATTAAATAATATAAAATGTTACTACATAATGAAATTATTCAGTGATATAATATTAATAATGTCTGCCTGAATAGGTTTTTATCAGAGTTTTTCTCTGGCTGCTTAATAAACTGTCCATCAGTCAGTCATGTGACTCATCACGTCACCATGGATACAATATAAACACCGTCATCTTTTTAAAATAGATTAGACTTGTTACAGATCATGAATACTTTGAAAACGCACAATAAGACGAACAGAAATGTTGATATTTGTTAATCTATAGATAAAGGTGAAGACAGAACGATGGATTTATTGGGGAAAAATTGAATGAAATATCAAAAATGTAAGATTATATGATTATATAAAATTTCAAAAGTGAAGATAAACACAAAAACAATCAAATGAATTCTTCAGGTCATTTTAAGAGTCGACACTTTTCATCTGGAACCATTGTTAATAAAGATAATAAAGCTTTGGATTTTATTATCAGACTTTGATGGTGATCCATCCAAAAGATGTCCAGAAACTTTAATATGGGCCAAGTGGTGGTCGACTGTTAATAAGTTAAAACTGGAGCTATGTAATGCACTCGTTTGTGCCTCAGCAAGATTTTACTGCTGCTGATTAAAGTGAAATCAGTCTGCAGCAGAATGAATCTACAGCTGTGACACACATCCTCCTACACACAAACACACACACACACACACACACACACACACACACACACACACACACACACACACACACACACACACAGGGACACACTAACCTCCAGCAGCTGCACAAACACTCGTCTAAATTTAACAGGTTGCTGTTTTTATCCCGGAGGAAGCGTCTTCTGTTTCCTGAATTACTGAATCAAACATCCTGAAGTCTGAAGAAGTTCAACAGGTCTGAGGAGAGCAACATGATCTGAATGTTACACACACACACAAATACACACACAAATACACACACACACACACACACACACACACAGATATACACACACACACACACACACACACACACACACACAAATACACACCACACACACTCACACACACACACACACACACACACACACACACACACAAACACAAGTGATACAGTACAGAAGTACAGAAATGGACAAGAAAAAGAGAAATAAAATGTATTCCTGCTGCAGTTTAATATTTAATAAACTGCCATTTAAAGCAGCATTGTGTGCATCAGGAGCATTACACAGAATAGATACAATAACTGATGTTCGCATGCACATGTAGAGGCAGTGATTCAACTTCACTATTAATAAAACAGCAGCATGTATCTGTAGTCCAGACTTCAGCTGGTTTCCACATCCTGAGAGAGTCATTTTCTAAAACAGAGAAGGAGAATCTACATCATTGTGTAAAACTGGCAGACAACAAACAGCTGACACCCAGAAATAATGAAGCTGATCATTTTCTCTTTTCTCCTGATGTCTGTGACCACCAGGTGGAGCTGCAGTGCTACAAATAGATGTGTTGCATGAAGCTTTTCCACTGGAGTCAATGAAGTAAAGTCCAAGTCCCATAAATTTACTGATCTACTTAAAAAAAAGTTCAGCCTGCAGCAGAAATATCTTCTGTTGAATCTGTTTGTCTGTTCCTCTTGGTCTTTGTGTTTTACAGCATCATAAAAACATTTCAGACTATAAATAAACAGTGATGGAGATTAATTAGGAGTCATAAAGCTGCAAAAGGAAAATCACAGGCAGTGCCATTGTTTGGGTGAAGTTTTTATTAGAAAATCCTCTTTCTTATTTGTTCTAACATCTCTCTGATTTACCTTTGAACATGAGGTTTTTACAGTCAATTCTCATTTAAAACAATATAAAAAAAAAATACAAAATGTTACAGCATAAAAGCCAAAATAACAAAAAAAGTAAAAGTAAAACATTGCTGGACTGCTCTTTTAATAAATTACCTTAAAATGTAGATTTTTTTTTCTAACTGAAGGCAACAATATAAACAATATATTACAACAAATTATTTAACAGAAATATGAACACATTTGCAAAAATCTTTGTGAGGAAAATCTACAAAAATAATCTAAGAAATATAAAAATAAATCCTATTTCTGACAATATATAATTATTCTGTTATATAAAAGATTTAAAAAAAGAAATAATTCGCTCCTCATTAAGTGCAGAAATACCAAACACCACAGACTGTAAACAGATAAAATGCCCTGACACCTCGTATTGTAAAAAACAAAGCTTAGAAACAGGTTAAGACCCTTAATAATGTTTTTTTCCCGTGAAACTGACACGGATTTCGCTACAATGCAAGTTAATGACAGTCATATCCCGTAGCTATTCCACGGATATTTTTTCCTATTGGTTTGTTCCAAGTCACGTGACTTTCAAGGTCCCGGCGGTTTTAGTGAAAAACACAATATTTTGACTTAGTTTCTGCATAAAAATGGATTTTGATCACATTTCTAGCAAGAAATATATGTTTTATATTCTAAATATTCACTCAGTGAATGTACATAATCACTTTGTATGTTGGAATAGCCACGGGATATGACTGTCATTAACTTGCATTGTAGCGAAATCCGTGTCAGTTTCACGGAAATTTGAGTGATTCCGTGGCTATTCCACGGATTTTGAGTTAAGCGAATCCGTGGCTATTTCACGGATTCCTGTGAGACCATGTTGGATTAAACACCGGCCCCTCCTTGGCCCCCACAGTAAAACTGGTCTAGAACCGTCACTGCCTCTGAGATTTTCACTTCTGGGGGAACATGGCTCCGTTAGCGATGGCGGGCAGCCCCGTCTTCTCCTCTATCCAGCGGTTGTAGTTGGTGACCTTGGTGTAGACGCCGGGGCGCTTCTCTTTGGCGCAGCCGTCGCCCCAGCTGACCACCCCGAACAGGAAGAGCCTGCTGCCCACCTCGCACACCAGCGGCCCTCCGGAGTCTCCCTGCAGAGAGAACAAGCAGCGTGAGAGCAGATCAACAAACCGCGGATGTGTGAAGAGTCGGCAGGTCGGGACTCGTCGTGAATACCTCGCAGGCGTCCTGGCTCCAGTCGGGACGTCCCGCGCAAAACATGTTATCACTGATCATGTTTCCGTAATAATCCTCCTGTCTGCACACATCGAGGGCGAGGACGTTCACCTGAGCCTCCCGCAGGTACTGAGACTTGTACCACAAGCCTGCAGAGACAACAAGAGCTGATTATGGTGTGTAGAGACTAATCACTGACAGCTAGAAACACTCATTACACAACACATTACTGCTGCACTTTACTGGCATTTAACGTTTCCGTTTACAGACACTTTCTACTTTTCCTCCTCTTCGTTTATCTGATGTTAGAGTTAGACTGGAGGGTGAGATTTGGGAACAGTAAACTGTATAATAAACAGCAGTGGCAGTTCTAGACCAATTTTACTGTGGGGGGCAAGGAAGGGCCAGTATTTAATCAGGGGGGCACATTTAAAGGCAAAGATGATATGTAAGCATTCAAAACCTTTATTTTAGCTTATTTAAAAAACCTAATTTAAGGTTATTTGGGAGATAGCCTACAAATACACTGATTGAAACAATGAGACATTTATTTTTGTACAACAATGACAAAAGGTGAGAAGAACAGCCTGCTTAGAAAATGACTCATCTGCGAATCTGTGAATATTAGTTCCACTTCTCAGAAATCTTAATTCCTCAGTGAGACTTTATTGTTTACTTCCAACCTGTGGGAACAAGTTTGGGAAGTCTCTCTGCTTTAGGTCTGACATGTTTATCCATCTCTCTCTCTTTTCTCTTTTCCAGCTCCTCCTGGGGGACCCCGAGGCGTTCCCATGCCAGGCGAGAGATATGGAATACCCTGCTTAGACACTTGTCTATCTAGTCTATGCACTTTATGTGTTTTTTATGCACACTGTTCATTGCACCTTATTTGTTTCATAGCACCAACATTTTTATACTGCATATTCATATTTATTCTGCACTGGAATTCTACTCCTTAATACATACTCCTTCTTTAGACAGTTTATGTGTATTTTTACATTACATTTTATTGTATTTTATTTTATTTTTATATTTTCCCAGCTTGGGATAAATAAAGTACATCTATCTATCTATCTATCTATCTATCTATCTATCTATCTATCTATCTATCTATCTATCTATCTATCTGTCTATCTGTCTATCTATCTATCTTAGCCTGCTGCCCCCGCGACCCGGCCCCGGATAAGAGAATGGATGGATGGATGGATGTTTATCCACCTCACCTCAGGTTAATAATACAGAGCGACTCTCCTCACCGTATTTCTCTTTCCCGTAGCCGGCGATCTCGCAGCCAACCCCGGGCTGCAGGCTCTGCAGCGGCGGCGGCAGACAGACGCTCCTCACCGAGCGGCTCTCCTCGGCACACCGCCCCCGCCGCGCCTTCAGCTTCAGCAGAGCTGCAGAGCAACAACACTCACACATCAACCACTGCTCTGACTCCATCACATCACCAACAGAGACAGAGCATCTAGAGACAACTTCTCACCGATGTCGTTGTTGTAGTCGTTGTCGCTGTTGTCGAAGCCGGCGTGCAGGATGATCTGCTCCACCTTGAAGCTCTGCTCCACGGCCGGGTCGCTCTCGTTTATCACGTTCTTCCCCAGGATGACGGAGAAGCGGCGAGGCTTGGTGTGGTTGCTGAAACACAAAGAGATGTCTGGTCAAGCTGCTGCAACTCTCACTTCTTCACCCTTGAGTTGTCTTAGGGGTTAAAAATGACCCTCAACAGCCGAGGAAGGCCCCTTCATGATCTGTTTTCAACTTGAAATTGGTTGACTTTTCCTAGAATGATCCCAACATGAGAAAAAGTCAAACATTTATTCATGAGCCATTAAAGCTGAACATCAACCAGTACAAATCTTGTCTTAGGCAGCTATAAAATAATTTTCATACCATAAAAACCATAAAAAACCAAGCAAGCGTGCATGCAAGCGTGCATTTTACACTTATTGTACACTTATTATTACAAATATTTAAACCATGTAATCTGTGAGTAAATGGACCTGCACTTATATAGCGCTTTTCTAGTCGCTTTGCAACCACTCAAAGCGATTTACACCACAGACTGCGCTCATTCACCCATACACACACACTTTCATACTGGTGGCAGAGGCTACCCTAAACAGTGCCACCTGCCACCATTGGGAATTCATTCACACACTGATGAACGCAGCATCAGGAGCAATTTGGGGTTCAGTATCTTGCTCAAGGATACTTCGACATGTCGGCTGCCATGGTTGGGGATTGAACCACCAATCCTCCGATCGGTGGGCAACCCGCTCTACCAACTGGGCCACAGCCACCCGAGTCAAATATGAATTTATTTTGAAGAAGTAAACTTAATTTTATATATGGATATTTTAGATTCCTGTTGGAGTTCTACTAATGAATATTGATGTAGGCAACTCAAATACTCATCATGATGTTATTCAGCATTTTTATTAGTATGCATACCTTTATATTCCTGTCACATTTGTAGGCTTCTTGAATCATTTCTTAGAGTGTGTGGTGTCAGTAAGTGATGTAACTTCCTACCCGTCGGGGAAGCAGTGAGCAGCTGAGAGGACCCAGCAGGCTGAGATCAGACTCCCCCCGCACCGCAGCATCCTCTCCTTGGTCTTACTGCGCCAGAATATGGCAGCGAACCATGGGTGGGCTTCCACCGTGGCAACTGTTCCTCCCACGATCTTCGCCTGAATCCTCCGGGAGCGCTGGCCACATGTGGACTCAGCAGCTGGAGGGTTAAACAGAGTCAGTCAGGGGGGAGAAGTGTTGGGATGTGATGCAGCAAGTTCAGTCAGGAGTTAGGTTACCTGGCTGCGGCTGCGTGGGCGGGGCCAGGGTGGGCGGGGCCGGCGTGGGTGGGGCCGGAACTGCACCATTAGAGACGCACATCAGACATAGATAGATAGATAGATAGATAGATAGATAGATAGATAGATAGATAGATAGATAGATAGATAGATAGATAGATAGATAGATAGATAGATAGATAGATAGATAGATAGATAGATAGATAGATAGATAGATAGATAGATTAATAACTTTATTCATCCCTGAAGGGAAATTCGGTTGTCACAGCAGTCCGGTATTCAAGTACAATAAAATACAATGGAATAAAAATACTGAGGTAGCATAAATAAAAATAACAATAGAGAAAAACACAGAATAGAACAAGGACACTTAAGAAGTTAAAAAAAAAGAAGATCAGTTGGTAGGATGGTTGTCAAGGTGAAGGTAATGATACTGACATGTCATTTGGCTCAGATTTTACTGGAAGACTGAAGAGAGAAAAATGCACTCACACGACTCAACGCCACAGCGAGGAATATTACAATACTCCCACGTCAGCTTCTGCTGTTTCCACACGTAGCACCACGGGCGCCGCTTGTACAACAGGTTCCTGAAAAACACATCAAAGCCTTCAAACTGAGAAACATGTGGCAGTAAAAATACTAACTGTGTGTTTTGTTCTTTGAAGTCTGTAGTCAAGAACTTTGGATTAAAGGAAAACAATAAGTAGGAAGCTATAAATGGTAGATTTTTTGCTTTAAATGCCCTGAAAATAAAGTTTATAAATCAGCTACTAACTATGAGAAAATTGGCCAAATTTAGGGCCGTAACCTACGGAAGCCCTAAACGGCCATGCATTCATATATTATTTCGAGAAAATTATCTCATTATCTCGTTTTCCCGAGATAACGAGATATTTTTCTCGAGAGAAAACAAATGAAATTTACTCGTTTTCACGAGAAAACGGAGGGGAAAAAATATATGAATGCATGGCTGTTTAGGGGCTTCCGTAGTAACCAAACTTAACTGTTGCACATTTAGTAATGATATATACAGATGTAATGTGACGGATAAATACCACATTTTCAGGTGCTTAAAAGTGTTTATATCCATATTGGTTGAAATGTGCAAGACTCTTTTTACCTTTTGGGTTGTTTTTTTATGTTTTATTTTCACAGTTTTACCTTTCCTTTCTGCTCTGTCTGGCGGAAAACTGAAGTGTTTCTTACTTGCCTCAAAGCCACCAGACTCCATTAAAAAAAACTGTAATTTTACCTCACAGGAAACAGAAGTTGCTGGTCTACCGCTGCCTTCATCTGCTAGTTAGTTTGTGTTATTGTGTGACTTTAGTGTTTCAAAGAGTTAGTTTGGATTCACAAAAGTTACAAAATAACATAAATAAAGTAACAGATCAAGGCAGCCGCAGAGCAGCAACTCTTGTTTTCTGTGAGGTAAAATGACTGTTTTTGTCAATGGAGTCTGGTGGCTTTGAGGAGAGTATGAAAGGCTTCAGTTTTCCGCCAAAAAAATAGAAAGGAAAGCTAAAACTGTGAAAATAGAACATAAGAAACAACTCAGAGGGTAAAAAGATCCTGCACAGCTCAACCAATATGGATAAAACAGGCCCAAACACTTACAAATCACACAAATTTAAGTTTGGTTACAGCCTGAAATTTGGCCAATTTGCTTAACCCTTTGATGCACAACATGGGTCTAAAGTGACCCGACATGTAGGCCTATGAGTTTTTATGTTTTATATCTTTGCAATAAATTATTTTCATCATTCAGTATTCCAGGTTTTCCTCAATTAGTTTGTTTTTGATCATCATACATCCTAATTTCATGTTGTCCTTTATTCATTTTTTAATAAAATCCCTTTTTGTGTCACTTCTCTTCTCATGCACAACATCGGTCAAAAATGACCCATATCCATTTAGTTAGCTTAGCAAGCTACTTAGCCGAGAAGTTAGCTATGTAATAATACAAAAACTTTTTTCTTCATAAAGTATGAGAGGCAAAATGGAAATAATGATCTGTTGTTATCAAAAACAAGATATTTAAAGAATACTAAGCATATTCAATCATAAAATAAGCCAGCATTAAATAACATGGGGAATGAATGTGGGTCATTTTTGACCCATGTTGTGCATCAAAGGGGTTAAAGGTAAATGCTGATTTAGACATTTATTTTCAGACTATTGAAAGTTAAAATCAACATTCATAGCTCCCTACTTATTGTTTGACTTTAATCCAAAGTGACAGACCTCAAAGACCTAAACACACAGTTAATGTTTTACTGCCACATTTTTCTCAGTCCTGCACAGTTCAACCAATATGGATATAAACACTTTTAAAGCTTTAAGTTTAGTTGTTTTTTGTCAATGGAGTCTGGTGGCTAAGCGTTGTGTCCACTCAAACTGATTTTTGAGGTGTAAAATAATCTGCTGCCCTCGTCCACAGCAGCTCTTTGTTCAGCTCCCGTCAGTTCTCCTGCCTGCTTTAAACTTATTGTGTGATTATTGTTGCAGCCGACCTGCAGTAGTTGTGTCTCCCTGCGTTGACATCAGTCGTCATGTAGCGCCCCCTGGTGTCAGAGTCCCACTCCTCACACGTCCGTCCGCTCTCTGATTTAGCCGCGGTGCCTCTGTAGTACAGACCCACGCCCTCGTAGCACCCAGAGCCTTTCGCTGAAGGAACAGCACAGGAGGTTTTTAGTAAAATATATGGAAAATATGAATACAGTTTGGTTCAATTCTCACCTGTTTCACAGCTGCTCCCCTCAAATCCTTCAGCACACAAACAGAACATGTGTTCCCCGGTGGTGAGGGACGGCATGGAGCTGCCTCCGTTCAGACAGATCCCTCCTGCACAGCACAGGAAATAAACAGTGGTGTTAGAAGAACTAGTATTGAGTTCCCTTACTTAAGTAAAAGTATCAATACCACACTGTGAAATTACTCCAGACTAGAATTATTCCAATTTCTAATTTTAAACAGTATTCTGTGGCCCCAACTTGGTGCTTAATTTTAATAAAGGAAACTTTTCCTTTACTGCTTGCGTATGAGATGCTTGAATAAACACATAAGGATTATGTAAACTTCCCTTTAACTTTATATGAAATACTAAATCTCATAAGGTTTATGTAAAAGTATACATAAACTTTAAGTAAATTTACACATTAAGTTTGTGTAGAAATTTGAATTAAAGTTATTTAATTTATTTATATTACTTTGAAATGAAAGAAAAACTTTGCACTTAATTTGACCTTTTACATTCAACTTATGTAACACAAATACATGGAAAATTTACATGTAATTACATTACAAAAAGTCCATGTTTTTGGCTTAATTATTTTTTGAGTGTACAGTAAAAGTCCTGCATTTAAAACTTACTGCAGTAGTATCAGCTTCAAAATAAAAAAAAAACAAGTATCAAAAGTAAAAGTTATGCAGAATAGACCCACACAGATTGTTTTATATATTGGATTACTATTATTGATGCATTTATGTAGGCAGTGTTTGAATCTTCTCAAGGTAGGGCTAATTTAAATTACTTAATATACTGTTCAATAAATCAATCAAACTTTATTCATATAGCGCTTTTCCTACTTAAAAATGCAACACAAAGTGCTTTACAAAAAATAAGAATAAAAACAGACAATAAAAATGACAAAACCCACCCCTCCCTTCCCCACATACACATCTGTATGTACACATACACAAACATGCACACACACGCAAACAAACACACACTCAGACTCACACACAGCACATATTGATTGACAGTGTAGAGACATGGCATGTTATGAGGTTTAAATTTAAAAAAATGTCTAATCACTTTAAATGTATCATGTTTTTATGTTAAATCTCAACCTGAATAGTAACTAAAGCTGTCAGCTAAATGTAGTGGAGTACAATATTTGCCTCAAAATGTAGTGAATTAGAAGTATAAAGTTACATAAAATGGAAATACTCAAGTAAAGTACAAGTACCTCAGAATTACACTTAAGTACAGTACTTAAATGGAAATAAAGCTTTAATACAGCCTGGTGTTAATGTACCAGAGAGCACTGACACATATGGAGTTTCTCACCTGAACTCTCAAAGGAGGACGAGAAGGAAAAGGACGAAGAAAAAGAAGAGGACGAAGAAGAAGAAGAAGAAGAGGAGGAAGAGGAGGAGGAGGAAAAATCAGGAGACCATCCTCTTTTTCCTCTCACAGAGCCCTAAAAGTACAAAAAAAGTCAGATTATTCTCATGAAAATGAATGCAATAACTCCTAGAGGTAATAAAAAGAGTCCTCACCGCTGCAGGAGCTGTCAGAACTGCCAGCGTGCAGATTAAAGCACAGATTGTTCTCGCTGTCCTCATGATTCCTGCTGCACACTTCGATCCAGCGGCTGCAGAGATCTGTCTGAACTCCTCAGGGCTGCTCTGTTATGACTGCAGCCTGCAGGGAGGAGGAGCGCTCTGATTGGCTGAGCAGCTTTGATTTGGTGTGAAGAAATGTGGATGAGTGGACTGGTTAATCCTGGACAGGAAGAGAGACGGACATGCAGCTGTTTCTGAGCTGGATTTTACACATCTGGATCCAAATGATGACAATCAATGATAATATCTCACTGTGAAACATGTTTATGACTATCTGCGTACGGTAAACACCCACGCCCTGAGACCACAACCACACAGTGAGGAAACACGCTGTGTGCTAATAATGAGCACATGAAGAAGAAATGTTTTTAATCCATGAAGGCGTGTCTGTATGTAAAGTCACAGTGAGGGAAAATCACTGTCACTTTAACATAAAGAGGAACATTTTACTAGATAAATAAATTACTAGATTTTTTTCTTAATTAAGGTTGCGTTTAAAGTTCTAATATAATGTGAATATTGTGTTTTTTATGGAGCTCTTGGAGATCCAAAAGTAAAAAGATAGAATGTAGACAGTGGTGGAAAGTAACTAAGTACATTTACTCAAGTACTGTACTTAAGTACAATATTGGGGTACTTGTACTTTACTTGCATATTTCCATTTTATATAATATTATAATTCTACTCCACTACATTTAGAGGTAAATGTTGTATGATTTTGTCTTTGTTTCGTTCTTAATTTAATATTGTTGCATTTAATGTTCTAACAAAACGAGCATATTGTGTTTTTTATCGAGCACTAAAATATAGAATTAAGAAGCAGATAATCTACTTTTTGCTTGTGTAAAAATGTGGAAGTTTCATATGCAGTTTGAATGATAAAAATCACTTCAGCCTGCAGAGAAATTAATGACTGAGGCCAAAAAACATGAGAGAGCAGGTTTATAAGGAGCATGACATCAGCTATGGGTGATTTCAACAAATAAACTTTAAATATTCAGAAAAAAACAATACTAGAGAGAACAGAAATCATCTGCGACTCCCCTTCACTGTCTTTCCTCAAGAAATCCCTCAAAACTCAACTCTTCAAATCTGACTACAACCACCGACTAATTTGTTTATTTATTTAATTTAAATGTAATTATTATTATTATTATTATTATTATTATTATTATTATTATTATTATTATAAATTAAAACCAACCAAAATAATTATTTGTGACATAAATATAAAGTTTATTATAAACTCTGTTGCTCTGTGAACATCAGAACTATATATATAGTTCTGTTGAACCATTAATATGAACTTCAGATAATTTGTTTGACATGACGTAATATAATGATGCTGATGACGCTGTTTGTTTACTGATCCTGACTCATGTTGTTTATGTTAATGAGGTCAGGTTTTATCCAATGAGGAACCAGACAGAAAGTAAATATGTACATTAGATCCCGGAAGTCCTCTGAGCCAGATCCTGCTCGGCTGATGCTGCCTTCAGGGACCGTCAGAATTATTCCACTCTCTTAATCAGGCATAGAAACAAAACGACATAGTTTGTTTAATTTTGAATTTAGGTGAACGTCTTTTAAAGCATTTCATTAATGTTTGGACAAAGTTTTATTTTCCTCTTTCAAACATTTTTTTCTTTACAGTGTATGAATATGTGTGTGTATTTATGTAATTCAATTTTCTGTACTTTAATTTACCTAATTGTCTTGTGTTTTTCTTTTTTTTATATATATTTTATATATATAAAATATATATATTTTATATATATAAAATATATATATATATATATATTTATCTGCTTTTATTATTTTATATATTTATATAAATCGTTACTATTATTCCAGGTTCTGTGTATCACTGTGTATTTATTTTTTTAATTTTTTTTATTGTTGTATTGTTTTTTCTTTTGTGAGTTTGTTGTTGAGATTATTGTCATAATAATTTGTTATTGTTTTGTTAATACATTGTGAATGTTAATTGATATATATTTATATTTAAATCGCAAGAAATTATTTTTTACACATTACATTTTAACATTTTCTCATCTTGTTTCATAGTTATAACATAAACAACGTCACATTGTTGTTTTTTAAATAAACACAACCACACAGTCAGAGTTAAAAGCAGCAGTTTTGACCTTACATTTACATTTACGTTTATTCATTTAGCAGACGCTTTTATCCAAGGGGACTTACAGGAATAAAAAAAGCAAACAATCAAGGTATAGTGCAGTAAGAGCCATTAGTGCAGCAATAAGTGCTAGTGACAATTCTTTAAGGAGTAGAATTATCATGTGGTGCGAGGAGAGAAGATGCTCTCTGAAGAGCTGGGTGCATTTTCTTTCCCAGGGGTCTCAAACTCAAATTGCCTGGGGGCTGCTGGAGGCAGTATCAAAATGACCAAAAAAAGACACAAAATTACTAAAAAAAGACACAAAATGACAGAAAAAAAACCTAAATTACTTAATAAAGACGCAAAATTACCAAAAAAAAACACAAAATTACAACAACAAAAAAGACACAAAATTACAGAAAAAAACAAAATGACTTAAAAAAGACACAAAATGACAAAAAAAAAAAACACACAAAATTACTAAAAAAAGACAAAAAATGACCAAAAAAGACACAAAATTACCACAAAAAGACAAACAATTACCAAAAAAATACACAAAATTACTAAAAAAAGACACAAAATGACAGAAAAAAACGAAATTACTTTAAAAAGACACAAAATTACCAAAAAAAAAGACAAAGACACAAAATGACAGAAAAAAACTAAATGACTTTAAAAAGACACAAAATTACCAAAAAAGAAACAAAATTACCAAAAAAGAGACACAAAATGACCACAAAAAAGACAAACAATTACCAAAAAAAGACACAAAATTACAAAAAAAGACACAAAATTCTTAGAAAAAGACACAAAATTACATTACATTACATTTCCACTTCTTCCGGTAACAACAACAACACGGCAGATAATAAACGGTAACGGTAAGGGTAATAACTGCGGTGTCCGAGCCGGCCCTGAAGGCAGCAGCGCAGAGCGGCTGTGGGTGATGAGGAGATTATCTCCTTTAGTCTCTCAGTATTAACGCGACCCGGACTGGGACCGGTCTGGGACTCAACATGGGGAACTCAGACACCAAACTCCACTTCAGGAAGGCTGTGATCCAGCTCACCACCAAGACCCAGGTCAGACCAGAACCACCACACAGAGCTTCAGGAGATCAAGTTAGAGTAACAGATGGCAGCAGAGACACAGCAGGCAGCTCTACACACAGACATGTTCACATGTCTCCTCAATATTTACATGTTTCTTGATGTTTCTTGAGGCTGGGAACTGTCAGTTCTGCCTCCAGATCTCCTGAGTCCTTCTCAGGTCTTTACTCTTTATTTTGTGACATGTTGATTTGAGTTTGGCTGCAAGTAGCAGAAAGAGTTTCTGCAGCAGCAGCAGGTGCATTTAAGGTGGAACTCACCAGATAAAGGTGATTTGAATATAGTGTAGCAGCCTGCTGCAATATTCAGACAGTCATTTTCACTTTTCAGTCATATTCATGCAAAACTACTCTAGCTAACTTTCATATTTGTATCTGTTAGTGTGTAAATAAACCTGAATGTCTTTTGTTTTTTGAAGAAACATTTAAAGATGTCACTTTGGGCAGTTTTCTGACATTTTAAGGTAAAATAAGTTATCACTTAATCAAGAAAATAACTGGCAGATTACTTTTTTGCTGCCACTTAGTTGTTTTCATTATTGATTTATCTGCTGATTTATTTATTTTCTCAATGATTTGTCTGGTTTTCAGTGTTAGAAAAGGCTTTAAAAACGTCCCTTCTAGTTTCTTAAAGTCACTGTGATGTCTTTAAATGTTTGTTTTGAGTCTAAACCCAAAGATATTCAGTTAATAGTGATATATTTTAGAACAAAAAACTGAAAATATCCAAATCTGAGAGGTAGAAAACAGCCTTTTCTGCAAAGTTTTGCATAAAGATATACTTTTATGATTCATTTGTGATTATTTTTTATGTCAATGCACCAATGAATTGCTGTCCTACATTTATTCTATATGTTTAAGTCAGAATTATTTTTGTGCTGATTGTTGTATCTGACTGTCAGATTTGAAAAGTTAACATTTATTTAATCTGTCAGATAAATAGAGTGCAGGAAAAAAGTGCAATATTAATTATAAAGTGGCATAAAATAGTACAAGTTGCTTATAATTGTACTTAAATATTATATTTAATAATTAATAAAGTTGTAGAATGGGCTCCCTTTGCACATCAGACAAGCCTCCTCACTGTCCATTTTTAAAACTCTTGTTTTTAGTGTTTTAGTGTTTTTTTAAAGCAATGAAACTATTTATTTTAGTGTTTATTCCTGTTTTATTTATTTTATTGTTCTTGTTCTGTTTGTTTATGTACAGCACTTTGTTCCAGCTGCGGTTGTTTTAAAGTGCTTTACAAATAAAGTTGAGTTGAGTAATGTTCTTCCAGGGTTAAAAACCAAATAATGTAAGATAAAATAAGACATAATAAAACTGTAAACATTCTGGAGTAATAGATTAAAGTAAAAAAGTAAAGAAGGTGTTAAAATAACAAGAAAATAACATCATCCTATTTCATCTGACTATATTTAGCTGCTGTGTTATGAATAATATATTCAGTGATGGTGTAGAATCTCAGCAGCATGTGGAGGTCAGACACACACACACACACACACACATTCTTGCACTTCTATCTTTGTGAGGGCCCTCATTGAAATAGTGAATTCCCTACAATAGTTTTGAATTTTCATTAGTTTTAGTTTTAATTTCATTGTGAATTTTTGTTTTCAAATTCAGTTGGTTTTAATTTGTTTTTAGAGTGAGTTTGCTAGTTTTAGATACGTTTTTTAAAAAATGCTTTAGTTTTAGTTTAGTTTTTATTAGTTTTAATGTCAGTTTTAGTTTTTAGTAACGGGGTATTTGTTGGGTGGGAGATTAAAAGCGGTCACAGTAAATTTCGCCTTTATTTCCTTTGTCTGATCCATCTTCATTATGTAAAAAAAAAAGTTGACAAAGACGAAAATGAAGGACAGTTTCACTATAATTTTAGTTTGTTTTAGTTAGTTTTATAACCGCACAATACAGTTTCAGTTAATTATCATTTTTTTAAACTCTTTTAAAGTTTTAGTTATTTCATTTTGTTTTTGTTAACTATAATAACCTTGTTCCCTAGCCCCTTACCCTAACCTTCACCATCACAACTAAATAGCCAACCCTAGCTAACACATGGTTACCTTTACATAAACCTGATTGTAACCTTTAACCCTTAAAACAAAGTCTGAAATCTCAAAAACACCTTTAAAGAAGTGAGGAATGGCCGAAATGTCCACACTTTGCAAAACTGTCCTCACTCTGTTGGTTAAAAATGTGTTATGGTCCTCACTATGTAGGAAGTACAAGAACACACACACACACACACACCCTCTCACTGTCTCTGTGCCCCCTGCAGCCTGTCGAGGCGTCAGACGATCTGTTCTGGGATCAGTTCTGGGCCGACAGCTCCACCACGGTGCAGGACGTCTTCGCTCTGGTGCCGGCGGCCGAGATCAGAGCCGTCCGGGAGGAGTCCCCCTCCAACCTGGCAACCCTCTGCTACAAGGTGAGCTGTCTGTGTGTTGGTCCTGGAGACGGCGCAGTGAGAGGAATGCTGCTGTTTGGGGTTCCCACACTTTACCTCAGTGTTTGTGAAGGTCAGAGGTCGTCCCAGTAAAGCAGAGGAGGATTCTGTGGAAAATAAAATGTTCAACAAAAGAGACAAAAAGAGAAGAGATCCGTATCTGGCAACAACACATTTATAGTCCATTTAAAATACCGGAGCAGGAGCTCGCTGGTCGTTATTATCTTCACTTTAGGCAGTTTTTAAAAAAAACATTTTTATCCCAGTTAAGTTCTTGTTCTGCTGCTTGTGTTTAACAACATTTAAAGGAGCAACAAATAACTTTTAGTTTGAGCTGCAGAACCTTCCTCCTCCTCCTGCAGAACCTCTCTCCCCCCTCCTGGCAGGCGGTTAGAAAAACTATGTAGAAATATTTAATGTTCTTGCTGAAGGTCTTATCTTATTATGTGGGTCATGTAGAGGCATTCATGTCAAATATAGATGGTTTTATAACCAGTTAAAAGTTCCTTATATTAGCATTAGTATTCACATTTTGTTTTTTTTTGTTAATGAAAAAAGAAGGTTTGTTGTGGAATTTCTTTATTTTTCTCAATAATAATAATTTATTTATATAACATTTTAAAAACACACAGTTCCAGTTAAGTGCTGTGCATATAGGGGAAAAAGGTACAAATATAAAAGTAGGTTAAATTAATTTAATAATAATTATTGTTTTGGTGTCTAACTGAACCTGAAGAATCATGTCAGCATCAGTGAAGAAAAATGCCAAACAGAAATATGTCAGAGTTCCTGAAAACCATCAAAGGCATTAAATTAATTGATCTAAAAATAAGTGTTTGATTGGGATTAACCTGTCTGAATTAGACTTTCAAACTGGTGATGCACCATAATCATAATTTAAATAGAATTCCTCTTTTATTAACATCAATAGCTTTAACAGTTTAATATATGAATAAACTTGTCTGAATAAAACTGTCATGAGTCGATCAAACACTGATTTTAGATGACAGTAAATATGTTGAAACAGTGCTGATTAAACAGGATTCATGTCCTGATTTCCAGGTAAACCTCCGCGGGTTTGAACAGTGATTTGGTCACAGTGACTCACTGACTGAAACCAAACCAATAAATTCCATCTCTCTTTATGGGTGAAGACATTTCAGATGCCTCAGACACTCGTCACCGGGTTTCTTCAGAAATATATCATCACCAGTCTTAAACAATAATCTGGATTGAGGTTAAACTTTTGGTGAAACAGTCAGTCATGATTTCAACAGGACAATATGTGTCGGAGAGCTTCATGGTACACATTATGATGCCAGTTAGGAAAAAAATGTTTGGAGTGTTTTTTTGTCTTAAATAGACTAAATAAACATCATCTGAAAAAAAAAAATCTGAATTTGTTGTCCAAAGGCAACATTGTACCATAACGGTGCACAAGTGAAAAAGAGTTTTTAAATTAATTTTAACAATTTATTCAATAAACATGTGTAAAAGATTCAGTTGCTTCAACAGGGTACAATACATAACATTTTAAATTTAAAAACATTATAAAAGGAACTTTTTTAACCGGTTTCTTGTCTGAATTTTGTCTGTAGGCAACATTGAACCATTGAACCAACGACACATTGAAATGAATGTCTTGAACAGTCTAAGTGTAAAACTATCAAAACGTAGGAAAGGGGCCAGAAAATGACGTTTTGAAAAAAACGAGTGTTTTTTTTGTGGTGCAAAATGGCAAAGCTGTTTCCTTTGGAAAAGTCTGCAAAAAAGTGTTTCAATATGGCCTCCTGGAGGTCATGTGACAAATTAAAGCATTGCTAGTGGTTCCCTATACTCTTCCCTATTTTTTAAAGTATTGCATCACTCAAAAACATGCATTGTAGAAATATGACAGGCCAAAAATGGCCTGAGGGCAACACCGTACCATAGAGGGATAAAGACAGAATTTTTTAAAAACTCAGTTGTCTCGTCTCTCCAGGCGATGGAGCGTCTGGTGTTAAAGAGCAGAAATCATTATTGTATTGTATTTTTAATAATAAGTGTATATGTGTTTCCAGGCGGTGGAGCGTCTGGTGCAGGCTGCAGACTCCGGCTGCCCCTCAGATAAAGAGCGTCAGATCGTGCTGAACTGCTCCCGGCTGCTGACTCGGGTCCTGCCCTACATCTTCGAGGACGCAGACTGGAGAGGATTCTTCTGGTCCACGGTGCCCGGGGCCGGCAGGGCGGGGGTAAGAGTCTCTCACAAAGCAGCGTGGAGCCCTACTGTAAATTTACCTCTAAAGTTCTGGCTGTAAACTCCATGAGGCCAGTTCAGTTCAGTTTGATGATGATATGCCAAGTAAAACTGGAGACAAGCTCAAATATATTTAGTATAAAATGATAGAACTGGATGTAACCCTCTTATATGTTATATTTGCAACCTTTGTTCACATTTGCAACATTTGAAATTCTTTATTGAACATGATAGTGTTTTGAAAGTTAAAAAAAGATTCAAAAGGACTAAAAAAGACACAAAATGACCAAAAAAGATACAAAATGACTAAAAAACAACAACAAAAAGACACAAAATGACTAAAAAAAGACACATAATTACCAAAAAAGACACAAAATGACCAAAAAAGACACAACATGACTAATAAAAGACACAAAATGACTAATAAAAGACACAAAATGACTAAAAAAATAGCCACAAAATGACTACAAAAATACACAAAATGACTAAAAAACAACAACAAAAAGACACAAAATGACTGAAAAAAGACACAAAATGACTAAAAAACAACAAAAAAAGACACAATAACAAAAAAAGACACAAAATGACAAAAAAAATACAAAACAAGACACTAAATAACTAAAGGCAAGGCAAGTGTATTTATATAGCACAATTCGGACACAAGGACATTCAAAGTGCTTAAAAAGACACAACATGACTCACAAAGACACGAAAAGACATGAAAAGGATTCAAAAATGGACAAAATAGCCCAAGACTCCATAGAGTTAATGATTTTACATCAGAGCTGAAATCATTAATGAACATTAATCTGTGAGGAGTAAGAGGAAAGGAATGCAAAAACTCCCTGTTAATACAGGTTCGTGTTTGTGTGAGTTGTATTTACAGTCAGACTGAAGGCCGTCTCTCTTTCTTCTCCTCTATAATAATCTAAATGACAGTTTGAGTTGTTTAATTGACAGGAAGTCATTAACTGACATTAACAGCAGATATTTCCACTTTAACATGAGAACAAAGAGGTTCATCAGCTCACTCTTGCTTGGAGCCGATCCCAGCTAATAATACAGTAAATATCAGAAAAACAACTATTAAAAAAAAAATGTGTGATTTGCACTTCTGGTTGAATTCATTCGTTTATTTTAAAACCTGTACAGTTGGTTAAAGCACTAGCGTAAATGTGGTCAAAATATGTCTGTAGCCTTTTCTACGATGGCTTCTTAGGGACATTTTAAAAATATTTCCAAAGCCATGAAAAGTGGGGAAATATTCAGAGTAAACACTCCAGATTAAAGTTGTAAATCTATTAGAAAAAAACTCTGACGTTCTGAGATAAAAGGGGCAAATTTACAAGAACAAACTCATTATTAAATTATGAAATTACATTTTCCTTCAGAGGTTTAAACCCTCTGAAAACGAGCTG
This sequence comes from Centropristis striata, assembly GCF_030273125.1. NCBI lineage: Eukaryota > Metazoa > Chordata > Actinopteri > Perciformes > Serranidae > Centropristis > Centropristis striata. The sequence goes on from NC_081537.1 coordinate 7,776,970, forward strand.
CAGCTCCAGATGAAGAGTTGAGTCTGTCAGCAGCTCTGCAGCATCACAGAGTTAATCTGTAACAATAATCTGCAGCGGTTAGAAATAACAGAGAGGCTCAGAGCGATCGGACTGTAAGAGGAGACGCTTGTTGCTGTCGAGGTCTCTGTCTGAATCCAGCCTGCCCTCCATCCTCCCTCCTCCTCCTCCTCCTCCTCCTCCTCCTCCTCCTCCTCCTCCTCCGGCTGCTGGTTCTCTGGTTACCTGGTCTGCAGGGACCCACGGTCCGAACACTGCCCATATTGTCCCCCTCCTCCTCCTCCTCCTCCTGGCTGCTGGTTGAATTAAGGATTGAATGTCTCTTAATTAAAGTGTGAGGCTGCAGCCGGAGCAGCTGATGGTTCTGGAGCTGTGTGAATCAGTGCAGAAAGTACTGAAGAGAAGAAACAAGGGAACAGTCGGATTTGACTCTTTACTGTCAGTTAGGACAGGACCAGGACTCAGTGAGGCCAGAAACAGTGATGATGCTCCCAGTGATGGTTCTCACACATTTTGGGCTCGTTTTCTGTCTTGCTGAGAGTTAGCTGAGCAGATTAACACCACTCACACCTGCACAGTGAATATGTAGCAGATACTTAACCAGATATGATGAAACTGCTATTTTAAATATGTTTACAGTGCAGTAACTTAACATATTTCATGCTCAAATGCATGTATAACAGTATAAATAGGAATACAAAAGATTATTAGCAAATAAAAACTGTAACTGTGATTTATTATTTTTTTCAGTGCAAGAACAGCAGACCAGCATTAATTGCAAGAAGTAATTTTGTGCATTTTTACACTGCACTTTTAAGATTTCATGCTCAAATGCATGTAGTTGTACTGAGGGCCACTTCAAGTGAGGGTGCGGGCCGTATGTGGCCCTGGGCCTCCAGTTGCCCATCCCTGATGTAGCTGCAGCCAGTTAGCTTAGCTTAGCACAAAGACTGGAAACGGAGGGAACAGCTAGCCTGGCGGCATCCAAAGATACTAACACCACCTACAAACAGCTCTTAAACTCACAGAATAACACCTTAAATCTCATTTATTTAATTCATACACAAACAGTGAAGGACTGGAAACCTCACAGTAACAAGACTCAGGACGAGCTGCTCTCTCCTGTTTTGAAGCTGAAGTCTCAGCTCAGACTACAGGAGTTTTGGGACGATTGCTCCCCAATTCACCCAATATAATCTGAGGAGAAATGTTGTCAGGGCCGATGGAACATTGTTTGATATTAACAAGATGAAATCTGGAGAATTATGTCAGAGAGACGAGCCAGAAAAGCAGTTGTTGTTTCCAATCCAGAAAAAAACTCCAACCCACTGTATTCTATTGTTAATGGTTCAGTTGTCAGTGTTTAACCTCAACCAGCAGGTCAGTGGCTCAGTTTTGCATATCTCAGGTAACATCTATGTTAAAACTGACAGTTAAACTCTAGAGAATAGAACAGATCACCTGCAGTGCCTTTGTTTATAAATATAAACAAAACTACAGCAGTTTTTTTGTTTACATCTGCATCAGGGGAGACGCTCCTTTAGCACAATAACCTGAAACATATGCTCAGTGTGATCTTTTTAAAACTCCTGCAGTCTGAGCACAGATTAAGACAAACTTAGTGTTTTCTGGCTGCTTTTTAATGGAGTGGTATTGATCTTTTGATCGAACTCTCAAGATGTTGAACTATTCCTTTAAAAACGGGAAATTGTTTATTTCTAGATCAGATATCCCTTTATTAGTCCTACAGCCGCAGGGACATTTCCAGAGTTACAGCAGCAAAAATACAAAATTTAATAAAATAACAATAATAAATAGAAACAAACAACATTAACAAGAAATATAAAATTATTAACACTTTAAACAATAAGAAATGTACAATTAGGAACAATATAGACAGATTCAACTGTTGAAATTGAACCTTTACACAGAGAATATATTTATATTGCACAATAAATTGATAATATACCTGACTGAAGTATTGGAGGTTTGTGTCCATGTTAGACTGGTTGTTTATTGTTTATGGAGTTATTATACGTTATGTAATTGTCTCCTGACTTGTCTCCCTCCTGTCTCTGTGTCCTGACTCTGTGTCTCTGTGTCCTGCAGCATGTGGACGAGGACGGCGAGGACGAGTCCCGTCCTCTGGCTGAGTCTCTGCTGCTGGCTGTAGCTGACCTTCTCTTCTGTCCAGACTTCACGGCTCAGAGCCACAAGAAGAGCAGCAGCCCGGTGAGTCTCTGGTTATTATAGAGCAGCAGCCTGGTGAGTCTCTGGTTATTATAGAGCAGCAGCCTGGTGAGTCTCTGGTTATTATAGAGCAGCAGCCCGGTGAGTCTCTGGTTATTATAGAGCAGCAGCCTGGTGAGTCTCTGGTTATTTTAGAGCAGCAGCCTGGTGAGTCTCTGGTTATTATAGAGCAGCAGCCCGGTGAGTCTCTGGTTATTATAGAGCAGCAGCACGGTGAGTCTCTGGTTATTATAGAGCAGCAGCCCGGTGAGTCTCTGGTTATTATAGAGCAGCAGCCTGGTGAGTCTCACTGTTATTATAGAGCAGCAGCCCGGTGAGTCTCACGGTTATTATAGAGCAGCAGCCTGGTGAGTCTCACTGTTATTATAGAGCAGCAGCCCGGTGAGTCTCTGGTTATTATAGAGCAGCAGCCTGGTGAGTCTCACTGGTTATTATAGAGTAGCAGCCCAGTGAGTCTCACAGGTTATTATAGAGCAGCAGCCCTGTGAGTCTCACAGATTATTATAGAGCAGCAGCCCAGTGAGTCTCTGGTTATTATAGAGCAGCAGCCCAGTGAGTCTCTGGTTATTTTAGAGCAGCAGCCGGGTGAGTCTCTGGTTATTATAGAGCAGCAGCCCAGTGAGTCTCTGGTTATCATAGAGCAGCAGCCCAGTGAGTCTCAGGTTATTATAGAGCAGCAGCCCGGTGAGTCTCTGGTTATTATAGAGCAGCAGCCTGGTGAGTCTCTGGTTATTATAGAGCAGCAGCCTGGAGAGTCTCTGGTTATTATAGAGCAGCAGCCTGTTGAGTCTCTGGTTATTATAGAGCAGCAGCCCAGTGAGTCTCTGGTTATTATAGAGCAGCAGCCCGGTGATTGATACAAATTTTTATCTTTGCTCTCTTCTGTGCCTCCATGACTCCATTCACAAAGTTACAGCTGCTCATATCAATCAGTTTGAGTTGTTGTGTGACTGGTGTTTTGAATAGTTGAGATTGAGCAGTCAGATAACTTAACAGAAAGAAACTGTGTTTTCATCACTACTGTACTAACACACTGACTGTGGATCTCATACAACCACACCTAAAATAATCTGTAGTGTCCCTTTAATTGTCTCTCCACTGAAGCAGAAAAACAGCTTTCTTAAAGTGTTTGCTCACTTTTAGCCCTTTAGCTACAGCAGAGTCAACAGCTTCAGTTGGTTCCAGTTTTCAGTTGTTATCTCCTTCACACAACCTCCTGCTGCTGCAGCTCCAGTTAATGAGTCACTGCAGCAGGAGCGGCTGTTTGACTACTGGGCTGACAAGAAACTAATGGTGCTGAGCAAACACTGTGGTGCTGCAGAGCACAGGAGGTCACACAGAGGGGTCTGATCCTGGAGGGTCTAATCGTGGAGGGTCTGATCCGGGAGGGTCTGATCCCTCCAGGATCAGACCCTCCCGGATCAGACCCTCCTCACACCTCACAGTCAGCCTGAGGAAGTGTTAGAGTGTTGGAGTCAGTGGAGTGTGTGAGTGTTTGAGGTGAAGGTGGAAAATGCCCAGCGGCTGTCATTAGTTCCCTCACTCCTCTGTGGCCTGTGAAACCTGCAGGTACACATGTAGAGTAGCTCTCACTCTCCAGTATAAATGTGGTCACAATGCACTTTTTTACAACGACATGTTAGGCCCATTTCAGAGCTGGGGGCGGGGCAATATCCAGAGGGAAAAAGATGTATTTTATTATAGATTAGTTGTAAATGTATCATATAAAAACTTGGATATTCTGCGAGATGAAAGCAGCAAATGAATAAGAATAAACTTAAAAATATATGAGAAAAACGAGAATGTTTTCTGTGATTATAAAGTTTTACATTTGGGAGAAAAATATACATTTATGAAGGAAAAAATGTGGGTTTCCATCAAGAAACCCCATTATTTGACTCTGTGAGGTTGGTTGCCGCCTGCCTGCAGTGGATGACTGCATGAAACTAAACTGTGTGTGTGTGTGTGCGTGCGTGCATGTGGTGGCTGCCCTCTGCTGCCAGCAGCAGCTTGTCACAGTGTGTGTTGCTGCAGTTATCTGTGCTGAGGTGTCACATGCTCGTATTCCCACAGAGAGCTGAGTGTTGAGGTGTGAACACGCTGTTGCTGCGTTCAGACCAGCAGCTGGAAATAAAACAACGAGCTGTTTGAGACTAGTAGCTGTCATCTTTATATACAAAAGTGTTTTCTTCAGATTAAATATTAATATTTAACTTAAAAATATGAAATCAAACAACACTTGACTGCTAAACTGACTTAAAAACATGCTGATGGAGTTCCTGAACCATGCCAAATCAGTCAGAGCTGTAAAACCGTCTGTTGTTGCTGTTGCATAAGTCTGGATGAATGTTTGGGGCCTGAAACCTCCAGAGATTGGGAAGATCTGCTTAAATCAATTTCTCTTACCACTGAATAAGAAAGCTGAAGTCATTAGAGTTCAGTTCAGTGTTTAAGCACACAATTTTTGTTTGTTTTTTGCCAGATAACTTTTTGTTTCTTGACAGTTTTCGAAATGCATCAGCTGTTTTCTACAACAACTCATCAATTTCCAACAGAAAAGACTTATAGTGGACTTTACCCAGAAAAGACAGTGATTAACCCATTTAAGCCGGGAAAGCATTACCGCATTTCTACCATTAAAACCGGGGGCGCTGTTGCGTTATTCTGCCATTAAACCCGGGAAAGCGGATACATCGTTTTGTCGTATTTGTAGTTTTTTTCCACCTATTTTTGGTCTCTTGGCCAATGAAATGCATCAGAATACATGTGGGAGTGTCGCAATGCAACATGTTGATTTTTTAAAAAAACTTTATTGAAGGTTTGAACAAATAAACTTCTCATGAAAGCCACAGCTATAAGCTCTCAAAAACTTTTTGAATTTAATTTCTATCTGCTACAGAGGCTGAAAAATCGATTATTTAGTAGAAGCGTTGACACTTCTGTTGAATTTCCAGAAAAACTTCAGGTTTTAGGGGGTTATTTTAAAATCGCCCAGAGGTTTTACAGGCATTTTTTTTACAGGCATTTTAGGCCTAAATGGGTTAAAGACATTTTGAAAATGGTTTACTTAATAGAAAATTCTAAAATAGATTTTGATGCATTTGTTGTATATTCTATCTGCTGCAGGACACGGCGGAGGACCTGCGCTCCATCGACAGCTGTGAGTACATCTGGGAGGCCGGAGTCGGCTTCGCTCAGTCTCCTCCACTCAACTACGCCCATGACCTCAACAGGTGAGAGAGCTGTCTGTCTGTCTGTCTGTCTGTCTGTCTGTCTGTCTGTCTGCGTGTTAGTTACCTTCATCTTTTTGAATGAAGATTCCAGATTCCAGTCAGACTAAAGTATAAACTGTGTGTGTGTGTGTGTGTGTGTTGAGGACGGAGCTGCTGAAGCTGCTGCTCACCTGTTTCTCTGAGGCCATGTACCTCCCTCCATCCTCCGACAGCAAGAACCTCAACCCCTGGGTCTCCTTCTTCTGCTCCACAGAGAACAGGTAGCACACACACACACACACACATTGGTTTTTCATATATCATGGGGACCTTAGTTTTAATCATCACTTGTGGGGACCACCCTTTCTAGAGGTTGTAGAGAGCTGAAAAAAATTGAGTAAACTTGCCATAGCTTAGTTAGCCTATACACACTTTCAAACCTCAGAAATGATCAAGTGATGTTTTAATCAGGCTTTATAGGGACATCTGGAAAAAACAGTAAACATGCTTTCAGGGTACATCATTTACATGAATTAGCATATTTCACACAGATTATTTGGTGACTAATGGGGACCTACTTTTACATAAAACAATGAAAATGAGATACTTTTCTAAGAAGCCATTTCTATAATTATGGCATTTGCAAAAATAGTAAATAATATTAAGGACAAAAATAATATTGAGTAGAGACAGTTCAAATGATGTTGAATTTTAGATGTTCATAAAAAAAATCATTTTTGACCATTATACAAAATGGTCATTGGCATTGATCTCATTTTTTGAAAATATTTTTGTTTGCAGCCTTACTTATATTGACAGTTTGTGTCAAAATTAGTTTTCATTAACTTTTTTCAGCTGTGGTTTGTTCATTGTGAACACACACACACACACACACACACACACACACACTCAGCTAGAGCTGCAACAACTCGTCCATTCACCAAATAGTCGATAAACACAAATTTAATCGGCAACCATTTTGATAACTGAATGATTATTTTACTATTTTATTAAGCAAAAGAGCCAAATATTTACTGGTTTCATGTTTCATAAATGTGATAATTTGGTGCTTTTCTTTGCCATACATGATAATATACTTAGTAGATTTAGATTTTTTGGTTGGATAAGACAAACAGTTTGAAGATGTCACTTTTGGCTCGGGGCTTCTCACATTTTATTGCCAAAATTATTCATTGAGAAAATAATGGGCAGATTAGTTGATAATGAAAACAACCATTAGTTGCATACCTATATTGAACGTGTGCATCAGTTAAATAATTGCAGATAGATATGTTTGCTGTGTGGTGCAGCCTTGTGCATGTGCACCAGCCTCCACTGTGGAACATGGAGCCCCTCACTCTGAACACATGGAAACTGATAGTGTAGATGTGATAAACTGATGGGTGAGATGATAAGCAGATGTGTCTCTGACTCCCCAGACACGCGCTGCCTCTGTTCACCTCGCTGCTGAACGTGGTGTGTGCGTACGACCCGGTGGGCTACGGCTTCCCCTACAACCACCTGCTGTTCTCGGACCAGCGGGAGCAGCTGGTGGAGCAGGCGCTGCAGATCCTTATCGTCAGCCTGGAGCACGAGGGGGGGTCTGCAGCCAGCGCCGCCCTGCAGGCCCTGGACCCCTCGGGACCGGCCTCGGCCCTGGAGGAGCAGGAGGTGAGAGAGAGCACGCTCTTTATTAGTGGTCGACTGATACGGGTTTTTTAAGGCCGATACCGATCATTTTGACATCAGTCTTAACCGATTTTTTTGGGCCCATTCTTGAAGCCAATATTGCTTTTTTTCCCTCCATTTACATGATAAAAATGACACAATGATAACAAATGTTTCACAAGTCTCAGTTTAAACAAAAAAAACCCATTTATTAACAAAAAACAAAACATATTAACTAGGGCCAGGACTCGATTAAAAAAATTAATCTAATTAATTAGAGGCTTTGTAATTAATTAATCGAAATTAATTGCATTTTAATCGCACATAAATATTTGACCTGAGAACAGTGAGAAGTAATTTTTTTCACATGGATTTTTAGTATACCATTGAATAATGACTGAATACATAAGCTTAAGCAACAAAAATATTGTTTATTTTTGTTCAAGTCCAACAGACCAGTGCCATTTTTGCCATTAAGTGTAGCAATAGCATATGTAGAAATGTAGTACATTTCAGAAATCCAGGTAGCCTATAGGTAGGTAGACCTTCTGTAAACTAGAATACTTTGGTTTTTTAAGTAAAACACAATCCACGCTAGCTAGCACACTAGCCGCTAGCTGCTATATGTTTAGCATTGAGGTGATACTTGAGGCTGGATGTGCTGCTGTGATATGTGAATTCCTTGTTGCATAGCAACACAACCATGCTCTTATCGACGCTTCCATCCGTTGGTTTTTAGTAACTAAATGTCCCATCATCCACGGGGCCAACCAAAGCGTCTCATCAGCTTCTTCCTTCATGTTCACTGTGGTTTGTTGTTGTCTGAACTCATCAACGCTAGTTGGTGCTCCAGTATAATCGGTCCGCCTGAAACTCATCCAGTGAGAAACGTTCCGCGTTGCAAAAATAAGTGTGATTAAAATGCGTCAATTTTTTTAACGTGTTAATTTTTGTGTAATTAATTAATCTTAATTAATGCGTTAAAGTCCCGGCCCTAATATTAACAGTTGGATAGCAAACAATGTAGAACATTTAAATATTAGCAATGCCACCAACCATGGAAAACCAACTTCAGAATCAACTGTAAATGGTTGATTGTCTGTGGCAATCATCTCAGTTATGGTAGCATCAATTTTTTTTCCCTCAATGCATGGCTGATCAATGCGCTAATTGATCGGCAAATGCATGCACGTATCGGCCGATGCCGATACAAGTAAAAGACGCAAATATCAGCCCGATATATCGGCCGGCCGATGTTTTGGTCGACCTCTACTCTTTATCATCATAAAACCACTGAGACTGATTCAAGACTAAAATCATCTCGTCTGTTTGTTTCAGCCGTCCGGACCTGAAAACCTGTTTGTGAATTATCTCTCCAGGATACACAGAGAAGAGGTGAAACACAGAAAACACTTTACAATTAATAAGCAGTGTGTAAGGTTTATCTCTCAGTGATGTTACAGGTTGATTCCAGCTGAGTTCCCCTCCCCATTTTTCAGCGATTGTATGGCAGATCTTGTGTTGTGTTCCTGCTGAGAAAGCCCCTTATTGTGAATCTAGTGTGTCAGCCATCCATCCTCTGAATGCTCCAGGTCTCTAGTTTGTAGTTGTAAAGTTTCATGAGGCTGTGATTATCCTAGAGGTCACAGCAGCTCATTTTATACACTGAGCTCAAGTTTCACTCACTAACATCATCACACATGAAGAACATTGGGCTCATTGAATCCACAAGAGTCTCAGCTTTCCAGTAGGACCCGATTTATGCAGCTCACAGACTGTTTGGGGACCCACAAAGTTTCACACACAAGAGGACACAATATCACATTTACTGCAGGAGAAACACTGACTGTTATCAGCATAAAGTGGGCATGTCAGTAAAGAGGAGACTCGTGGGAAAGTTTCATAAGATCCCAACATCTTCCCTTAGCATTAAAACTGATCTTGCTACCGTCAAAAAAAGAAAAATATCTGCAGGTTGTTGGTCTTTAAGTAGTCTTTGGCAGTGTAGATGTTCGATCTCAGGCTCCCTCTAACAATTCTTATAAAATATTTTGAAAAAGAAAATCAAACAAGGGAAAAAAAATAAGAATCTGAAACAAAAACTAGGACATTTTTCAGCTTTCCAGTCAGACCCGATTTATGCAGCTCAAAGACTGTTTAGGGACCCCAGGATGCACAAAGATTCACACACAAGAGGACACAATAACACATTGACTGCAGGAGAAACACTGCATGGGTTCTGCAGCAAACAGCTTCTGATAAAGTGCATAAAGTGGGCATGTCACGTCTAAAAACAGCCAATAGCAGATGAAACGTTGAAATTAGGCAGCCAGTGTTCCCGCACAGATGTTTATCTTGTTGTCTCTCCTGATTTATGCAGCTCACGGACTGTTTAGGGACCCCAGGATGCACAAATATCCACATATAATAGGACACAACAACATATATTACTGCAGGAGACTAAACTGCAGGTTTCTGCATCAAACTGCATGAGATCAGCATGAAGTGGGCATATCTGTAAAGAGGAAACTTTACAGTACGGTGCCCACAGAGCATGTTTTAATTCTTATATTTTGAGGTCAGATAGAAGCTCCTCTGCCTCTCTGGAGTCAGTGTTTGTCTGTCTGTCCCTGGCTGCTGTAGTGGAGCAGATCTTCTCCTCCCTGCTCCTGTAAAGTGTGTAACTTCTCTTCTTCTGTTACTCAGGACTTGAGCTTCGTGCTGAAAGGTCTGGGGCGGCTCATGAACAACCCTCTGGTCCAGACCTACCTGCCCCGCTCCGCCAAGAAGATCCAGTTCGACCAGGAGCTGCTGATCCTCTTCTGGAAGTTCTGCGACTTCAACAAGGTGCACAGCTCAGATCTCTCATTCATTTCAGATGACATTGAAGCTATAAGATGGAGCAACGTTTGCAATTTAAAAACTTGACTACAGCACTTTGACAAAGTCACAATAAATACTGTATGAAGCTGTTTTACCTCTCATGACCACATGGTGCCATTTTTAATGTTTATACACACCTGATATGGCTTACATGAGGTATTGTCTGGGTTAATTTGAACATTTTTTCTTTATTTTTCGTCTAAAGTTAGACACTTTACAGCAGGGGTCTCAAACTCAAATTACCTGGGGGCCGCTGGGGGCAGTATCAAAATGACCAAAAAAAGACACAAAATGACAGAAAAAAAACTAAATTACTTAAAAAAAGACACAAAATGACCAAAAAAGACACAAAATTACTAAAAAAGACACAAAATGACCAAAAAAGACACAGAATTACCAAAAAAGACACAAAATTATTTTTAAACAAAGACACAAAATTACCAAAAAAATTACACAAAATTACTAAAAAAAAGACAGACTTACCAAAAAGACACAAAATGATTAAAAAAAAAGACACACAATTAAAAAAGACAAAATGATTTAAAAAAGACACAAAATTAATTTAAAAAAAAGACACAAAACTACCAAAAAAAGTAATTAAAGGGACCTTCAACACACAACACGGTTAAGTGCCATTCATATAAAATTCACATTAAACCTTCATATCAAGGTGAGGGCCACAAAATATCGTCACGAGGGCCGCAATTGGCCCGCGGGCCACAAGTTTGGAACCCATGATTTACAGGATTATCACTGATTCTGTTCAGAGAAACATTTTACTCAGATGATACTTACATACTCGTAAAAAGCAGATAATCTGTAGCGGATCCTTGTTAATACAGAGTGACTTCAGACAGTTTGTTTCAGAATAAAGTTTCAGTTCCCGCTCACTGACTGTTGACGTGTTTGATGTCTCAGAAGTTCCTGTTCTTCGTGCTGAAGAGCAGCGACGTGCTGGACGTGCTGGTTCCCATCCTGTTCAGCCTCAACGATGCCCGAGCAGACCAGTGTGAGTCACACCGACCAAACATATAATAATATAAAAACTCTGACTGTGAACCTGCTCAGCTCCTTACTGAAAGTGATCTGTGTGTGTGTGTGTGCAGCTCGTGTGGGTCTCATGCACATCGGTGTGTTCATCCTGCTGCTGCTGAGCGGAGAGAGGAACTTCGGCGTCCGTATGAACAAGCCGTACACGCTGCGCGTCCCCATGGACATCCCCGTGTTCACCGGGACGCACGCCGACCTGCTCATCGTGGTGAGACGATCAGAGTTCACTAACATTTAGACTGTTTGAACCATCGTAGCACATGTTGGAGACACATCAAGAAACATTTCATTAGGCCATATTTAAGGAATATTCAACTTTATATTAACCAATAAGAACCCATGGTGACACCCGTCTAACAAACACGTTAAATCTTCTATTTATTGTTACTAGGCTAACTTTAAAGCCATTTAACAATTCTAATCCATTAATAGGGTGTCCAGTATTGCATTTAACTTGTTTTGACCATATTTCCTGAACAAATTAAAGTCACAATTTTGATAAACAAAAGGACACATGGTTATTTGAATTTATTTATTATCGATTTATTATTATTATGCTACTTAAAAACAAATCTAAAAAATAATTTGTTGTTAAACAGAACTAATAATGTCACAATTTTGATGTTGTGGAGATGCAGAGAAAAAGGCAAATTTGTGTCTAGTTTTTTAAATTTTAAAATACGAAATATTATAAACATAAATATTATAAACAAATACTATAAGCGCCCAATGTAATGTTTATGTCAAATCACAGATCTTTGACATAGTGTTTTTGTAAACACATCAGAAATGGTGGTATATCCCCCATAACTTTCCTTTAAGGATAACTGGGTCTGGGTTCTTATGGGTTAAATAACTTCGATCCGGAGTGCAAAATCAAAGATGAATTACCAAGAAATGTTGTTTCCAGAGGATTAAATTTCAACCAATCAGACTTTATTTGTGCAGAACCTTTCAGACAGCTTCACAGGTGATTCACAAGATGATAATAACACAGAAAAATGTCAAGACCATCAAAGGCAAAAAAAGAAGAAGAAAAATAACAATGTAAAAATTTGAGACCAATACATATATATCAATAAAAGTTATGAAAATGTATTAATAATGACGTTAATATTAATAAAAAATAAAATATTAATTTAGGTCTTAAGTTGTCTTAAGTTATATTTTTTCTTAAAAAGGCTAAAAAAAAGTTACTTTTGTGTTGTAATTAGTATTATTGCCGATCAGAAACTCTTTCAGCAGAGGTCCTGACTGAGATTCAACTCAAAAGCAAAACTTTTGGATTTGCAATATTACATTTTTAACCATGCATTTATTTTACTTGCAATAAAACACGTTTTGCTTGCAGTGTCGATAGTTTTCTCTCAAATCTAAAATATAGATAAATGAAATTGTTAGCAGGGATTAAATATAGAAAATCATGGGGGGAAAAATTAATAAATAGTGTAAAATATACATTTTATTTTTACACTATATATGTATATATATATATGTATGTATGTATATGTATGTATGTATATATATATGTGTGTGTGTGTGTGTGTGTGTGTGTGTGTGTATGTATATAATATATATCTATATTATATATATATTATATACATACATACATTAATAAACAAAAATGAAAATATACACAGAAAACAAAACATACAGTAAACTATGATTTTTGATATATATATATATTTTTTATACACACATTTTTTAAAATATTTATATCAACTTTTGTGGGGGATAATATTGTTTGTGGTTTTTTTGTGATGACAATTTAAGTTATGTATTTTTTTCCATAAGTGTAAAATCAATCAAGCAACAACAACAACAAAAAATCTTTAGTTTTATAACAGAGACACAAAGTACCCGTCTCACTCGCCATGTTTTCTTCAGATCTTCCATAAGATCGTGACCAGTGGACACCAGCGGCTGCAGCCTCTGTTCGACTGTCTGCTCACCATCATAGTGAACAGTGAGTATCACAGGTTAACACCGCCCCCTGGTGGTGGGACGGCAGACTGTTTTAAACCCTCTCTGTCCTCCTCAGTCTCTCCGTTAGGCCTGTCACAATAATTACTATATCGACTTATTGTTACATATATAAAAATGGACACAATAGTTTTTTCTGGACTCAATATATTGACTTTCTTGTGTTTAAAGCAAAGCTGCAAATGTTTGACAGGCAGTACCAATTGGTGAAATAAACCTATATATTTCCCAAGCAGCCATTCCAGCTGTTATATATTTATTTTTTATTATATATTTATTTAAATCATAAAATAAAATAATACATAATGATTATCTCATTGTAATGTTTTGTTAAGAGAGCCTGAAAGTCTATTTTATTTGTTTTGGTTGTAGTTTATTTATTTATGTTTTATTTATCTAGGATACCTCCAGATATCCAGATTTAAAAATCCATTGCTGTGGAAAAAGGATGAACTTATTATGCTCTAATATGGTTATAAAACTAAAACAACATTGATAAAACGATGACGTTTTATCGATGTTTTGACAGGAAAAATATATCATCCTAAAAATGTGTTATGGTGACAGGCCTAGTCTCCTTACCTGAAGAGTCTGTCCATGGGGGTCAGATATTAGACCTGCAGACTGTTTTAAACCCTCTCTGTGTCCTCCTCAGTCTCTCCGTACCTGAAGAGTCTGTCCATGGTGGCAGCCAGTAAGCTGCTCCACCTGCTGGAGGCCTTCTCCACGCCCTGGTTCCTCTTCTCCATCCCCCAGAACCACCACCTGGTCTTCTTCCTGCTGGAGGTCTTCAACAACATCATCCAGTACCAGTTTGATGGTGGGAGCTCAGATCTGAACCCAGTGTGATTACCAGTCTCCTGTCCCAGACTCTAACCCCCCTGACCCTCCTGACCCCCCACAGGGAACTGTAACCTGATCTACGCCATCATCAGGAAGAGGAACGTCTTCCACCAGCTGGCCAACCTGCCGTCGGACACCGCCTCCATCCAGAGAGCGCTGCAGAGGAAGAAGAGGTCCGGCATCTCCAGGACCAGCTCCATAGACACCCAGTCCATGGAGGGCTCCAGACCTGCTGTCCCTGCTGAGCCCGGGACCCTGAAGACCAGCCTGGAGGCCACGCCAGGTAGGAACAGGAACAAGAAATAGAAAGCTTTCACTGCAAACTCTCTGTCAGTTAATGGGATTTAACTTTTATTTATCACCACATTGAATGGTGCATGCTACCTTCATGTTTTGCAGAAATGGTCAAAATGTTGCTTAATTGAACGGCATGTTTTCTTTTTTTAAAACTGCAAAAATTGCACAATTTATAATAGCTAGAAACTGTAAAAAACAAAAATTATCATTAAATTACCGTCATGGTATGTATGGTAATTGACAGATGCGTCAAAAAAAATGTGTTAAAATGTTGTTATTTCTGTCAGAATCTCTTTATTCTACATGTGTCATTTAAAATAAAGTGTTTGCACTAACCAGATCCTGTTAAAAACATTAAATTTTGCTCCTCAGAGACACTGTGAAGACATGATTGATTCTGCTGAGACCAACGGTCACGTGACAAATATTCTGAAATATTCTGAAACTTGAACTTAACTGCAGTCTGCTGTCCTCTCCTCTCTGCTCTGTGTAAACAGCCTCTCCTGTCCTCTCCTCTCTGCTCTCTAGGTGAATCTGTGTCCTATTTTTCTAATACTGTTAACACATTATATGTATAGATTCCATTTAATTCCCATTTTTCTCTCAAATTATTTATCAAAGAATTGTCACTAATATAATTAATATAATTAGTAACTTCGTGAGCCACGGTGACTCAAACTTACAGGAACAAAAACTGAGTTCAGAAGGTAAATCCTGTATTAGTTTACATTAACATTACATTAAAAATAGCATTAACATATTATTATTCCTTGTAATGACAAACGTCTCACCAAACAGTCACGTCAAGCGACAAGAAGGAACATTTAATAATTCATATTACCTGCATACGTTTTTCCTTTTAGTAATTTTTCTTTCCAACAACTCCTGAGAAAGATTTCTTAACATTTGTATCTTCCTTTTCTATCCCCTCTGCAGCTTTATTTTAGCTTATGATCACAGAAATAACAATAGATTCAGATGGCGAATCAGAATAACAGCAAAAAAAAACCAGATCAAACATCCACATTAACTTTTAAACAATCGTCACTTTGCTGAAAAGTTGCAGTGAGGAGACGGAGATTTTTCAGCTGTGTGGATTATACTCTGAATATCTGGATCAACAGGAGGAGTGTCCTGTTTCTATGCTTTTTTAAATTCCAAATCTCCTTTAAAAGCCATAAAGCTGACAGCAGCTGGAGTCCTTCACAAAGGAGCATGAAACAAACTGTCAGACACCTGAAGCTGCAGGAGGTGAACATTTTTCTTCTCTGCATTTAAATAAATAGTGTGTTGCTCTCCTGCAGGGATCGATAAGATCACAGAGAAGTCCCAGGTGAGTGTGGACGGCACCATGGTGACTGTTCCTCACTCTGACTCTCCTCAGACAGCAGCAGAGAACGGAGCCGGAGCCAGCGACACCGAGTCCAACTCAGAGAGAGACACAGAGGTGAAGTCACACTCCTCACATCTCCTCTCTCTGTGTTATTAACCTCCTGTCTGCAGTCACACTGACTCCTTACTCCTCCTCTTACTGTCTCCAGGTGATCCACACAGAGTCGGAGCCAGCAAGGAGTCGTCTGTCCAGTGAGTCTGGAGCTGCTGCAGCCTGGAGCCCAAACACAGACTGGGTCAGTCCCTCACTACTGGTCTATCTGCATCCTGTCTGATCTCTGTGAGGAGGAGCAGCTCCTGACTCCTCCTCTCTCCTCCTGACTCCTGTCTCCTGTCTCCTCCTGTCTCCTCCTCTCCTCCTGTCTCCTCCTGTCTCCTCCTGACTCCTCCTGTCTCCTCCTGACTCCTCCTGTCTCCTCCTGACTCCTCCTGACTCCTGTCTCCTCCTCTCTCCTCCTGACTCCTGACTCCTCTCTTCTCCTGACTCCTCCTGACTCCTCCTGTCTCCTCCTGACTCCTCCTGACTCCTGTCTCCTCCTCTCTCCTCCTGACTCCTCCTGTCTCCTCCTGACTCCTCACTCCTCCTGACTCCTCTCTCCTCCTGACTCCTCCTGACTCCTCCTGACTCCTGACTCCTCTCTCCTCCTGACTCCTCCTGTCTCCTCCTGCCTCCTCCTGACTCCTGACTCCTCCTCTCTCCTCCTGACTCCTGTCTCCTCCTGACTCCTGACTCCTCCTCTCTCCTCCTGACTCCTCCTGACTCCTGACTCCTCTCTCCTCCTCTCTCCTCCTGACTCCTCCTGTCTCCTCCTGACTCCTCCTGTCTCCTCCTGACTCCTCTCTCCTCCTGACTCCTGTCTCCTCCTGACTCCTGACTCCTGACTCCTCCTGACTCCTCCTAACTCCTCCTCTGTGTCTCTCCTCAGGTAGAGTCATGGAAGGTGAAGCTCCCTCTGCAGACCATCATGCGGCTGCTGCAGGTTCTGGTTCCTCAGGTGGAGAAGATCTGCATCGACAAGTAAGAACTGAAACTTTTCATCTCACAAACAAACTGTTAATATGAATGACTGCTTTCTTAAGTGATAATTCTCATTCTGAAACCTTCTGCTGCCTCTAATTTTAAGGTCTCTATGTGACACTTTATCATGTTTTCTCCACTGGAAGGGATCCTTAAGTTAACCTTTTCATGCTTTTGCAGCAATTCTTTTTGAGTATGGTGGTGGTAAAACATGATTTTCTCTGCCTGGTCCTCTCTATAATGTCGTCAGACACTATATTATATATACTAAAAATCTGAGCCTGTCAGCAGCAAGAACAAACACTTTTAGATGACGTAACTTTGCACTGATGCTGTAGGAATACTTTTCTATTCCATGAAAACTGAGAAATATGTTCCAGGTTGAAAAATACTGAAGTTTCCCTGTAAGATCTAAATATTGCTGAGTCCTTGAGTGTTTCTGTTCTGTGGTTTCAGGGGTTTGACGGACGAGTCAGAGATCCTGAAGTTCCTGCAGCACGGCACGCTGGTGGGCCTGCTGCCCGTCCCCCATCCCATCCTCATCAGGAAGTACCAGGCCAACGCTGGCACCGCCATGTGGTTCCGCACCTACATGTGGGGCGTCATCTACCTACGGTACACTCTACACCTGAGGGGTTATGGGCTGGGAAATGAAATGAAGCCTAAAAAGTATTGTTTTTGTCAGAATTTTTTTCTGTAACTTATGCCGGTAGTGTATTGCAATTTTTAGTGACAGACATTTTTTCTTAATTTTTTTAAATTATTATTTTTAATAAATAATTTTTATTTCACATTTTTTTTTTTTTTTTTTTTTTTAATTTTTTAAAACATAGTTATTTACTGTATTTTATCTGTGTTTTAAAATAAATTATCTGAAACTGCATTGCAATTTTTAGTGGGAGACATTTTTCTTTTTCTTGTTATTTTTATTTTCCCCCCCTTTTAACATTTTTGTCCTGTTTTTTTTTTTTTTTACTTTTTTTTTTTTACAATTTTTTAAAACATAGTTATTTACTGTATTTTATCTGTGTTTTAAAATAAACTATCTGAAACTGCATTGCAATTTTTAGTGAGAGACATTTTTCTTTTTTTTTCTTGTTATTTTTCTTTTTCCCCCCCTTTTAACATTTTTGTCCTGTTTTTGTTTTTTTGTTTACTTTTTTTTTTTTTACAATTTTTTAAAAAATAGTTATTTACTGTATTTTATCTGTGTTTTAAAATAAATTATCTGAAACTGCATTGCAATTTTTAGTGGGAGACATTTTTCTTTTTCTTGTTATTTTTATTTTTCCCCCATTTTTATTTTTTTTACAGTAATACAAATATTACTGTATTTTATTTGTAGTTTCAAAGAAATTATCTGTAATTAATTAGGTGTATTTTTTGGACTTCTAACTGACTGTTTCCCTCTCTGACTCTTGTTGCTGCAGGAACGTGGATCCTCCGATCTGGTACGACACGGACATCCGGCTCTTTGAGATCCAGAGGATTTAGAGAGACACTCTGCAGGTTTTATATCTCTTCTCAGCTGAACACGGACCAGATGAACATTTCTCAGCTCTCTGCTGTCAGCTGGACACAACAAGCAACAAAAATATATTTTATTTCAACCTTTCAATCTGCCAACTTCCAGGATTCAGAAGTCTGAATGTGTCAAACATCAGTTATTGTGTCTCACATGCAGCCAAACGGTCATTAAATCTGACATAATCATGAAATATGATATTTATTTATTCACTTCAAGTTCAAGGAAACCAAACTGGAAAACATTTATCTGCGCACAGAGGTTTTATCATGTCAAACAGAAACTGAAACATCTGTTCTTTAATCAAACATCAGTGAATGCTGCAACATTTAACTGGAACTAAAGGGACAATAATGGGAAAATGTAACTCCAGCAGAATTTCTGTTTGCAACAAAATTTTAATAATGAAACGTTTCTGTTTGTGACATGCAGTCAGTGTGTCAGAAGCTTTGTACATGCAAATGTGTGTAATTACTCTCCTTAAACAACTAAACTAACCATGAAAATTCTCCTCAGACCTTAAATGTAAACGTATGTCCACACACTTTTGATATATATATATATATATATATACAATGTAAAGACAAATCATTTATAAATGTGTTTTTCTGATCCCAATAGTTTCATCGACTGTATTTATGACTTCATTAACAAGTTTTTGGCAGGAAAATTTCAATAATTGAACTGAAACTGAAATGATAAATATTTAAAGAGAGAGTTTGATTTTAAAATGTGTTTTTGGTCTTGTATAATAATAGAAATAAGTGTTTAATTGGATCAACATTGTAAACATGTTTAGAGTGCATGGAGACATTTAAATACACAGAAGAAAACAGGAACGCGGTTTATAAAAATGATGCAGTGGTGCACTTCTCCCTCTTGTGGCCAAAATAAATATTACAACAAAGAGAAAAAAATCACCTTTCAAAACGATGAAAAAGGAACTTAATAAAAGTTTTATTTATAGCTCTTTCACAGATGAAAAAAAAGTAAATAACTAAACTAGATATAACATATTCTAGAATATAACAGAACTTTATTTCCCCTTCAGGAATAAAGAGGAGAGAAAACTGTTTAGATCAGAAATAAGGATCACTATATTTTCTTTTTTCAGGGCTCATGTTGTTTTCCAACCAATATATTATTAATAATTTCTAGTTTCTGAGTCCTGACGGTCAGGCAGAGAGCAGCAGCTCCATCAGCGCTCCCACTGAGTGCATCCTGTAGAAAACACCGAGCGGCTGACCCAAGTTCACCAGAACGAACCAGACGGAGAAGCCGAAGAACTGCTTCCCCAGGCCGTTCTCAAACTGGGGGTGGACTCCGAACGCCGGGATGACCCACAGCTGCAGGAACAGGGATAGGGAGGGTTTTATTAATGCACAAACAGCTTAATAAACCAGATAATAAGCCCCTGCTGTTACCATGATGTTGGACAGGATGAGGAAGCAGCAGATCTCCTGTATGGCTCTTTTGGTCCAAGGCTGTTTCCCATCATGCTCCTGGGCAGCAGCGGGCCGATCCCCCTGCAGCAGAGAAATATCTCTCTTCTTCTCCTCTTCTATGGGTGCAGCAATCTTTTTCTTTGACTGTGGGAGAGTTTATGATACAAACAAAACCATAAATGATCGACCGCTTCCAGTTTAGTAAACATTAGATGTGTTTCCACTGACAGGGTTCGTACGGGCGCTTGAAATCCCTGTAAATGCTTGAAATTCTTACTGTATTTCTCTTGCAATCTGACTATAGATAACTGCATTTTCAATGGAAAAAATATATAAACTGAATAGCCTATAGCCTATCTGAAATGAAGACCGCTCTGCCTGTGTCTTCTTGTTTCTGAGATATTTCTGGTTGCTCTCCCCTGTATCTTCTTACTGAAGGGAGTTTTTCTGATTCCTAGTGGATGTGGGGGCTCCTGAAGTAGCCTATTTGTGGGTCTTTCCTCCTAGTTTGGGTCGTGTTTAGTTCCACCAGCTGCCGGTTGATGATTTTTGTGAGCTTACTTTTGCTCCTAGCCCCTAGATTCCCATACCAGTATGTTTTATGAGATTAGCAAACTACTTTTAGTTGTTAAAAGTTTAATACCATTGCTGGTGGTATGGTTAAGTGAAATTACCCCTTTTAGTATCGAAGTTCTCATCTAAAACATGACATTTACAACCGTTGAAAGGTACTGGAAAAGCTTGAAAATGGACCTTGAAAGTCCTTGAAAAGTGCTTGAATTTGACCACTGAAAAAGTGTACGAACCCTGCACTCCTTGTTGTAAAGCAGCTGAGTGTTTTGGCTCCGCCCATTCCCCTTGGCCTCTGTTCCCATATTATAGGTACTTTAGTAGCTGCTAACCAACGGAGTTAATGTGACAACAGACCAACGCGGCAAGCAGTCCTGCCAACTTGGAGACACTGTCTCTATATTTAGACTATTCAGACCCTCTAGAGACTCTTTGTCTCTATATTTAGACTATTCAGTCCCTCAAGAGACTCTTTTTCAAAACCAACTATCAACCAATCAAGGGACTTTTTCTGGTGTTACTGGAGACTTGGAGACTCGTTCCTATTCTTCTTAACGAGTAGCAAGCGCTGTCCCAAAGCACTCACAAGCGGCCCAGTCCTCAGCAGTCTCTCCCAGCTGCAGTCAGAGCAGGAGATGTTAACCCAACAGAGTCCAGTCGGCGCCAGTCTGACAATGAATCACGCATGCGCAAAATCGCCGCTAAGTAGCTAACCAGTGAAGTAGAAGATCCTCTATCCCAAGTCACACCCATGTACCCAAGTACCTGATGGAAACGCGCCTGTTAACCTGAGCTGCAGGTACCTTGAAGATGCTGCTGCGCTGCTTCTTCTTGGCGAGCAGGCTGGGGTGCCGGTGGAGGCCCTCGATGATGAAGATGTTCTGCAGGATGAGCTCCAGCAGGCTGAGCAGGGAGTAGGACAGGTCCAGGTCCCCCAGAGTGCCACGGGTCCCCACAGCCAGGGCCGCCACCAGGGAGAAGTAGGAGAGGGCGAGCTGGCCCAGAGCAGCCGCCACCAGCAGCAGCACGTCCAGGCTGCGGGTCGGGTTGTGGCCCTCCTCGCTTGCCCTCCGCTCCAGCCGGTGGACCAGCAGCCCGGCCAGCGAGCACAGGGACATGACAGGCATGACGGCCAGGTGGTAGCCGTAGAATATGTGGAAGGCAGTGAGGCGGAGCTGCTGCTGGCTCACCCAGACCTGGTACAGGATGAAGACCACCACGCCAGCCACCAGCACCAGGGCGCCCAGCACCAGGCCGAAGAAGATCCCGCCCTGGTACACCACGTTGAGGGTCAGCTTCTGACTGACGTGGTGGTGGCCCGGACTCATCCCGCGGCCCACGTTCTTCCACATCACGTAGACCATGCAGCCGGCCATCAGGTAGTACTCCAGGTGGAACGGGAACAGGATCTCATAGCCTTTCCTGAAGGTCAGACAGGCGGCGCTCGCACTGCACTGACACAGGCTGGAGTTGGACACGCCTGCAAGTAGAATGTGGACTTTAAAGGCACCATGTGTATGTTATGGGCAGAAATTTAACCATAGACTGTATAACTAATGGACGTAGTGACCATTACATCCCCCGTTGGTTTGTGGCCCGTTTGATGCATCAAGTTCAGCTTTACACTTGTGACCATCTTGTTTCCGATATGGGGAGCAGACCATATCTGGACTGTGGAGGAGCGGGAGGGATCTGATCACTGACTACACGCCTATACACCTCAACCTGTCTGACTCATGTTAGCATAAACTGGAGCATTAACTAGATGGTAGTTTTGGCAAAAAACAAAACATTCAAATAAACTGTCATGAAGTGACCAAACCGGTAAACGGCCTTATTTTTATATATATATCTATAACTTTATTGGCACGTTGCCGTGAATACGCATTGTTCTGCTTCTCTCCTGATGATGGCTCACCTTGTTAGTGACCTGTCAATCAAAGGTAGCCACGCCCCAAATCACACGATTCTTTATCTTCTATTTTCTTCTAAATAGGGCCACTATTTGAACTATTAACATCAAATTGTCTTGAAGAAGTAGCAATTGAGACCATAGTGTGTGTCCTAAAAAACATTCAGAGATAATAAATCAAGTGAGAAGTTTTCTCATTTTGTATTGAAATGAATGGACCCAAATGCTTCTGCAGCTGCCGTCGGCGTCCCCTGCTGGAGTCTTTGTTAGAATGCAGCTTAAGGCACTTCCTGGTTTGCCTCACTGCTCAGACCTGGAGGTTGACGCCTGATTTTAACATATTCAACAGAATGTGAAGAAATTACAGTTCTGACATTACGTGAAAGACATCTCTACTGAATTTAGCTGCTAACCAGTTGCTCCGGCCTGTAATACCACTTGTACCCCGAGAGGCAGTAGTGAGTCACTGAATCATTCTCAGAGAGGACAGAGAAGTAGACACAGCTAAACTGTTGCCTGGACACGAGTTTAACACCTAAATCTAAAACTTAACATTAATTAAGACCAACATCTGAACTGGGACTCTGCAACAAGACTGTTGCAGTGGACAAGGCGCCAGTTAGTCCAGCTCTCAGAGGTGAGGCAACTTAGCCTGGATTCAGGCTAGACCATGGCTCGATCAGACCAGATTTGGTTTTGTGGGGGCGTCCCAGTGGCACACCTGGTAGAGTGCACACCACAGAGGCCTAGTCCTCACACGGAGGTGGCTCGGCTCGGAGCTCTTTCCTGCATGTCTCCCCCTTTCACTCAGAACCTCTCTGCTGTCAATAAAAGCTGAAAAATGGTCAAAAAAACACAAGTAGTCCCAGTCACCTGAGCCTGTGTTTGGGCTCTGGGAGTCGGCACTACAGAGGATGCCGGAAAAAAATCAGCAGCCTGCAGCAGAAAAGCTGAAACCAATGCAATTACTGCAGAAAAGCAGCCCAACGTAACGCTGCAGAGGCCAACCATGTAACCAGCAAGTCTGTGAGAGTGAATAATGAAGATCTCTGGCTCTCGCTGCCATGGGACAGGGACTAACAACTTTAGTTTGGTAGAAGAAAGTTGGAAAAGCTGGTAAGGAAAAAAAATCAGAACACAACCACCCTCGTTAGTGTTTTTCCTTTTGAGGACATTGGCGATTTATTGCATGTCGAACTGCACAGTCCTGACGAGCTGCATGTAGTAAATTCTGCAGTTCTTGCACAAGGATAAACCTTGTCCCCTTTTTGTTTGGAGCATGTGGCCAGGAGTTGCACATCGCTCCTTTAAATAGTATATACAGTACAGTACAGGCCGTTGAAGTTTCCCTACCTTCTAAGTCCAAGCCTCCTGCTGCAGTTGAGTTTAAGTTGCTGAAGTCCAGTCTGTCCCTTCTCTCTAACTCGATCTCCTCGTGGATGGTGTCCTCCGTCACCGCGTTGAGCCACAGCAGCAGGTCGGCTGAGAGGATCACCATCAGACCTGACCTGCAGCACACAGCATGCAAACAGAAGATAAGAACAAATATAGAAACTATATATAGATATAGATATGTAAATATGTTGATAAACGTGCTGTACCTGGTGATGATCTTGTGTCTGTGGATGCAGTCTTTGGAGTGAGCCCACAGTAAATATGTCTGCATCAAACAAAAGTAAGCACTGATTCAATAAGGGCTCTTTAGAATAAATACAAAGAGACGTGAGGACAAAAGATTCACTTGTTGAGATGTTTTTACAGAGAACACAACATATCAAAGTGCTCCAGGAAAACAGGCTAAAGGGTTGTTTGTTTTTGGTCAGAAACTCTCACCAGAAGAAAACTTCAGATGAATTTTATGTCTATTTGTATTATAATACAGCAGATTCTGATCTCATATTGACAAGTGACTCTTACTGAATCCCCAAAGTAATTTCTTGTTGTTTTTCCATCAGTAGTTTTCCTGTTCCTGACAGCTGTGTCAGTTTTCTGCTTATTTCTGCAAGCTAAGGTGATTTAAAAAAAACTTTTTTGGCCTCAAAACATGACTTTTAACCAGAGAGAGTGGGAAACAAATGTATATGCAGGAAACGTGTAAATTAACAATTTGTCAGATTCACTGCAGTAAAAAATAAGCTGGTTAGTGGAATTTATATTGTGACACATACTGAGTTTAGTTTACAGGGTCATTAAGGGATTTTAAGAGTTTAATAAAGAGATCATTTTAGGGTTTGCCATTAAAGATTGGAGATAGGTGAGAAAGGTAAAAAAACAAAAAACATTGCAATTAATATAGAGTATATCACAATGAAACTTCCTCAGTTGTTTACTTACAGTACATGAGACAGTATTTTCGTATTTTTGTTATTTCTCCAGTAAATGTAAGCCATAATCATTATAATTAGAAGAAATTAAATAAATGAAGACATGAAATGTTTCATTCTGTGTGTAATGGATCTATATAATGTCTTATTTCCACTTTTTGAATTGAATTACTGATAAATAAAAGTTTCTATCATATTCTCATTTTTTGAGATGCACCTGTATGTCTACATATTATGAATAAGCTGTGACTTCACAAGATTAAAATGCATTTTTTCTATCATAAATGTTGTTAAATACATTTCTGTCTCCTGGTTTTGATCTTGTTCCAGCAGCTGTTTAAATCTGTTACCTGCAGAGCGAGAAAAGGAGCCTCGATGAAGGGAGAGACGACGGTGGCTGCAGGTTTACACTCCCTCATGCTGATCAGATAACCGGCGCTGAAGACGTACAGCAGCAGGCTGAAGGCTGCAAACAGCATGAGGACCACTGGAGCAGAGACAGACACATGTTTCATTAACCCTTTGGAGTTTGGGGCTATTTTGTCGGTTTTTGACGACTTTTCATTCTGCCTGTTTAAATTACTTCATGCCATGCCATGTTGGTAAGTTTTCAGCACAACCTCACCTATATGACCTGATTATAATTTTTTTCATTTTGACTAACTGGATCAACATTTTCAACCCTTTTTTTAAAACAAAAAAACCCACATAAACAAAATATTGCATTAAATGCTGAATGCAAACTGCAAAATTTGAAAAACCTCTGGAAAAACTTACACTTGGTCAAGTTTTTTTTGTTGTTTTTTTTACCTTTGCTGAAAAAGGGTTGATGCACATGGACATGGAAACTTGACATAGAAATTTTGAAAAACCTCTGCAAAAACTTACACTTAGTCAAGTTGGTTTTTTTAACCTCTGCTGAAAAGGGGTTGATGCACTAAATTGGACATTGATAACTTCTAAAAAAATAAAGCTGACAGCAGGACTCCATGCTGCTTCGTTTTTACGTTACAACGTCATGAAGAAGTCTTGCCCCGGTACTTTTGTGGACTCCAGAGGGTTTAAACTGTCCTCAGCAGATAATATCTGATCACACTCAGCAGCTTACCGGTGACGGTGAGCCCCCCAGCGTGGTGGTCTTTATGGGGGCAGATCCCGGGCTGCCTCCTGGCCCACAGCAGGTACCAGAGCATCCAGACCAGGCTGACCCCCATCAGCAGCAGCATGAACAGCTGGGGCTCCTGGTGCTTCAGCTCTGCCGGGTTGAAGACCTGACCCGCCACCAGGGCCGCCCCCAGCAGCACCACGTTCAGACCCAGCAGCCCCGAGATCAGACGCTTCCCACTGGGAACCCAGACCACCACCGGGTCCAGCCCCGGGTCCTGGAGCTGCTGGTCTGAGCTGTGAGCTGGCTCCTCTCTGTGGGGGTTTCTAAGTGTCCTCCAGGAGGAGTTCAGCTCTGTGGCTCCGTGATCTAGATCCATATTCACCCTCTTTTATAAAAACTCTTCAGTTCCTGTCGTCCTCCTTCTTTTTCTCTGTCTTTCCATTCAGGTTTCAGTTTTTATTGTCGTTGCAGGTAAAAAGCTGCAGTCCGGCGTGTGAAGGCATGAGTCTGAAAGGCTGGAGGTGTGGCTGATCCGGAACATTAATACTGGCACACCTTTCTCAGGTAAACCAACCAGTATCTTGTTTACTTTTCAGGTCGACCTTTCCTTTACCTGCCGTGCCTCTTGAACAAGGTTTGCCTTGCTGTGTTCAGGTCAGTGAGGTTATTAATCAGCCGGCTCCGTGCCACGCACACCAGGAACTCTCTTCTAAAGTAACTCAGTCTTATCATGCAGTAGCTAATGGAGCAGCTGATAACCTGCTGATAGACTTTCTCATTTAGTTTCAGTCTCATTTTGCATGTTTTAGCCTATGGTTTTAGCTCGTTTGAACTGGTTTACATTAATTTCGCTGCTGCAGGAAAACAATTAGTAGAATTTGCTTGAGTTGTAAAATCCATCTGTTGTTTCTGATGCAGATGTTTCAAATCAATATGCACTGAAGCTGCACTAATGCATAGAGCAGGGATGGGCAACAGGAGGCCCGGGGGCCGCATACGGCCCGCACCCTCACTTAAAGTGGCCCTCAGTACAAATACATGCATTTGCATGAAATCTTAAAAGTGCAGTGTACAAATGCACAAAATTACTTCTTGCAATTAATGTTGGTCTGCTGTTCTTGCACTGGAAAAAAAATAAAAGAAATCACAGTAAGTGGTTATTTTTTATTTGCTTCAAACCTTTTGTATTCCTATTTATACTGTTATACATGCATTTCAGCATGAAATATGTTAAGTTACTGCACTATAAACACATTTAAAATTGCAGTTTCATCAAGTGCACGGTCCTATATGTGGTAGTGTTGATGAAAAATTGTGGCCCCCTCCAGCATTTAAGTTGCCCATCCCTGGTATAAAGTAACACTGGCAGAAATATGTGCACACATGACTGTAGAGGGTTGGATTCAAATCACACATTTAATGACTTTAGTGGCTCCACAAAATCCAAAAAAGTCTTACAACACGACTCAGACTTTAACGTGAATGACTCGTGACTTCACTCTGACCTTTTGACTTAAACATATTTGATGCCATTTCCCAAGAACACACATTTTTCAAATACATTTTACATTTTTATATAAACAGCATTGGTGGAATGTAACTAACTACATTTACTCAATTACTGTACTTGTACTTTACTTGAGTATTTCCATTTCATGTAACTTTATACTTCCACTTTTTACTCTACACTACATTTAGCTGACAGCTTTAGTTACTTTCCAGGTCGAGATTTAACATTAAAACATAATACGTTTAAAAATGTTATTAATTAAACAACATAAAAGTATATTAAGTAGTTAAAATCAGCCCTATCTTGACAACACTAAATTAATGCTTACATAAATGCATGAAAAATGATAATAGAGTACTTTTACTTTTGATACTTTAAGTGCATTTTGGTGGTGATACTTTTGTACTTTTACTGCAGTAAAGTTTTAACTGCAGGACTTCACTGTAGTGGAGTCATTTTACAGTGTGGTATTAGTACTTTTACTGCAGTAAAGGATCTGAATACTTTTTCCACCACTGATAAACAGTATTAGAGAAAAGAGAAGAAACTGCCGTAAAATGATGATGACAGTATATGAGTGTTATTTTACAGTTTTAACCATCAGCCTGATCACAGCAAAAAATATGTTATACTGTATTTACTAAATGCTTGGGGGGATTTTTGCTTCATTTCCACTGTCTAGATGTGTCTTTAATTAAATTTTTCAGTTTGTTTTGGCTACAACATGGTTTTGCTCTGAGCACCAAAGCCTAAAAAAGTATTTCATAATCTTAAGTCTTGTTTATTCTTGTTCTATGTATGATTGGAATGAATGTCTGTGAGATTCGGTTAAAAAAATTCGTTTTTCTCTTATTTTTTATGTTTATATATATATAAATTGCCATTTTCAAGAGCACTATAAGTAGCACTTCTGAGGGCCAAAGAAAGGGACAACTTGTGTTTCTTTGGGGCCAATGGAGAGCATTCAATCAAAAATAGAAAAAAATGTCTCAGACCTCCATTAAAAAGGTGTTTCATTTAGTAAACAACACAGTATGACAAAGTTTAGAAACCGAGACTTGAGACTTGACTCTGGACTTGGGACTTAAGTGCAAAGACTTGATATTTACTTGTGAACTCTTGACCTGCTTGACAGTCTGCTGCATTATTTTATAAATGAACAAAAGGAATTAACTGAAACCACCACCAAAGGTTAAGAAAAATAAACCCAAAAGACAGATATAAAGCATGAATGTAAATAATCTGTGATTTGAATTTGAGGAGCAGAAACCATTAAACAAACCTTTAAGTTGAGTTGTGTGCAGAAGGTAAATATGGTTTTACATGTTTCAGCTCATTTACTGCTCAGAATCTCTCCTAATTTAAAAGCAAAATATTTCTACGTTTCTGACCAATGTATATGGAAATGTGAAACTGTTTTTTTAAATAATTGTGATACTGTATGGATTATCTCTCCTCTCTCTCTCTGAAAGAAACTAATCTTATCCGAGTTAGATTACTGATAGAATCCACTCCCTTATTAATAAAGTCAACGTGGAAGCACAGAAGAACTGCAGCAATACACAGACACACACACACACACACACACGCACACACACACACAAACGGTGACATCTGCTGATTATTTGGTGTAAGCAGAACGATCTTTCTGAAAAGAAATGCTGACAATTAATTATTTTAATGTAACTTTTTTTGCAGTACAGTATTTTTGGATAGATACATAAGCAAGACATCATCTTTACTTATTTGAGGGAACTGACCCTTTACCTTAAAGGTAGGCACCATGCTCTGTTTCAGTTAATTGTGAAAAGTGAAGTGCATTAGTCCGTTTTGATGTGATAAAGAAAACCTTAATCTATCTGACGCATTATAAAGTGTGAAGGTAATTGTGTATATGTCCTTATTACTGTTGTACATTATTCCATTTTTTATTTTCATTCTATATTGTTGTTATGTTCAGCACTTTACAAAACACTTAACTGTCCTCTGTTCTATTATTTTAATATTTTTTTGGTCATTTTATATTATATTGTGTTTTGTTTCATTTTATCGTATTTTATATTATTTTGTTTTGTTTTTGTTTTGTTTTTGTTTTGTTTTATATTTTTTCAAGTATTTTATGCTATTCATTATTTTATTTTATTTTGATATTTTATTTTATATTATATTATTTCGTTTTGTAGTATTTATGCTATTTGATTTTTCATTTTATTGAACTGTATATTTGATTTGATTTTGTTTTGTATTTTTATTTTATTTTATTTTTGTATGTTTTATTTTATTTATTTTATTTTATGTTATTTTATTTTATTTTATTTTATATTATTATTTTGTTTTGTAGTATTTTATGCTATTTTATATTATATTTTATTTTGTTTTACATTATTTTTATTTTATTTTATTCTATTTTTTGCATGTTATTTTATTTTATCTTATTTTAGACACGGTGTATAGTGCAGGTAAGAAGGGGGCGTGGTCTCACCTCCAAGCCCCGCCCCCTGCTCGACACCCAGCCCGACTCGTGTCCGTCTCGTCTCCTAGCGACCCTCCGGTCTTCCCGGTGTGAGGAAACCCGTCCGGATCCCCCATGGAACCGAACCCGGAGTGAGCCGAGCCGCCTGAGGCTGAGCGGGCCGCCGCCATGACCGACCGGTACCACCGGGCGGCCCGGGACGGGTACCTGGACGTCCTGAAGGAGGCCGCGAGGAAGGAGCTCAACGCCCCGGACGAGGACGGGATGACTCCGACCCTCTGGGCCGCCTACCACGGAAACCTGCCGGCGCTACGGCTCATCGTCAGCCGGGGGTGAGTCACCGGGCTCCGGGGAGAGGGGGAGGGAGGCTCCGGGGGTCCTTCAGCCGGGACAATATCTGTTTTTTTATCATTTAATCAGCATGTTTATGTGAACAACCTTTTAGAGGGAGAAATCAACAATAATACAGTCATGAAAATAGTTATTAGACCCTTGTTTTCTTTAATTTCTTGATCATTTTAATGCCTGGTTCAACTAAAGGTACATTTGTTTGGACAAATATAATGATAACAACAAAAATAGATGATAAGAGTTTAATTTAAGAGCTGATATCTAGACATTTAAAATGGTTTGATTGATCATGATTTTGGTTATCAATATCGTCACCCTGTTAAAATAATTGCCTAACTCATTTTTTCAAACTTCACCAAAAGTGTAACATATGACATTTATTGATCATTTCACTCAAAAATGATGTAAAAAGGATGGCTATTGTCATAGTAATAACACTGTGTGTAAATTATGTAACTTAAGAGAAATTAATGACTTGGGCAATTTTTTGAAGATGCCTTTATGACTTAAGCAAGATATGGTAACACTTTATTTTGAAGGTGTCTACATAAGAGTCACACAAGCCTGTCAGAAACATGACATGACAAGTATCATGAACATTAATGTTACTTCAAAGTGTCATTAATGTTCATGACACATCCCATGTCATGTTTATGACACGCTCATGTTATGTATTTATTTATTTATTTATTTATTACATCTTACTTCTGATTTCCCAGAACAGAAGGTTTTCACACCCCTCAGTAAGAACCTTTAGAATATAGATGTAAATCATATTTTATTTATTTATTTTTATATTACAAGTTTCTGAAATTTTAGGTAGAGATTAAGTGAAGAGTTGGAGAAAAAACTGCCTTCAAAGATGTGTATTATGATATAAAGTTTCATACATTTTGCAAGACACTAGATGTGAATATGCTAAACATTATAAATAATAGAGACTATCATAGATATTCACCAGTTTCTTTTAAATGTCTTAATATGCAAATGAGGCATTACCTAATTCTAACTGTAGATGAATTTAGGAGACATTTACAGACACAAATAGACAATGTTAAATAAATAAACACCTAAATGTTTATTTTGCACTTTTTCTTTCCACTAAGCTGAAAAAAAGATTTTTTATGGAAGTGAAATAATCCAAAACTTTAAAATTAAGAGTAGTGTTTTTGCCTGTAGTGTCTCACCTTAAGTCGAAAGTTCACTGGAAATAAGTGGACTAAGCCTATATTAATCAAAAACCTTTGAATTTTACGTTTTAAAGAATACTATAATAAAGTCAGTGTTGATTATTCTGCAAACAGAAAGATGTTCAAATGTAGGAGAAGAAAGGTGTTCCCACTTTGCTGTTTGTTATAAAATGTATTATCACCAATATAAACTCTTGAGCATTCACCAGCCGCACAAATATAAACATATGGGTCAATGACATGATCTAACCCAGTGTCAGTTGGTGTAACCAGTAATTTTTTCCCCATACAAATCTGATTATATACAGGAAAATAAATGTGAACTACAATAAGAAAAAAATACAATCCACGTTTACATTACAACACTGTGGTACATAACAAATTTACATAATTTGTCAAAACTTTATAAATAATGTTTTTTTTTAGAATATGTTCTGCTCAATATTGACAAAATGTGTAAATGTAGAAATACTCAAAAACATTTCATTTGATGTTTTTAAGAATGAAGTAATTATATGTACACTTAAATACAATGTAGGTGGATGTAGTATTTAATATATATATATATATATATATATATATATTAAATCCGTCATCCACCTACATTGTATTTAAGTGGACTTATACATATAATTACTTAATTTTAAAAAACATCAAATACATTTTTTTTAGTATTTCTACATTTACACATTTCGTCAATATTGAGCAGAACATATTCTAAATACAACCATTTTTTTCAAAAGTTTTGACAAATTACGTAAAAATGTGTTATATACCATAGTGTTGCCATGTAAACGTGGATTGCATTTTTTCTTATTTTAGTTCACATTTATTTCCCTGTATATAATCAGATTTTTATGGGGGAAAAATTACTGGTTTCACCAACTGACACTGCGTTAGATCACATCATTGACCCTTATATATTATATTGTAGGCTGCTCTTGTTATCCTGAATATAAAAACATAGTCCCTGCTTGCTCCCTAATGTAATCAGTGCTGCTGCACATTGACTTCTTTACATTTTAACAACCTGATTACAGAGAAAGGTCACTGACTCGCAGCAGGAGATCCAATCTAACACACACACACACTCACACACACACACACACACACACAGAAGCACACACACATACACACACATGAATACACTATAAGGAGCAGAGTGAGTGAAGCGTGATAACTTTATGTTTAATCTCACAGACGTGTCTCAGGCTGATCCATTTCATGGCAGAGCAGGAGTAATGATATGATCTGTGAAAGCCTTGGGCAGTGCTGGGTTTTTCTATAACTGAGATCATTATAAAAAGGTTCAGCAGTAAGTCTATATTCTGCAGAGATAAGTCAATCAGAGACCTGTTCTGTTGAACAGAGACAGAGCAGCAGTCAGACAGACAGTCAGTCAGGAGCTGCTGGCAGCTTTATGAGGCGAGCAGTAAAGTGGAGGCAGTGGAGTTTGATGGTGCAGACAAAAAGGTCACAGTGATGGATGGAGCAGCTTCTCTCTACATCTGGAGGCTGAGACAGAAAACTAGAGCTGAGCTGTAGGTCAGAGGTCACAGCAGAAGGTTAATGAGGAAGAAAAGTAGCTCTGAGACACATTTCACAGGAGATGGGTTTTCTTTTTCTCGTCATACTGATTTTATGCAAATATCTTCCGATAAAAGATTGTTGCTTCTAGACCAGGCTGTGGAGAATTGTGTGAGCAGTGAGTTTGATATGTTCCACCATCGAGTTGGCATCAAAATCTTTTGCTATGTAGAAGATTTATGTAAGAATTTTATTCGGTGATTGGATGGCGAGCCCTTGTTTT
Organism: Centropristis striata; assembly: GCF_030273125.1. Taxonomy (NCBI): domain Eukaryota; kingdom Metazoa; phylum Chordata; class Actinopteri; order Perciformes; family Serranidae; genus Centropristis; species Centropristis striata. The sequence continues at coordinate 7,809,802 of NC_081537.1, forward strand.
CTGAAAACAGCTGAGAATCTCCCTTATTGTGAAGCTTTTCATCCTCTGAATGCCCTCAAAATAATGTTTCCGAACTGCTGAACAAAACTTCCAACCAATTGACAGACCAACGAGTCACATTCAGATCGATGTATCTGGGGTTTACAAAAATGTGCACTGTCAACATTTTTTGCTGGTGACTGGACTGAAGCTCTTGGTCTCTAGTTTGTGGTTGTAAAGTTTCATGAGCACAGACTTAGAAGTTTTCACAGCTTTGTGGTTGAAGGAGGTAAACAATGTTTTAAAGTAAGTTTTAATTCCAAAAGAAGAGGATTTCTCAGAGGCAGAAAGTGAAACGCTGACGTCAAACAGCTGCAACACAACAAACTAGTTTTGCTTGGCAGCATAAAAAGTGAAAAGGAAGGAAGCAGAGTAGCAATGGACCATTAAACTCCCGGCGAGGTTGGAATAGCCTATTTCATTTATACATTGTGATATATAAAGCCTAATAATCTATATAATATCCAAATATTGTTATTATTATGATGGAGAGATATTATTTACCTCTTTATATTTACTAATAATGATGTCCTAGTTAGAGGAGCATGTGGCTGATTGGAAATGTTTTTATTCGGGCAGAACCGCTGGTGGAGGAGACACTGACACTCCAGTATCAGAGCCGGTTAATGGTAAATAGCAGAAGATAACAATATTTAATATCCTCGGCTAGTATTCTGATTAAAGAATTTCACAGTCGCAGGGTGTATTTATTTTAAATGATGTTATAATGATAAATAATGTAGTCTAAACATGTTTTGGTTTGTCACCATTAAAAAAAAAAAGACACCCACCACAGAGTTCTATCAGCTCCAGGCATCGATACAATAGTCTAAGATCAATTCTCCGACTCAGACATGTGGACTTGCACGCTGACTCAAATTTGCGTACACGAGCTGAGAGCAGACTGAGATCTGATCGTACCCTCCGCTCACGTCCACATTGATAAATGCCGAGCCTTGCATAGAAATGATCTTACGGCCACTTTACGCTTACTTTCTGTCATACATTCGTTTGATAAATGAGGGCCATTCACACACAAGAGGACAATATAACACATTTTACTGTAGGAGAAACACTGGATGATTTCTGCCCTAACAGCATGAGATTTGCATAAAGTGGGCATGTCTGTAAAGATATTCTGAGGTCAGAGGTCAGGCTGAAAATGGCTAAAATGTAGCCTAACTTTGGAGCATTACTTCACCTCCTTAACAACAAGATATTGTGACATGTTTGGTACCAGAAGATTCATTAGATTACAGTCTCAGCTTTCCAGTCAGACCCGATTTATGCAGCTCACAGACTGTTTAGAGAGCCCAGATGCACAAAGATTCACATACAAGAGGACACAATAACACATTTACTGCAGGAGAAACACTGCATGTTATCAACATAAAGCGGGCATGTCTGTAACCCAAAGATCCCATTGTCATTCAGATATCTTGAGATCAGAGGTCACTTTCATATGATACCAAAATCCTCACACTGGTTTTAAAATGGAACATGCTACAACCTCTTAAAGACCTAAATCTAGTTAAGGGGGCCGGGATTTATATTCTGGGGCTCTCACTGGCTAAAAAAATATTTTATTTATTCCAAAAAACAATCCAAACTTCTCAAGTAGTGAAAGTGTGATCAAGTAAGAAACTTCAGCTTTATAAAATACAGGAAAATATGTGAAAAAGATAATTTCATTAGTAAAATATCTTATTAAAAAATAGGTAAAAACACCAACATTAGATACTTGCGAGGCTGGACCACTAGCTGTCCCACACCCCAGCATCCTCAGCTGTGTGCTGGATTAGTTTCTGTCCTCATGCTACACACACATTGGTGTTGGTAGCACAGAGTGTTGAAGTATGAGATGCAGCCATGTGTTTTGCTAGTAAACAGGTGGCTGTGAGAGGTTTGTGTCTCCTGGCAGAGCAGCAGATGGTCCTGTTACTATATGAGATATTTTGGTGTGATTTGTCCCTCGTGTTACGAGTGATACGTTTCTGGCCTGCAGCTTTGGAATACGATCTGCTAAGATATGATACTTACAGTAAAAATAAACCTCGTACTCCTTTAGCAGAGATGTTTGCAAAGTGAAATCAGGGTTTGGGCGGATGGAGGCGGTGGCCCTGCAGCGTGTGGTGACACTGTCTCTGGGTGTCTGCAGAAAAAGGCTCCTGGTGTGTGGGATGAATAATGCAAAGTCACCTCTGTCATGTTTAACCTGCAGCGCTTCAATTATTGATCAGGCTCAGCCGCGGTCCGGCCCCGCGGGCGGACTGACAACAGGAAGAGGAGGAGCAGCACACACTCAGATCCTCCTCACATACAAACACAGTTGAGCTGAGTGTTACATGCCACATGTGAACTATAATCAGTCTGTTATCAAGGCCAGAGTCCAGTCTGTGCTGTTGTTGTTTGTCCTGTTGTTGCTTGCACTGCATTATGGGTAGAATTCTGCTGATATGGCAGGAATATTTCTATGATGTGTACACAATTTTACAACACATTTTTTAGGATGATATGTTTTCCCAGAAATCATCACGATAAACGATAGTATTGTTGCATCGATGTTGTTTTAGTTTTATAACCATATTAGAACATGATGAGTTCATCCTTTTCCACAACAATGCATTTTTAAATCTCAAGAATATTAAACATTGGAATTGAAATGTGGAAAATAAATATTAAAATATCCTAGATAAATGAAACATGAATAAATACACTACAACCAAAACAAATAAAATTGACTTTCAGGCTCTGTTAACAAAACATTGCACTTTATCAACACTGCAATATTATGTATTATATTATTTTATTATTAAAATAACATATAAACAGCTGGAATGGCTGCTTGGGAAATGTAGTTTTATTTCAGCAATTCGTTCCGCCTGTCAATCATTTGCATCATTACTTTAAACACAAAAAAGCACAAAAAGTCACACATGTCAACGACAATATATTGAGTCCAGAAAAAATTATTGTGTCCATTTTTATATATTGAATGATGAGTCGATATAGTAATTATTGTGACAGGCATATATACAATACTAGTCGTACACTGAAGTCAAATCCTTAAACTCAAGCAGAAGGTGCTACATGTCAGCTAATATTTCTGCCCTTTGTCAGAATTGACAAAAGACTCTAAGCTTCTGTACATTTCTGGGATATAAATAATGATTTTCTTCATTGTTGAGTGTTGCAGGGGGGATATTTTTTTGACAAAAAGCCATTCCATTGGATTTTGGATTACTGCAGAAAATAAGTTCTTTGATACATTTAAGTGCATGATTCTTCTCCCACATTTGTTCAGCATGATGAAGAGGAAGATTTGATGATTTTTGAGCATAAAAGCAATCACCACAAGTAACAAATCTTCACCGCAAAACTTCAAACTTTTTTGTTTAGAGATATGATTTATTATGTTAATTTTCCTGTCAAGCTTCAAAATTGTGGGGTATTTACTGACATATTTTATGTTGTAGAATAGGCCGTGAAAATTTCTGAAGCGTTCTTAAGCTTTTCTGTGTAATGAAACACAATGAAACTGGACTCATTCCTGCAGCACTCAATTTCTTAATCTTTATATAAAAAAAAATAATGTATATGTATATATTATAATGATGAATTTAGACTGTTAATTGTTAAAAATGTCCAAATGAACATCTTTAGATTTCTTGTTTTCTCTTAACAACAGGCAAAACCCAAAGATATTGAGTTTACAATTAAATAAAACAAAGTATAGCAGCAAATCAAAAACTTTTGAGAAGCTGCAACCAGAGATGTCACAGCCAAAAACTGTCCATGGAGTAAATTCATCAACATCAGGACTAATGATGTGTAGCAGAACTATTATCACCTGCTCAGCGACAGAGCATGAAGTGAAAACACTCCCATTACATTACCTAACTCCAGGGTCCTTTTCACCATGCGGGAGATGAACTGACATATTTTTAGGTCATGTGAGTCATCTTACTTCTACAGTTTAGTTTGTAGTGTAAGAGGATCAGTGAAGTGAGGTTGAGTTTCTCTGTGAACCAGGGTTCAGTCTGCAGCCAGAAAACATCTGTTTGGTGCAGATGAAACCATAAACCTCTAAAGAAAAGGGGGCCGAAATTGAATTATATTTCTTCTACTAAACATGACACTGAGGCACGGTCCAGGACACATCAGACATATTTTTAAAAAGCTGTTTTTAGGAACAATGCTCAATGCTCAGCTACTATTTCCTCTGAACTCTTTCCCCTACATCAGGTATGTCCAAACTATTCCTGAAAGGGCCATGTGTCAGGATTGCATGTTTTCCTTCCAACCAAGCAGAAGCACAACATGCATGAGTCATTTAATCAGCTGATCTAAGGGTTCAAACAGCTGATCAGTAGAATCAGGTGTTTTCTGGATTGATTGGAACAAAAATCTGCAGCAGCATGGCCCTTCATGGAATAGTTTTGACATGCCTACCCTACATGTTATAATAATTTTTTTTGCCTACCCTACATGTTATAATACATTTTTCATTTTACAATTCATTTTCATTTTTCATTTTTCAGGAAAAGTTAAGTAGAGATTTAGTTAACCCATTTAAGCTGGGAAAGCATTACTGCATTTCTACCATTAAAACCGGGGGCGATGTTGCGTTATTCTACCATTAAAGAGTGTCGCAATGCAACATGGGACTTTTCCAGAACTTTGAAATCATCACAGAAAAAAGAGACAAAATTACCACCAAAATACACAAAAAGACACAAATTGACTAAAAAAAGACCCAAAAAAGACACAAAATGAGAATACATGTGGGAGTGTCGCAATGCAACATGGGACTTTTCCAGAAGTTTGAAGTCATGGCTGAAGACGACTATAGCGGAGGGAGCTCAGATATAACAGCTTTATAACATACTTTTTGAATTTCATTTCTATCTGCTACAGAGGCTGAAAAATCTATTATTTTGTAGGAAGCGTTGACACTTCTGTTGAATTTCCAGAAAAACTTCATGTTTTAGGGGGTTATTTTAAAATCGCCCAGAGGTTTTACAGGCATATTTTCCAGGTGTTTTAGGCCTAAATGGGTTAAAAAGAGCATTAACTTGCAAGTTGCTCTTTAAGATGAGTAACAGAAGTCATACTGTATGTGTGAATGTTGAGATCCAACATGGTGTCTTGTCCTCCAGAGGCGACCCGGACAGGTGTGACATCTGGGGCAACACGCCGCTCCACCTGGCAGCTGCCAACGGCCACCACGCCTGCCTGTCCTTCCTGGTGGCCTTCGGTGCCAACGTGTGGTGTCTGGACAACGACTACCACACCCCGCTGGACATGGCCGCCACCAAGGGACACATGGACTGCGTCCGCTACCTGGACTCCATCGCCGCCAAGCAGATCTCCCTCAACCCAAAGCTGGTCGGGAAGCTCAAGGACCGGGCGTTCCGCGCCGCCGAGCGCCGCATGAAAGACTGCGCCAAGCTGCAGAAGAAGCACCGAGAACGCATGGAGAGGAAGTTCATGAAGGAGTCGGCGGCTTTGGACAACCTGGACGCCATCAGCTTCTCCAGCTACACCAGCGGCAGCACGCTGAGCCGCAAGTTCAACACCGTCACCTCCAACATGCCATACTCGCAGGTACCTCTAGATCTAGCTGCTGTTCTTTTAGCTCAGCTCTTAGCAGGATATAAAATCAAATTAAATATACTTAAATAAAATAAAACAAAACAAAACATTATAAAGTCACTGTCACTAAAATAAAACAAGATAATAAATAAAATAAAATAAAAGGAAAACATAGTAAATACTAACAAATAATATAAATAATAAAAAAATGAAATAAAATAAATATTAAATACTAACAAATAATATAAATAATGAAAAATAAAAATAAAATAAATATTAAATACTAACAAGTAATATAAATAATAAAAAATGAAATAACATTATTAAACAAATTAAATATAAAATGACAAAAAATTTAACAGTATATAATTAAAATACAGAAGCTCAGCTCTCAACATATTACATAATGAGTTTCTTTCATCAATCTTTCTGAAAAGCCTCTGAGAGTTTAAAACAAGTATTAGGGTTTTTTTGGCCACTTGGGGGCAGCACCTTGTAAACACAACATTGATTTTTTGCACCTTACGAAGTTTAGAAGGTGAAAGATCTGACCTCATTCCCAGCTCATGAAATACAGACAGACAGGCTCTTGATTGGTCTGTATGAGACGCACCAACCAGGATTAAAACCTAACTCCAGTTAATAAGTTAGTCAGTAACTCATAGTAACCCACACAGATTTTGCACCAAATTACACCCCGCCTAGGGGTAACCTTCCTTTTTCCCAACTCCCAGAGATGAAGAGGACCAGAGTATGCAGTCCAACACAAATTTATTCTTTTTATCTTCAGGGTGTGCTTGGCCAACAAAACAAGCAAAACATCTTTCAATTGAAACCAACTTACCTGCCTCCCTAACACAAAAAAGGAAAAAAAACTATTCACCCCTACCTACCAGGACTACACCCACACTGTGTGGTCTGGCTGGAAGTCAGGAAAAAGGAGAGGCCAATCATCTCCGGCAGACATCCTTTTAAAGCTGAAATACAATGTATCTCATTTCCAACCAATTCTAGAAATAGACATGGAGAAAATGAAGAAATAAAAACACAGTAATTGGCTAAATAAACATCAGTACTGTATGTTTAGTGCCGTGGATCATACAACTTTGGGATCCTGTTTGATCTTTTTCCTAACCTCTGTACTTTCCCGTCAGGCCACCCTGCACTCCACAGCCAAGGGCAAGGCCAAGATCCAGAAGAAGCTGGAGAAGAAGAAGCAGGTGGACGGGACGTTCAAGATCTACGAGGACGGGAGGAAGAGCGTGCGCTCGCTGTCCGGCCTGCAGCTCGGCAACGACGTCATGTTCCTGAAGCAGGGCACGTACGCCCACCCCCGGGAGCGCTCGCGCCTCAACATCCGCGACATGTTCCCCCGAGACGACGACGACGCCGACACCGTCTCCCGAGCCATGAGCGACCCGGGCCTCCACGAGGCCGCGTACTCCGAGATCAGCGCCGACTCGGGCCGGGACTCCCTGTTCACGCGGCCCGGCCTCGGCACCATGGTGTTCAGGAGGAACTATCTGAGCGCTGGGATGTTTGGGATTGGCCGGGAGGAAGGGAGCGTAGCGGGCAGCGAACCTATCGGCCGGGCGCCAAACGTCCGTCTGAGGGGAAACCTGCCGCGGCGCTCGCCCAGCTTGGACGAGGACAGCATCGGCAGCGCGCTGAGCCTGCAGGAGAGGAACCTGCAGGAGCTGCCCTGGGAGGAGACGGACGTGGCGCTGGACGAGGACCTGGAGCCGGAGAACAGTCCTCTGGAGACCTTCCTGGCCTCGCAGAGCCTCGGGGAGTTCATGACGATCTTCAGGAGGGAGAAGATCGACCTGGAGGCTCTGCTGCTCTGCTCCGACCAGGACCTCAGCAGCATCCACATCCCTCTGGGCCCCAGGAAGAAACTTCTGGACGCCTGCAAGAGACGACTGGACACCATCGAGGAATCGGAGGCCATCGAAGACACCGAGCTCTGAAGGTCAGTGTGAAGTCATCTGCATGAGAAACACCAGGGAAACCTTTCATGTTTCATATAAGCTTCTGTTTTTGCATCAGGATATCGTGTTAGTGACATTTAAGACAAATTGGAGAAAAAAAAGAAATATAGATGGCCTTGATTTTGACCCCAAATCTACTAGTTTTTTTTTTCCAATTTATTAATTCTTCTTTTCGAACCGAAAAAAATAAACAACAACATAAACTACAACAGCATAGGCTAGATGCATACATATACATATACATACACATACTCACATAGGCACCATTCAACAGATGTACATAAACATATAAACATTTACACACATACATTACATATAGCGCTATACATATACATGCATCCACCCCGTCTAAGTAATAAGATAGATATAAGAACCAGTTAACTTAATATTCAATACGCATTTCCTTATATAATTTTGGTCAGAAAAAAAAGGGAGTAGGCTGAAGTAAAAAATACTTTCATTCTACATTTTCTTCCTCTATATATAGCCACTTAATGTCAAATAAATATGTATTATATTTTTAGCTGAGAGGTGATAGAACGTTGTTAAATCAAGACATTTTGCTTTGCCATTTTCCCCAAACTAGCTAGTGTAATCTAAACTACTGACCTAGGCTGTTTCATAGTGATATTTTTTGTTGATTGTTACATTACTGTGACTGAGTATTTTGATTTGTAAGGTATTTTATTCAGCGGATTAGACAAGAACATAGGGCTGGACGATATGGACCAAAAGTCATATACCGATAAATTAAGGCTGAATATCGATATACCATAGATATCCCAATATTTTTATCTCAAAGTGAGAGCAAATGTTCAATCAAAGTCAAATATAACATGTAACAAGTAGTTTTATTGAAACAGTTTATTTAAGTGAACATAGATACTGTATAACAACAGGAGGACCTTTTTTTAAAAAAGGTCCTCCTGTTTTTTTAAAAAGGTACTTCTGTTGTTAAAAAATCAAAGGTCCCTAAAGTACACATTTAAATAAATAAAAAAATCCTAAATAAAAGCTGTAGCTTGCCTGGAGCAAGAATCACAGTGCACAATTTGAACTATATTGATATATGTGATATGGTCTAATTCACATTTTTTTTTAAATATATCAATATATCTTTTACAGCCCTACAAGAACAGACATGTGGTTTTTTGATATTATTATGGAGGAAACTAAACTTTATGCTTTAAGCTTTATTTGTAATGCTGAGAAAAAGTTCTGTTTATCGCTTCTGTTCCATCAGCTGTTGGTTCTGATGCACAGAGGAACTTTATGCACATGGGCAGAAGTCAAAACTTTAGATATTCCACCTGAAAAAGTAGTGTAGGTTTGAACTATTCTATCATTTTTGTGCATTATGTCTAAGAAAGTAAACCAACACAGCCGCAGACATTTCACTTTCTTCAAAAGGCTTTTTTACCGGCTGAATGTCTCCATCCAGTGGCCAGTTGTGATATTACAAGACTAGATTGTTTATTGGAGTTTAGTCTTACTTCATGTTCTTCTCTCTTTATTTACAGGATAAAAACAGAGTGAAGTGCCTCCCTGTACTGTTAATGTTCCTCCTGCAGTCTGTGGAGGAGACTCACTGAAACTATGAAGAGAATGAATAAACATTTTTTTGGAAAGCTTTGCCACAAACACAAACACACAGTCTGCTCTGTGTTTGGATCTCCTCCAGTCAACTTTATCTTTACATACTGTATTAACTCACGTATTAACGGATGATTTTATGTATTAGTGGATGTACTTTACCTTTGAGTATAATGTTGATTGTGTCTTTATTGTACAGTTTTCTTACTTTAAACGTGTTATTTTATCAGTGGCACATACACGGTGACGTACTGTTTATGACGTTATTTATGAATGAAAGTAGAGAGACGGTTGCTCTGCAAACACTGCTGCAAGAGTAAGGAGGTGAGGTCGAGTGTGTGTGTGTGTGTGTGTGTGTGTGTGTGTGAGCGTGTGTGTGCATGTGTGTGCTAGATAACAATGTTATCTCAGGTTGCTCTGGGTGTATTTGGTTTCACTGAAGGTCTGTGTGTGTGTGTGTGTGTGTGTGTGTGTGCACTTGAGAGTGTGTCTGTGCATGAATGTTCATTTAGTAAAATGTGTTTTTGTATCTGAAGATGTCCCTACAACCATGAATATGTTTTGTTAAAATAAATTGAATATTATAACTGGTCTGTGTGTGAGTACACTGTAATAAATCATTCTGTAGTCATTTAATTTTACTTAATATATTTGATAAAATGTATTAAATATAAATGCGTCCTTGATTTTGAGGCAGTTGTTTAAGTAACTTTAACATAAAAGTGTTTGAGATAGAATCTGCTTATTTTGACCACATTAAATATAATCTTTTTGTGTATGTAATTCTAAATCAAGAGAATTTTCAATGAATCCAACACAATAGAATTAGTCCGTTTTTAATTGACAGGCACTTCCTGTTAAGTTGTTGTCAACTCAATTTGTAATCCAATCCAATCCAATCCACTTTATTTATATAGCACAATTTTAGCAAACACAAGGTTTCCAAAGTGCTGCACAAACAATAAATACATAACACAATACAAAGAGATGTAGTAAACAATAGAACAGTAAGATGCAATAAGATAAAATAAACTAGAAATGGGATAAAAATAAATAAAATAAAATGTAATTGTAACATAGTTAGATTTAATTAATAATATTGCATGCGATCTGTTGCCTCAATTTTATTGAATAGCTATTGTTTACGTTTTTTTACAGTGTAAATTGAAAGACACTACGTCTTTCCTTAAACTTGAAATAATTAAATACACAATGAGAGGATCTACTGATTCCAATTATTTCTGACTTTAAGGACTTGCTGGTCTGTCAGATTAAGTGTCTTCTTTCCTTATTTTTCTTTTCCATTTGTTGGATTTATGTGAGGGTCAACTTTGATTGAGCCAGGATCAGGGTGTTTTTTTATTTTATTTTATTTTTTACTTGGGTAATTTAATTTATTAATTTCTATCTTTTTTTACAGTGTATATTTCGACCAGTGTGAGCTTCTCCCCTGCACCTTTCTTGTAGAATGAGTGACACTGACGGATGATTAGTGCTTGTATAAATAAAAGCAGCGTGCTGCGGGCTGTGGGAGGATGTTAGTGTGTCTGGCAGGCGGCCTGCTGCTCTTATGTTCCCTCCTCTGCAGTATCTGCTGTCCTCTGGAGTAAAAAGTACACACACTCTGTTTTAAAGAGCCCGCTGCAGCCAGCATGGCCTCCAGCCCGGGACACTGAGCTGACACCAGATCTGTGTACTCAACTCACATGTGCTCTCACCTGCGCCAGCTCATAAACACGCCCCGACCACCACCACACATTCTGCACATCAGCATCTCCTGAACCTTTCCCCCAGTGAAGGAACAACTGAACAGCCACTGTTAATCCACTCCTTTCTCCCTCTCCTTTCCCAGGACGTTTGCCAAGGTTACAGCAATGGGAGGGAGGGGGAAAGGGGAGGGGGGAGCTGCTGACACAAAGGAGCACAAGGGGCCGAGCCACATGCACAATGTATGAGACACCAGAGAGGAGGGAGCAGCCGACTCCGAGCTGAGCAGCTGCACTTCTGCGTGAGGATTTTTGAGGATTTCCATCACATCACAGGGCAAGATTACTTCTCCGGGTCGTGGGACAATAAATTCCACTGCATCGGAGTCAGCTGACGGAGGAGGGGGGGAGAGAGGAAACAGAGTAAGAGAGATGAGGAGGTAGAAGAGGAGGGAGGCTCTTGAAGCAGCAGGAAGGGGGCCGGGCCTCTCTGACAATGCTTCTCACCAATAAGGACTTTCGTAATGCTAACTTTGACCTGTGGACTCTCTGCTCTGGGTGCAGCAGCGTGTAGCAGGAGGACTCAGAGCCAGAGTGCAGGCTGACGGGGCTCTGAGTCGGTCGCCAGCACAGGAGCTGACATGCAGAATGTACCGGAGGAGGAGGAGGGGAGCAGGAGGAGGACGGGGGAGACGGTGGTAGGCGGGAAAGGAGACCCGGAGGTGAGGAAGGACGGAGGAGAGCAGGAGGAGAAGGAGTCTCTGATGATGGAGCTGACCAGGCTGGTGCAGAAGATGGTGAAGGAGAGCAGCTGGTGGGAGAGGAGAGGAGTCGACTGCAGCATCCTGGCAGCTGCCTTCCTCTGCCTGCCGCCCGGTGAGACTCACAACCTCACACAACTTTACACAACTTCACACAACTTTACACAACTTTACACACTGCAAATGATTTGGTTCTTACCAAGATAAAAAAAAAAGAAGTGTTACATAATTGTTTTTGAAAAAAGAAAAAGTCCTTTTTTCTCACTGTATGTACTTTTGCCTGTCAGAAGTGTTAGATACTTTATCTTGTTTGAAGAGTTAATTTCTTATTTTAAGTGTTCAACATTTCTAGATTTAATAATCTTAATTTAAGAAATCTTGTCAAGTGAAATTATCGGTCCATGCAGCAAGATCATTTCCATCAGATTTAGTGTTTTTATCTTGTTTTTAGACACCGCTTTTTTGCAGTGTACAACTTCACACAGCCTCACACAACTTCACACAACTTCACACAACGTTACACAACTTCACACAACTTCACACAACCTCACACAACTTTACACAACTTCACACAACCTCACACAACCTCACACAACCTCACACAACGTTACACAACGTTATACAACTTCACACAACCTCACACAACCTCACACAACTTCACACAACTTCACACAACCTCACACAACCTCACAGAATTTCACACAACTTTACACAACCTCACACAACCTCACACAACTTTACACAATCTCACACAACCTCACACAACCTCACACAACTTCACACAACCTCACACAACTTCACACAACCTCACACAACTCCACACAGCCTCACACAACCTCACACAACTCCACACAGCCTCACACAATTTCACACAACCTCACACAACCTCACACAACTTCACACAACCTCACACAACCTCACACAACCTCACACAACTTCACACAACTTCACACAACCTCACACAACCTCACACAACTTCATACAACCTCACACAACTTCACACAACCTCACACAACCTCACACAACTTCACACAACCTCACACAACTTCACACAACCTCACACAACCTCACACAACTTCACACAACCTCACACAACCTCACACAACTTCACACAACTTCACACAACCTCACACAACTTCACACAACTTCACACAACTTCACACAACCTCACACAACTTCACACAACCTCACACAACCTCACACAACTTCACGCAACCTCACACAACCTCACACAACTTTACACAACTTCACACAACTTCACACAACCTCACACAACCTTACACAACTTCACACAACTTCACACAACCTCACACAACTTCACACAACCTCACACAACCTCACACAACTTCACACAACCTCACACACCTCACACAACTTCTATATTTGACTATATTTAAGTAGCATTACAAAACATTTTACATAATGTTTCTGCAGTTTAAATTGCCTAAATTTGTTGTTAATGTTTTTGTTCATTGAAACAATGACAAAATGAGGCAACTGTGTAACAACACCTTTATCTTTCTTGTAAAAAAATAGTTTTTTCAATAAAACATTTTCCAACAAGTTTACATGGCAAAACAATGACAAGGTGTAGTTCACCCTCAAAGAGGCTGTACAGTTAAAACACAGTGAAAATTCAGTTACAAATAAAAACAATTAAAATGAACAGTATTGATCAAACATTAAAAGCAGTTGTGAACAGGTTTTAACACGTTCTTTGAAGGTAGTTGAATGTGAGCAGCCTGTGATGTTTTTTGGGTGAGTTTAAAACAAAAATATTAACTTTTTGTTACTATGGTGAAGTGAGATGGAGTTAACCGTGAGTCGGGCCACTTATTCCACTTCAGTGTGTAAAGGTCGACTTTATCCAGAATTCTGAAGCTCCTTCACAGCTGGACAGATCGGAACGTCCCACAGGGAGCTTCAAGGGCTTACCCAAACTTAGTTTAGAGAGTTTGAAGAGTTATTATGTAAATTCTTTTGGTGTTGTTAGTGAAATGTCCCTCAGTAATGAGACAGAGTGGCTGAAGTCCTCTCAGGTCTAACAGTCGCTCCTCAAGGCTGAAGCTCAGATCTCTATCTGCAGAAGTTGCAGCGAGGTCGTCAGATATGATAACAGCTTCTCTCATCTCATCTGCAACACAAGACAGAGATGTTACAGCACACACACACACACACACACACACACACACACACACACACACACACACACACAGGCTATATACATGTGCATTTCAATAAATTAGAATATCATCAAACGTTTATTTATGTCAGTAATTCAATTCAAAAAGGTGAAATAACACATTATATACAGTAGATCCATTACACACTGAATGAAACATTTCATGTCTTCATTTATTTAATTTCTTCTAATTATAATGATTATGGCTTACATTTAATGAAGAACTAAAGTCAGTGTCTCAAAAAAATTGAATATTACAAAAGACCAATTTTAAAGAAAGTATGTTTATTATAGAAATGTTGGTCTCTGAACAGTATGCCCATAGATATGACTCAATACTTGGTATTTGACTTGAACTACTGGAAATAGACTTTTCCATCATATTCTAATGTATTGAAATGCATCTGTATATACAGATTCACAGATCTTAAACATCCAGCGGTGTTCAGATACTAAAGACAAATTATTTTCTTGTGTGTTTTGTCTCAGAGTCTCTTTATTCTTCAGTTGAAAGACTTTGAGTCTCCTGAATGTCCTTGTCTCGTATCGTACGGAATTTGTCATTGACCTGTGCTGAAGCTTTCAGTTATTGTTTATTGTCTTTAATACTTTATTAGAGCAGTTAACATGCATTTAACATTTCCTGACACATGATGTTGTTCATACTTAAAGCATTCCTGCAAAGTTTATGTGTTTTATAGTGGAAAAAGTAACCAGAGAATACCTGGAATCACCTTAAATCAGACAGATATTGTCTTTTCTATCCTAATATTCATTGGCAATGCAATTTATGTGCCTTGAGAGCATACAATGCATTTATTATTGGCAAATATGTGTTGATAACATGTAGTTTCACATCTTATTCTGACTTTTTTTCATCCACATAATAACAAGCAGACACATTAATACATTATAATAACTATAAACTGCCAAGAAATAAAAACTTCTAGAGCCCAAGATGATGTCTTAAGATTGATTAAAATGCAATCTACCACTTATTTTCCCTATTTATATAATAAATATAATGAAAACTCTCTCTTAATGTTCCTGTAGCATGAGCTGATGTCTTCATAATGCTTGTTTTGTCTGATATAACAGTCCAAAACCACAAAATATGTTTAATTACCACAGAAAATAATTAAAAAAAAGCTTTAAATATTCACTTTTTAGAGGCTTAAACCAGTGAAATTGTTTCTAGATTATCAAAAATGTTGCCAGTTAATGACCAATCTATCATTCTCGTATGGACCCTTAGAATTAAAATAAAATTAATACATCAACTGATAATTGCCTCATTCATTAATTTAAGTGAAACATTTACAAACAGTTATTTTTATGTTTGAAATACAAACGGAGCTATTTCTGTTGACTGGTTACATTCATACCATCATTCTCCTTTAACTGGGTCGCTGGTTTCACATTCTGACCTCAATTAGGACGATTAGAGTCTATTGTGAGTCTGTCAGTCGATCATTGGAGGTGACAGCCCAAAAAAAACACCCACAGTACACATTTAGTTACCACATTTTGTCTATTTGTGTCGACAGATTTCTTGTAAATTCACCAATAGTTAATTAGACAATGCCTCATTTGCATATTTAAACATGCAATTTCAGAAAACTTGTAACACAAAAAACTAACTGTCTTCATGTCAGTAATCAGCTGGAGAAGTTTCTGTTGATTTCTGTTAGTTTTTGTGGTGTTGGTCAAGATGTTTGGAATTTTACAATCCATATCTCTATCCATAGTTTTGTTTACTCAGATTGACTTTTTTCTCAAACTTTGAGCCAAAAAAATCTGCACTTAAGCACTTAAACACAGCAAACTCTCCAGTCTGTAATCTGACATTTTTAACAGAGTTTTGTTAGAAAAATAAACAGTTTACAGTTGTGTATATGTCATTTAAAGAACTTTTTATTCCTAAAAACATGTATAAAAAAAGAGATATCGTCTGTAAAAAAGAAAACTTTGACTCTAATATGTGAACAAAATGAAACTAGAATCTGTCTTTATCCAATGTTCAGATTTCTTCTCTGAAAATGTATGCAAATATTTAATGAAAAATGCACAATTTGCACATTTAAGCATAAAATGTCTACAAACTTGTAATGCAACAAAGAATTGTACAAGGTTTGATGCCACTCCGTGCTGCAGTTAAAGGATTACTGCTGCATTCTTCTGCAGCTTTTATAATTTCTCTCAGATGAATCCACACAGTGATCTCTCCCTGCTGTATGAGGGCGAATAAATACTCATTCTGGAGTGAATTTAGTGCCTCAGAGCGCCTGAGGAGACATCTGTCGTCGGCATCACAGAGCTCGTGACTTATCACCAGAAATAGTCCTGCGCTTTGACACAGCAGGTGCCGAATATTAGCACACTTTGATTGGGTTAGGAAGGAAACATGTCACCCAAAACCAGCCGAGCAGGCGAGCCTCTCACTGCTGCTGCTGCTTTATTATTGTTATTATTATTATAGTTTAAAATGTTCCCACAGAGCAACACACTGACACTGCAGAGCATTACTATTTAATGTGGTCAGAGTGAGGTCCTTTATCTTAGAACTGAGTTCACTTACAGGAAGCTAGTATAAATATTTAAATGTTTGTGGATATTGGATTGAGTGATCACAGCTGAGTGCAGGATGATAAAGACAATAATGATACTTTAAATGCAGAACATGCTCGTTTCTGCAGCAGTAAACAGAAGGATTGCAGGTGATGTAATTGTGCAGGATAATAAAGAAAATAATGAGAATCAAAGTGCAGAAAATGCTTTTTTTCTGCAGCAGTAAATAGGAGTGCAGGTGATGTAACTGTGCAGGATAATAAAGAAAATAATGAGAACTAAAGTGCAGAAAATTATTTTTTCTACAGCAGCCAAATGGGAGTGCAGGTGATGTAACTGTGCAGGATGATAAAGACAATAATGAGAATTAAAGTGTAGAAAATGCTTTTTTTCTGCAGCAGTAAATAGGAGTGCAGGTGATGTAACTGTGCAGGATAATAAAGAAAATTATGAGAATTAAAGTGCAGAAAATGTTTTTTTTTCTGCAGCAGTCAATAGGAGTGCAGGTGATGTAACTGTGCAGGATAATAAAGAAAATAATGAGAATTAAAGTGCAGAAAATGTCTTTTTCTGCAGCAGTAAACAGGAGTGCAGGTGATGTAACTGTGCAGGATAATAAAGAAAATAACGAGAATTAAAGTGCAGAAAATGCTTTTTTCTGCAGCAGTAAATAGGAGTGCAGGTGATGTAACTGTGCAGGATCCTGTGATGCTCAGACTCACCTGCAGGATCCAGTTTCATCCTCACACCTGATCTTCCTGCTGACAGTGACACCGTGTGCAGAGTCTGCCTGGCTGAGTGCTCTCTGATAACAGACCTGATCTAACTAATGGATTAATGGATGAATACTGTGTGCCGTGTCTTGCAGCCTTCCTGCTGCTGAGCTCCTCTCGGCTGCTGGTCTTCTCGGCCGGCGTGCTGCTGATGGGCTTGGCCCACGCCGTCATCACCATCAAGGGGACACATCTGGCGAGCCACGGGTCTCTGAGCGAGTCTCAGGCCTGGGGGAAGGTCTGGGCCGTCTTCTTTATCGAGGTGAGACGTTCACAAATACATTGCAGACGATCATTAAACACCTGAGGACAGCTCACTCTCACACGCAGCTCTGCTAGAAATACTTCTGATGGAGTGGCCTTGTGGACACTTAAAGGAGACAGTTTGACAGTTTGGAGAAAAGTGCTTGTTGAGTGTGCTTGGAAGAGCCATTATATATATATATATATTTATTTTATTTTTTATTTAACCTTTATTTAACCAGGTCGGTCCCACTGAGACACAAAGACCTCTTTTTCAGGGGAAGCCTGGCCAATATACTCTCCACTGGGCTTCTTCCTATTATTCTTCCGTTTCTTCCGTGTTTTTTTCGGTTGACTACTCCTCCCAGAGTTTTGGTCGCACATACATTAAAGGTATCAAATCGACTGTCTCAGCCATGACAAGTGTACTATGACTTTTCTAAGGGTTTCGGCAAACGGTTTTCAAGTTATTTGGCAAAAACAAAAAAATCCCCCCAATGTTACCCTATTGAGAGGCTAGAGTGAATGACATCACAGCTAGAGTGTAGAGGAAGAGAAAAATCTGTCAAAAAATAAATTCGGAAACTGCGCTCGAGGCTGAAATAATTTATACGAAGAAACGTAGGAAATTTGGCCTTCTCACTCATATTGGTCTGCTAAAGCTGTCAGAGTTATAGTTTGGGCGTAGGACGCACAGATGATCCACCAACACACACCCACAGCCTCATAGACCGCCATGGTAAAAAGGAGGGAACATTTCTGGAGGAAAGCAGAGGTACCAGTTTCTTCTGATCGCTCTAAAAAACAATTTCTTTATTTTTCTTCACAATCATATGTAGACGTTCAGGAAGAACTCAGGATGCTCAAAGTGAAGTCGGTTCACTGATAGGAGCTTCGGTTTGGACAAAAATGCTTTTTGCTTGAAGGGAATTTTTTGTTGTTTTTTGCTCCATATAAGTGGCGTCAAATGTCACGGGAGCAGCTGCAGTTGATTGCTCTGAATAATGTATGGGTGAGAGTCATGGGCCAGAGTCAAGCACACTTAAAATTTATTTAGAAATTTTGTAGTTTGCTTTCTTGCTGAGAGTTACAAGAGAAGATTGATACCACTTTCTGCACAGACGTAGCCACCATTACCTCACCAACACTGCGTACACTCCAGCTGATATTGACTTTATTAGGAGGCTAAAATAGATTTCCAATAGAAGGACTAATGCTCTCTTTAAAGCCACCAGACTCTAACTCAAAAACAATTTATCCTCACAGAACACAGAAGCTGTCGGCCTGTTGATCAATATCACTGCCAGAATAAAAAAAACTCGATTTTGGTTTAAAACAAAATGTATTTACCCTAAATGTACCCTGTTGCTGTCAGAAGGTAACCACCAGTGGCGGTTCTACACAGGGGCCTACAGGGGCCACTGTCTGGCGTGGCCCCTGAGTCAAATTAATAATAAAATGATAAATGTATAACAAATAATGACGGAACAATTCTTACAAATTTTTTGTTCAAACAATATTTCATTGTAGACAAAAGGAACCCAGAATCTGTACATTGTATAAAAGTTTAAATGTGCAATAAAAGCTTGTGCATATATACAGTCACGGAAATAAATATTTGATAATGATTTTGGTTATTATCAAGAAAACCATGGAAAATGTCTAAATATCAGCTCTTAAATTAAAATCTTATCAGCTTTTTTTTGTTGTTATCATTATATTTGTCCAAACAAAAGTACATTTAGTTGTACCAGGCATTAAAATGAACAAGAAATTAAAGAAAAAGGGTGGTCCAACTCTTTTTTTCAATGACTGTATACATAAAAAAGATCATTCTACCTGTTCTGTACTTTAAAAAAAAGGCAGTAGCACAAAAATGAGATGTCATTGTCGTAATATATATATATATATATATATATATGTATATATATGTGTGTGTGTGTGTGTATATATATATATATATATAGTTGGCAAATCGCATTGTTTCAATTAAAGTATTTGTATATTCCAAATATACTTAAATTTAATTTTTAAATAAGTTAAAATAAAGGTTTTGAATGCTTAAATATCATCTTTGCCATTTGCCATGTGTCCCTCTGATAAACACAGTAACACTGGTCTAGAACCACCACTGGTAACAACACCTGAAGACACAGCATCCTTTTAGTCTATTTCCCTCTAAATAAACCATAATTTATTGAATGAACATCATGCTGTAATCAAGAAGACTTGAAACTAACAACTGAGACCATATGAGAATGTTTACTGAGTCAGTAGGATCATTTTATTCATTACAAGTCGACTTTTACAAGTAGGTGAGTCGCCCCCTGCTGGACATTAGAGAGAAAGCAGGTTTAAGGCACTTTAAAGTCAATGTGATGCTGTAGCCTGGCTCTGTCTAACAAAATAATCCTCCCAGCACTTTTTAAATAAGTTTCATGATTAACATCATATACATCATGTGTTTAATCTGTACAAACACAAAATATGAAGGTGTTTTAAGAGGACTGTTTCCCTAACAGGGACACCAAGAAGTCACTGTTACAACCAAGGAAACCAAAGAAAGTCTTTATAAAAGCACAACTTATCTTTCCTATATTTATTACTTAATATACTTTTACTGAAGCTTGATGTTAAGCGTACAGAAATGAGAGTGGGATCAATATTCTTTTCTAACTCTCTGCAAGAAATCTAATAAGTAAAGCTCCACAAAAGTGTTTTCTTTGAAAACCAGGAGGGAAACCAGAGAGCTACAGACCCTGTTTCACAATATATAATATAAAATGATATTGATCCAATCCCATATTTAATGGCTCTTCTTTGGCAAGTCCAAGTGATCTCCTGAGCTCCTTGAAGAGGAAATAATAAACTCATTTACTGGCACGTACGACTGTGGAAAGACCAATATTTACAGAGAGGAAATGATGTGATTAACACAGTAAAGCAGGTTATAAAACATTTAATAACCTCAGTGCTACAACAATCAGTTGAATGACCTGCTGCACATGTCATCCTCATGTTTACCCTCTGCTGCTCTTTGCCCTCGGCCTGTTTTTGGGCTTCTTATCAAAGCCAAGAGGAAAAGAAACACAATAAAGCTGTGCTGAAGTCCAGCAGCACGTGTGGATCCTCCAGATTGTTGCATCAGTGCGTGATGTTGTTGTTGTTTGTCCCATGTGTCGTGTGTTGGTGCTGTCAGATCTGCGGCTCCTTCTCGGCACGTGCCGGCGTCCACGGCCACATTAAGATGCATCACGCCCACACTAACGTCATCGGTCTGGGGGACTCCAGCGTGTGGAAGGTTCCCTGCCTGCCCCGAACCGTTTACCTGTTCATCGCGCCACTGGCCGTGCCCATCATCACGCCGCTCGTTGCTCTCGGTAAGAGGCACCACACACCGAGAGAGGCTCAGACGCATTTATATGGTGTCCCTGAGAGCTCACAGAGCTGCAACCTAAGAAAACACAAGCAAATACACAAAACACAACGTCACCCTGTTAAAATAATCGCCTAACTCATTTTTTCAAGTTTTGCAGGAAACACAAAAAACTTCACCAAAAGTGTAACATATGACATTTATTGACAATTTCACTCAAAAAGGATGTAACAAAGGATGGCTATTGGCATTGTGATAACACTGTGTGTAAATTATGTAACTTAAGAGAAATAAAGACTTAGGCAATTTTTAACATGCTTTTGTGACTGAACTAAGATATGGTAACACTTTATTTTGAAGGTGTCTACGATTTTACCATAGCTGGCCGGCGTCATGAGGAGATGATTTAGGCAAAAAAAATAATAATTTGACAAAAAATGACATAGGCGATTATTTTCACAGTGTGACGACAAGCAGATTGAGAAAACATCTTCATCAATTTGACAACACAAGCGCAGCATTTAGAAAACGCTGCAAAGACACAACAGAAGTGTTTCCAGAGGACACTTTAAAGTGATGCACACGTCTGGACATCAATAGCATGCTAGCATTAGCAGGCTAGCAAGACCAAGACCAACTCATTACCATTGAGAGAGACCAACTAAAACGTGTTAATAAAATAAATAACGTGATAATATCACGTTAATTCATGTTAATGATATTTTCATGTTATAATGTTGAACGTGAAATTATCATTATCTTGAAATAACGTGATAATATCAAGCGTGTCCAGATGTGTGCATCACTTTAAGTGTCCTCTGGAAACACTTCTGTTGTGTTGTGGTCTTTGCACACTTGTGTTGTCAAATTGATGAAGATGTTTTCTCAATTTTCTTGTGTTTTGTGTATTTGCATGTATTTTCTTAAGTTGCAGCGCTGTAAGCTCTCAGGGCCACCATACTTTTATGAGTTAACTCACATACTTCTACATTAAATGTGACCGCCAGCATAACGCTGAGATAGATTTCTCCCTGTCTGATCCTCTTTGTGTTCCCGTGTTAGCTCGCCTCTCTCACCCAGCTGTCAGTTTATTCTCAGGTGTGTGATTCTGTGCCTGCAGCTCACCTCAGAGGCCACTCTGCTGCCGTGGTGCTGAGGACCATGCTGATGGTCTCTCTGGGCCTCTACTCCCAGTACTGGCTGCTGGTCCACGTGTCCGGCTTCCAGTCGCCCCTCAGCACTCTGCTCTGCATGCTGGTGTGCAGAGCCATGTTCTCCATGCCGTACATCCACGTCAACATCTTCCAGGTGAGAAATACCTGCAGCTGGACTGTACATGTACAGAGTCCTTAGTGCAGTAAAAGTACCAACACCTCACTGTGAAATTACTCCACTACAGTAAAAGTCCTGCATTCAAAATTTACTGAAGTAAAAGTACAGAAGCATCAGAAGGAACTTAAAAACACACTGGGAAAGACAAAAACACCCCAAAACAAGTTTTACGACTAAAATGAACTT
This sequence comes from Centropristis striata, assembly GCF_030273125.1. Lineage (NCBI taxonomy): Eukaryota > Metazoa > Chordata > Actinopteri > Perciformes > Serranidae > Centropristis > Centropristis striata. The sequence goes on from NC_081537.1 coordinate 7,832,147, forward strand.
CATGTTGTATTAAAAAAGACTTGAAACTAAAAATTGAGACCATGAAATCTTTATGAGAATGTTTACTGAGGTCACAAATCAATCCAATCCACTTTATTTATACAGCACGGTTTTTAGCAAATACAAGGTTTCCATAGTGCTGCACAAATAAATAGATAAGACAATAAAAGCACAATAAAAAAAGATAAGTAGACACTAGAAGGATAAAATACAATAAGATAAAATTAAATAAAAATGAAAAGATATGGCGCTAAGAATAAAATAAATAAAATGAACGGCCCGCACAAAATGAAATATGTATGTATACACATAAAATCATAAAATCAAGTCAGAAGTAGGCTCAATTTCTCATAGACTTCAGTACAATCTGACTCTTTTGCAGCCAGTAGAGTCGCCCCCTGCTGGACATTAGAGAGAATGCAGGTTTAGTACTTTTTTCTCTGTTACTCTCTTTTCCAGCATTTTTATTTATTTTATTTGTATTTTTATTTTATTTTATTTTATTTTATTTTATTTTATTTTATTTTATTTTATTTTATTTTATTTTATTTTATTTTATTTTATTTTATTTTATTTTATTTTATTTTTTATTTATTATTTATTTATTTATTTATTTATTTTTGCCTTGTGCTTTTCTATATCAGTTATTAGTTACTCACTATAAAACATTTGCAGGAATGCTACAAGTATGAAGAACATGATGTGAAACAAATGTAACTTTCTATTAACACCCCCCAAAAAATTATACATTTAAAAAAGATATGTGATCTTAATAGTAGGGACCTGATGATGAGTTAAATGTTCATGTCTGTACCAAATTTCTTGGGAATCCATCACAAATATCCAATAGTCCAGATATTTAGCTTGAAGCCCAAAGTGATCAGCCGATAAAAAGATAAAAATAAGAATCAATAAGAAATAAGAAGTCAGTAGGATTCATCCTCTGGGGAACATGAATGTCTGGAGAAAATCTCTGCACCAAAGCAGTGGACTGACTGATGAACACATTGAAATCAGTTTTGGTTTGAGGTTTCTCATTACATTTTCTTTCTATTAAGATCATGTGAATGCTCTACAACTTTACCAAACACTAGATTCAGCCAGAAGTAGCCGGCACATGTGTTCTCTGACAGATTTGGTAAAGATTTAATGACTGTATGTTTGTGAACCGCCTGTTGTTCCTCAGACTGAGAGCAGCTTGTGTTTCGTGGATCAGACCGCTGAAGGACCGACGGATAAAAAGAACAGTTCATGCATGATTTTCCCAGATGGAATCTGAGCGCTGCAGCTCATTGTGCATTGTTCTGATCAAAGTGTGTGAAGGTGGATTAGAGAACAGGTTCTGGCTGTTTGTTCTCTGTGGGGGGTCGGACTGAGACCTGAAGTCCTGCTGCTGCTGTTGTTGGCTGGTGTCCTATCTTTGCTCCCTGAACTCTGTAGCCCAGTTTAACCTGGACTCTGGTGTCTCATTTGTGGACATCGTGTATAAAAACTCTTCTGTTATAGAGAGAAAACACGTTTACACATTAACACTGTGTGAAAGTATGCAGCACACTTCTGGCTGAATTTAGGGATTAGTAGAGTCGTACATTTCTGGAGTTTTCAGTCGTATCACATGATTTTAATCAAACAAAATCTAATTAAAAACCTCAAACTGTGGCATTTTAATGCCTGGTACAACTAAAGGTACATTTGTTTGGACAAACTCAACACTAAAGGAGTTGCTAGTAGTAACTTTAAATAGGAGACTCCTTGTTTCTAAATATAGGTTTTATTTTCAGCAGATTTGGGGCTAATATTGAACATATTCCTTATTAAATCTGTATCTAATAAAATCGTTTTTTTTCAAAGAGCAAACCTGGAACTTATCACCAGTTCTCAGATCTTTTGCTTCAGTAAAAGTATTACACCAAAGTGTAAAAAAAATTCTTCTTAAATGAAAGTAGTAATAATAATAATAATAATAATAATAATAATAATAATAATAATTGTTAATAAATACAGCATTTAGTGTTTCACAATTAGGACATTAAATTACATGAATAAACAGATAATAAAAAATATAATTTTTTAATAATAGAAAAAAATTACATTTAAAAATAATAATAAGATGTAAATAAAAGATATGGGGAAAAAACCCACATAACAATAATAATAATAATAATAATAATAATTGTTAATAAATACAGCATTTAGTGTTTCACAATTAGGATATTAAATTACATGAATAAATGGAGAATAAAAAATATACATTTTTTTAATAATAGAAAAAAATTACATTTAAAAATAATAATAAGATGTAAATAGAAGATATGGGGAAAAACCCACATAATAATAATAATAATAATAATAATAATAATAATAATATAGAAAATCAGAAGTCCTAGAATAAACTGACTTTGTACTGTATATAACTGCTTGTAGACCTTTATTTAATCTGTGTCCCCTGTGTGTTGTGCAGCACATCGGCCTGGACATGTTCTCTCCGACCCGCCGGCCGAAGAGGATCTACCAGATGACCCACGGAGTCCTGAACCTGCCCAGGAACCCGCTGCTGGACTGGGTGTTCGGACACTCGCTCATCAACTGCCACGTGGAGCACCACCTGTTCCCCTTCCTGTCCGACAACATGTGTCTCAAGGTAAACACGGTTTCTGCATGCTGGAGGGACTTTTACTGCTGAAGGATTGGGTTGTTTCGCAGAAAAAATTAGATTTATGCTTCATGTCACATAATATAAAGAAGGAAAAGCTTGATGCAGACACGAAAAATTCACATGTTACCATATCCAAATAAAGATATTAAATAAAATATAGAAGGATTATATCGAATAGTTAAGTATATGTGCAAAAATACTTTTTTTTAAAAAAGTTGGAGAATGTGAATGTCAATTTTGATTTAATTTAATTTAATTATTTTTTTTATTTTGGTATTTTATTATTTATCTATTCTCATATTTATTATGCCAATTTACTTATATCTAGTTATTTTGGAGGGGAAGGGGAATAAAAAATGAGAAAAAAGAAAATGTGCTTGTCTGTCATTAAAGATAAACTTTGGAGAAAAGTTGCTGCTAAATTAACACGTTAGAATACTTTTGTAGAGATTTTAAGTAATTACAGCCCTGTATATTTTAAGAAACTCCTGTAATATCCTCCTTAGACAATAATGTCATCTGAAAAATGCATGACAGCTTTAAACTTAAAAAACAATCAACAAAATAGCAATATATAATATAAATATAAATATAACAAATAAATAAAAAATAAATTGTTCTTATTTTCTATTTCCCCTCCCCACCCAAATAACTAGATATATAAATAAATTAAAGTACCCAAATAAAAAAAATAAAATAAATAAAAATAAAAACACTCACATAAATCCAACACCGAGCAAATGGAAAAGAAAATAAGGAAAGAAGACACTTAATCCGACCAGCAAGTCCTTAAAGTCAGAAATAATTGGAATCATTGTGTATTTAGTTATTTCAAGTTTAAGGAAAGACGTAGAGTCTTTCAATTCAGGAGTAGACTTAAGTTCTCAGTGCGGCTGAAGGAGCTCTTGTATATTATAGGACTCCAGTGTTACAGGTTTCTATATTTGTAGCTGATGAGTGTCGGCCTCCTGGTTCGTCTGGGCTGCACACACACTCTTCTAACTGCTCTGTGTCTGTGTTTGTGTGTGTGTGTGTGTGTGTGTGTGCAGGTGAAGCCTGTGGTGTCCAGGTATCTGACGGAGAAGAAGCTGCCGTACCAACAGGACAGCTACCGCTCCAGGCTCCGCCTCTTCTTCCACAGATACCAGGAGCTGATGGTGTTCGCCCCGCCCATCACCGAGCTGGTGGGGGTGCAGTGATCACCAGCTGGTGGGACTAAAGACACTAAAGAGTTTCATCCATAACACACTGATACAGAGTCATATATAGTCGGGAAAAAATATTAAACCATTGTTTTCTCTAGTTTCTTGTTCATTTTATTGCCTGCTACAACTAAAGGTACAATTCTTTGGACAAATATAATGATAACAACAAAATAGCTGATAAGAGTTTAATTTAAGAGCTGATATCTAGACATTTAACATGTAAATCATTATGAAGAAAACCATGTTAAATGTCTAGATATCAGCTCTTAAATTAAACTCTTATCAGCTATTTTTGTTTTTATCATTATATTTGTCCAAACAAATGTACCTTTAGTTGTACCAGGCATTAAAATTAACACGAAATTGAAGAAAACAAGGGTGGTATAATAATTTAGTTTATCTAATTCATCCCTCATGACTGTTCTGTTTTGTTGAAATAATTATATGAATATTCTACACATTTAGAGCTAATTTAACAAATAGCACAAAGAAAAAAAGCACTGAACCAAAAGCTCACTTCTTTATGTTTAATAAAAGCTGGGAAATTCATCCACTGCATAAAAAAGGTAAAAATAAGCACAACAGTATTATATTTAAAACAGTAACCAAATGCGTTCTAAATGACTTTAATTTTACTGTTTGTTTTTGGCTTTCAGACACTATTTTTGCACAATAACTTCAATTTATTGACATAGAGTTTTACAGAAGAATGATTAAATCAATTCAAATATTATTACTTGTTGTTACATCATGAATAATATACTATTTAACTTTTAACAGTTCAGACATGTAGGGAAATACACGAGCAGATTTTAGTCTTTAGACACAACTTTGAGCAAAAAAAAAGTAAATAATTTGATTAATTTTCTATAAAAACAATGATAGTAATAATTGTTTTCTTAGTATTTTAGAAACTATTGAAGCCTTTAATTAGAGATAGAGAAGCAAAAATAAATGATTCAATAAATACAGAAATAGCTAAATAAATAATAAAATATATGTAAAAATATAGAATTTTACATGTATTTTTTGAATTTATTCATATATTTTGTATTTATTTTTACATTTATTCATTTTTTAATCCATCTAAATGACACAAGTAGAAATAAATGAATAAATAAATACAGAAATATATAAATAAATAATAAAATACATGTAAAAATATACAATTTTATATGTATTTTTTGTATTTATTCATATATTTTGTATTTATTTCTGCATTTATTCATTTTTTTAATCCATATAAAATGACACAAGTAGAAATAAATTGATAAATAAATACAGAAATATATAGATAAATAATAAAATATATGTAAAAAATATCGAATTTTACATTTATTTGTTGTATTTATTTATATATTTTTTATTTATTGATACATTCATTCATTTTTTTAATCCATCTAAAATGACAAGTAGAAATAAATGAATAAATAAATAAATACAGAAATACCTAAATTAATAATGAAATACATGTAAAAAAAATATAGAATTTTACATGTATTTTTTGTATTTATTGATGTTTTTCATTTATTTATTCATTTATTAATTTTCTTAATCTAAAATGAAACAAGTAGAAATAAATGAACAAATAAATACAGAAATAAATTATAAAATACATGTAAAAATATAGAATTTACATGTATTTTTTTTATTTATTTATATATTTTGCATTTATTTATTCATTTATTAATTTTCTTAATCTAGAATGACAAGTCGAAATAAATGAAAAATGAATACAGAAATACATAAATAAATTATAAAATGCATGTAAACATATAGAATTTGCATGTTTTTTTATGTTTATTTCTATATTTCTACATTTATTAATGTTTTTTATCAGACACTTTGTTGCACTGAACTGACAGCACATTGACACATGATGACCTCAGACTGTTTGTTTCTTTCTGTTAATAAAACTTAACGTGAATTTTCATGAATTAAACTGTTTTATCGACACAAACGTCTGCGCTGCTTTTATTACCTGGTTCATCAAGTTACATTCCTGATGAAATAATTGTATATTAATACACATAAAACTACAGTGTGCTTCTGCTAATGTCACCACTTCAACCAAACCACACAAACAGTGTCCAAGCCAGGGACTCCGCTGCTTATAGAGATATCATAGAGTCTCATCACCTTTGCAGTGAAAACTCGGCAAGCTAGCCCCGAAAGAGTAGCAAAATAAATCCACAAAACGATAGAGTATGTCTTATCTTAGCTGTTTTGTGGTCAGAAGTTCTATTCCAGTGCAAGAAAACGCTGCTAATGTCTACTCCTATGTCTCTGCTTTAGTTTCAGATCAATCACGAAGGTACTGGTTGTTTACATTAAGACAAAGGGGCTTTGAAAGTGTGAACTCCTGGTGCAATATACCACTTTTTCTTTAGATGTAAGCATCTAAACTTAATTATATTACTTACTTAATTCATATATATATATATATATATATATATATATATGAATTAAGTAAGTAATATAATTAAGTTTAGATGCTATTATATATATATAATATATATATATATATATATATATATATATATTTATATATATATATATATCTTTCAAAACATATTTTTCTATAATGTTATGATTTGAAAATGATGTTATGATTTGAAATGATGATGTGTGTGTTATTGTGTCTCAGGGTTCCGTGTGTTCTGTGTTCTGATGTCTGCACATAAATTAGAACACAGAACACACAGTCTGTTTAAACACAGTTGAAGTCTATTAGAGTCTAGTTAGAGTGTGAGCTCTCCACAGACTGGACAGACCACTGGGCAGACACACTGTGGATCTGCTTGGATTGGGAACACTACTCAGAGTTTTTACATGTAATGTAGTTTTTTATTTACTTTGTGAAACCTGTGGATCAAGGAGACACAAGGAGAAAGTGGAAGCCTTTTTCCTGCATGTTGCCTGAGCCATGTGCAGAGTCCTGAAGATAACGGTGAAAGAGGTAGGGATCGACGTGCTCAGACTAAGTTATGTCATGTTTTGGTTACTGTGTTGCAGTGCAAGGTTTCTGTCTCTGAATTTATTGGGTGATGGTGTATGTCCTCTCCTGAAGCCCAATAAGAGTTTAATATAGTGAGGGATCTTTATTTATTTATTTATATTAACTGCAGAGACCACATTGTGCTGTTTAGCAAGAAACAAAATCCCCAAGTCCACTAATGAGGAATCTACAGTGACAGTCACTGTTAGGAAGTTTGTTTCTGTGATATTGTGAACAAGGTTATGATTATTTGTGTCATTGTTGCTGTTAATACCTGCATGCATGAAAAGAAGGTCTCTTGTGTGTTTTTCTTCACAACTTTAACTCACATTTTGGAGCTTTTTCTTGCCCACTGGATAGAAATGCCATAATATGCTTTTTATTAAGTTTTGCTTTCTTCCAAAGGAAAACTCCAATTTTAACTCTAAACTAAAAGGGTTTTGGGTTGAGTTTTTGTCATGAGAGGCATCTTTATTTAGTTTTATAATTTTTTTGGTTTCATTTTTGTGTTTTTTGTTGAAATGTACAGTACTGTGCAAAAGTTTTAGGCAAGTGTGGGAAAAAATGCTGTAAAATAAGAATGCTTTCAAATCAGAATTTATATTTTTATCAAAAAACAAAATGCAAAGTGAGTGGACGGAAGAAAAATCAAAATCAATATTTTAGTAATATTTTATAGTTTTATTTCATTGTTGTTTCCGAAATGTTTGTCATTTTTACTGTCAAGACACTTGTAAACCTTGGAAGAAGGTCTCTCTTGTGTTTATCTTAAGGAAAAATCCAATTTTACTAAACTTTTTTGGAACTTTTTCTTGTCCATTGGAGAGAGGTGTCATAATATGCTTCTTGTTATAAACATTTTATTTTTCACAATGAAAATCCACCTTGACATATAAAATGAATCTTTCAAAACATATCTCTCTATGATGTTATGATTTGAAATGATGATGTGTGTGTTTTTGTGTCTCAGGGTTCCATGTGTTCTGTGTTCTGATGTCTGCACATAAATTAGAACACAGAACACACAGACAGTCTGTTTAAACACAGTTGAAGTCTATTAGAGTCTAGTTAGAGTGTGAGCTCTCCACAGACTGGACAGACCACTGGGCAGACACACTGTGGATCTGCTTGGATTGGAAATACTACTCAGAGTTTTTACATGTTATGTAGTTTTTTATTTACTTTGTGAAACCTGTGGATCAAGGAGACACAAGGGGAAAGTGGAAGCCTTTTTCCTGCATGTTGCCAGAGCCCTGTGCAGAGTCCTGAATATAACGCTGAAAGAGGTAGTGATCGACGTGCTCATGTCATATTTTGGTTACTGTGTTGCAGTGCAAGGTTTCTGTCTCTGAATTTGTTGGGTGATGGTGTATGTCCTCTCCTGAAGTTCACTAACAGTTAAACATAGTGAGGGATCTTTATTTATCTGCTCACCATGAACTGCAGAGACCACCTTCTGCTGTTCATATTCCTCATTAGAGGATTTTGTTTCTTGCTAAAGTGACAGTCACTTTTAGGAAGTTTGTTTTTGTGATATTGTTAACAAGGTAAGATATATATATATATATATATATATATATATATATATATATATATATATATAGTACTGCGCAAGGGTTTTAGGCAGGTGTGGAAAAAATGCTGTCAAATAAGAATACTTTTAAAAATAGAATTGATGAATTTTTTAAAATCAAAAACTAAATGCAAAGTGAGTGAATTTGATCACCCTTTGCCTTCAAATGAGCATCAATTCTTCTAGGCATTTGTTCACACTGCCTAAGACTTCTGCACAGAACTGTCTATATGTATGTATGTATATATATATATATATATATATATATATATATATATATATATATATATGAGGACAAAAAGTCAAAATAACAAGAATACAGTCAGAATGAGAAAAAAAAAGTTGAAATGAAAAAAGTCAAAATGACAAAAAAGTTGAAATCATGAAAAAAAAGTCAGAATGACTAAAAAAGTTGAAATCATGAAAAAAGTCAAAATGACCAAAAAAAAGGAGGTAAGTCACAATGTGTTTTAATTTTATTTTATGTCATTGTTGTTATTGAAATGTATTTTCAATGTCAAGACACTTGTAATCCTTGGAAGAAGGTCTCTCTTGTGTTCTTCTCAAGGAAAACTTCAATTGTACTAAACTGTTTTGGAGCTTTTCCTTGTCCATTGGAGAGAGGTGTCATAATATGCTTCTTGTTTTCTATATATATATATATATATATATATATATATATATATGTACAGTACTGCGCAAGGGTTTTAGGCTAGTGTGGAAAAAATGCTGTCAAATAAGAATGCTTTTAAAAATAGAATTGATGAATTTTTTAAAATCAAAAACTAAATGCAAAGTGAGTGAATTTGATCATCCTTTGCCTTCTAATCAGCATCAATTCTTCTAGGCATTTGTTCACACTGCCTAAGACTTTTGCACAGAACTGTCTATATGTATGTACAGGTATATATATATATATATATATGAGGGAAAAAAGTTAAAATAACGAGAATATAGTCAGAATGAGAAAAAAAGTTGAATTGAAAAAAAGTCAAAATGACAAAAAAGTTGAAATCATGAAAAGTCCAAATGACAAAAAAAGTTGAAATCATGAAAAAAAAGTCAAAATGACAAAAAAGTTGAAATCATGAAAAAAAAGTCAAAATGACAAAAAAGTTGAAATCATGAAAAAAAAGTCAAAATGACAAAAAAAGTTGAAATCATGAAAAAAGGTCAAAATGACAAAAAGTTGAAATCATGATAAAAAAAAAGTTGAAGTCATGATAAAAAAAAGTCAAAATGACAAAAGAAGGAGGTAAGTCATAATGTGTTTTAAATTTATTTCATGTCATTGTTGTTTTTGAAATGTATGTAATTTCCACTGTCAAGACAATTGTAAGCCTTGGATGAAGGTCTCTCTTGTGTTTATCTTCCCAAGGAAAACTTCAATTGTACTAAACTGTTTTGGAGCTTTTCCTTGTCAATTGGAGAGAGGTGTCATAATATGCTTCTTGTTTTCTATATATATATATAAATATACATATATACATAAACATATATGTACAGTACTGCGCAAGGGTTTTAGGCTAGTGTGGAAAAAATGCTGTCAAATAAGAATGCTTTTAAAAATAGAATTGATTAATTTTTTTTAAATCAAAAACTAAATGCAAAGTGAGTGAATTTGATCACCCTTTGCCTTCAAATCAGAATCAATTCTTCTAGGCATTTGTTCACACTGCCTAAGACTAATGCAAAGAAGATGATGTCATGTGATGATGATGTCAGGTGATGATGATGTCATGTGATGATGATGTTATGATGTCAGGTGATGATGTCAGGTGATGATGTCATGTGGTGGTGATGTCATGTGATGATGATGTCATGCGATGATGATGTCAGGTGATGATGTCAGGTGATGTCAGGTGATGATGTCATGTGATGATGATGCCAGGTGGTGATGTCAGGTGATGATGTCATGTGGTGGCTATGTCAGGTGATGATGATGTCATGTGATGATGTCCTGTGATGATGATGTCATGATGTCATGTGATGATGTCATGTGATGATGTCATGTGATGATGATGTCATGATGTCAGGTGATGATGTCATGTGATGATGATGTCATGTGATGATGTTAGCTGATGATGTCATATGATGCTGATGTCAGGTGGTGATGATGTCATGTGTGTTGTCAGGTGATGATGTCATGTGATGATGTCAGGTGGTGATGTCAGGTGATGATGTCATGAGATGATGATATCAGGTGATGATGATGTCATGTGATGATGATGTCATGATGTCAGGCGATGATGCCATGTGTGATGCCAGGTGATGATGTCATGTGATGCTGATGTCAGGTGGTGATGATGTCATGTGTGTTGTCAGGTGATGATGTCATGTGATGATGATGTCAGGTGATGATGATGTCATGTGATGATGATGTTATGATGTCAGGTGATGATGTCAGGTGATGATGTCATGTGGTGGTGATGTCATGTGATGATGATGTCATGCGATGATGATGTCAGGTGATGATGTCGTGTGATGTCAGGTGATGATGTCATGTGATGATGATGCCAGGTGGTGATGTCAGGTGATGATGTCATGTGGTGGCTATGTCAGGTGATGATGATGTCATGTGATGATGTCCTGTGATGATGATGTCATGATGTCATGTGATGATGTCATGTGATGATGTCATGTGATGATGATGTCATGATGTCAGGTGATGATGTCATGTGATGATGATGTCATGTGATGATGTTAGCTGATGATGTCATGTGATGCTGATGTCAGGTGGTGATGATGTCATGTGTGTTGTCAGGTGATGATGTCATGTGATGATGTCAGGTGGTGATGTCAGGTGATGATGTCATGAGATGATGATATCAGGTGATGATGATGTCATGTGATGATGATGTCATGATGTCAGGCGATGATGCCATGTGTGATGCCAGGTGATGATGTCATGTGATGCTGATGTCAGGTGGTGATGATGTCATGTGTGTTGTCAGGTGATGATGTCATGTGATGATGATTTCAGGTGGTTATGTCATGGGATGATGTTGTCAGGTCGTGATGTCAGGTGATGATGTCATGTGGTGGTGATGTCATGGGATGATGTTGTCAGGTCGTGATGTCAGGTGATGATGTCATGTGGTGGTGATGTCATGTGATGATGATGTCATGATATCATGTGTGATGTCATGTGATGTCAAGTGATGATGTCATGTGATGATGATGTCATGTGGTGGTGATGTCAGGTGATGATGATGTCATGTGATGATGATGTCATGATGTCAGGTGATGATGTCATGTGTGATGTCAGGTGATGATGTCATGTGATGATGATGCCATGTGATGTCAAGTGATGATGTCATGGGATTATGAAGTCAGGTGGTGATGTCAGGTGATGATGTCATGTGGTGGTGATGTCAGGTGATGATGATGTCATGTGATGATGTCAGGTGATGATGTCATATGATGCTGATGTCAGGTGGTGATAATGTCATGTGTGTTGTCAGGTGATGATGTCATGTGATGATGATGTCAGGTGGTGATGTCATGTGATGATGCCAAGTGATGTTGTCATGGGATGATGATGTCAGGTGGTGATGTCAGGTGATGATGTCATGTGGTGGTGATGTCATGTGATGATGATGTCATGTGATGATGGTGTCATGCGATGATGATGTCAGGTGATGATGTCGTGTGATGTCAGGTGATGATGTCATGTGATGATGCCAGGTGGTGATGTCAGTTGATGATGTCATGTGGTGGCTATGTCAGGTGATGATGTCCTGTGATGATGATGTCATGAAGTCAGGTGATGATGTCATGTGATGATGGCATGTGATGATGATGTCATGATGTCAGGTGATGATGTCATGTGATGATGTTAGCTGATGATGTCATGAAGTCAGGTGATGATGTCATGTGATGATGTCATGTGATGATGATGTCATGATGTCAGGTGATGATGTCATGTGATGATGTTAGCTGATGATGTCATGTGATGCTGTTGTCAGGTGGTGATGTCATGTGTGTGTTGTCAGGTGATGATGTCATGTGATGATGATGTCAGGTGGTGATGTTATGTGATGATGTCATGTGATATCAAGTGATGATGTCATGGGATGATGATGTCAGGTGGTGATGTCATGTTGTGGTGATGTCATGTGATGATGATGTCATGTGATGATGATGTCATGTGATGTCAAGTGATGATGTCATGGGATGATGATGTCAGGTGGTGATGATGTCATGTGTGATGTCAGGTGATGATGTCATGTGATGCTGATGTCAGGTGGTGATGATGTAAGGTGGTGATGTCAGGTGATGATGTCATGTGATGATGATATCAGGTGATGATGATGTCATGTGATGATGATGTCATGATGTCAGGTGATGATGCCATGTGTGATGCCAGGTGATGATGTCATGATGTCAGGTGATGATGTCATGTGTGATGTCAGGTGATGATGTCATGTGATGATGATGTCATGTGATGTCAAGTGATGATGTCATGGGATGATGAAGTCAGGTGGTGATGTCAGGTGATGATGTCATTTGGTGGTGATGTCAGGTGATGATGATGTCATGTGATGATGTCAGGTGATGATGTCATATGATGCTGATGTCAGGTGGTGATAATGTCATGTGTGTTGTCAGGTGATGATGTCATGTGATGATGATGTCAGGTGGTGATGTCATGTGATGATGTCATGTGATGATGCCAAGTGATGTTGTCATGGGATGATGATGTCAGGTGGTGATGTCAGGTGATGATGTCATGTGGTGGTGATGTCATGTGATGATGATGTCATGCGATGATGATGTCAGGTGATGATGTCGTGTGATGTCAGGTGATGATGTCATGTGATGATGATGCCAGGTGGTGATGTCAGGTGATGATGTCATGTGGTGGCTATGTCAGGTGATGATGATGTCATGTGATGATGTCATGTGATGATGATGTCATGATGTCATGTGATGATGATGTCATGATGTCAGGTGATGATGGCATGTATTGATGATGTCATGTGATGATGTTAGCTGATGATGTCATGTGATGCTGTTGTCAGGTGGTGATGATGTCATGTGTGTGTTGTCAGGTGATGATGTCATGTGATGATGATGTCAGGTGGTGATGTTATGTGATGATGTCATGTGATGATATCAAGTGATGATGTCATGGGATGATGATGTCAGGTGGTGATGTCATGTTGTGGTGATGTCAGGTGATGATGATGTCATGTGTGATGTCAGGTGATGATGTCATGTGGTGGTGATGTCAGGTGATGATGATGTCATGTGATGATGTCAGGTGATGATGTCATGTGATGCTGATGTCAGGTGGTGATAATGTCATGTGTGTTGTCAGGTGATGATGTCATGTGATGATGATGTCAGGTGGTGATGTCATGTGATGATGTCATGTGATGATGTCAGGTGGTGATAATGTCATGTGTGTTGTCAGGTGATGATGTCATGTGATGATGATGTCAGGTGGTGATGTCATGTGATGATGTCATGTGATGATGCCAAGTGATGATGTCATGGGATGACATCATCACTTGGGTGGTGGTGATGTCATGTGGTGGTGATGTCATGTGATGATGATGTCATGCGATGATGATGTCAGGTGATGATGTCATGTGATGATGATGTCAGGTGGTGATGTTATGTGATGATGTCATGTGATGATATCAAGTGATGATGTCATGGGATGATGATGTCAGGTGGTGATGTCATGTTGTGGTGATGTCAGGTGATGATGATGTCATGTGTGATGTCAGGTGATGATGTCATGTGGTGGTGATGTCAGGTGATGATGATGTCATGTGATGATGTCAGGTGATGATGTCATGTGATGCTGATGTCAGGTGGTGATAATGTCATGTGTGTTGTCAGGTGATGATGTCATGTGATGATGATGTCAGGTGGTGATGTCATGTGATGATGTCATGTGATGATGTCAGGTGGTGATAATGTCATGTGTGTTGTCAGGTGATGATGTCATGTGATGATGATGTCAGGTGGTGATGTCATGTGATGATGTCATGTGATGATGCCAAGTGATGATGTCATGGGATGACATCATCACTTGGGTGGTGGTGATGTCATGTGGTGGTGATGTCATGTGATGATGATGTCATGCGATGATGATGTCAGGTGATGATGTTGTGTGATGTCAGGTGATGATGTCATGTGATGATGATGTCAGGTGGTGATGTCAGGTGATGATGTCATGTGGTGGTGATGTCAGGTGATGAAGATGTCATGTGATGTCCTGTGATGATGATGTCATGATGTCAGGTGATGATGTCATGTGATGATGTCATGTGATGATGATGTCATGATGTCAGGTGATGATGTCATGTGATGATGATGTCATGTGATGCTGTTAGCTGATGATGTCATGTGATGCTGTTGTCAGGTGGTGATGATGTCATGTGTGTTGTCAGGTGATGATGTCATGTGATGATGATGTCAGGTGGTGATGTCATGTGATGGTGTCATGTGATGATATCAAGTGATGATGTCATGGGATGATGATGTCAGGTGGTGATGTCAGGTGATGATGTCATGTTGTGGTGATGTCATGTGATGATGATGTCATGTGATGTCAAGTGATGATGTCATGGGATGATGATGTCAGGTGGTTATGTCAGGTGATGATGTCATGTGGTGATGATGTCAGGTGAAGATGATGTCATGTGATGATGTCCTGTGATGATGATGTCATGATGTCAGGTGATGATGTCATGCGATGATGTCAGTTGATGATGTCAAGTGATGATGTCAGGTGGTGATGTCATGGGATGATGATTTCAGGTCGTGATGTCAGGTGATGATGTCATGTGGTGGTGATGTCATGTGATGATGATGTCAGGTGATGATGGTGTCATGTGATGATGATGTCATGATGTCAGGTGATGATGTCATGTGTGATGTCAGGTGATGATGTCATGTGATGATGTCTGGTGGTGATGTCAGGTGATGATGTCATGTGATGCTGATGTCAGGTGGTGATGATGTCATGTGTGTTGTCAGGTGATGATGTCATGTGATGATGATGTCAGGTGGTGATGTCATGTGATAATGTCATGTGATGATGTCAGGTGATGATGATGTCATGTGATGATGATATCATGATTTCAGGTGATGATGCCATGTGTGATGACAGGTGATGATGTCATGTGAAGATGATTTCAGGTGATGATGTCAGGTGATGATGTCATGTGATGCTGATGTCAGGTGGTGATGATGTCATGTGTGTTGTCAGGTGATGATGTCATGTGATGATGATGTCAGGTGGTGATGTCATGTGATGATGATGTCAGGTCGTGATGTCAGGTGATGATGTCATGTGGTGGTGATGTCATGTGATGATGTCAGGTGATGATGATGTCATGTGGTGATGATGTCATGATGTCAGGTGATGATGTCATGTGTGATGTCATGGGATGATGATGTCATGTGGTGGTGATGTCAGGTGATGATGATGTCAGGTGATGATGTCATGTGATGATGATGTCATGTGATGTCAAGTGATGATGTCATGGGATGATGATGTCAGGTGGTTATAGGTGATGATGTCATGTGGTGGTGATGTCAGGTGATGATGATGTCATGTGATGATGTCATGTGATGATGATGTCAGGATTGTTACCAACGACCAAGTATGGTGACACAAAATAAAACGTGACGCTTTTCTAAGCGGATAAAAAGGATAACTATAATGTATGGCGGAATAGCACTTGGGAGCACTTCGACTCGGCGCAGTAATATCATCACTCCTGAGGGGAGAAGATTTTTCAGGAGTGATGATATTACTGTCGCCATACTTGGTCGTTTAACTACTCGTGTAGCTGTATTTAAATAGGGAAAACGTGGAGGAGTTTGGTCGCTTCTAACTGTCCATCTGTTTGGATCCTAATGAATGAACTGGGCTAAGCGAAGTGCTAGCCAAGTGGCGCCGCGCGCCAGGGCGATTGAGTGCACGCATTGAGACGCAAGAGGTCTGTATCAACTCGTCTTACTTGACCGAATAACATGTTTTAATATGAAAAAACGGCGGAGTGTTCCTTTAAGACGAATAGCAGGGGGAAGCACCAGTACATCTAAAGCTCACTAATTAACACTTTATATCTTGTTTGTTTTAGCTGTACAAAAAGGGTGAAAAACATGTTGTAGTTTTCCAGGGATTGTGTGCTAGCCTGTAGAGTGCTGCAGTGTTGACACGTTTCTAAGCCAACCCATGAGTTAGAATCACCATGTTTCCCTGATTTTTTAAGCATAAATGCGATTGCCAGAGTAAATTGCAAGTGTTATAAACACTACAAACGACCTACACCACAGTCATATGACTTCAACAACAACACCGTATACGTAGACAATAGAGGTGGGGGAACTATCCATCCTGCATAGTATCGCAATATTTTGCGTGGCAACATTATTCATTGCCGCCATGTATTGATATTTAGCCGACGAGCCATATTTTTTTATTTACTTGAGATACTGGTATCATATGAAACTAGAATATCTAAGGAATCTATAGGCACCATGTGTCAGGATATCATATATTTTGCGTGGCAATATTATATCGATTCATGGCCGCCAAGTATCGATATTCAGGAATATACTGGATTTACTGGTATCACATGAAACTAGAAGATCTAGGGAATCTATAGGCACCATGTGTCAGGATATCCTGTCGTAATAAAGCTGCAAAGTTAGGCTTTTTTTATGTTTCAAAGTTGAGTTAGTTACATGTTTGATATCAGTTCAGTTCAGTTTGACTGAATACTTTGTTGGTCAGTCTGTGGGTTTGACTCTCATTGTGGAGAAATAAAAAGACTGAAGTGAGATGAACTGACTGAGAATTTTCTCTTATTTGACAAAACAATTCTTGATTGAATTCAATTTTGTAGACACAAAATGCAGTTAAACAGTTAAATCGCAATATATTGTATCGCAATACTCACCATATCCCAAAATGCGTAAAATCTGGATAAAATATGTATGTTTACATATGTTTGGACGGGTTGGTGGTCCTTTCATTGTCCTAGTACTTGTTACTCTCTTCAATAACAATAAAGTTGAATCTCATCAAAATGGTATTGTGGGGCCTCTGGTGATTCACACCTCTAGACGATGACCTTTTTATATCCCCAACAAACCTCTGTATCCCAGTTAGTCACCAACCAGGGACTCCCTTATCGGCTTATATTCTGTTGTAGAAGAAAATCTCTCAAGCTTGTTCTAACCATAGACCTTATTTCAGGCAACAAAACAAAAACTAATCGAATGAAATTGAATTTAGATGAGGGACCCAGAAGTGCAAAATTGCTGACTCAGTTCTGGGTGTTAGGAGTCCGACTACACAGCAAAATCTGTAGTGTTGTTTTTTCAGTGTTGATAATTTTGAGTTGGTGAGTGTAGATTTTGAAGTTGTTTTAACACTTGTAGTGATCAAAAAGCTCTGCCAGCGTTGTTACATGTTAACACCTGAGTTAGATTCACTTCAGTTGGAGTTGATTTTCACATTGTGTGACTTGTATGTTCGGACAGAATGCACTTTTAATGTATCGTAAAACAAAACAATGAATGTTAATTATCACATTAGTGAAAGGAAATAACATGATTTTAGGGTTAAAAATACACTTTAATGTGTCAAAGTAGCATAATGTATGTTTAAAATGAACACTCAGTGAAAGGGAGTAACGTGATTTTAGTGTTGAAAATACACTTTGAGTCATAAAATAACACGATATATGCTAAAAATTAACACTCACGGTGAAAAGGAATACCACAATTTGGAGTTAAAAGTGCATTTATGTGGTGTCATTAAACAACACCAAGGGTGTCAAATATTTAACACTATTAAAGAGTTAAAATATTAACACTTTTCAAAGTGTTATTTTAACTCAGAATCTGTGAGAACTATATAAACTCAGAAAAAGTGTTAAATTTAACACTGCTGATTTTGCTGTGTACACACATTATATGCTCACACACTCTCCTCTCATTCTCTTTCACACTGTCAGTGTACCTCTGCTGGTCCTGACGGAGCAGGATGGCGTCTCATTGTTCTGCCGGGAGGTTGAAGGGCTGCAGGAGCTCGGGGAGACTTCACTGGGAGACTCTGTTGCTGACACCTTGGTAGGTTCACCAGCGTTGGTGTCGTAGGTTCCAGTTCTCCGCCTCTTCGGGGGGGGACCCCTTTGGGTGCTGGCTTTTCTCTTGGTCCCTTTAGCTGTCACATCCTCCACTGTCACTTCAGGGGGTTCGATGGCACACCTCTGCCTTTTTCTGGGTGGCTCTGAGTAATTTATGCTGGCCTTGCGTTTGTTACTTGTCACCCTACAGTCGTCCCCCATGCAGTAGTTGGGTTCAGTAGTGCTGCCACTGCTCTCTACACATGAAATAAACCCAGATAACTGGTTCGTATTGCATGATTCTGCAAAACTCTGTATTGTAAGTTCAACATTGTTTTGTAAATTTTTACTTTTTACTCCACTAAATTTATTTCACAGCTCTAGAATAATACTTAGCCATTAAGCCTACTGACTACCTTCATTTGTTCAGTTCATTTGGCTTATAAATACTTTTACTTGAGTCCAATCTTGTAACACTGGACTTGTAATAGTGTTTTTGAAGAGTAGTTCTGATACTTTTAAGTGATTATTAACTCTTATTTAGCACACAGCCTACCTGCAAAATAATATTATCACACTGCAACTAAAGTCCAGCTGATAAAGTCACTATGTAGAGTCTTTCAAAAATGATTTATCAAAACAAGTGAAAAAAGTGACTATGAAGTCACAATTTAACTTGTTAAAAGAACCTTCTGTTTGTATGTTGAGACAAGTAAGAATAAACCAGGTATATATACATACTTAAATCAATATCAACAAAGTTCACGTCTCTTCAAGAAGACAGGAACTTTCTGTCTACAGTTATTTAACAGGATTTCACACTCACTTGAACCATTCTCTGAGTCCAGAGAATAAAGAGTCTTTTCATCAATGTTGCTTTGTAAGCGCTCGGTACAAATATTTGACAATAGAAAATATTTCACTGTGAGTATCAAGAAGTTGTGTGTCTCTCTGCTGATAATATGTGAGTGTGAGTGAATTATCATCTCTCTGAGAGTTCTGAGGTTCTGTGTTCTGATTTTTGAAGATCAAGGTTCTATTCCGTGACATCACTAATGGAACACGGGCTGAAATAACTAGAGTGGCCAAAATAACTGCTAAAAACACAAAATAGTCCAAAAGCTAAATCAAAACCAATAAAAAGAGACTAATAATGATTATCTCTGGATTGTTTGGGCACTGTAAGCACAACATCATAATGGTGAATGTGTTAGCGAGTTTTTTTTAACACACATCAGATAGTTATGGTCCAACATTAGCTTTTATTTGTAGTCGTTTTTCTATTCACCTGATGAATATAAGTAATATTCTCTCAAATTTAAGTGCCTATTTAGTCTCCACCAACTGAAAAGTACTTTTCACTTTGTTTAATAAACTATTTACACTTTTATATAAAGACACATTTGACCTCAAGGTCACGAATCGGCTTCTAGGGATGGGTGTTTGTAAGAAACCTGCCAACTCGAGAATCTATCGCATTAAGGATCAATCAATCAATTAATCGCTATGTTTTTATCCATACTCCTTATAAATACTCCTCCTTATACATACTAAAACATGCATACTTGGGGAAAATCAAAGATAAATATACTGTCCTATGCAAATGCCTGTTTTGATAACGGCCCTTTTTATTTTCAAAGAACGAAAAGGGACTTCCTGTTGATCGCTGAACTAATGTTAACTCTCGTGAGGTTAAACTGTAAAGATGACTTCAAGGAGTTCAAAGTTTTATGTTTTAGCCCCTGAAGAGGCATGAGGTTAGTTTTCACAGTAATCTTGCGTATTTAAATGTGTTTTGTGTTTAACCCTTGTGTAATGTTCATATTGTTGTTACTCAGCCAGCGTTTGTGGGTCTGATGGACCCGTTGCATTTTGTGACTTTTAATGCCTCACAATCAAACACTTTTATGTTAAAATACTGAACAGATGTTTACCTTTTCCCAATTACAAGCAGTATAAACAATATATATATGGTTAATATTTGCCCTTTACCTTTGTTAGGTCACATTTATAACTTATTATTTAAAACATAATGAAGAAAATCAATTAAAATCAAGATATGAGTGGAAACAAATTTACAAGTGAAGCAAGGTTTTTCAAAACTACTGACTTTTATTTCTTTGAACTTGAAATTTAACCCATTCAGGTGCACAACACAAGCTGAACACATGAACACAGAGTAAACATATCAGTCAAGACAACACATCAGCCCCATTGAACCCATGGCCTTTAGCCACTAGCCTATACAACACATGAGGGGCGGAGCTTTACTGTGTGTGTGTTGCAGATATACTTTTTGCGTGTGTGTGTGTGTGTGTGTGTGTGTGTGTTTGTGTGTGTGTGTGCGTGTGTGTGCGTGTGCGGGTGCATGTGCGTGTGTGAACATCAATTTCCACACTTCTATTAGCCCTGGGTCCAGTGGACCCGGACATCTTATATGTAATAGAAATGTGTAGGGGTGGTGTATGGTGTGTGGTCATTAAATATGTATTCTGATATATGTTCTTCACAGAAAATGAGCCAAAGTCAGTGAGTCTCAGTTTGAAAAATTAATTAATTAATTAATATCATTTTTCTTTTAATAAAAAATGAAAACGGGTCCCACAGACCCGAACACCACACAAGGGTTAATCGTCCAACTTAAAATTTCATCAAAGTTTGTTTCCTTGAAATTTTGAGTTCACCCAACTTTTCTTTTTTTGCAGTGTATCAGTAAACTTTCAATTCTTCTTTTTTCTCACATATTAGACGTTTATTTGTGGTTTTATTACTGTCTGTTATATTTTTAAGAAGCCTGAGGTACCTTATATGGTTCTGTTAAAAAAAACTGAAATGAGATGGTGACGTACTTACTGATGTGTTTATTAATGCAGTTACTGCAGCAAATAATGTGACAGCTGTTTAGATAAAGGAAATATCACCTATGGTGCATTTCACTATGTGTCCAGTAGGTGGCAGCAAAGTTCAGTCTTTATTACACAACAGACAGCAGAAACCACAACTTTGAGTTTACAAAATGTAAGAATATTTTATTTGTATTTAATGGTGATTTTTAGATGAGAAACAGAATATTTTATTTCACTTCAAAGATCTGTGTGCGACTGAAAGTGTTTTAAGTTGTGCAATTGGTGTTATACAGAATATTGAAAAATAGTTGTTGTAGTAAGTGTTGTGTAGGATATGTTCATTATTCAAACCAAAGTGTATCGTGATACGTATTATGTTGTGAGGCTGTAGGCAATATCCAGCCCTCATACTTAAGTAAGATATTATATTCCAACACTTGACAGTGTATGATTCAATTAACAAAACGGTTAAATAATTATATAAGTACTATAAAAGAAGAAATTGGTGTCAGGAGAATCTTTTGGCAATATTTAATTCAAATGCTTTTTAATTGGCATTAATATATTTCCTCCAATTACATTATAAATTAATTATAATGAACTTCCAGACTCTATTAACCAATTTTAATAACAGCTATCACATATTTGTATAACGCATGGATAGGGTTCAGTGGTAATACTGAAAGCAAAGGCAAAAGCACTGAACATTTCAAAATTTAACAAAATAAAATAAAACCATAGAATTTGATAATAATATAAAAGCAATATCATTTATTGCAGAATCTTGAGACTATCTTCAAAGCAGATTGCTTCTTAGCAAATAGCCATTTATTTAGGCTACTTGTTTACAGTTACAGACACATATTCCTATCATAAAAATAATACATATAAATATAAAGCTGCTTTAATGATAATTGAAGCAGATCAGCTCCAAGACAGTAGATATTTATCAGAAGTAAAACAGTTAAGTTATATCATAAACCTACTGTCTCCTCCATTTGAATTTGATACTTCAGTTGGAGTCGCCTTGTTTTAAATTGTGTGTGTGTGTGTGTGTCTCTTTTTTTGCCTTAAAAAAAACCCAAAAATAATATAATGCAATTAATAACAATACAATTTCTCAGTGCAGTGTCTTTGTTTTGTGCTATATAGATATTTATTGATAATAATGTACACTTTAAATACATACAACTGAATGACAGCTTTTAAAAACACTTATGGGTCCCATGGTTTCTTATATTTTCACAGAAAGTAACTGATATGGATTGAAAACATTTCAGAAAAGATTGTGTAATTTAGTTGTAACCCTATTGATGATTTATTATATATATTCCATTGAAAATTTTCACCAGGTAAGGGGTATGAAATATTTTTTAACTTGAAATGGACCAAGTTTGACTCAAACACAATAGGAGGGTTAATGTGTGTGAGCACAATATTAAACTAGGGGAACATTGGATCCGGGGGACAAAAATGGATTTATTCATATCACGCTTGGAAAGATGGTTTAACTATGTAACACCTCATACATCCAATAGGCCAGACTTTATTTTTACACACCTATGAGGAGGTGGTAAAGAAAGATCACTCCCCACGTTTTATGTTTTATACTTTTCACTGTTCTTTTTCTCTTTCTGTCGTACATTTTAAAATGTGGTATTTTAGACATACATAAAGGTTTATGTCTGTATAAAGCTTTTTAAACTAGTGTAACACTGTGTCTGATGTTAAATGCCAATAAAATGTATGTAAAATATATATTTTTCCATATGTATGCAAGTTTAGTGACATATATGTATGGGTATAATTACAAATTATTCCATGTTTTAATTTTTTTCCCAAAATGATACTGTAAAAAGCGGAATGAAAATCCCCCCCCCCAAAAAAAAATAAAATAAAAATAAAAATAAAAATAAAAAATTGAAACTAAAGGATTTTTTTTGGGGGGGGGGATTTTTTCCCAATAAAAAGTATTATTATTATTATTATTATTATTATTATTATTATTATTATTGTTATATTACTAATAATAATGAATAATAATACATTAAATTAATATAGCGCTTTTCTAGACACTCAAAGACGCTTTCCGGAGAATAAATAAAATAAAAAAATAAAAACTTCTTTTGATCGCTCATAAGCACCAAGCCCCCAAAAAATTAAAATTAAAATTGAAACTAGAGGATTTTTGGGGGATTTTTTCCCAATAAAAATTATTATTATTATTATTATTATTATTATTATTATTATTATTATTGTTATATTACTAATAATAATTAATAATAATACATTAAATTAATATAGCGCTTTTCTAGACACTCAAAGACGCTTTACAGAGAATAAATAAAAAAAATAAAAAAAAAAAAATAAAGATAAAATAAAAACTTCCTTTGATGCTTCGTTCATAAGCACATATTTAAACGATAAACGTTTTCTCTTCAAATTCCAGCATCTAAAACGTTACTTTTGTAGTCCCGCAACGCTTTTACCAAAAGACTACAACTCCCACTCGGCCTTTCATATCATATGACAGCTTGGTGTTTTGTCACGTGACCTTGACACTGCTCAGCCAGCACTCCGTTTCCCTTTTTCGCAGTGCCACAGGCTCCTAACTGAAAACACCTGATTCCTCTGATAAACGGACCTCAACATTATTAACGGCTGCTTCCGCGGCTCTGAAACTACACTCCGGCTCGTGCTTAGTACACTTTACCTGCTTCTCACGCTTTCTACAACTCTTCCATGTCAGACTGTGGTAGACTCACAGCCCCGGCGGCTCCCCGGCAGGCCTCTCTGTTCACCGTGTGAGCATCAGTCCTCACGCCGCGGTTGGGTGGGTCCGGCTCGGCCACAGAGGCAGCATGTGCCCGGTGCACCGCTAGCCTCTGCCCGTTACCTCCAAAAGCACATCATACCGGTGTTGAACTGCTTAGCTTGGATGTCACTGCTAGCGGAGTCTGGCTGTCAGAATGAACGGTGAGTTGTGTTGTGTCATTGCATTTTGTTTGTCACTCTAACACAAAACCATATGATGCGTTCAAGAGCAGATTCAGTAACTTGTTAGTACCCTCTGACAGTGAGTTAAAGATTTTTTGCTGACTTGTAAACTACACTACACTGCAGCTATATCCAAAATGTTAATAAACAGCAAATGACCTTTCTGCTCTGCCAAGCATAGTGAATTAATAAACAGAAGAGAAAATGAAAGCATTTCAACACAATCCAAATGCTTTATGTGGATCAGTTATTGTCATCAGCATGACAACATGCTGTTCAGGTTCACATTGAAAACACTTAATAGTTTAGTTTGCATGTCAAAGTGCAAGTTTACATGAGAATCAGTTATGAAAGTGGAAGTGTGCTTATTCAAGTTTGAAACCTGAATCCCATGTAAACATGTGGGTGGATTCAAGTGACTGCTTCTGTCCCTCTGCAGCTGTTTAGGTGCCCAAACCAAATGAACCTTACAAACAGTATAGGCACAAACTACAGGTGTACTCTGTGTGTTATGAAAGGGTGGTTGACGTGAACTCAAATTCAAAGTGAAAAAAAGAATAATTCAAAAATATATGTCAAATGACATACAATTATATTCCCTAATATCGTTAGCCTCATAGCATATTTGCCTAAGTCATATTTGAACGTTTTCGGGAAACAAGAAAATACACAATTTTTAGGAAGCCCATTGGTATTTTTAATTGATATTGTAACAGTAAGTTCAAGTAGAAGTGGGAACAAGTTTGCATAAAAAATTAAACACATTGATTTCATAACAGATAAAAGTGACTTAGGCAGAATATGCCCTGACTAAGGCAATTTTTCTCTTACATATAAATAATGTAGTTTGGTTTGTATGTAGCCGCAAAAATGCCTAAAGTCACAGAGATGACGAAGGCAGAAAGTGATTTTGGACTCTAACAAGTGTTCTGATAGGCTGAGAACATAGGCAATAAGGCAGAAAGATGCAGCAGTGGTTGGAGAGTAAAGTTAGGCAGATATCACAATTTGGCCAAAAAATGACTGAGGCAATTATGCTATGAGGCTAACGATATGTGAATAATTCAAAACTGAATGTGTCCATTTCTAATTCTTCATATATTTAGCATATTATTAACTTTTTGGTGTGGTAGTCCTAAAATGTGTCCACCGGTGCAACAAAATAAAGAATGTCATTATTTAATTCAGAGAATGTTGGACAGATAAGATAGATAAGCCCAAGGCATATTAGTTATGAATATTTTTTATCAATTTACATTATTTTCAATGATCAATCAATGTAAATTGATAAAAATTTTTTAGATCAATACTTAAACTGCGTTGTACCAAAGGACTACCTTAAGACCACCAGTTCCAACACTGCACGGAAATAGTAATATTATGAAAATATTTGAGACAGAACTGATCTTGTGTGCAGTCCACCTGCTCCAGAGATGTCTTCTGTCCTTCCTGGTTCTGGAAGGACCCCTCTCAGTAATGGGCTGGTCACATTAATGCCTGTTTTATATCTACATAATGGCGTTGCTCCAGGAGGACACCAGTTTTGCGGACAAAATGTAATGTGTCATAATAACTCTACATAGGGACCTTAACACTTATATCCTCTAGATTCAGTAAACACTCGTATGACATGCATTCAAGTATTTTAATGTATTTAGATTAATTTTTCATTAAATTACAGTTGTTTTAAGATAAGTAATGCTAACTAGGACAGTTGCACCGGTGGACAAATGTCATGTTCAAAACAGAATATTTGCATAGTTGAAGAACGATACTCATTGTTCGCAGATGGATTAGATGTAGAAGAATGAACTGCATATTAAAACATTAATTTTAATGAAATATTATCAAATTTTAGTAATATTTGTCACTGGGAACACAAAAATTGAGCGTCACGTCAACCACCCAAAAGCATGTGTGATGCTGAATTGGTTGCTGCTCTTTTTCAATCAAAGGCCACATGGAGGACTTTGCTCTTGTAATGCAAGAGGAACACTTAGTGTTAACAAAACTAGACACAACTAGGAGTAACTTACTTTGATATATGTTTGAATTAGTCAAATCAAATAACCCTTACATAAGTCTGGCTGATTATAACTGTTTCTTTATTTGCAATCTGAATACACAATCCTGATTACATGTAATCCATTACCTGTATATAATGTTACTTTAAATCAGAGAAATGCCGGAACAACATAGATTAAAATGCCAGATTTACTCCATAGTTTATTATAGTATATTGTACACACATAGCGTAACCTTCCAACTAATTCAACATGTAGCAATATGTCAAATAATAATAAAACAATCTAATGAATAAATTCATAAATTGCTAAAGCATCAAGATAAGAAGACATAGGAAACAAATAGAAATTATATAAATAAAGGGAAAAAATACTGCACACATTTTTCACAAATGAGTCATTTTTTACAAATAACTTCACACTTCTAATGCCTTGTCAATGACACCATTTTTTAAAATGACAAAAAAAGATTTCACAGTTGTTGTAATACTCAGAAGCTTTCTTTTGTACTGCAAATGTGAATTTCACATCTCATTCTGTCTGTTTTGTTTGCTGGGTTGTTATACAAGCAATGGTGTGTTTTCATATGGACTGCCATGGCCATGTCTTTCTCCAGCAGTTCATTTCCTTTCTCTCCTCTTGGACATACATAATTAATACAGGAAGAAGCAGTGACTGTGTAATTGATTTCCTTCATCCATCATCAGAGTGAATTTGGGTCATTTTCTTGTGTTTGTGTGTTCCTCTGCAGGCACTCAGCAGAGTGATACTAAGAGGCAGCACCTCCTGGAGAGGCTGCTGGATGCTGTCAAACAGGTGAGCCACCTGTTGTTATCTGTTCGTTCAAAATGTGCTCAGCAAGGTTATTATAGTTAACGAAAACTAACAAAATAACGAAAACTAAAATTGAAAAAACATTTTCGTTAACTGAAATAAAAATAAAAACAAGTTTTTAAAAAAACGATAACTAACTGAAACTGTATTGTGTGGTTACAAAACTAACTAAAACTAACTAAAATTATAGTGAAAATGTCCTTAGTTTTTGTCTTTCAGCTTTTTTTATACGTAAACTTTTTTATGTTGATATGAAATCTATTTCATCTATCTGGTCTTATGACTTAATAATAAACTTATTTGGGCTGAGATGGATCAGACAAAGGAAATAACATTTATTGTGACCTTATTGAATCTGGCACCCAACAAATAATTACAAAAAAACTAAAACTAACACTAAAACTAATGAAAACTAAACTAAAACTAAGCATTTTCCAAAAAATAAAAACTAATTAAAACTAGCAAACTCACTCTAAAAACGAATTAAAACTGACTGAATTTGAAAACAATAACTGACAACGAAATTAAAACTAATGAAAAATCCAAAACTATTATAACCTTGGTCCTCACTATGTAGGACGTACAATAACACACACACACACACACACACACACACACACAGTTTTTAAAAAAACGATAACTAACTGAAACTGTATTGTGTGGTTACAAAACTAACTAAAACTAACTGAAATTATCGTGAAAATGTCCTTAGTTTTCGGCTTTGTCAACTTTTTTCATACATAATTCAGTGTTTCTATTTCAACATGCAGGAACACATGGTAAATATGTTCACTGAGACTGGGATGTCTACACTCCAACCCAAATACAAAACACCCCGAACTGTAAGAATTAATAACCTTATTGGGGCTGAGATGGATAAACCAAAGGAAATGAAGGCACATACCCATTACAAAAAAACAAAAACTAACACTAAAACTAATAAAAACTAAACTAAAACTAAGCATTTTCAAAAACTAAAAACTAAACTAAAACTAGCAAACTCACTCTAAAAACAAATTAAAACTAACTGAATTTGAAAACAAAAATTCACAACGAAATTAAAACTAAAACTAATGAAAAATCCAAAACTCTTTTAACCTTGGTGCTCAGGCTTGTGTATAGTCAAGGAAATCACTTCTTAAAGGCGTGTAGTGTTGGGATCAATCCTTTCACTGCAACAGGGAAATCAGTCCGTGGTGTCAGACTTCCTTTTAGTTCCTTTATCTGAAACAAAACACACGAGGAAGTAAAACTGAGCACTATTTACAACTTTTACAAGTTGATTTACTGTTGAATTAAAGGTACTCATTAACCCATTGAGGCCTGAAACGCCTGTAAAACCTCTGGGTGATTTTAAAATAACCCCCTAAAACCTGAAGTTTTTGTCAAGTGTCAACGCTTCTACTAAATATTAGATTTTTCAGCCTCTGTAGTGGATAGAAATGTGAGTGGTACCAAAGAATATGTGAGATTTTTGTGTTTGGACACATCATACACAAGTACTGATGTAATGTTCTTTCCCATACATAGAAGGGAAAACAAAGAGTTAACTGCATGTAGAGTATCAGGGCCAGCCTTTTATTCAATTAAGGTTTTCACAGGAAATGAAACCCGAAGCTGAAATCAATGCTGCATATCAGGGATGATTTTAACCCGTTAGAGTAAGGAGGAACATACTTTCAATTTGTGTTAATGCGGACTTCACCTCAAACTTACCTTCTTCTGTTCATCAGCAAATACTGTGTCCTTTCTGTCCATTCTGCTACTATTTGCAACCTTGAAATCTCAGAAATGTGTGTCTCAGTGTGTGCTGAGGCAAACACTGAAGAAAGAAGTATTTCATAGGCAGCTATTATCATTCCCTTCATATCTTTGCAGTGCCAAATCCGCTTTGGAGGGAGAAAGGAGATTGCCACAGACTCAGACAGCAGGTAAGAGAAGCTGCCGGTTAATACCAAGAAATTCTTTAGTGATACCTGTGTTTGTTGAGCATTCACGGGGCTGTTTAGCTTGCTGGTCTAGTTCCAGGTCAATTGATGCTGAGGTGCTTTTGTCTCCAGTATTTTACCTTCAAACTTTCCTGTTGGCTCTGGAACTATGCCCAGCTTGAGGATAGATTTCCTCACTACATAACCGAACTAAACTACGCACAAAAAGTAAGGCAATTTGTGTTTGGTAGATTATTTTGTTATTGTAACAATACTTTTTGGCAATAAATCTTATACCGTTGGAAAGCCTGAAGTCTCCCCTTTCAAATGGTAGCACATGTGTAAGGAACATGCATTTGTGGGATAAGCAGCAGAGCTGAGTATGTAGACTGTGCCCAAGGAAAATGTGCCATATCTTCTCATTATTTTGCTGTTGCTATTGACTCTTATTTTGAGCTTTGGTACTCCCAGGTGATGCCAATCAGGTGCCAATCAGAAACTTGATTGGCATCACCTGTGAGAATGGGCCCTGCTACAGTATGTAGTCAGTACAGTGTCTGTTCCACCATCACACTGGTGGAGGCATTGTGATGGTGTAACTCGGCGGTATCTCCCTCACTGGAAAAACAAGGCTTGTCATCATTGGAGGCAATCTCAATGCAGAGAGATATCGAGATGAGATTCTGCAACCAGTGGCAATTCCATATCTCCACATTCTGAGCGTGCTGTTCCTGCCAGAGTGACCAACACAACCAGGTTGGCTGACTTACGACAAATGCAGGTTGAAGAATGGGAGGCCATCCCACAGCAGCGTGTGACCAGGCTGGTGACCAGCATGAGGAGGAGGTGCCAGGCTGTTGTGGCTGTATATGGTTATTCCACATGCTACTGAGGCTCATGTTCCTTAAATTAATAAATTGTTAAATTGTCAATATGTCTTGTTTCTTCAAACTTCAATCATCCAATCCACCAAACACCAAACAAGAGTCAATGGCAAAGTAGCCTAGACATTGGCTGAGAAGATTTGGCACATTTTTCTTTGGTGCAACCTACATACTTAGCTCTGCTGCTTATCCCATGAATGGGTGTTCCTTACACATGTGCTACCTTTTCAAAGGGGAGGCTTCAGGCTTCCCAACGGTATAAGATTTATTGCCAAAAAGCATTGTTACAACAACAAAATAATCTACCGAACACAAATTGCCTTACTTTTTGTGCGTAGTTTATATAACCTAATTTCTTACGTGTGAGAGCTTGACCATTTTTTCTATCATATCTAAGCAGTACGGAATTCTTTATGACTTTCCCAAAAAATTGGGTGTGCATGAAAAATGTTGTCGGCAACACCAACATTTGATAAAA
This sequence comes from Centropristis striata, assembly GCF_030273125.1. Classification (NCBI taxonomy): domain Eukaryota; kingdom Metazoa; phylum Chordata; class Actinopteri; order Perciformes; family Serranidae; genus Centropristis; species Centropristis striata. The sequence continues at coordinate 7,862,673 of NC_081537.1, forward strand.
CTTTTGAAATGCGCATAAAGGTTCATACGCTTGCTTTAGGTCATGGGTCTCAAACTCGCGGCCCACAGGCCAATTGCGGCCCTCGTGACAATATTTTGTGGCCCCCACCTTGATATGAAAGTTTATTGTGAGTTTTATATGAATGGTACTTTACCATTTTGTGTGTGGAATGTCCCTTAAATTACCTTTTTTGATAATTTTGTGTCATTTTTTGGTAATTTTGTGTCGTTCGTGTGTCATTTTGTGTATTTTTTAAGTAATTTAGTGTTTTTGCAGTCATTTTGTGTCTTTTTTTGTAAGTTTGTGTCTTTTTTGTTCATTTTGTGTCTTTTTTTAAGTTATTTATTTATTTTTCTGTCATTTTGTGTCTTTTTTGGGTCATTTTGATACTGCCTCCAGCGACCCCCAGGTAACTTGAGTTTGAGAGCCCTGCTTTAGGTAGTTTGTAATCTCTTCTTCCACTAGGGATGGGAATAATTCATCGATGACTGATTAATTGTTGGGAAGAATTTGGTCGATCACGTGGAATTTTAATTTTAACGTTTTAACGTTATAGATGCTCGAGTTGGCAGGTTTTTTCCAAACGCCCATCCCTATCTTCTACTGTTTTCTCTCTCGCACAATCTCTTCTACTGTTTACTGACAGATTAGCTGCCATCTTCTGACCAAAGTACATTTATGCAACTTTGTTTAATTGCTCTAAACCAGTTGATGGACATTTTCTTTAATGCGACATTTCAAAATTTTGCTTCAAAATTCAACTTTGATGGAAACACGGCTGGTTTTTCAACATAAATTACCATTTTCTGCCTTGTTGATGAAGGATTGGCATTTTAAATTATTGTACCATGCAGAATAGATACAGTACAGGCCAAAAGTTTGGACACACACCTTCTCATTCAGTGTGTTTCCTTTATTTTCATGACTATTGACATTGTAAATTCATCAAAACTATTAATGAACACATGTGGAATTATGAACATAACAAAAAAGTGTGAAATGACTGAAAATGTGTCTTATATTCTAGTAAGCAAAGGGTGGTTACTTTGAGGAATCTAAAATACAAGACATGTTTTCAGTTATTTCACATTTTTTTTGTTAAGTACATAATTCCATATGTGTTCATTCATAGTTTTGATGCCTTCAGTAAGAATCTACAATGTAAATAGTCATGAAAATAAAGAAAACGCATTGAATGAGAAGGTGTGTCCAAACTTTTGGTCTGTACTGTATAACGTTAAAACGTTAAAATTAAAATTCCACGTGATCGACCAAATTCTTCACGACAATTAATCAGCCATCGATGAATTATTCCCATCTCTAGTAGAAGAAGAGATTACAAACTACCTAAAGCAGGGGTCTCAAACTCAAATTACCTGGGGGTCGCTGGAGGCAGTATCAAAATGACCCAAAAAAGACACAAAATGACAGAAAAATAAAGGAATAACTTAAAAAAGACACAAAATGACCAAAAAAGACACAAACTTACAAAAAAAGACACAAAATGACTGCAAAAACACTAAATTACTTAAAAAAAATACACAAAATGACAAAAACGACACAAAATGACCAAAAAATGACACAAAATTATTAAAAAAGGTAATTTAAGGGACATAGTTTTGATGCCTTCAGTGAGAATCTACAATGTAAATAGTCATGAAAATAAAGAAAAACGCATTGAATGAGAAGGTGTGTGTCCAAACTTTTGGCCTGTACTGTACATATTCAGAAATCATGAGTGTATATTCTTTGATTCTTTGTCCCTGCAGGGTGATCTGCCTGTGTGCCCAGTTTGAAGCAGTGCTCCAGCACGGCCTGAGGAAGAGCCGGGGTCTGGCTCTCACCGCAGCTGCTCTCAAGCAGGCCGCAGGCCTCAGCACAAAAAACGAAGCAGGTAGGATATTTAATTGGCTGCATGGTTTGTTAAACTCAAGTCTAACAATTGAAAATCACAGCAGCAGATACATCTGAACCTCCAGCCGTTACCTTGGCAAAAGCAGAGCTGAAAATGCTAACCTTGCTGCGGGGTAGCTCTGTTATTTTGGAAGTCATGGAGGGTTGGAGGACGCAGATGTGTCAGTGGGAAGCTCCGAGCTGCAGGAAAACCACATGCACACACATACAGACACACAACCTGGCTGTGAGACCAGATGGTTGGACTGCAGATCGGCTACAGTTCAAAATGGCAGGCAGAGAAAGTGTTCTCACCTGTCTGTCTCTTCTGTCTCAGTCTGTGGTGGGTGGGCAGCCCACCTGCTGTGGCTTTGCACTCCTAAAAAAAAGTACATGCTGATATTATAAATGCATGTTGTGTGCTCAGGCATTGTTTTAAATTCTAGTCAAGATCCCAAAGTTGCCAAACAGCCAAAGGCACGCTGAACTACGGGGAGATGAAATGATAGCGAGTAGAAAGATGCTGAAGACATCTGTATGCAGCCATAAAAAACAACTCTGTATGAATATTTCATTAAAGGTAATGTGCTACATATGTGGCTGGAATGAAGTGCTGCAGATAGATAATATACAGTATGTGAAACGGTCGTACAGTGTGGAAAACAACCTCCCTCTCTCCCTCCTTTTGTCTTCTTTTCTGAATTCTCATCATATACCTACCAGCGCACCCCGAGGAAGAAAGCTGCATTTTCTTTTATCACAGCCGCCCTTCCACTTGACATTTTATTGAATTGAAACTGATTTTATCCCACTGAGGAAGTGTCGTGCTGTTTTATATGTTGCTGCTGAGTATTGCAGCATTCATGCGCCAAAGCAATGCTTCCCAACCCTTTTTGACTGGATTAACTGGAGCACACCTTTTTTTTTTTTTCCCCACAATATTTTTATTGAATTTTACACATTTATAAACAGCAGTGGAACATGATCACCAAGTTACATTTCTCATAAAAAAAGATACATCACATTTCACATATTCCACATAACACAAGTAAATTGACAAACAAAACCAGACAAAACAAAACAAAAGAGAGAACAACAACAACAAAAAAACAAACAAAGAAAGTTCAATAAGGGTCTCCACACTTTTTCAAATTCCCCCGCCTTTCCTCTGGTTATATAAGTCAGTCTTTCTTGAGCACACCTTCATCCACACCAGCCATCACGATCAAAATCTGTGAAATTGAGTTGATTTAAAACAGGTTAATCATTTAACTAGTAATGATAGACAAGTTGGTATAATAGTGGAGGTTATAATATTGTTTTCATATAATTTAATATAATTTTTAGCTAATCAGTTTAACCATTTATCTAGTGTTTTAAGTTAATTACTTTAACTATTTATCTTTTACTTTTGACTAATTATTTTAACCATTTATCTAGTGTTTTTAAGTTAGTTATTTTAATAATTTATCTACTGTTTCAAGTTAATTATTTTAACCATTTATCTTTTACTATTAGGTAAATGTTTTAACCATTTATCTAGTACTTTTAGCTTATTATTTTAGCCATTTATCTATTACTTTTAGATTAATTATTTTAACCATTAATCTATTACTTTTGGCTAATTATTTTAACCATTTATCTATTACTTTTAGATTAATTATTTTAACCATTAATCTATTACTTTTGGCTAATTATTTTAACAATTTATCTATTACTTTTAGATTAATTATTTTAACCATTAATCTGCATTTTGTTGTCCTAGTACTTGTACTCTGTTCAATGACAATAAAGTTGAGTCTAATCTAATCTATTACTTTTGGCTAATTATTTTAACCATTTATCTTTTTCTTTTAGCTCATTATTTTAACAATTTATCTATAATTAAGCTTTTAGCTAAATATTTTTCTTTGCCTGTCTGCCTGTTTGCTAATCATTTTTCATTCACTCTTGGTCAAAAGTCATTGTATTCAGGTTTTATAATTGACTCAATGTGTGGACATATTTTTAAAACTGAAGAGTAAATTCTAGTTTATTAAATATTTGAGCTACTCCATCTTTGCATGTGCCTACTGAATGGGAAACACTGCTCTATGGTATCTCCAGGTGGAAATGAACGGCATGAAAAGCTTCAAGATTCTTTTTTATTTGCAGCCATCAGAGCTTATAAAGACCTCAGTTAGTGACATCAGTTTCACATTATACTAAATTGTGTCTGCTGTGTCATACTTAAGAACCTCGTAGCTATTAATTGCAGATGGAGGAGAAATGCATGGCTTGTGTAATGGCTACCACATCATAACCATTAGCATATCTGATGTTTTCCTGTATTTCACAGTCAATTAGAAGAAAGGATTGTGGCTGAACTTGTGGATTTGGAGCTCCCTAATGAAGCCAGGCCCTCTGACAAAGCCAGAAATAGCAGCCGTACTATTAACACATTGTTCTGAGGTTATATGCTAATCATATGCAAAAGAGTAGCACAACTTTTATTCCTTTTAATTACCACATGTTAGAAAACTTTACATTAAAATGGACCCACAGATGTTTTTTTTGTCCTTTTATTCTTCTCCCTGTTTTAAAGAAAATAATACAATTATGGGTGAAAATATGGGGAGGTGACAGGTAGGAGGTCAGTAGGGAGCTGTGTGGATAGTTGTTAATGAGAGAATGTGCTGACTCTCAGGACTTTAGAAGTGTTTTTGCCACTTTTTCTGCTTCACTGACTTTTCGAACCTCTTGTGTAACTCGAGAACAGTTGTTTTCCTCAGTTGAGATAGAACTGATTCTCTCCTTCCTTTTCCTTTCTTTTTATCTTCTCACCAGAGTTGACTTTCTGGTTCTATGTGAAGGAGCATCTGAACCGCCACGAGTTACAGCGGTTCTACTCTCTACGTCAGATCTCCTCAGAGCTCGGCCGGGGTCGTGCCTGGCTGCGCTGCGCCCTCAACGAACACTCGCTGGAGCGCTACCTGCACACACTGCTGTCTGACCGCCCACGCCTAGGGTGAGTACAGTGTGTGTGCATGTGTATTTGAAGTTTTTTTTTAGGATTACCAGATTCAACAGCATGTATTTGTTATTGTTTTCACCTTGTTAGCTTGTGCACTGCAAAAAAAGAAAACTTGGGTGAACTCAAAATTTCAAGGCAACAAACTTCGATAAAATTTTAAGTTGGACAATTAAACTAAATATTTTAAGTTTATCAGTTAGCCGCTAGCATCAGTTAGCCGCTAGCTTTCGCTAATGACCGAATTTCAAAACAAAGAAATAAGAGTTAGCAGAACTATTGTCCCTTGTTGTGAACCCCAACTTAAAGATATAAGTAACAACAACTCACCAACTTGTTTTTGAGCAGACAACTGGCTTCCTTTGTTGTGCTAACTTACATTATTGCCCTAAATGTCAATAATTTATATTTCCAAGTTTTACCAACTTAAGTCACGGTTTAAGGCCAAAAAATACAAGTTGGCTTTTTTGCAGTGTGTGTGTGTGTGTGTGTGTGCGCATCATGGCAAAATCAAGTGGCAACCTCCCAGTCTGAGCAGTGAAGCAAACCCAGAAGTGCCTTAAACCTGCATTCTATCGTAATACCAACAGGGGTCGCTAACGTCTGTTGCAAAACAAGCCCGGTCCTATCTATCTCAGTGCAAAATGAGACAACTTCTCACTTGACTTATTACCTCAGAAAAAAATCTTGTGGCAAGATTATGGCCTCAATCGCTAGTTTCAAGGCTCCTTCAATATGATGTTAATTGTGTAAATAATGGTCCCATTCAGAAGATAATAGATATTAAAATGGGGGATGGTTCGGGGTGTGGCTAACTCTGATTGACAGGTCGATAACAAGGCGAGCTGTCAGTCAGGATAGAAGCAAAATTATGCGTAATCCACGGCCCTGTGTACATCTAAGTTGTTTGTCGTGTTTTCGTGTCAGACCTTTGGCCCTTTCACTGTATTTTCAGTTCATGAAAGTTCATTTGAACATTTTGTTAATTTAAAAATGTCTCGTTCAGCATTTGGTTGGACTTATAGACATTCCAAGGAGTTGGCATTTCCAGTTTATTTTTAGATTCACCCGTCCTCGCGCCTCTCCAGTCCAAATATCTATAAAGACAAATGTCTTTCCCTGTTTCCAAAAAAAAAGTTTGCAACAGCAGTAATTCCGATCTTGATGCTTCAAACCACAATCATAAATAAAATTACATGATATCGTTATTTCTGTGACAATATATAGTCCAACAAAATGTAGTTGTCTGGATGGGCCAACAGGCTCTTTTCATACATTATACCAACACTACAGAATATATTCTTCTTTTTGTCTTGATTAGAAAACTCACTTCACCTCTTCTCTGTTTTATTAGAACTTACTATGAAGACTGGGCTTTTATTCTCGATGAAGAGAGAGCAAGTATGCTCCCCACCATGGCTGCAGGTGAGTTGATGTCATTTTAACTAGCTCTTTATTTTCTTTTTTTTCCGATTGGTTCGGCTTTAATCCAGACTTTCTTTATTGTTTTTTTCTTTCTTTACAAACAGGATCTCAGTTCTTACAAAAGACAATGGTTCCAAAACAAGTTTAAGATCCAGTTATTATGGACATATCGGCCCAGATGTAACCACCCACCCACCCATAGCGATTATAAATAAATAAATAAAAACATACATACACATATACATATGAATATTGAAAAAAAGTAATAAGGAATAATTGGTTCGGTTTTAATTAGGTATTTGATATTTTAAAATGGGCCTGTAACTGACTGGGAGGGTGGAAGTTAGGGCGGGAACTTGGCTCCACTCTTTCTCTGGACTGCACAGTGCTGGCTCTGTGTGATGTCACCCAGAAGCAGCCTCTGTATCTGGCATATTTAGGCCTCACTGTTCAGTGGGAGGAAGTGGAGACGCGTTGTCCATTCTTTATACAGTCAATGGTTCAAGCATGCATACAGTTAAGTTGCAAAATGTACACATGGAGCCAAGGTTATTATAGTAAACGAAAACTAACGAAATAACGAAAACTAGAATTGAAAAAACATTTTCGTTAACTGAAATAAAAATAAAAATGGGAGTTTTTAAAAAACGATAACTAACTGAAACTGTATTGTGTGGTTACAAAACTAACTAAAACTAACTAAAATTATAGTGAAAATGTCCTTAGTTTTCGTCTTTGACAACTTTTTTCATACATAAACCTTTTTGGTTGATATGAAATCTATTTCATCTATCTGGTTTTATGACTTAGTAAATTTATTGGGGCTGAGATGGATCAGACAAAGGAAATAAAGGAAACATTTATTGTGACCTTATTGAATCTGGCACCCAAAAAATACCCCATTACAAAAAACTAAAACTAACACTAAAACTAATAAAAACTAAACTAAAACTAAGCATTTTCCAAGAAATAAAACTAATCAAAACTAGCAAACTCACTCTAAAAACTAATTAAACCTAACTGAATTTGAAAACAAGAATTGACAACGAAATTAAAACTAAAACTAATGAAAAATCCAAAACTATTATAACCTTGCATGGAGCATAATTTGGTCATTTTCATGCTTAAATGGGTTCAGTTAGCATGATGACCTGTTGTGGTTTGTATGGTAACATGCTAACGCTAAGAGTAAGCTAACGGTAGCAGTAAGCTAACGCTAAGAGTAAGCTAACGGTAGCAGTAAGCTAACGGTAGAAGTAAGCTAACGGTAGCAGTAAGCTAACGGTAGAAGTAAGCTAACGATTGCCGTAAGCTTGAAGCTAAAACTTATTATTTTCTGACCACATACAGCCAAGCTTGAGAACATGAGTCTGTGACATGGTAAATTCCCAACATACAGAGGAAACGCCCTTTTGATTTGTCTTCTAGTGCCACCTGCAGGCTGGGATATATTTTATGCCGCATTAGCGGTAACAATCTAAAAACAGCAAAGTTGTGTCCCAATTTTTTACCGATCCAATCAGCATATTTTCTAGTTTGTAATGACCATTACAGCCTCACTTTCAATCTCATTGAAATTTAAACATGCTTCACACAAACAGAGCTGCTGTAAAAGCAGTAAATTAACTGACTTTGCACTTTACTTGTTTAGCACGCCCGGACTTGGTGGGAATTGAAGTCCTAACTCTATTAGTGGTAATGGGTGTACCCTTACTGTTCAACTATTGATGAGAGCAACTCCGATGAGCACAAACTGTTAAATATTAAGAATATAAACCACTGATCTTATGCCAGAGCTTTTCCTCTCTGTTCATACACAGATAGAGTTCGTCTTAGGTTGCCCTCTCCATCTGTACGCCCAGGAAAGCTTACAAAGCACTTTGCAGAAGTTCAAAAGCTTTATGAGATTGAACTGGCCTGATGTGTAATGAATTAAATTTCCGGCTCTCTCTTTTTGCTGCGCTGTTCAGGTCTCAACTCCATCCTGTTTGCCATAAACATCGACAACACTGACCTGAACGGCGGGGTGACGCGAGGAGGAGGCTCCTCGGTGTCCCACCTCCTCAAGGAGTCCACGCAGGGCATCGGCAGCCTGTGGAAAGAGTCCACTCAGGGGGTCAGCAGCCTGCTGCGAGAGATCAGCACCGCCACGGCCGTGGTGCCCGGCTTCACTCCCAGAGTGGACGGGGCCTCGGACCCTCTACCTGTCCTGCCACGCAGCAGCTCTGCTGGTAAGAAACAGCAACACTTATTATACCATGGTGAGTAATGGAATCTGATTGGCTGATTGTCCATTCATTCCTGACAATGGAAATTTACCAAGTAGTTTCATTATTTATAAATTCCTATATTTTAGTATTATTAATGAGGTTCTGCCTACATAGTATTGGCTTGTATCTACAATGAGTAACCATAGCAACAGAGATGCATTCATCGCTTTACAATTTACTGCAATTATTTACAATACTCAGTGTCCTTCAGTGCCTCATCCTCTGAAAACTGCAGAATGGAGACTGTAACAAGACAACTGCCTCTCTGAACTTACTGATACTTTTATCACATAAGTGCTTGTTTACCTCCCATTCACTATGGTAAATGGTAAATGGACCTACACTTATATATCGCTTTTCTAGTCGCTTTTGCGACCACTCAAAGTGCTTTACACTACAGACTGCGCTCATTCACCCTTTCACACACACATTCATACTGGTGGCAGAGGCTACCCTATGGAGTCCCTCCTCTCCAGTCCACCAAGGAAACGGCATGGACCAACATCTGGAGGGTTGAATGGCACCAACTCCACACCCAAGCCCAAGAATGGATGGAGAGAGGAATAACTCCAACTGAATGCCTCGCCAGCGGACACAACCTCCCATGGCCGACCTGGAAGACCCTCAACAGACTGCGGGTGTCTGAACCCACTATCCTGGGTTTGATGGGCCCAACCTGAGCTAACCAGCCAGTTGTAAAAATGTCCCTCCATACTATAAGCCATACTAAGCAATACTAAGCCATAAGGGCGTCAAGGCAGAAAGACACTTGGCACAGCCGCGACCAATCATATCATCTCTCTGATGCACCTCAAGATGGTTCTAGCCTCATCCATTAGTCCTTGAAAATGGATATCTTGTGGGGTTAGGGTTAGGGCATTATCCTTTACATATAGACTTCTGCTGCACACAGGAGTGGACAAAATCATTTATAATACAGTGCAAGAAATACAAAGTAGCATCATTTTTTATCCTTTCTTTTATTTTTTACATAATTCTGCAGATTTCTGCAGAACATTTGCAACTAATTCACCGTATTTTAAGGGGTTTCTGTTATTTTGTCCACCCCTAAATACATTTATAGTTAGTTATACATCCACACATCCCATCCTTTGTATGGCTCTTACATGGAATAAATCGTACACATGCTGTATTTTAGTACCGCATCATGCTGTATTTTTACTCCTAGAATCATGTTTATGGCACTAAAGCATGACGGAACGAGCACAGTAGTAAGCTAACGGTAGCAGTAAGCTAACGATTGCCGTAAGCTAACGATTACCGTAAGCTTGAAGCTAAAACTCATTATTGTCTGACCACATACAGCCAAGCTTGAGAACATGAGTCTGTGACATGGTAAATTCCCAACATACAGAGGAAACGCCCTTTTGATATGTCTTCTAGTGCCACCTGCAGGCTGGGATATATTTTATGCCGCATTAGCGGTAACAATCTAAAAATAGCAAAGTTGTGTCCCAATTTTTTACCGATCCAATCAGCATATTTTCTGGTTTGTAATGACCATTACAGCCTCACTTTCAATCTCATTGAAATTTAAACATGCTTCACACAAACAGAGCTGCTGTAAAAGCAGTAAATTAACTGACTTTGCACTTTACTTTGTCCACCCCTAACTACATTTATAGTTCGTTTTACATCCACACATCCCATCCTATGTATGGCTCTTACATGGAATAAATGGTACACATGCTGTATTTTAGTACCGCATCATGCTGTATTTTTACTCCTAGAATCATGTTTATGTCACTAAAGCATAACGGAACGAGCACAGACAGTAAAACAACATATGTTTGAGTTGAAGCACGTATAATGAATGCACCAGTAGAACAAATCTAGTGGATGCAACACAAGGCGTGAGCGGCGGAGTGCTGCAGCCGTCGTGAAATCCCCCCGTGAAATGAATCAACTTCCACAATGTCGGTTCCTTGTTTGACCTCATTTAGCTGTCTGCTCCGGTCCGGCCCATCGGGGAGAACTTCCACCGCTCTCTCTCCTTATGTTCCGCTCTGTGCGATGAACAAGCTATTAAATGTTAACTGTGTGGTGCTAAAACTTTCCACCGGAATGAATGTAAAGTGTAAGCTGTGTGCCAGCTCCTCAAGGTGGAAGCCCATTCAGATTATTCACTGGTGAAAGACTCGCTAATGCAAAGCCAGGCTTTTGGCTCTGAAAAGGAACAGAGAGTTGAACCACAGATCGTGTAATAGAAGTGCACTTTAAAAAAGCCTTGATTGAAATCTACTTTAGATGCTGATGTCACCAGTACTTGCTGTATGGGCATTTTGGAGGCAGCGAGTCTAGACATGTGAAAAGTCATTGAAGTTTCACTTCATTCAAGGCTGAAAATGAGTTTTTTGTTCATTTCTTTTTCATCTTTTCCCATCCAGACTCAGGGCTGAGGAAGGAGCGCCGGAGGAAAAAGAAAATCACCAACATCATTTCCTTTGATGACGATCTGGACGGAGGAGCGGAGGACGAGGAGGAGGGAGAGGAGGATTCCCAGAAGATGGGCGCCATGAGGAAGAGCCTCACCGCTCCGGCTCAGAGCAGCGTGGAGGAGGGCATCGACCCTCTAGAGCCGGCGTTCTCCGAGTCCCCGGCCCAGAACGGCCTGACCGAGCCGGGCATAGTCAGCTGGGTGGGGTCCCCCCATCCCTCTCGCACTCCACCCGATACCACACCTCCTCTGCCTGACAGTAAGAGCTTAGACAACGAGGAGGAGGAGGAAGAGGAGGAGATGTACAAACCCAGAGCACAAACACAGGAGGAGGAGAGGAGCAGCAATGACCAGTGAGTTCCATCACTTCAATTTAATGTCAGGATATAGAAAAAAAATATAAAAAGTCAATATAAAAGGAGAAATAATTACCTTTTTTTTATGCCTACAGAATTAAATGTGGGCTCAGTGCAGAATACCATTGTTCATTAAATTTAAAAAAATTAAAAAGTAAATAAGAAGCAAAGCAGCAGCAACGCTCTCTCACAGACACACACACAACAAACATCAATTTCTGTCACTCTACTATGTCATCTGGTATAACTGATCTGATTGGCTAAGAGCTACCTACAGACGCTTTTGATAGACATTCTAAGCGCCCAATAAACGACTCCGGAGGATCGTAAACCACACCTCCTCTACGGAGAAATGAACGGTTGGTTTCCAGACTAGATCTCATTTGAGATGAGTCTGGTGTTAGCCGGGCTAGCAGGTTAAAGGAAAATTATGTAATTTAGATTTTGAAGTGAACCGTCCCTTTTAAAAAAGGGGCTTAAGTTGTAGCCATATGGGAGGCGTAGTTGTTTCGATTTTTTCTGATGGGTGGCCCAAAGTGCCAAACTTTGATAATCTCTGAAACAGACTATAAAGTGTCTGGTGCAGTTGTTATTTGGATCTAAAATGTCCCTATGAGGTATGAGTGAAATGTGCTTATTTTTCCATAAAAAGCTACATCCGAACTGACTGAGATTAAACTGTTTTAGGGTGGTGGTGGGCAGCCTGTCCAGTGTGTCCACGTGGAGCCCTCTACAGGTGATGACCCAACACAGCAGCTCAGACATCCTGATCCCTCTGAACCCTGCAGACTCTCAGACAGGTACTGAAACACCAAAACAAAAGCTGCACACTTTATTTAGAAAATGAAAAACACTTTCTGGTGCACCCTGTTCCTGGATCAGTGAGTGCTTTTAATCCATTGACGCCGGGAAAGCATTACCGCATTTCTACAATTAAAGCCGGGAGCGCTGTTGCGTCACTCTACCATTAAGGCCGGGACAGCGGATATGTCATTTTGTAGTATTTGTATTTTTTTCCACCTATTTTCGGTCTCTTGGCCGATGAAATGCATCAGAACATGATCAGAATACATGCGGGAGTGTCGCAATGCAACATTGGACTTTTCAAGAACTTTGAAATCATGGAGGAAGACGACTATAGCGGAGGAGCTCAGCAGTAAGTGACGGAAGAGATCTGATGAAAACAGCACCGATGATTTAATTGCTGATCCGGACTTTGAACCCTCGGAACCAATCGACCGGCATTTATGGATGAGGAATATGTTTTTAGACGACATATTTTCACCGAAGAACAGACAGATTTGTGGCCATCATAATAATATTATTATTAATAATATATGGATATTATTAATAATAATTGATTGTGATGATGATATATGAAATCATGACTGTTTATGTCTTATATTACTTTATGCGTCGTTGAGTACCCTGAAAAGTGCAATATATAAAATGTATTTTTATTATTATGATAATTTTTTTTATTTTTTTTATTACAGTAGGGTAATGAGAACTATGTCTTGTTCTTCCAGTGGTCATATCATGTTTGCATCTTGCTAATGGGCATGTATTAGTATTATGCATAGGATTTTTTATTCAGTCAAATGTAACATTTGCTGAGTTTGTTGATTTTTTAAAAAACTTTATTGAAGGTTTGGACAAATAAACTCAACTTCGTATGAAAGCCATGGGTATAAGCTCTCAAATACTTTTTGAATTTCATTTTTATCTGCTACAGAGGCTGAAAAATCTATTATTTAGTAGGTGTTGAATTTCCAGAAAAACTTCAGGTTTTAGGGGGTCATTTGAAAATCGCCCATAGGTTTTCCAGGCATTTTTTTCCAGGCGCTTTAGGCCTTAATGGGTTAACCTACATCGCTGCACTGATTCCCAGTTTACACTTCCTGCTTCCAGTGAACAACGAGAAGCTGTTCTGTGGTATATTATTTCCCTATTTTGATCAGATGTTGATTAAATGAAATCTAGGGACTTTCTCAGTTTGTCTGCACCTTCACTTTCACTTCTGTTTAGTTTCAGCGAGCCCTGTGGAGGACACGGCTGCCTTTCCTGCTCAGTGTGAGTCAACAGGACCGGTGGGGAACTGTGACGGCAGCAGATCGCCGCTAACGTTCAAGTAAGCTGTTTTTTCAGTCGTTGTGTGAATCATTTGTTTAGTTTCAAGTTGAATTTGTGTGCTTTTGTGCTGCAGCTCTCTTCACAAACTTGTGAAATGTGTTTCAGCATGGAGTCCAGTCCGCCGACGCAGCCTGCTCCACTCACCAGCGCGCTGCCAACATCTGGTCTGCCAGAGTCCATGACAGTAGGTGAGTGTGTCTCCGTTCCCCACCTGTCTGCCTCGCACTGTTTCACTTTCTCTCCTGCTCTTCTGGTCGGGTTTGTTCTCAAACCGGTCCTGTGGTATGAATCATCAAATTCGCCACGTGTGAACAAGCATCACAAACTTTACCTGCACATGCTTAACCCATTAAGGCCTAAAGCGCCTGGGAAAAAATGCCTGGAAAACCTATGGGCGATTTTGAAAGAACCCCCTAAAACCTGAAGTTTTTCTGGAAATTCAACAGAAGATTTTTCAGCCTCTGTAGCAGATAGAAATGAAATTCAAAAAGTATTTGAGAGCTTATACCCGTGGCTTTCATGAGAAGTTGAGTTTATTTGTCCAAACCTTCAATAAAGTTTTTTAAAAAATCAACAAACTCAGCAAATGTTACATTTGACTGAATAAAGAATCCTATGCATAATACTAATACATGCCCATTAGCAAGATGCAAACATGATATGACCACTGGAAGAACAAGTAATAGTTCTCATTAGCCTACTGTAATAAAAAAAAAATTATCATAATAATAATAATATATTTTTTATATATTGCACTTTTCAGGGTACTCAACGACGCATAAAAGTAATATAAGACATAAACAGTCATGATTTCTTATATCATCATCACAATCAATTATTATTATTATTATTATTAATATTAATATATTATTAATAATATTATTATTATTATCTCCAGATCTCTCTTTCACCGAAGAACAGACAGATTTGTGGCCATCTGGAGATAATAATAAAATTATTTATAATATATTAATGTTAATAATAATAATAATAATTGATTCTGATGATGATATAAGAAATCATGACTGTTTATGTCCTATATTACTTTATGTGTCGTTGAGTACCCTGAAAAGTGCAATATATAAAATGTATTATTATTATTTATTATTATTATTATTATTATTATGATATATATATATTTTTTTTTATTACAGTAGGGTTATGAGAACTATGTCTATTTCTTCCAGTGGTCATATCATGTTTGCATCTTGCTAATGGGCATGTATTAGTATTATGCATAGGATTTTTTATTCAGTCAAATGTAACATTTGCTGAGTTTGTCAATTTTTAAAAAAACTTTATTGAAGGTTTGGACAAATAAACTCAACTTCTCATGAAAGCCACAGGTAAAAGCTCTCAAATCCTTTTTGAATTTCATTTCTATCTGCTACAGAGGCTGAAAAATCTTCTGTTGAATTTCCAGAAAAACTTCAGGTTTTAGGGGGTTCTTTCAAAATCGCCCAGAGGTTTTCCAGGCATGTTTTTCCAGGCGTTTCAGGCCTTAATGGGTTAAAAGCCGTTGTGAACAGGTGGGTTTTGACTAGTTTTTGAAGGTGGGTGGATGTGAGCAGTCTCTTATGTTTTTTGGGAGAGAGTTCCAGAGGGAGAGAGCAGCTATTGAGAAAGCTCTGTCGCCCTAGGTAAAGAGAGTAAAAGACTTTGATCTAAAGGGATTTTCTGTGTTAAAAATGTTTAAAATAACTAGACCTGCAATGTATATTTTGTTGAATTGCGAAAATGAATTCATCCCAAATGTTACCATTAATTTTCACACAATAATTCATTCACAATAATTTTATCAAAGTAACTGTTCTGTTTCATTTGGTTGCCTGTGAATGGTGTCAAAAAAAAAAACATTGATCAAAGTAAACAACATGTAAACAGAGAGAGAAAATTGATTGATTGACATTTGGACCGAAAAGGCGTAGGCTGAAGCATAGCTTATTACGCCTACCCTGTTACAACTCAAGCAAATTTAAAATTTAGAAATGTACAATCTGTTATTTATCAACAAAAGAAATAAGCAGTCACAAAAGAGAGAAAAGAAAGAAGCTTATTACTCATTACTCTAACTTATATAAATGAATCATCCTATTTTTAAGTAATTTTTTGAATAAGTTAATGGTATTGCAAGTTTTCAAGTCTTTCTCCAATTTGTTCCATAAATTGACAGCTGTTACCGTGGTGCATCGTGATTTGGTGTTGGTTCTGGTTTTCAACTTTATAAATATACACACCCCTCTGAAATTATAATGGCTTTGTCTTAGATTGAACATTTTCTGAATACAGTCAGGCAGCATGTTGTTGCTAATTTTGAACATAAACTGTGCTCTTTTGAAATCCACCAGTTCTTTCAATTTGAGTTCATTTAAATTAATAAATAATTGATTGGTTGGATGCTTATAATTGACTTCATTGCTTTTTTTTTTTAAGTAGAAAAATTGGTTTGGTGATTGACTTAAATGTGTATCCCCACACTTCTATGCAATAGGTTATATATGGTTTTATTAGGGATTGATACAAAATTTTCAATGAGTTTGTTGTTACATTTATATAGAATTGCCATAGTTTTTGATATTTTATTCTTTAAGAGGTTGATATGTGGCTTCCAGCACAGTTTATGGTCAATAACCACTCCAAGGAACTTATTATCATAAACTTTTTCCACTTCCACATTATCAATGGTGATGTGCACTCTTTGATTAATTGAACGATTTCCAAAAATAATACATTTAGTTTTGCTATGCATGCTTTGTACATCATTGTCGTTGTTTGCCAGAAAGGATCATGAATTGACTTTTATCCTGTTTTTAAGCCACATTTTTAAGATCCTTTTTTTAGATGATGGTCTTTCTTAACTGTATATTTAGTCGTATGAAGGCATTTAGTCATTGCATATCTGGATCTTCACTTATCAGAGAAACAAGCTGAGCAAATACCAGCATCAGCTCAGCTTACAGCCACTCTGGAGAAACACTGATTCATTCTGTCAATACCGGTTTTAATCACCAGGTACTTTTTGTTCGGAGAGAAGGAGACAACTGCAGATAATTGGGGAAAAAAGTTGGCAAAGACAACGCCTCCAGGGTTCCCACGGTGGTGTTTTCAAGGTTTAGGTTTAGTTTTTAGTGGACGCCGGTTCTTAATAATAATAATAATAATAATAATAATAATAATAATAATACATTTTATTTGTAATGCACTTTACATTACAGGAAATCTCAAAGTGCTACAGGTTAAAAGCATAACATTCTAATTATAAAAAGGATAAAAAAAAGGGAAAAAAAACAGCTAAAAACAGAAAACATACAGTACAGGCCAAAAGTTTGGACACACCTTCTCATTCAATGTTTTTCCTTTATTTTCATGACTATTGACATTGTAAATTCATCAAAACTATTAATGAACACATGTGGTATTATGTACTTAACAAAAAAGGGTGAAATAACTGAAAACATGTCTTATATTCTAGTAAGCAAAGGGTGGTTACTTTGAGGAATCTACAATACAAGACATGTTTTCAGTTATTTCACACTTTTTTTGTTAAGTACATAATTCCATTTGTGTTCATTCATAGTTTTGATGCCTTCAGTGAGAATCTACAATGTAAATAGTCATGAAAATAAAGAAAAACGCATTGAATGAGATGGGTGTGTCCAAACTTTTGGCCTGTACTGTACATACATAATCTAAAAACCATCTAGATGGGAGGAACCAAAGGTTTTGCTAAAAAGGAATGTTTTTAGTCCTTTTTTAAAAGTCTCTATGGACCGTGGTTCTTCTTCCAATAACGTACACAATTTGAATCATGAAACTTTGTTGTGTTTTCCTTTAATTTGTCACCATTTACGAAACATAATTTTGGCTGTTTAAAGCACAAAAGTGTTTAATTTTCAGTGATGAAGAAGTGGGATAATCAGTTTACTGTATTTATGCAAATAATGTAATTTAAACAGCTGTAAGGTGCTTGCAGTCTGGGAAATGCACCTCGAAAATGCTTGAAAAGTGTTTGAATTTGATATAGGAAAAGGTGTAGGAACCATCATCATGAATCTAAAATCTAGGCGTGGATGATATGGGCAAAAAAAAAATAATCTTGATTATTTGAAAAAAAGAAAAGAAAACGATAATCTGACGATAACCTTTGAAATGTGATTTCTTTACCAAAAAAAAATGCTGTTAAAATACTTCTTGCTTCCCAGGACATCTTTGGATGGACACAATGTTTCAGAAAAACAGCTCTCGCTTATTTTCTTTAAACTTAAACATTCAAGAGACTCCCAGTTAAACTTCAATGTAGCGACATTAAATGGGTAAACATCCGTTTGTTTTCTTTTTGAGATATTATAAATACTCAATAATGTAAAATTACATATATTCAAAACAACGTTAACAATATCGTAGACCAGGGGTGTCAAACTCAAATACACAATGGGCCAAAATTTAAAACTTGAATAAAATCGTGGGCCAACATTGAACAAATAAACCTTTTAATATATACCAAAGATGTTTTGCTTTAACATTAAATATGGAACCAGCAACGCTTATAAACATACAATATATAACTAAATAGTGCAGACATGCAAAATCTAATTTCAAATAAAAAACACATCAATGTCATTAATTTGTTGAATAAAAATTAAATAAAAATCGTATGCCTCTTTTCTATTTGCATCCTTCTGATTTAAATATCAAAATAAACTTTTTCAACAGGTTAATAAATTCTGCCTTTCTTTTCGCCATTTTTGGGAAGGTGTAGCTCGGAGACAGCTCTAGCTTGAGGTTGCTATGACGACTGTCACAGAGGAGCGCGTTTCTGGGTCCTGTCCTGATTGACGCGCCAAAACAACAGCAGGGCATTGTGGGATTTGTAGTATTTTTTTTTATTTTTTATTTTTTAAATGTATTTTTTTGGGCTTTTTCATGCCTTTAATGGACAGGACAGCTGAAGAGAGATAGGAAGCAGGGGGCAGAGAGAGGGGAATGACATGCAGTAAACGGCCGTCCGATGCGGGACTCGAACCCGGTTCGAGTCCCGACCACCCCCGGGATTTGTAGTATTAGCGGTAAATGCGCCGTATAATACCGGCGGGTCAGCTTTTTATAGTACAATAATAATATAATAATTTGATATTGCCTCGCGGGCCAAATAAAATTACACTGTGGGCCAAATTTGGCCCGCGGGCCAGAGTTTGACACCCCTGTCGTAGACGATATATATGTGTGTTTGATGTGTTTTTTGAAACTTGCAGAAAAATGAAGCTCAAAATGAGTCAAACAGACTTAGATTTAAGCCTGGTGAGCTTCAGAATCACCAGAAATATAAACGAAAGATGCTTGAAACTAGATTTGTCTCATATACTGCACTCATTTGGCTCAGCAGCCAGTCGCATTAATGAAAACAGTGGATTATTGAGTGTTTAGTTAAAAGTTTCGTAGGTGAAGTTTCTTCATTTCTTCGCACCGCTGAGCATAAATGAAATCAAACCTTAAAAAATGATTGGTATTCGATATGACAGCAAAAATCACAGTTGTTGAATCACCACTGCCTCATGAGCTTTAATCAGAAGACAATTTAATCTCAGAGTGTATTCCCAAGAAATGTGTGATGGTAATGAATCCTGTGGATGTCCTGACACATCTTTGTCGGGAAGTCTCACCGCCGGCTGTCGTCTGCAGAAAATTAAATCAGACTCACTGATTGGTATTTTTGTTGTTTTTCTCTGTGGTTAAAGTGATCTAATTTCTTCGTGTGAAGTCCTCTGCCAAAAGAGTGTTCACTTCTTTTACATCATATTTTTCATGATGGCGAACGAGCCACCGGGTGGCACTGTTGGTCCAGTGTGTGCACAACATGTTTCTGCAGAAACACACCTGTCTGCTCCCCTCAAAGGATGCTGCTTGACAGACACAAAGTCAGATTGTGTGAATGTCTGCCATTTGCAATTTCAGATGTGCATAAAACACAGTTGATGAGAGCTTTAATGTGTATTTGACTCAGAGGTTTTTTTGCCTGGAGTGTGGTTGGTGTTCTGGAGCTTAGCAGACCACTAGATGTTCTTTGATTCCTTAGATTTTATATGTGTGTGAGAGCCAGGGAGAAAGGTGTGTGGAGCTGCCTGTAAGCGCAGGGATTGAGCCCTCGTTCAATCTATTAGCCCTCGGAAAGAGGAGGTCACGGGGGTCAGGGAGAAAAGAAATCTCTCATGTAGAGGCAGAGAAAATGGTCTTCTACATTCTCCATGACGTCCCTCAATCCAAGAGCAAAAAGCTCCTCGTCAGTTTAGTTTATTATTAAGATCCCCATTAGCAGATGTTAGCAAGCCTTCCTTTAGAGCAGGGGTCTCAAACTCAAATTACCTGGGGGCCGCTAGAGGCAGTATCAAAATGACTAAAAAAGACACAAAATTACTAAAGAAAAAGACAAAATGATAGAAAAAAAATTACTTGAAAAAAATACACAAAATGACCAAAAAAGACACAAAATGATTGAAAAAACACAAAATTACTAAAAAAAAAAAAAATTAAAAGGAAAAAGACACAAAATTACCAAAAAAAGACACAAAATTACAAATAAAAAGACACAAAATTACTAAAAAAAAAAAAAGACACAAAAATATTTAAAAAAGACACAAAATTATTTAAAAGAAGACACAAAATTACCAAAAAAAGACACAAAATTACAAAAAAAGACACAAAATTACATTACATAACATTTCCACTTCTTCCAGTCACAACAACACGGTAGATAAACGGTCCGGTAGCAGCTGCCTTTCTTTTTGTTAACGTCGTCATAGAAACAGGTGAAACAAAGCCCCAGCTTGCGCAATAAAGGGACCTTCCACAAACAACACGGTAAAGTTCCATTCATATAAAACTCACATTAAACTTTCATATCAAGGTGGGGGCCACAAAATATCGTCACGAGGGCCGCAACTGGCCCGCGGGCCGCGAGTTTGAGACCCATGCTTTAGAGAGAATAACTTACATATTAAAGGCTAAATGGCATGTATTTGAGGACATATGGAGCCCTTTCATTAGCTACATTAAAGACTTAGATTTAATGGATGAAGAAGTGGATAACTAGTCTTTGTGGACAATGCAGATTCCGATATTGTCAGATTCATATTGCTTTTCTATATATGTGTTTTAATTCACACCAATTACAAACAATACTCAATTGTATATAGATTACCATTTTCTTTAACAGGAGGAGCATACCTGTTCCAAGTGTTATGTTTTGTTTGTTTTAATTTTTCTGTCTATGTAAATGCAGCTATTTGAAAATATGGAAGTTGAATGACGATACATGAATGTAAAAGCTGTATGTCAAAGTGTTTTAAACTGAAAATAAAATAAAAATATTGTGGGAAAAAAAAAAAGATCCCCATTAGCTGCAGCAAAGCCACAGCTATTCTTCCTGGGGTCCAACAGTATCAAATATACAGTTAAAAACACAAAACATAATAAAAATAAAAAATAAAACAAAACAAAAATTATTCACATATTAATCCATATTACACACATTTCTACATATATGTATACATCATTACAAAATCTACTAACACATAGTACATTTGTTGTATATACACCTTCGTTCTACAGCATATACATTATAATAACACATATCATATATCGGTAACACTTTACAATAACCAACTAAATGATGTTTATAGATGGTTTATAGACCAATTATTAACCATTTACAAAGTGTTTAATCTTTAAATGTTTTCAACCAATTTCTTAAAGCTATATGAATCATTTCAAAATCATTAACATACTTAATATGGTGTTAAAAATGTTATAATGAGTGCAACTAAAACTATTAATCAACTATTAAGTATCATTTAATTGTTTGTTAATGGTAAAGTAACTATAAACTTACATTAATATTCCATCTATTTGTCATTTATAAATGATGTAGTTAGTTAAACATTAATAAATGATGTATTTACCATTCTAAATGGCCTATATACAGTTTATAAATGATGGTTAAACATTAATAAACTATATGTTTACCATTTATAAATTATGGTTATTGTAAAGTGTTACCCATATATCTATAGAAATATACTACATACATATAAATATACCATGTTTTCTTATTTTGATAAATACTGTTTTATTAATATTTTGAATTGCTTTATGTTAGTGATGAGTTTGATATTTTTAGGCAGTGAATTCCATTCTTTCATACCTCTATACAGAAATGTGCGCTTGATGGCGTTAGATCTTGCTTTAGGTAATGTAAAGTTACCTACAGCTGCATGTCTGGTCATATATTTATGACTCTCTGCACTAAAAGCAAGGTTTTTAAACAAAATAATCAGAGTCTCAGTGGAAGAAATCCATCGCGACAGAGGCAGAGATAGCATTTTTTACGCCTACTGTGTGGCTCAATAGACCAGAATACAACACAGCCAAAACAGATTTTGCATTTTGAGGAAAAGACCATGACTTTTTCTCGACTGGAAAAAAAAAAAAGAAAAACCTCCCTCTTGTTGCTCTCGCTGGCTCTGTTGCTTCTGCTCTCCCCGCCTACTCAGCTAACCCAAAGCAACAAGTACAGGCGCCTTTCTGCAGGGGTTGTGCAAAGTCGTTCCGGGAAACGTAGGAAACCACAGAAGAAGAAGAAGATGAGGCAGGTTAAGGGAACGTGACTCGGAGAAAAAAATCTTGGAAAGCATTAAGCATTTATGAGAATATCTCATCTTGGATTTTGCCTTAAGCAAGTTAAACGCAATTTAAATTGGCGTTGTTTGCGGCTTATTTCTAACTAATGCTCACAACTTGTATCCTTATAAAGACAAAGTTAAAGGGCCATGCCACCAACTTTTCTAAATGATGCTCGGTATATCATAGACCAGGGGTGGCCAACCTGTGGCTCCAGAGCCTCATTTGGCTCTTTAGGCCGCCTGCAGGGGCTCCCAGTGGCTGAGACAAAAACATTATATACATATTTTTACTTAATTGTAAAAATGTATAGCCTTTTTACAGCATATTAAAAAAGTTTTGACATTTAAGTCAACTCAAACGTGTTTCATAGCTTATGAAAGTCTCTGGCCCGGCGCCTTAACTTTTAAGTTTTACCAACTTTGAGTTTAGTTTTGAGTTCCCTGAGATAGACTAGGTTTCAAAATCATATTAATAAATGCCCAATATGACTATTAATAATGTTGGTAGGCTATTTTAGACTTATTAGGCTGTTTAATTTTCATTTTAGGCTCAATATAAGGTTTGCAGGCTCCATTACGCGATTTTAGGGTGGCTCTTTAGTTAGTAAAGGTTACCCACCCCTGTCATAGACGTATTTTTATCGAGCTGTATGATTATTTTGGTCTATTATTATTTTTTATAACATAAAGTTATCTAAGTTTATTTGAGTACCTTTGCATGCTCTTACCAGTGCAAAATTGGTGCACAATCATTAATTCCAGTTTAAAATTCAGTAAATCGACCACCATATCTGTAATTTATGAGATTTTCCTCTCTAAAATGAATGTTGGTTCAGTTCTAGCTGAGCTTACTTGCCAGGAAAAGTAGCCTGTGAAAACTATTGTTTAATGGCTTCTGTGGCTGTGGAGGGAGCTGCTGGTGATGTCATATCAGTGATGTCATGAGGGTTATCCCAACTGGGGCCTGAGAAAACACTACACCTACACTTCAAAGTGAAGGTGCTTTTTTGTTCTTTTAAAGAAGTTGGTATTGAGGAGGCTCTGGGGTTCTAATGAAAGGCACTTTTGAGGTGCATCACAGGAAATATAGGATCCAATGTTTTTTAAGGTTTGGGACTAAAGATTAGGACACTTTTTGCCTTTGTTTGTTCAGTTTTGACCATTCTTTTTTTTATAATTCATAGTTTTTATTATCTTTTCATTTTTACAACAAGTCCGACTCAGAATCAGCGTAAAACACTAAAACACCCCTTTCAAAACAAAACACAATAGGCAGTTCATGCAGCCTAAAACTACTTCACATCAACATTATGTTATGACCGGGGCACCAGATCAGCAATCAATCAATCAATCAATCAAAGGGTCTCAGAGGATCGGCGACACGGACGACAAGAGACTGATTGTTGAAGTGGAACATCATACAATCATTTATGACATAACATATTGTTTTTATAAGGATAGGTGGTCAGATCAACAGATCTTTCACGTCAGAGAAGCAAAGTAAGCTGTTGGTTGTTGTTGTTGTTTTTTTTTACTTTATACACACAGTTTATCCATAGACTGTATAAATAGAGTTTAGACTTTATCACGGGATCTCGCGGTCTCCCGTATGGTCAGGATTATCGCGTGATCTCGTTTTCTAGCATGTATTCGACCGGCTGTAATGCGCCCGGTGTGAATTGACGCTGGGCAGAAGACGCAGCAAAACCGCGGTGGAGACGTTCTGCTGCTGTAACACGCCCGGTGGAAATCCCCAGTGAGGAGTTGGCTGTTCATTTTCAATTAGGAATACAGCAATACACTTAACATCCTCTTCCACAGCTCCACCTTCTCCTACAAATATGAATTCAGCTTACAAACCAATGTTGACTTCATTTCGACGGTCTATGGTTTTTTTTTTAAGTTCCACAATGACCAGATGATTGGCTCATGTAAGAGAGAGATGAATATGAAGCGAGCTGGATTCTTAAGGTGTGTATGAGAGTGTGAGAGGGAGAGCTGTACAGTGCAGTGATTTCCACCAGGCCTGACAGCGTGTGAGGCCAAGCCGTCCATTGATTGGCGAGTATGGAGTCTATAATTCACAAGGCACCTCGATTACATGGCCTAGCTCTCTGCTAATGCATCTATTATTGGAACAATTGAGCAAGAGCGTGCAGGTTTCCGGTAGAGGCATGCACTCGCACACGCACTTTTTTTTCCCCCTAGCAAAGGTAGCTCTTACACATATGAAGACTATGTTGCATGTGCATACCTCCACTCACACACACACACACTTGCGCTGTAATTTGTCCACGTCTCCCTGCGAGGACGGAGGGGCGTCTGGCTCCACTGAAGTCCCTAATGGCTCGCCTGTGGCACCCGCTGTGAACGCGTGGTCGGACTTAAGGTCACATTTATTTCTGGCCTGCTGATGTGGAGAATGGAGCTGTGGAGATAATAGACTTCCTCTTTTTTTCTCGTCTGCTCTCTGTTGCGCTCCTCTTCCTCTCTCCTCCTCCTCTACAGAACCAGGCACTTAGCTCGGAGGAGCAGGAGACCTACTTGTGTCTGGGGCTACATCGACACCCTACATTAGTTATGAGGATAGAGTTGTGGTCTCTGCATGTTGTGTGTGTGTGTAATGGTGGAATGCAAAGTGCAGGGTAGATTAACTCCTTGTCTCATGGTTGTTATTTTTGGAAATCCTGGTAACAGCCTAGTTATGGGCTTTGAAACCTTCATGTGCACCTCCAAGCGTAACTATGGAGATGAGTCACTGTACCACCACATAGCCCGGCCCGAATCTGTCCTTTACATCAGGATGGAGATTAACATCAGCCGGCAGCTGACTGCGAGCAGACTTTGGCTGCAGCTCCAGTTCTACTGACTGGAGCTTTAAGGCTGAAAGGGATACTGAGGATTTCAGACTGAAGTCGCTGCTATCTGATGTTTATTTGACCAGCCTCCAGTTGCAAAAAAGGATATACAGTACAGGCCAAAAGTTTGGACACACACCTTCTCATTCAATGCGTTTTTCTTTATTTTAATGACTGTTTACATTGTAGATTCTCACTGAAGGCATCAAAACTATGAATGAACACAGATGGAATTATGTACTTAACAAAAAAAGTGTGAAATAACTAAAAACATGTCTTGTATTTTAGATTCCTCAAAGTAACCACCCTTTGCTTACTAGAATATAAGACATGTTTTCAGTTATTTCACACTTTTTTGTTAAGTACATCATTCCACATGTGTTCATTAATAGTTTTGATGAATTTACAATGTCAATAGTCTGAAAATAAAGGAAAAACATTGAATGAGAAGGTGTGTTCAAACTTTTGGCCTGTACTGTATATGGGTGGTTGACGTGACGCTCAATTTTTGTGTTCCCAGTGACAAATATTACTAAAATTTGATAATATTTCGTTAAAATTAATGTTTTAATATGCAGTTCATTCTTCTACATCTAATCCATCTGCAAACAATGAGCATCGTTCTTCAACTGTGCAAATATTCTGTTTTGAACATGACATTTGTCCACCGGTGCAACTGGACTAGGTAGCATTACTTATCTTAAAACAACTGTAATGTCATACGAGTGTTTACTTAATGAATCTAGAGGATATAAGTGTTAAGGTCCCTATGTAGAGTTATTATGACACATTACATTTTGTCCGCAAAACTGGTGTCCTCCTGGAGCAACGCCATTATGTAGATATAAAACAGGCATTAATGTGACCAGCCCATTACTGAGAGGGGTCCTTCCAGAATCAGGAAGGACAGAAGACATCTCTGGAGTAGGTGGACTGCACACAAGATCACTTCTGTCTCAAATATTTTCATAATATTACTATTTCCGTGCAGTGTTGGAACTGGTCGTCTTAAGGTAGTCCTTTGGTACAACGCAGTTTAAGTATTGATCTGAATATTTTTATCAATTTACATTGATTGATCATTGAAAAGAATGTAAATTGATAAAAAATATTCATAACTAATATGCCTTGGGCTTATCTATCTTATCTGTCCAACATTCTCTGAATTAAATAATGACATTCTTTATTTTGTTGCACCGGTGGACACATTTTAGGACTACCACACCAAAAAGTTAATAATATGCTAAATATATGAAGATTTAGAAATGGACACATTCAGTTTTGAATTATTCACATATAAGGGAATATAATTGTATGTCATTTGACATATATTTTTGAATTATTCTTTTTTTCACTTTGAATTTGAGTTCACGTCAACCACCCATATGTATTGTTGATTAGTTAAAATCAGTTTTGTCCTACATAATGATCCTGGAACATTCAATAGCTGCCTTTCCACCATTATTGTGAGCTATGGCTGTCTTCAAGCTGCTGAGTCTCAAGCTGCAAGATCAAACACCATTTGTGTTGTCTTCTATTATGTTGATAGCTCCATAGTACTGCCCTTAAACCTGTGTTATAAAGCCAGCCATCCCACACAGTAGAAACATAAACACACTAATCAGACTTATCAATTCAGTTGTGGTCGCTGTCTTTATTATACCATTTTATTTCCCTGTTTTGTTTTGAGAAGTAAACGCAGATAGAAGCTGATGGTCTATGTTCATAACTGAAAGATCATCATAGACTCTTTAATTTAACCCATAAAAAACACTTGCACTTAAATTCATTGACACTTTATAGTGAACAGAAAGTCTATTTTTAATCTTTGTATTAAAAAAAGAATGGATTGTTTTTAGGGATGGGTACCGAATTCCGTACTTTTATAGGTACTGACCGAATTCCGTCGGTACTACCGAGTACCGATTCATGTAAAATCAAATGGTACCATGTTTCGGTACCTAAACGGCGTTTACTTTAAACTGATCATTGATTTCAACCTGTTTTCATTTGACGTCTTTGATTAACAAGCGTGCTGACGATCGCACTATCTTTCTTTATTTTTTTATTTACCTCCTCATCTGGTCCTGTCTGCTCACCGCAGCCACTAGCCACTAGCTGTTGCCCTCTTCCACCCCGGCGCAGAGACAAACAGCCCGGCTCTAGGCCTGCTAGCCGCCAGCTGCTATCTCTCCAATGTCTCTACCCGGGCTTGGCCTTCGTCTGCCTCCAGATTGGACCTTCCTTACTCCGTTTGCTCTCTCCATTCTGCTGTACACCAGTCATTAGCAGCTAGCAGCTAGCTGCTGCATCTCTGGTCCTCCGCTAATACTCCACTTTCCACCTCCGAATTTCCAAACTTCCGAAATTTACCTGCCACTTTACTCCAAACTGCCTCGCTGAAATTAAATCCCTCGGACTCCTGCGTAATCCTCGATATTTGCACAGAGCAGCCCGACTCAACTATGTTTATTCCAACCATGCTATGCCCACAATACTGTCTGACCGGTGCTCCGGCGCACAGCTACGACGTCATCACAACAAATCACACGTGCACTTGCAACCTTTTTTTTTCCTCCTCCGTGCACCTGAGATCGCTCCTCTACATTCTTTGATAACACTGCAACCTTCATGTTACAAAATGCACGTTCACTCAACAATAAAGCACTGCTCATCCTGGATTTTATATTGTTTTGTTACATTTTTTAAAGTTTATATTTTGAGAAATAAATGTGTTGAATTGAAAAAATTAGATTTTATTATTAAACAAATTAACATTTATTACCACATAAACAAACACAAAAGTACCGAAAATTGGTACCGTTGAGTACCGGTACTGATTCCCAGGTACCGGGTATCGGTACCGTATCGATTCAAATGTGAAAGGTACCCATCCCTAATTGTTTTTAATTTAAATACCTGAAACCAACTCTACCAACTGATCTTTTTAACACATTTTTAGAACAAAATAAGCACTTTGTTGGCATCCCAAATTAAAAGAATGCTTTTCATTGTCAAGAAACTACTATCCAATCACTACATGACTGTACAAGCCGTCTTTTCAGACACAGTTTTGATTTATTATTTTCCGACATTCCATTCTTTTCAAAACCGCTGATGGACAGCATCCGTTTACTTCTCCAGTCGGAGTACTTTGCAACAGCTCAGTGATCAAAACAGCTTTGAAGGAATATCAGAAACCATTACTCTGGAAACTGTTTTAGGTGACAGCTTTGCTACATTAACAATTTTGAGGCATTGTTTAATATTTGATTTTGCTACTCAGCCATTATATAAGAGGTGACAGTGACCTTCATCAGCTGAATATGTCAGTGGATTCACTACTTTGCTGGATCTGAGTGGTAACACAATAAAAATGGCTGCTGTTGGTGTTTAGATATACGAGCCGAAATAACCGAAGATGATGGTTTTGTTGTCCTGCTCTCAGCACAAAAATAATACTGCCTACCTTCTGCAAATTACACTTTTCAGGACTGTTATTCACTTGTAATTGCCGTTGTGAGTTTGGTTTCGTATTTTCTTGATACATAGTTTAATTCAAATGGTATCCAGTGTTTTCTTCCCCTTACATTTATCTAAGATTAGTTTCTCTCTTCGGGGCTTTTTAGTAGTTTTTCAAAAAAGTATATTTTACTGTAGCAATAAAAGTGTTCCCTGTGAGTCAGATAGATAGATATTCTATATAACTTCTGTCAGCAGAATAAAGTAAAAAGCTGATTTTTATCAAAGCAGTTCATCTTAAGGATGGAACAATAGTGCAGCGTTAAAAGTGGGATTTTGTTATTTCTACATTTGAAAAGTGAAGGTTATGAGTTTATGCATATTGCTTGTGTAGTGTCTGTGTGTGTTTTTATATAGTTTTCGATACTAAATCGACTTCACTCTGTTCTGTTTCCTCTGCAGTGGAGCTGCGTCAGGCAATTGTAGCCATGATGAACAGGAAGGACGAGCTGGAGGAACAAAACACGTACGTTGGGATATATTCTCCTTATCTGCTGCTCGCAAACTCCCCAAACACACACACATTTACATACACACACTCACACTCGGACTGGAGGAAGATATCGAATGACCTTTCTGTATAAATTGTGTCAGCTTGTTTTCTTTTTATCCTGAGACGATGGGGTTTTTTTGTGCTGACTTGGGGGCAGGAAATGGTTTTGTTTTGTTTTGTTTTTAGCATTAAGCCACAAGAGACTGTGATTTACGCTCATTTAACAGCTGCTCAAAAAGATTGTTGTGCAAACTGCAAAACACAGTTTAATAAAAGTCTGTTGTAATGGTCCAAAAAAAACACAGTATTATTGCAATTAACCATAAATAAATGTGAATCGTCTGCCAAGCAGTATTTAGATCTTTATGATAAACTGTGATTTGTGCTCGGGGGCATTAAATAACAGCGATGCAATCACAGATGTGTGTTGATTAAGTGTTTTGTATCAGAGCCGAGTGTGACTGCAATTAAAGAAGCTTAATAATGTTTATCCGATCTACTGTTTATGAAAATAACATTACCAGAATGTCGGCGTGCAGAATGTAGAGGATTACGTATGGAGACGTATCACCTGAAGGTAAACGGGAGATAGTGATCTGCTTCATGCGTCTGACAGGTCTCTACGCAGTCTGCTGGATGGGGAGATGGAGCACTCAGCAGGTCTGAGGCAGGAAACGGATCTGCTGAAGAGGAAGCTGGCAGAGCTAGAGGAGAGACACACAGGGAAGGTCCAGGCACTGGCCAGGTAAGAAACAGCTAGGACGTCTGTAGAACATACATTGATACTGTCATTTCAGCTTTGGTGGCTACACTGTGGTCTAGTGCAGGGATTCCCAAAGTGTGGTGCGTGGACCCTCAGGGGTGCACAGGCTGCTGCTAGGAGGTGCGCAAGATGAAAAATGTAATGGCGGCCTGATAATTACACAATTACATTTTTCCCCCCACACAATAAAGAAGTGTAAATAAACATTTCCTTTGTAAAATGTAAAATCAAAAACTGTAATATTAATTAATTAATAAATGCAGGCAATAAATGCAGGCAAAAATTCAAAATGCATCTTAAATTCATCTTAAAATGAAGCGTAGAAGAAGTTATCTTCTTCCATTTTTCCAACTCGTGTTATGATGACGGGGTTGTGTAACCTCTACGGTCATTTAAATTTGCTGCAATTTTTGTTCAATGCAGCTCAAAATATTATAACATTTTCCAACTTATGTGCTTTCTGCCTCTGATCCTGAGCCTGTCATCATCCTCTTTGCTCTTAAAAGTGGAAGCTTGCGCATAACTTTGTTGCATTATATTGAAACTGTGTTTCAGATGAATTCAAATGCGAGAGCGCATTGTTATGATGGTGATTATTTTATTATATGTGTGTTCTGGTCATTTCAGCATGATTAAACATGCCACCTTTAATATAGCTATAAAAAAGCTTATTGCCTTTTGATTTTTTTTTAAGGTGTGGGGGTGCGTCAACCCGGTTGGGACATAGAAGGGGGTGCGCGGCTAAAAAAGTTTGGGAACCGCTGGTCTAGTGGTTAGCACTCTTTTCTCACAGAAAGAGGGTCGCCAGTTCGACTCCGCCTTGTGGCTCTTCTGTGTGGAGTTTGCATGTTCTCCCCGTGTCAGCATGGGTTCTGTCCGGGTACTCCGGCTTCCTCCCACAGTCCAAAAACATGCACTAATTTAATTGGTGACTCTAAATTGCCCGTCGGTGTGAATGAGAGTGTGATTGTCTGTCTCTATGTGTCAGCCCTGTGCAGGGTGTACCCCGCTTCTCGCCCTAATGTCAGCTGGGATTGCGGATATGCATTTAAGGATAATAAATGATTGAACGCCATCTTGTGTTTTTGGAGCCAGAAGTGACCATTCTTGACAAGAGGGTGGTTCCCAGCCCAACGAGACCACGTACCTGTAGGTGTAACAGCTAACACCGATGCTAGGTAGTGAACTTGGTTAGCAGAGTTCATCCATGATTGATGTTAAGTGTCATATTAATTGGGATGCTAATTTTGGCTTATTTTTTTTTACAATCTGTGTACTTATTCATACAGATAATATAACAATAATAATAATAATGCAAAAAAAGCTTATTAATTAGATTTTCCTAAAATAATCCTCTGATACACTTGTAGAAACTAAAGTGTGAACTATCCTAATGTAGTTCTGTATGGCCATCATTATCTTTTATTACTCTGTATCTGCAGCCAAGAAACCGTTATCTCTTTTTACTGTAATCCACATTCAGTGTCTATGAGAAAAGTTTCTGTTTTCAGGACAAACCTCTTGTGAAGAGTTTACCCACTAATGTAGCTTTTACTTTTTAGTTTGAGTTCAGGAGTTAAAAGCACGTTGTTTGCTTTATCTTCAGCTGAAAATGAGAGTAGCTGCGTATTGCTGGTGGGAGGATTTTTTTTCAAAGCGAGCGCTGGAAAACATTTTATAAAAGCCAGAATTTGAATCACTTGACATGGTAATGATTGTTTCATTGGTAGTGACCATTAACCCATCAACCTCCTGCAGATACATGATGGCTGTTTTGTGCTGTGGGACTTTTAACATCCTGCAGTTTTAATTGCATGGCCATCCAAACCATTTGAAAAGACCTTTCGCACATCAGGTATTTTGACTTGTCACAGCAGGAGGCACACAGGTGGCATTAATAACATTAACAATGGCTAAGGTGACTACGGTCGTTAAAACATTGCGTCAAAGATGATGAGCTAGTTTTTAAACTTATACACAAAAAGTTTTCAGTCAGTAAACATTGTGTAAAAGCCCAGAGGACCTTCATGTTTTGTGATTAAAGCTGCTCTGTGGCTGCTGATTGTGCCGGGCTGTGCACTATACCTACAGTAGCTGCATCAGTGTTTTACACATAATCACAGTAATTACCACTACACCCCCTAATGACAAGACTCTCACCCATACAGGAAAGGGAACTATATTTGTGCAGCTATCACTGTGAAACGATAGTTCAGATTTTTTGAAGTGGGGTTGTATTAGCTATTTTTCCACCCTGATTCAATAAAGGCTGTCATGGGAAATTGTCTAAAATGTGAATAAACAGAATTCCTTCATCTGCTTGTCCTTTTGACAGATATTTAATTGAAAACTGTACAAAGACAATATATAATATCTTCAACAGATCAAGTTTTGTTTTATTGTAAATACACCCTTGAATTAGGGCTGGGCGATATGGCCCTAAATAAATATCACGATATTGAAGGCTATTTTTGCGATAACGATTATTCTTCACAATATTACAAAATACTTAAAAAGATGTTTTTTTTAGTCTGTATAAATAAATAAAAATCTAAAATGTAGTGTGAAGTGCAAATCTCGACAGTTGCCAAATACAAAAATGTTTACTCTTGACTCTTGAGTATGAGCAAATAATAAAAAATAACCATTTAGGGGTTCCGGGGGCATATTTTAATGACATTATTCAAAGGAGAATAAAGGTTCTTCTATGTTTTATTTAAGGCATCTTATTTTGACAGTCTTCTTGTATGTTCTGTGGTGGATTCTGTTAACACACGTGCTCTTATTTTGAAAGCTGTGAGATGTGTTTAGCGAGAGTAAGTAGCTTTTTGTGATTAAAACAACTTTAATTGTTAGGCTTACGCCACTACATCAAGAAGTAGGAATGTTGCCAATATCGTGATAAGCATTTTTTTTAACCATAAAAAAAAATACCGATATTATCGTAAACGATACGATATGGCACACCCCTACCTTGAATTCAGAATTTGATGCATTCTATATTTAATATATGTTTTACACAGCATCCCACCTTTTTAGGAGTTGGGATTGTATTAGGGCTGGGCGATATGGACCAAAACTCATGTCCTGTTACTTTTAGGCCGAACGGCAATATACTATATATGTTGGTATTTTAAACAAAAAGTGCAAAATGTTTAGTTTTAAGTCAATGCCACAAGTTATTATCACCAACCTGTTGTATTTAAAGACTTTATCAAATTCAAAACCTTCCACCTTTTGAAGCAATTTTCTTGCCGCTGTTTTACCAAAATCGTCGCGTTGCTCTTCATCAGCAATCCGAAATCCCTCCAAATTACAGAACCATTTTTTTTTCTTAGGAACTACCTCTTGCTCTTTATCAATCGTGTCGCCATGATTTTTTGAAAAGTTTGTTGTGTTGTGCGTGATAGAAGCTGAAAAGTATGAACAGCAGAGAATGCTTTGTTCCTGTTGGGCTCAAACGGGAGCAAACCACAGCTACAAATATCGGTCATGAGTTAAGGCAACATCAAAATATAATATATATCGATACACTGTTATAAATTATTCTGTAGTCATTTAATTTTACTTAATATATTTGATAAAATGTATTAAATATAAATGCGTCCTTGATTTTGAGGCAGTTGTTTAAGTAACTTTAATATAAAAATGTTTGAGATAGAATCTACTTATTTTGATCACATTAAATATAATCTTTATGTGTATGTAATTTTAAATCAAGAGAATTTTGAATGAATCCAACACAATAGAATTACCGTACTCCATTTTTAATTGACAGGCACTTCCTGTTAAGTTGTTATTAACTCAACTTGTAACATAGTTTTTTTTTTTTGTTTTTTTTAACAATGTTTTTATTAATTTTCAATAAGAACATACAAAACACATCAACACTCACCACACTAGCCACATAATGAAAAGCAGGCAGACCCCGCTGAACACACATACACAAAAAATAAAATGAATAAAAATTAAAATAAAATAAAAAAGTGTGTGAATATAAAATAACAATTACAACAAATAATAATAATTTTTTTTTTAAATAAAAAAAATTGTTACACTCATTATGCTTACAGATAAATATAATCTACTGTTGCTTGAGAAAGTCCATTAAGGGTGTCCACACCTCTTCAAATTCTTGCACTTTACCCTTAATTACATAGGTTAACTTGTAAAATAGTTAGATTTAATTAATAATATTGCGTGCAATCTTTTGCCTCAATTTTATTGAGTAGCTATTGTTTAACTTTTTTTACAGTGTATGGTGGTATTGTCTCAACTACAAATCTAGTTCTAAAATATATCGGTATAACTCGTAATAACAATATATTGCCGAACCCCAGATTGTGTTACTTATAGTAGATGGCAGTTGGCACGCCCCCCATTTAGAGAAGCAGCCCCCCCGCGCGCCAAACTATACCTGGGGTTAAAGTGGGCTAGCCCAAAACATACCCGGGGTATAAAAGAGGCGAAGCTATTTAAACCCCCCCCCCCAGGCCAGATTATACCAACCCACATACACACTCAGAAACCAGCCCACTGGCACAGCAGCTGGGCAATTAAAAAAGCCACCAGACTCCTTTGAAAAAAAAACGTAATTTTACCTGAGAACACTAGCCAAGACAAAAGCTTACCTGCCTCAGAGTGACCTGGAGAAAACTATTCATGCCTTCATCACATCACAACTGGACTACTGTAACGCCCTCTACACCGGCATGGATCAACGGCAGCTTCGCCGCCTGCAGTTGGTCCAAAACTCAGCCTCCAGACTCCTCACCTGCACTAAAAAACATGATCACATCACCCCAGTCCTCGCATCGCTCCACTGGCTCCCCATCCGTCACCGCATTGACTATAAACTTCTTCTAACTGTTTACAAATCCCTCCATGGTCTGGCCCCTACATACCTGTCTGACCTCCTGCACCACCACACCCCCTCCAGAGCTCTACGGTCAGCTGACCAGCTGCTGTTGGAGGTGCCCAGGTCCTAAAAACAAGAGGCGACAGGGCCTTCTCAGTAGCAGCCCCCAGACTCTGGAACTGCCTCCCCCTCCACATCCGTGCAGCGCAGTCACTAAATGTTTTTAAATCCCACTTAAAAACCCACCTCTTTTCTCTTGCCTTCGATTAAAGTTTTTTTTTCCTCTGGCAAGTGCTAGGGAATAGTGTACCCTAGTAATCCCACAGTGCTTTTAAAAAAAATATCCCATCTTCTTTTAATTTATTTTAAATTAAATTTTGTTTTGTTTTTTGTTTTCTTTGTTACCTTTGTCAATTTTGTCAATTCTGTATTTTATTGCACTTTCTTGCACTTTTATGTGAAGCACTTTGGTGCGGCTCAGCCATCTGTAAATGCGCTATATAAATAAATCTGACTTGACTTGACTTGACTCACAGAACACAGGAGTTGTTGGTCTACTGCTGCCTTCTTAAGTAACTGTCTTAATGTTTTTGTGTGACTTTCATGTTTGAAAAGATTAGTTTGTACTACCAAAGTCACACAACAATACAAACAAAGACAGGCAGTGGTAGACAGGCTTCTCTTCTACTGTGACATAAAATGACTGACTTGTCAATGGGCTCTGGTGGTTTTGAAAAGCTGGGCTGCTCCTGTCCACAGCAGTGTATTGCGTCCCTGCTGGTACTCCTGCCTGCTTCTCCAAACTGGGGCCGTGCCAGCTGCCATTTACTGTAGTTAATACACTCTCTATGGATAAGTACCTCATACAAACCCACATAAAAAAAACCCAAACCTTCCCTTAAGTCTCCACATCCAGCTCAGTCCGCTTGTGATAAAAATCGGAAGACGAATGTCAGAACAACTTTTAAACCCATTGTGGGGTGCTGCATCACCCACACACTGACTTTTATTCCAATAAGTGACCACCTACAGTTTCCCTCAGCATTAACGATTGATTGCCTGTATTCCAGAAGTTTTCACTTGAGCCCTGAGCCCTTTAAATAGAGGATTAGTCATCCTTCAGCAGTCAAAACAGAAAGCCTCAGCAAGGCTGCGTTCAGATAGTAGCCTCCTCCAGTAAGTCAAGCCACCAGCTAGGATTGATCGACTGAAGTTAAGTGTGTAGGGACCGCTGAGGCTGATAAGTTTGTCGAGGACGGTGCAGCCGCTGACGGCGCTTTTGAATGTGTGATGATTGTCATGTTCACACGGAACAATTTAATGGAGCTGAAATGTTAAAGAGAGAGTGTTGAAGGAACAACTGATAGCCTCGTGACTGCCTCGCTCTCTCTGCAGGCGCCGTACAGTCACATACAGTTCCACACAACCAAATGCACACACAAAGCTTATTCTATAGTCCGCCGCTAAATCTCAAGTGCTGCTTTTCCTTCTTCGCCAAATCTGTCTCAATCAATAGCGGGCTATAAATACCACCGAAGGAGCAGCTAGCCACTGAATGAGGGCTGGAAGCTGTCAGCATCATTCAGTGAAAGAGGCTACTGGCAACGGTTGCTATGAATCCCACAATTCTTTGTGATTCACTGAATTGGGAGTCTGTAAGCCTGACATAAAATCTGACACCAAACAGTAACTTCTTAACACTTGAAAGGACGGTCGGATCGCCCGTTGACTGACAGCTAGCCAAAAGGGCTTTCGAGTTAATTTCAATGTTATTTCGACAGATTGTTTAACCGGCACTAACTTTGACAGGAATCACTTTGCTGAAAGTG
This sequence comes from Centropristis striata, assembly GCF_030273125.1. Taxonomy (NCBI): domain Eukaryota; kingdom Metazoa; phylum Chordata; class Actinopteri; order Perciformes; family Serranidae; genus Centropristis; species Centropristis striata. Next base: position 7,899,216 of record NC_081537.1, read on the forward strand.
GACAATTCCAGGTTAAATGTTTATCTTCAGCACCAGATGGTCCCCGCTGTTTGAGAAAGATGCCGCCAGTCATCTGCTTCTCCTAGTAGTACTACTTGTCTGGTGGAGCAGCACCCAAACCCCAGGAAGTGGCGTGTGTGTGTCTTGAGCCCGGCTGTATATGGGGGTGGCAGAGGATGAGCGAGCCGCCATAGATAGATTTCGGCTGACGTAGACTCCGGCAGAGGGGAGTGGGCTAAAACGAGCAGCTGCTCACTTACCGAGTTACTCACACACAAAACTCAGATGTACAGCAGGACCCTTACTCACACGCAAATCTAAATATAACATCAACATGTAAGACTCTCACTCACACATTGACACATCGCAGCCCACATCATCACCCTTACATTCTACCAGGCCGGAGAAATCCAGAGCACACATGTTACAGTCCTCATGCATGTTCCTGTGCACACGCCACGTCAGACCAATCTCACCACTTGGTTCAGAGATGGACACGTGCGCTGCAACGTCCTCAGAGCGTTTGTAGTCAACTGTTCGCTGAACGTTCCACTGGTGGGAAATGAAACGCCTCAATATCAGCATGGTGGTATAACGTTTGTTGGTTGGTTTGTCCAATTGTCAGCAAGATTACAGAAAAAATCTCGGCCCGATTTTCAGCCAATCACAGAGCAGCAACTCAATGCATTTATTAGGGGTGTGCCATATCGTATCGTTCAAGATATTATCGGCATATTTTTTTTATGGTTAAAAAAAGTGCATGTCATGATATTGGCAACATTCCTACTTCTTGATGTAGTGGTGTAAGGCTAACAATTAAAGTTGTTTTAATTACAAAAAGCTACTTACTCTCTGTAGCTAAGCACATGCAGCTTTCAAAATAAGAGCACGGTGTGTTAGCAGAATCCACCACAGAACTTACAAGAAGACTGTCAAAATAAGATGCCTTAAATAAAACATACAAGAACCTTTATTCTGCTTTACAAAATGTCATTAAAATATGCCCCCCGAAACCCCTAAATGGTTATTTTTATTATTTGCTCATACTCAAGAGTCATTTTTTTTGTATTTGGCAATTGCTGAGATGTGCACTTCACACTACATTTTAGATTTTTATTTATTTATACAGACTTAAAAAAAATCATATTTTCTATATCTTTATAAGTATTTCCTAATATCGTCAAGAATATCGTTATCGCAAAAATAGCCTGAAATATCGTGATATTCTTTTAGGGCCATATTGCCCAGCCCTAGCATTTATGCATGTAGACATGGTGAAGATGAGTTGCTGAAGTTCAAAGCCGATCTTCTAAGATTTTCACGCACAACCATCTCTAGGGTTTACAGAGAATGGTCCGAAAAAGAGAAAATATCCAGCGGGCCAAAAAGCCTTGTTGATGCCAGAGGTCAGAGGAGAATGGCCAGACTGGTTAGACATGATAGAAAGGCAACAATAACTCAAATAACCAACTGTTACAACCAAGCTATGAAGAAGACTCTGAATACCTTGAGGCAGCTGAAGACCACACCAACACTTCATTAGGTACACCTTGCTAGCTGATAAAGTGGCCGGTTAGTCTATATGGTTTCACTGACGCGTATATTATCTTACTTAACACTAAATTTGTACATTTAGATTTGGAAAACTTTTCTGCAAAATGCAAAACAGCATAATTTGATCAGATTTTTGTAGAAATACCTTTTTTCAATTATGCTTGTTACCAACCTATTTTGCTAATTATGTAGACCGCCAAAGGATTTTAATGTATTGGATCTTAATGTACTGTAACATTTTTGACCACTACTAGTGATAATTAGCAATCTTGTTCTGAGTGGGTCTCAGTTCTGTTTGTATATTGTGCACATGCACAAGGCGTGACTGAATACAAATCACCCAGTCCTACTTTATTTCATGTTAAGCCAAATTCTACATGATATCTGTCCTCACGTCTCAGCATCTTCATCATACAGCGCCTTTTATTTCCTTTATGCTCATGATGACAGACATGGTGTCATAAGAAGACTGTTGCTTTAAAGATAAATGTCTGAAACTAAAACACACACACACACACACACACACACACACACACACACACACACACACACACACGCTCTCTCTTTCTTTCCCCCGGACTACTTCTTGTCCCCCTTTTTAGACGTCAGTTGGCAGAGCAGAAAGCAGGCCTCTCGCAGCAGGAAGATGGGAAAGCAGCCAGTCGAGTGGGCCCGGGCCAGGAAGTGGTACCTCGTCACTGGGAGAGGGGGTGGTTGGACAGGCGGACGCATACGCACACACACACACACTCACACACACACACACACACACACACACACACACACACACACAAGAACAAGAGCAGATGCCTTTTTCTTAGCTGGCGGAGCTGCCGTCTTTTCTGCAGGCAGTCTGGTGCAGCTGATCTAAGAAGTGTCAGGGAGAGCGGCTGTGAAGTTTGCCTAGTTTACTTGTTGGGAGGCTCGCCGTTTTTCTTTCTGTGGGAAGTCAATTATGTCACTCTGCCCAAAGGGGGGCTTTCTCCTTCCATGTTGGAAGCTTTAACAACCCCGTTGCCTTGTTCTGCCTGAGTGTGGAGATATATGTGTGTGTTCACGTTTACACAGCTTTGGGCATTGAGCCTTTGGAATTGTGACACAAGAGTGTATGCTTGAAGTCATTTTTTTTTTTCTCAGAGAGGCTGAGCAGTAAATTGCACTCAGGAGCATTACCCAGTTCTGAGCTGTCTGTCTCTGAAGGCGTCTTTGTACCTCTCATTTACTACTTCCAAACAAAACCAGATCATACCTGAAAAACAGCCAATTTAGCTTTGTTTATTGCACATTAAGACGACTACAGAGCAAAAGGGATGATAAAAAAAGGGTGGGGGTACAAGAGAGTGGAAAAAATCACCCCAGGGCTTCTTTCAACTTAAGTAATTACTGCGTGTACTTTAAGTTTAAGCTTCCCTCTTGAGATACTTTTTCGCCCGTGCTTCAACAGAAGATAAAATCCTACACTCTTCCTTTCTTTCTAATATTCTCTTACAGTATGTGCCTTTTTTCATAAATGTTGTAGCTGCCACTAGATTTGTCTCTTTCACACAAAATATTTACAGTTTTTTATCTCTGGAAAGCACACAGTATCCCACTCTTTCACAATCTCCTTTATTTGCACACAAAACACTTTTAAAAAAAAAAGTATCTCAAAAGCAGACAGCTTTTCTTTCTCTTGTGTTCCTTTTGTACACAAAAACTCTATTAAAACATCTCTTCGTGCACAAACACTGCTCCCACTTGTCTCTCACGTGGAAGAAAATGAAATTACTTCTTCAACAATTTTATTACCCAACATAGTGAGTAGATGAAATCTGGCGACCGCTTTGTGTGTTGAGGCATGTAGCGGCGCTGCCATTACTGCCGGGGCAGGTCTTGTCAGCTGCTGACAGTGACAATGACATTTTTGACTGAATGATGGATTTTCTCAGCGAATTGATTGCAAACATTGGCATAAAATGTAGACATCATTGACTCCCACTCAGAGCCGACCCAAGGCATAAGCGATCTAAGCGACTGCTTAGGGCCCCATGGCCACTAGGGGGCCCCCAAGAGCAATTCAAAAATATATTTATTATTCCTCTCAGATTCCCCAAAAGGGTATGTCACTATACCTGTAGACAGTTAGTCAATAGGGAAAAAGTCAAGCGGACTGGTTGACTTATTCAAGAAGTAAAGATGTGATATGATATATATAGATAGATATTTCTTAGTGATTTTATTTGTTGTTGCACTTTATTGTTGTTCTTGTACTACATTTTATTTTCGCACATTGCTGTTGCAGTTTTTTTAAGCCAAAAATAATGAACCAGATGCCACTTTTACCTAAATATATATAATGTAGTTTTTATATAATGTTTTACCATTTGGAACTATGTGTAAATCAACCCTAGCTCACTCTTCTCTTCTTCTAGTTGAATATGCTACATTTTGAGATTAAAAACCATGTGACACCCTGGACATCATTCATTCATTAGTACTATTTATGTTATTAACTGGGCCACCCTCATAAATGTGTGAAGACATATCAGGCTGACAAATGATAATGTAAACAACACTGCTAGAGCCGCAATGAGTTTATAGTAGGTGTGTGAATGATCAACAATCAATATTATTGGCAGAAATAGCGGGCCCCAAAATTGAATTCTGCTTAGGGCCCCATGGAGGCTGGGGCCGGCTCTGCTCCCACTAAACAGGACAGCCAGGCTTTCGTTTAAACGAGTGACTTTCAACCGAATGCCTTTGTGGTTACTCATAGTAACTTGATTGGCCTGGATAATAAACAGAGATGAGTTTTGTATTTTCAATTGATTACAGTAACACGGAAGGCTTGTACAAGGACACCTACATGCTCTGTTTGTGTTTTCTAATGGCTGCTGTCACTATAAGCAACCACAGAGGCCACCAGCTCAGAGTCACCAGCTAACATCATGGAAACAGAGTTAACTCACACCTCCATTGACTTTGAATTGAAAGAAGGAGCCTCCTTGACAATTCTGTTAGCAAACAGCACCGTTAGTTGATTAAGTAAATTTATTCTGTGGACCATTAGAGAGTAAGCTCACCAATTTTAGCTAGCTAAGCTCTGTTAAGTTAGCCAGCTTTAAGTTATACGTTAACATTTAAGCTAATGTTAAGTTATACGTTATAAGGTAACATTCAAGCTAATGTTAGGTAAGCTAACGTTACTTGCTGAAAGACTTTTTAACATCGTTGTCAAAAGTAATGTTTCACACAAAGGTTAACATGGTAATTCTACACCTCTCAGCACAGCTTGCATTCACTCGTTCATTACATATTGTGGAAGACGCCACCACAGTAACAGCAACAGCCGGTACTTCCCCGGATTTGTCAATACGATTTTCACATTTTAGTAATTTTATTCTTCATAGTTTTAGCCCTGTTTTATTTAACGACACCTCAAAAGGTTATGTCCAGTTGTCATTTTTTGTTGTTGACAAAAAGTAATTAGATTTCAGTCAAAATGCCTTTCTTTAAACCAGTGTTCTTTTTTTATTTAGTTAGTTTTGGTCTTATTCCTGTGTCAAATGTCAAAAATGATGAAGAATACAGCTTCGGATTCCTCCCAGCTGTGCTCATTAGTGATATGGCATTCAGTCACATCTACCAGGTTCGTTATACGAGCCAATCCACACTGAACAACATGCAAAAATATGTGTTTAATCAACCTCTCAAACCTGACCTGACCTGCAAACTTTGAGCACAATTGTCAGAACTGATCAGACACTGTCCCCTCATGCCTTCGACAAAGAAAAATGGCTAGTTAAAGACATATTTTTTGATGGTTTTTGTCGTCCCATATCAGCTGGACGCAGGTTGCAGTTTTTGCAACAGAAATGTCGAGCAAGTACTTCAGTTTGGGCCCAGTCATTTAAAACTTTAATGTCCCTCAAGGCAAAGTAGACACTTAGAGTTTCAGATGACTTTCAAACACTCCACATTTCCAGCGATCCGACATTCAGTAGAGGCAACTTAATGGATCACTCTCAATTGGAAAGCATTAACAGAGAGCCAAAGCTGCAGTTTCCTGCTACAGTTTTAGGGAAGAGAAAATTGTATGTTGTCTCTCCCCAGGGGGTTTTGTAGTTTAGATTTGTTTGGTATCCATCATTCACATTCTGTCCTGTGGGTTTGAATAATGGTTGTCCACGAAATTGAGTTTGTAATGATGGACTTGCCAGAGGCTTTGAGGAAGCGAATGCAACACAGAAATATAGCCGTAAGTGGGTATTTAATAAGCATACAGCTATTTAAATGTATGGATGCAATTTAAACACTGTGTGTGCATGGCAGTTTCATTCTAATAATAATAAACTTTATTGATAGAGCACTTTTCATATATGAGATGGATCCTTAAAGAGCTTCACAATAAAATAAAACACATTAAAAAAAGGGCAAACTGACAATAAATGCAGGCTATAAAAAGGCGGTAGATGATTAAAATATGTAAGTGAAATTTAAAAAAAAAAACCTGTTCGTTCACTGTTTCAGATATATTAAGCAGAATATAAAATATTATCAGTAATGATTTCCTTTACCCTAGGGAAATTCAGTCACTAGCACAGTGCAAATAAAAGTAGTTTGGTTGAGAGAAATCTAAGTGGTCCCGAGAGGATTAACAACATAGGAAAGAAGAAGAAGAAGAAACATTTCCATTCAATTTGGTACAGATGTTCATGGTGCCCAGAGGATGAACCCTCATGACACTGCTGATCCCCTGACTTTTGATCTAGCAACATCAGCATGTCAAAAATGTTTGTTCGTCTATTCATGGTCTCCTGGTGATGTGTCTTTGTGACTTTGGTGATCCCCTGACTTTTTCTCTTGTGCCATCATGAAGCTGGGCTGTTTGTATTTTTAGTCTCGAGTACTTTCATACAAAACATAAATATTACATGGTGGAAAAAAAAGCTTTGAGCCATCACACTGCAAATAAAGGGTTCAACCTGAAAACCCGGTGTATAACGGACGTCACCTTAAAACCTACACTATACTGTAGCCAAGAGTTATGAGTTGGCGCCTACTTATAAGGATTATAAAACAACACCATGAATGCTTCGTAGTCTGAACCAAGTACCAAACTATAACTCTGTATAACTAGTTTGTTGAAGATGTACACTACTGGTCAAAAGTTTTAGAACACACCAACTTTTCCAGAATTTGATTGAAAATGATGCAGTTTAATGTCTCAGTGTACTCTGAAATTAATGCACATTTGCAACATTTAAATTCTTTATTGAGCATGATAGTTTTTTTAAAGTAAACAAAGATTCAAAATCACATTTTATGTTGGACTAAAGGACTAAAAAAAGACACAAAATGACAAAAAAGACACCAAAAGACACAAAATGACTAAAAAGAGACACAAAATGACAAAAAAGACACCAAAAGACACAAAATGACTAAAAAAAGACACAAAATGACCAAAAAAAGACACCAAAAGACACAAAATGACTAAAAAAAAGACACAAAATGACCAAAAAAAGACATGAAAATAATTGAAAAATGGACAAAATAGCCCAAGACTCCATAGTTAAGTTGTTAACCCATTTCTTGTTCCCTGAAAAAGGCCTACTTGTATAATTCTGAAATGTACATTATTTTTCAGTTTTGGTTAACCTTACCTTTTTTTATTTACCTCTGGCAGTTCACCACTTACCTTCGTACCCTTTCAAGCTGTTCATTTGACTTGAACTGCTTGAATTTCAATAAAAAACTGGAAAAATTAGGGTGTTCTAAAACTTTTGACCGGTAGTGTAGAACTATTGGCAGTTGATGAAACAAGGCCTTTACACACACTGGGGGGTTAATCAATAAAATGCTTCCCTAAAGGGAAGTGTCAAATTAAGACCGTGACAGGACTTGTATTAAGTGATACTTGATGGGAGCAAGGCATACATTACCACAATAAATGGAAGCACACATAATACATGAAAAAGGAAGAAAATGTTATGTCTGGAGACGTTGAGCAGGTTAATGGGGGTAAAACATAAAGTTGTGTGTTGGATTTCGCACATGTACGACCCGAGAGAAGCCACTCCAGCATAGAGGGGGTCCTTAACAACTCCAGGTCCTGTTTTATCAGTCTGCTCGAAAATTGAATTTGAAAATGTACCGAGCAGGTTAGGCTGAGGACATTTGCTTATTTACACCGTCCCACTGACAGCTCCAGTCATATCAGCTGACAGCAGCCTGTGTACACTTTCACATATTTCCCTCAAGACCGCTTAAACTGTAGATGCATGTCATAATGTCGTTGTGATCTACAGTGTAATGATATTGAGAACTTTGTCTTATGGTTATTGTATCAGATTCTTTTTTTTATACCAGAGGTGGCACTGGTTTAAACATACATATGGTTAAATGGTTAAATTTACAAACTGCCCAGAACAGAGCTGCCAGGTTGGTTTTACATTGTTCCATAAGAACAAACACTATCAGTATGCACCGTCAACTTTCCTGGTTAATGGTAGAGTACAGGTTGGCGTGCAATACAACAAAATTTTTTAGAAACACTGTCTATTCTTTTCAACCTGTTTTCTTATATAACCAAATTGTCAGATGTGATCAGGTTCATTCTTATGTGACAAGGTCAGCTAATGGTGGTCAGATGATGTTACCATGTCCAAAATCAAATGCCTTAAAGAGAACAGTTATTTATCGTGCTATCAGTTATTGGAATAATTGCCCACTGAATATACGTGAACTGAATAGTAAAGTATCTTTTAATTATTACTTGAGAATCCACTATTTAAATTTGTGAGTAGTGAATTAACATATTTACTGTATGAAAGTGAGAATTAATGTAATAGATATGAATGTAATAACTTATTCGGAATGATTTCTGATGACGTATATAATAATGTCTACAATGTTTAATTGTTAAGTGATTTTTGTTTTGTCTTGTGGACCCCAGGAAGACTAGCTCGTCCCACTTTTGGTGACAGCTATTGGGGATCTTTTTAACAATAAACAATAAACAATAAATCTAGGGCTACTGAATTGCAAACTGTGATATGGTTAGTTCAATCTCCAGGTAAAACGGTTTCTGATGAGCAAATATCAAACTATAAAACTTTGGGATTGGAATCAGTATCTAAAACCGGACCTAATAACCGGATTTCAGGTCGGAACGCTCAAAAGTCAGGCTAAGTTTTGGTGAATGAAAAACTGGCTATTTTCAAAGGGGTTCCTTGACGTCTCACCTCAAGATATAAGATTTGGCCATGCAATGTAAATGTTTTACTTTTGTATTTGACTTTCTCTGCATACTTTCTTGGGGTCCATAAACAGTCTTAGCATTGCATAAATCAGGTATGAATGGAAAGCTGAGACTAGTGTGATGATGCTTGTTTACTTTGCATTGAAGCTGGTTTCGTGTAAAAATCACAAGATCTTTTGAGAATCGCAGGATCATAATATTGCATTCCAGTTCATAAGGCTCCAGGTCATTTTTGGGTTTTGGGTGTCCTGTAAGGAGCTACTTGCAACTACAGGCATGGTTCAGGTGTATGTATCAACCGATAGGGAAGGAACATAAGGGAACATTCAAATGGCAATAGTGCCATAGTTTTTGATACCAAATCACATAATTGATTTTTCTAGGGAGTTCCTTAAGTTCTTGGTGTCTTAATTTGTTTTGTTTTTTTGAGAAATTTGATGTGATTGTTATCAATTCTACAGAAATTTGCACCAAATCAACTCAAAAATCACTGCAACAACTTATGAGACGTAATAGAGAATGGGAATGTTACGTCTGTTTACACTCTCACTTACACACTTTTCAACATTTCAATAGGTGCCTGAGCCAAAACATAATGTTTATTACAGATTTATGACTAGAAAAACTCAACAGTGCTGAGCTGCATCTAAAATGAATCTTCAGCTTCAGATTATTGGTACTGCTTCTATGACCTGCTATCTCCCCCTAAAGATCCCCTCCTACAATGATGTATCTAAGATTTAATAACAAGCTCGCCTGATATGTCTGATTACTGATAATTAATTTTTTTGGCTCACAAAGCTGAGGTCGATCAATTATATTTCACAAGGTGACATTTTTCCTGTTTAAACATTCCTTTTGTGTTTCGTGTCGAGCTGTGTTTTCTGTCTTAACTGTTGCAAAAACCAGGGGCATTACATCAGCAGAGTGATCAATAATTCAACAAACTGTTTTCATTACTGGGCTGTAACCTGAAAAATAAATTAAAACTATTGTTGGTTCAGAAAATCATTTATTCGGAGCAATGAAAGTTTGCAGCGAATAAATGATTCACCGAACAAAGAAGACTGAACAAACAGTAGTGTTCTTGATTAACTGAAGAGCTTTTGGGGATAAATTTCTATTGGCAGCATCTTGTGGTGAGCCGTTAGAGCCGAAGTTATGTTACATAATGGATTGGAAGCCTTTAAAACCGGAACTGATGGAGCAGGCTAGTTTATGTTGCAGTGTGTTAACATGTTGGATCAATAACCCTGCCAAACCTGCTTTCTTGTGCTATAATTAATGTTACAGCAGTTGAGTTTTATATAATGTTATAAAAATATAATGACAGTAATAAAAGAAGCGTTAAAAGTAATGAGATGGAAAATATCAGCAGGACTAATTAAGACTTATATTATTATTGACCATTTTATAGAACAAAATTTTGACAAGCATTAACAGAAAATGCATGTGTGATTATCAATCCACTTACAAGTTGAGAGAGCTGTGCTGTTACTGACATATGTCTGTATGTTGTTAGTTGCACTGGTGCCTTTTCTGTCCCTGTCTGTTGTGAAGAAGTCTATACTTATGCCTTTACAACTGCATTTATTGCCTCTTCAGAACAGGCTTAACAGGCTGTGAAGACGCTTTTAGCCAAAAAAAAGAAAAAAAAAAGTCTTGCATGCATTTGTAGTTGTGTTTCTGGACGCCTGATGAATGTAAATCCAATATACTTTATCTTTTTTTGAAGCAGATATCTGTATTATTAGGTTCACTACTTGCTGACATACTGTTTTGTGCTGCTGGTTTTGCCAGATTGGACAGTTTTCCCCCAAATTGGACTCCTTTTTATTTTATTGGGCAGGTGGAAATGTTACTTGATGATAATGATTGATAATTTTGACTACTTTTTTTCTTCAAATTGTTAGTTAGGCTGTATTCCACTGAATCAATCCCCCTCCACTACTCTCTGTATTATTGAGACTGACAAGGCACATGCAGTTACATACATTTGGATGTGATTGACAAAACCAAATGACCCCTTTTATGAAGTTTATGACAACTCATTTTTCAAATGATTATCTAGGAAGCTCAGTGATAAAGGGCTTTTACAAAGCTTACATCTGTTCATATACATAAAGACCTTTTGTAGGACATGGTAAAGACCATCTTCCATTATTATAACTATTGATTTACGTTGCTAATTAAACAAACCAGAAGCAGTCGTAGGGCCATTGAATTGAATGGGGGTGCTCTAAGTGTATACATGTATAAAGGCTGAATTTGTATATGCCATGTATAAAAAACATTTCACATCCAAAATGAAAAAATCTGGCTACATTTATGACAGTTGGCCAGGTTTGAGGCTCTAATTTGGTTACTTGGTGTCAGACAAATCTAGCTATACTGGGTGTTGGGAACACTGAGTTTCTTTTTGCTGAAAACAGCTGCATGTTGAAGAGGATTTCTTGGCCAAAAAACAAAACAACCAGCTAAAATCTACTAAAAATCTACTTTATTTGAATTAAAAAAAAAAAGTATTTATCTTGATTTACACACAGAGAGATCTCAGAATGAAGGTTGGCTGCATCACCCTTACCCCTTATCGACCAATGGGAAACTAGTTCTTTTGCTGTGTGGTGCTGGTTCACAGTTGGTTCAACTTGTAAACCGTCTCAAAACCGGTTTGCCTTTCCACAGACTCGAGAGGCACGTCATTGTGTCACTGTATAAGTCTGGAAACTTCTCTGCTGTCCGCGACTAAAATAACAACAATGGCGGACTACATCGTCTCTTTACAAATGTTGCTCCTGGCTTTGTGAGCCTTCATTGGTATCACAACACGACATGTGCAACACATTCGTTCTGGCTGTCTTGATTGCTAAGGATCGCTGAACGTAAGATGGTAATGTTAGACTTTGTTGAAAGCTAATGCTAGCCTGCTAATGCTAGCCTGCTAATGCTAGCCTGCTAATGCTAACCTGCTAATGCTAGCCTGTATCAAGCACGTTGCAGTTAGACAAATTCAATAAAATTAATAATAATACACATTTCAGTTGGTCTTGTTGGTCACCATAATCCCACCCCCAGCCCGTGGTTCATGGTTCAAGACCAGCAAAGAGTTGGTGCCGCTCTGGAACCAGGTTTCCTGGCCGAGAGCCAGTTCTAAGGCAGTCAAATAGTGAGGAAGTGGTTTCACGATGAGGGAACCGACTCTGAACCAGCCCTGGAACTTCCTTGGTTGAAACGTGGTACCTGAGTAGTTACAGGGTTGGTACCTTGCTCAATGGTAGCTTGGCAGTGCCCAGGAAGTGAGTTGGCATCTCCACAGTTCCCAGTCCACAGTCCATGCTAGGTCTGTTTAAGTCCATGAGCAAAACCTTTAACATAACACATAGGTGTCTGATTCCTGCTCAATGTAGAAATATTGATTGGTGCAGCTTTAATAATTTCTTTAAAAGGTCGACTGATACAACAGAGTAAAGAATCCAAATAAATCGGATGCATGAAGCTGTTTGAACTTAAAGATTGATGTTTCACCTTGATGAGAAGTGTCATCACTGTCTTGAAGAATGATAGAAGCACACACCACAAAAGTGCCAAAGTAATTAAGTAATCAGTAAGTAGAAGCTCTACAGTTGTTTAAAGTGTGTTGTTTACCTGAGAGTCAAGTATCCGGACCACTTCACTCATATTTTGTCAAATGCTGTAATCTGCTTTCAGGTGTAACAACAGACACAGTATTCTCAGTGAAATGAGACTCATCTGAATGTCTGCGTATCTCCCGGAGCCCCTACACAAACACGCACACTCAGAGCAAGCGGCGGGTGTTAGCTATAATTTAATCAGGCTGGAACAGCGTCTGGGCTGCGGGTGGGTTCTGATAACAACGACGCGGACGGCTCCTTGGAGAGCTCGTCGTGTGGATTCAGGAGGTTTCCCGGCAGGCGCCTCTTTTGTTGGTGTGGAATGAGGGCTGATAAGCAGGGCACCAAAAATCACCCGTGGAGAATGAGGGGTGGGGGACGGCGGCGGAGCAAGACAAAGGCTGTTAAATTTAACTGCCAAGGGCATAAAGGCACACTCCAACTCTGATTGATTTCCTCCCCAAAGTCGATGATGTTCAACCGGTTAAGGCTTGTAAAGAGACTGCCTCTGTCTCTCACTGTGTTTCTTTATCACTCCGTCTTGGTGGTTCTGTTCAACATACACACAAACCCCTACTGCTCTGAGCAGCGCTAATGTAGGGCCGTAGTTTAACTGAGCCATAACTCTGACCATTAACCTGCGTCTTCTACCCAAACTGTGTCTTTATCTGATGTAGCTGCATTACATTTTCAAGTGCCCTTAAAATGCATCTCTGAGATGCTGAGAGTCAGTCTTGCTCTTGCTTGCTAAATGGAGGTCAAAACACACTGCAGCCTTCTTTAATATTTGCATGGAGGCAGAAATGGACTTTACCATAGAGATATTTCTTGGATACTGTACACATAGATTTATGAGATTTTGATATGAGTAGATAATGTTTATTTATGTGTTTGAGGGTTGCCAATACTATACTTAATTACAGCTTCCCACATATTTATGCAATGTTTCCTCACTTTAATTTATTCTAATATGAATTAATATTGTTAGTTTGATCTGCTGACTGCTGTCTGAAATGATTAATCTGTTTTTTAAGCTTCCGTGCCAGTGACAAACGTGGCATTATGTTTTGAAAGTGATATCTCAGAAACGAGGGAATTTATTCAAATTTAGCACAAACATCAACTTGGACTCAAAGATGAACTGATTCGATTTTAGTGGTCAAAGATCAAGGTCACTGCTCGGTGACCTCTTGTCTGTACCATTCTCATGAGCACTATATCTCAGGAACGCCTTGCGGGAATGTCTTTTGTTGGTTAAATGTCAACGTCACAGTGACCTTAAGTTTGTCCCATTTTTGTAAGCATGATATCTCAGGAATATCTTGTGGAAATGGCCTGAGATTTGGCACAAATGTCCACTTGGACTCAAGGATGAACTGATTAAATTTTGGTCGTCAAAGATCAAGGTCACTGCTCTTTGACCTCATGTCTGTGCCATTCTTCTGAATGCTACATCTCAGGATCGCCTTGGGGGAATGTCTTCACATTTTGTTCAAGCATACATGTGGACTCAAGGATGAACTGATTTTGGAGGTCAAAGGTCAGGATCACTGTGACCTAGGAAAATACACTTTTGGCCAACGACTCAATTTCATGCGTGAAATGAAATGTCTAATCGGATAAACTAAGTGATCACATTCTTTTTTCCTAAAAGGTCAACTTCTACTTCATTTTCAACATTATAATATTCTACAAAAAACACTTTTCCGTCCATTAATCAATGCCATAACTCAGGAACACCTATTTCACATTTGGTCGGTTACTAAAATGATGACACTAATCTTGGGTGCCCACCTTGAATCTGTGGTGATTGTATAAATCTTCTGTGCTGCTCGGTTGAAGATGTGTGTGAAGCATCGTTTTTTTTTTTTTTCTCACAAATTGTGGCTTCTTTGCAGCAACAGTAAGCATAGTTTACTTCAATGGTTTCATACAACACTGGGCATAGATGGATGTAAAAGTAATTCTAGTTTTGGTATGTTGAGTTTGTGCAGTTTCTACTTTCTTATAAGATCTTATCTTTTGTCAAACATTTGCCCTGATGAAAGTCTAAAAATCCTAAACATGGTACGTGAACACCTGAGCACCTGCGTGCAAATGTAGAACATCTCACACATCAATCTAGTTCTATACCAGCAGCCAGTATTCTAGGATGGTTTTCCACAATGATAAGGAGTCTGGCTGCAGGTGTTTGCTCCAGTTCAGTCACAAACAAAAGCATTATTGAGGTTGAGCACTGATGTTGCCTCGCAGCAGGTGTTCAAGTCCAGTCAGTCCTCCACTCCAAAAAAGTTATTTCTTGCTATTGGTACTTTAAGGGATCCTTGAGGGGTTCCTAGACTGATATATAGCACTACAGGACTTTTTAATTTGGGGTGCACTCTCCCTTTAAAAAAAATCATTCTTTGCGTAGGTATCTTCAAAGAAGTTTAATTCCAGTTTAATATGTTACTACTGCCACCTGTTTGCTGGTTGTTTGGGTTTGTATGCAAAAGTTAATTACCTGTTTTTGCAGCTGGTATATGTAGTTTTTAAACACATCAAAATGTGTCACAGTCCACCTGCACTGCTGCTTTTGATGATCTGATCCTCTGTGTATTTTTAGTTTGTGTCCACCTGGACTTTCCTGCCTTTTGTGCGGAAAATCTGATTACAGTCATTAAAGATTCTATCAAGTGTACAGTGACAGTCCACCTGTTACTGGCCTCTGCCGTGGTGCTGTAGGCAGGTTGAAATGCAAGTCAAGCCACATCACTGTAAATATACCTCAGTGTGACCACCTGGATTAGATTTCAGATGTGTTTATTTTCACCGTTCCTCAGGTGACAAGATGTCACAGCGAGTTTCACACTGTCTCCCTCTACCACATGCTGTCATAAAACAGAGTAAACAACTTCCTGTTAGCAGCTCGATGCAGCTCCCTGAGTTGTCGGACAGAACATGTACCTTTTGTCATTGTGTCCACGGTACAATCCATACTGCGACAACAAGTTGTGACAGGCAGATGATTATTTTGTCTAAATGCACTGGTCTGAATCTCTTCTGTCATGAATTATAACAAGGATATTTGACATTAAAGAGTGTGAAATGCTTGCATACGTTGTATTGTAGTGTCTTTACTGTAAGCGTCTCTGCTTATAAGCTTTGTGTATGTCTGTTCGTGCAGGGAGAATGAGGTCCTGAAGGTCCAGTTGAAGAAGTATGTGGGGGCGGTACAGATGCTGAAGCGAGAGGGGAGCCAGGGCAATGATGGTAAGCCACACACACACTCACACACACTCTGCAACATTATGACCTGATATTAGATTTCATATCTGTGTCCCAGTCCATCTATTTTGCTCTCAAACAGAAACGCTTATAGATGAAAAATAAGGTCATCAGTTTCCTCCACATCCCAGATCAGTTCTGAGGTTTTCTCAGCGGGCTCAGATGACTAACCTCCCTTTGCACGGCGTGAAGCCCTTCTCTTCCTCCGACTTCTCCTTCGTTTCTATTTTTTTGGCTAGATTTGATAACTTTGACTTTGTTTTCGTGATGCCAGGGGGATGTTAGCGGTGCTCTGTGTAAAGACTGGTGAGATAAGCCCCCGCTGTATCAAAGGCAAATAAAATGAACATGGCAGATTATAGAGGGCCACATAATGGCTAATTGCATTTTGGGGGATAGAAAGGGAGAGCGGTTATCTGTGACGCCCCGGAGGGTTTATGTGTTTGTGAGTTTTATTGCATGTTTTTCTGAGACAGAGAGGTAAAGAGATATGTAGAACTTTGTAATATCAAGTTAATGATGTTTTATTTTATTTAAGGGGTCAGAAGAACAAACAAGTATTTGGTGCTTGAAATCCTTTTAATAATACAACATAAATTCAGCATGGATTTGTTTGATGGTGATCTCATTCCCTTGCCAAGGGGGTTGTGTTTTCGGTGCGGTTTATCTGACTGTCAGCATGATTACGGAAAAACGAATGGCTCTTAATTAATTAAGAGACACAAAATAATTTAACAAAGTTAACATTGCGAGTGCATTTGTGCTGCATTCATGTGGAATAAAATAAAAAATATTTATATTTCATGGCTCAAACTGATCCTTTTCCTTTGCACTTCCTTGTCACGCAAATACTTCAAACCACAATGAATGTGTTGCTTTAACTCTCAGAGCAACAAAATTCAGCACATCTTCTTTGGAGTTTCCATGTTGTTGGTTTCACAAACATGCCCAAGTTGGAAAACGACTTCCCAGCTCAGGAAATGGGACCATCCGAGGAGCATGGATGAAGTGACCAGGGATTAGCTGGCAGCGAAGACGACTGATATGTTATAGGAAAACTCAAACGTTGATAAGGTGATATTCTCCTATTTTGGTTGAGGCTTCCTCACACCTACACTGAGGAGAAGTTGATGTCAAACCTCCATGACTTGGGACTTGCCTGTCTTCACCTGGGACTTAACTTGGGACTTAAGTCCCAGGTGAAGACAGGCAAGTCATGAAATGGGACCTAAATTGGGACTTGTCAGTCTTGAATTGGGACTTAAATTGGGACTTGTCAGTCTTGAATTGGGACTTAAATTGGGAGTTGTCAGTCTTGAATTGGGACTTAAATTGGGACTTCAATTGGGACTTGTCAGTCTTGAATTGGGACTTAAATTGGGACTTGTCAGTCTTGAATTGGGACTTAAATTGGGACTTCAATTGGGACTTGTCAGTCTTGAATTGGGACTGGACTCAGGACTTGCCTATTTGATTTTGGTCTTGACTCGGGACATGCTTGTCTTTACTTGGGACTTGACTTGGGTGCAAAGACTTGAGACCTGTGTCTTGCAAAACAATGACTTGACCCCACCTCTGGTTATGACAGGAATAATGCTCAAAACGACTAAAACAAGATCCAACTTGTATGAAATGGGGCTTTCCATTTGACATGATAAATCACCACCAACCAGTCCAAGTCAGTATTTTCCTTTAAGACAAATCCAAAGCGGGATCAGCCACAGATGAAAAGCCTTTGATATATATTATAAAACATGAAGTTATTGAGTATACAACCCTAACTGCAGACCTGGTCAGCTCCGTCATGGCTCCACATGTTCTCCCTCTGCGTAGTGGCAATTATCATGTTCATCCTGTCAAACACGGCCACCTGGCCTGCTGGCACTAGGGAGCACAGCAGGGAGGGATGCTGGTGAAGGAAGATGACATGAAAAGGCATATTATATTATCAGGAAATAGCCACCACCCAGCTCTGCCTCGACAACCCCGTTCTGGTGTATCATCAGGCCATCGCTGCTCCTCTCATGAGGCTCTCCTCTTGTTTGTTTTTTGCCCTTCTTGTTCCACCGCCACTCATTATCTTCCTCGCTCAAGTTGACTTTTCATTCTCCCATCATTTGTACCCTTTCACCTCTCCCTTTTCACCCCTCCTTCATCCCCTCTTGTCTTTGCCTCTCCCTCATCCCCGTTCCCCTCATCCCGACAGGCGTAGTAATTCCCTCTCCACAGCGGCGTCTAAATGATTTCATCCTCCCTCGCCTCTGTCTTCTCCTGCTAATGATGTGCCTCGTTCCATCATACTTTGATGTTGACTACCAGAGTCTGCTGCTATATGTGTGTGTATGCGTGTGCTGGAAGTAAGAGGAGGAGGAATAATGTGTGAGCAGTTTAGGGGGGGAGCAAAAATCGGGGAGAAAAAAGACAGGAAGGAATTCATACACAAGCGCCCCTTTTTCATGTGCTGTCAGCATGCTTCCCCGTGATCAGTGCGCTGCCTTTTTGAAACCCCTCCTGTATAATGATAGCGCTGCAGACGTGATCTCTTGAACGCTCCTCAGGCGCTGTCAGCACTACTGACATCCCACAAAGACACTCCTTTCTACTGTTTCAGAGGAGTGATAATTATTGTTGCGTCTTTCTCTGTTTGTTTGAGGGGATTTCCCCTCTCTATTGGCATATGAGAGAATACCATGTTTGGGTTGCTCTGCGTTCTTTCGATGAATGTGTTCTAATTACTGTAAATGCACGCGTGTTACATGCATGAATCCATTTCGAAAAATCTGCATATGTCCCCACTGTAGGCGACAGGACGTACATATACTTTGCATGTCACATTAGCGCAGCTGCAATTTGTGTAACGTCAAACATTAAGTGCTTTAGATAGGCGTGTGTAGGTACCTGTGTGTCTATGTGCATTTGTACGTGTGTATGTCATTAAGAGAAGCCATTAGCTGAACCCCAGAGGACTTGTAGTCTAACAGTGACAGTCATGTTTACTGTAAAGCAGAGTTAGATGAAGAGAAATCTCCAGGGACAGACACGGAGCAGCACATGTAGAATTATCACGCCCACACTAACCCACTTTTACACAGTTCCCATGGCTCTCCAAGATCCTTGAAGGTTTGCGCAAATATAATAAGTCTGAACAAGTTTTTTGAACATTATCGGTTGCCTTGAAGGAGCAGCATATGAGTTTTTTTTAAATCACTATGAAGTATAAAAGTTCTCTGTACACCTACAGTGTTTATTGTACTTGCACAGATGCAAGAAGAGAGGGTCAAGGCCTTTCAATACATTACAATCTCACCACAATATATGTTGATAGTGCAAAATAGTTTGCACTTTGGTGTCAAGGCCTGATAATGTGACATACAATGCCTTTTATCAGCTGGATATGTTTCTTTATTTAACCAGGAGACTCTTGTTGAGAGAAGTATCAACACAGAAGTTGATACAAGCCCTTTTTATATGGCGTTTCTGCAAAAGTGCATTTCGCCTCAGGACATTCATAACACATTCATTCTCTAACAGCGCATTGTTGGCATCCATTCGCATTTCAATCTGGCATCGCAGACCGAAGTGGGAGGAGACGGTAGTGGCGTGTAACAGAGCAGCGTCAGTATGTGTACAATAAGCGACGGCAGCGGCGGGTGCATTCAAAGCAATAATGGTGGAAGAACTGCCCATCATGCTGTTTCCCGCTGTGGAGATTCTACAGACTCAAGCACAGTTGTTCTGCATTTTGCTGACCATGTTTCAGTAACTGTTGGACTCAAGTGAGAACCGTGTTTCTGATGTTACAGCTTACTATATGATGTTTCACTTTGATGTTTTTCATCCCGCTTCGAACAAAATAGTCAGGCGGCTTAGGACCAGATTTGCGAAGAAAGGGGACACGCTGGACAAAAGCACCAAAATTTTTCCACATGCTCTCTATAACCATAGGTTTCAATTTTTGGTAGGAGCCACTTCATCAAGATTGCAGATCGGAGATGGCAGCCATATAAAGTCTATGAGAACCAATATATCTTCCAAGCCACTTAGAAGGTCAATTTTGCTGTCAAAATCTACATTTTCTGGGTCAAAGAATCATTTAAAGCTATTGAGAATATCGCTAGATGACTCACTGTAAATAATTTGTTGATCAAGATCTAACATGAGATGAAAGCGTTCCCCTGATTTTATTTTGCAGTGTACATGGCAGCTAATCCGCACTCTGCCGTGAACATAGATTCCAAACATTTTCAACTCAGTATTCCCTGCTGCAGCACTTGAAGCGAGTTGCCTACCAGTCTGGGTGAAAATGAACATATCTATTTGCTCAAAAAATCATCTAGTGATATTCTCAATAGCTTTAAATGATTCCTTGACCCACCAAATGTAGATTTTGACACCACGATTGACCTTCTGAGTGGCTTGGAAGATAGAGCATTTCTCATAGACTTTATATGGCTGCCATCTCCTATCTGCAATCTTGATGAAGTGGCTCCTACCAAAAATTGAAACCTATGGTGATAGAGAGTATGTGGAAAAAAATTGGTGCTTTTGTCCGATGTGTCCCCTTTATTTAGCTAAGCCGCCTGACTAAAAGAACAAACGCCAATTTAACGCCTCTGTTACTACCTCCGAAGTGGGGTACAGAGTCGGGATCACTCGGTCCAGCCATTACACCTTTGAGACATTCGGGCAAAATGTCACAGAGGCGTACAAAATGCGGCTTGAAATGGCAGTCTGAAAGGGTCTTTATACACACTGAACTTTTGGACAAACAGATTGCTACACTGGGGTCTTAAATTGGCCATTTAAGTGACACTCCCACACAACCCCGTGGCTCAGCGACACATCAATGGTTCTTGTGTGAATGCGGCCTAAGAAAGCATCACTGTTAACAATGTAAAATGAAAACAAAAGCCAGATTTCAGAATCCTGAAATGGCAAAAACATACATCCACATTCATCACAGGGACCGATCAATCAATCATCTAGGGCTCAACACTAACAGTTGCCACTTTGCTTGCCACCAGTGATAACCACTACATACATACAGCAAAACGTACACCACAACATAGATATTCTTAAAAAAATATATTTGTTGTGATAATTTAATATGCTGTGACAGAACCAAAGCCAGACAACTCTGCACATGCATTGACACATTTAGTCGTGTAGCAAAGTAAGTTATTTGACTTTGTCGTGAAAATTCTTACTCAACTGCAACATCACACATGTATGTGCAAAATTGATTCAACTGACAAAGAGCCAGATGAACCTGCACGAAAAAAGAAAAAAGCAAACCATGTACGATATACTCAATGAGTGACCCATCAAGTTCACTAGTTTCAGGTGGCCTACTGTAATACTCACTTTTACCTCACACTTTTATTATTTCAGGTATAAGAAGAAGATTACTTTATTTATCCCACAATGGGGAAATTCAACCTCTGCATTTAACCCATCCTTTTTTACACACAAGTGCAAGGACACCATGCAAGGAGCAGTGGGCAGCACATTACTGCGCCCTTGCAGGGGGGTTAGGTGCCTTGCTCAAGGGCACTTCAGTCCTAGACCTGTCAGTACCGGGATTTGAACCGGCGACTCTCCAGTTACCAGCCCGATTCCTAACCTCTAAGCCACGGACTTATACGGATTATATTGGAATCACTCAAAATACACCATGACTTAAATGGTCAATATTTTCCATATTGATGGCTTGCACCCTCTTTTAAAAGTTAGTCGTAGAAGTTGAGCCCTTCTTACGAACAGTAAGAAGTCTCAGAGCCCTAAAGAGTGGTGATGGATGATGAATGGTGCAGTCACTTTGATTTTGCATTTAAAAACATCCCGAGTTTTGTTTTGTCAGATGCTGGATGTTTGCACCCAGTTTCATCATTTTGCTCTGACTCTCCATCATTCTCTGCTCGGGACCCGATCCATGCACATGGAATGTGCTCAGGCTCAGGATGTGTAGGTCAGCGCAAAGAGAAGTGGTTCGAGTGTTGGCAGCCATTAACTCCAGCGTGGTGAGTGTACGAGAAGTGGTAAAGGTTAAGGACGGCGTGACTCGAGATGGAGCCCTTTCATCGGTGCAATGATGGAGGGTCAGGGTTGGAACCAAGGGCACTGACTGGATAAGAAAAACAATAGTTTTCTCAGAGAACCTGAGCTGTCTCAGTCAGTGGAAGCTCTTATGTCTCTTGAGACATAATGTTCCAAGACGTTTCCTTCTCCCAGGGGGGAGGTTTAATGCCTGGCTGGTTAACCGGCTGCTGTTTGACTGACTGCTTTACCCAGGGGACTGATTCCCCGGGGGAACGGTCACCGAATCTGGGAAGCTGGTTCCACCTACTATATCTGAGATGGCCGATTGCTCCACGTGGTTAGCTGAAATTGGCCTGCTGTGCTGTATATAAAAAAGATTGGCCTGCCAGCGGTGGGATAGGGATCAGGAGTTATTAACCTGTTAAGTGCCGGCTGAGCACGTCGAGGACACTCCAGGAGATCGATAACGGGTCAGAGGACAGTTAGTCTGGCGAGATGGAATTCCCGCTCTTCCATTTTCTTGTCAAGATCTCTGTGATATCTCTATTTCCTCTCATTTTAACCCAGGCACTCCATTATTCCTTAACATTAACGCTCGGGAAAGATTGACCTTAAGATATAAGAGGAAAATTGAGGAATGGAGCATTAACTTGGTGTGTTTTAACCATTCCATTCAGCCTTAAAGCTGCTCGAAGTAGTTTATAACTGGTTGGGAAATGGTCTCAATTAAATGCATCAATGGATGCTTCATAAGCAACCAAGAGAACTAAACTGACTATTTTTTATGTAGTAATTCTTAATGCCTGTCCCCAGGTTTGATTCCTTGCTAAATCACGCAGCTCAAAAAAGTCCATGTTTACGTTTTCCTGGGAAAAATTTGGCGGTGAGTAGTATGTTGTCTGTTAAAAGGAAGCAGGGGGACATTTTTCCTTATAGACTAACTTGTTGACTTATCAAATGCTGATTTGATAAGAAGTTGAAGTTCCTAATTGGGCATGAGCGTGACAGCTTTGATTTTAAACGCATTGTGCACTGGAATAACATGAGATTGACCATTTAAAAAAAACATAAGGGCACCTAAAGACAGCACTAGGGTGGTTATCTTCACAACTCTAATTGGTATCAATAAGGGTATCTTGGCCTACTTTTGTCCACAGGGGGCACCAAAATGAACACAAAATTAAAGTTATTTCTACTTGCTTTAAAATAACTTTATATATACACTACTGGTCAAAAGTTTTAGAACACACCAACTTTTCCAGAATTTAATTGAAAATGATGCAGTATAATGTCTCAGTGTACTCCGAAATTATTGCACATTTGCAACATTTAAAATTCTTGATTGAGCATGATAGTGTTTTGAAAGTAAAAAAAAAGATTCAAAATCACATTTTATGTTGGACTAAAGGACTAAAAAAGACACAAAATGACAAAAAAAAGACACAAATTGACAAAAAAAGACACAAAATGACTAAAAAAAGACACAAAATTACCAAAAAAAGACACAAAATGACTTACAAATACATGAAAAGAATTAAAAAATTGACAAAATAGCCCAAGACTCCATAGAGTTAAGTTGTTAACCCATTTCTTGTTCCCTGAAAAAGACCTACTTGTATAATTCTGAAATGTACATTATTTTTCAGTTTTGGTCAAGCTTACTTTTTTTTATTTACCTCTGGCTGTTCACCACTTACCTTTGTACCCTTTCAAGCTGTTCATTTGACTTGAACTGCTGGAATTTCAATAAAAAACTGGAAAAATTGGGGTGTTCTAAAACTTTTGACCGGTAGTGTATATGTCTTTGAAATATATTTATATGTATATTTAATGATGATACTTTCATGATACATTCAAACTAAACCTCTTTTATTTATCCTCCTGCCCTCCTCACCTGTGCGCCCCCCCCCCAACTAGGATTAAACGTGAACAGTGGCAGACCTGCACTTCAATTCATTCTGCTTTCGGCCTGTCACCGTGTACGTGTTTAATTCGTCCATAAATAAACCTGCTGCGGACGGCAGCTTATTCATCTCCAATAAGGAAATGGATTACATGGCCGTTTAAAACCCAATAAGCTTCCCTTGCTGCGCCTTGGTCTCTCCTGCTTCCTCCGACAGCCAGTGGGCCTAATGAGTGAATGAGAGGCATTTGTCACCGCTTGCCTGCCCTAATAGGAGTGTGTAACTTATTCATTACACACATAGATCTGCGTTTATTGTCCCTGTGTGCGCTCCGATTCGCCCTTGTAGGGCCTCGGGGAGGTCAGGCGTGTCAGCACTGTGTGTGTGTACAAGCCTGCCTCATGTATGCATAAAAGTGTGTTAATGAAGCATGTTAATAAGAACTTTGAATGTGTGTAGTTAGTGTTTTCTGGGGCTGTTAAAGCAACAAAACGTGTATATGTTTTAATACGAAGCTGGATTTTCATTAGTTAATGAGTAGCTGAGTGTGTTCGGGGGGTTAGTGTGTGAGAAAAGCAGGTCACAGTGGCGAGATGGGGGTCATTATTCAGCAAATGTGTGTAGGTATGTGTTTTGTCAGGGCAATTGTGCATATGTGTATTGTATTAGAGTATGAGTCCCATGTCCCATTGAGTGAGTGTAGGTGAGACACGGTGTGTGTGAGGCCTAAATTAAACTGTGTATTAGCAGCTGTAGGTGGGTATGAAACTGTTGTAACTGGTGTGTAAGTGGTTTATGTTATGAAGTTATTTACATCCCAGTAGGCCGACTGTAAAAGAGCAAATGATGAGTCATTCTCTATGCGAATAGAGCTTAATTGTGCCCACACATTATGCTGCGGATCATAACAGCTCACATTGTTTAGCCTCTCAGGTCTAAGTCCAACAGATCGGGCATGTTTACCCTCTCAAAGGTGTGAGGGACTTTCATTTATTCAGCGGAGGGTGGTCTGTTTGTGTGTTTATATGACACTGTTTATTCACCTGGCACAGGAAAGGTGACATCGCGCAAAGGTGGGGCCAGGTGGTCACCGCCCCGATAGTCGTGTGCGTGGATTTATGCTTCGGCGGCGTCATATGTCACAGGCGTTTCCATGTGGACGCAGCAGGGGGTGCGTGACAGATTTCATCACCTGGATGGATCAGCGTTAATGAACGTTTTAATCATCTCGCCGAACGCCAGAGCCTGCTGGGTGTCCTCTCGTCCGCCTCTCCCGGAGATAAATATGGAAAAGCGAAGCTGAGGAGGGAAAGCACTCCAGCATGTAGATTCCCAACGTGATGCCGGAGCATTCGTTTGACTTATTGCCTTTATGTGATAACATAAACATCGCATATCTCCAAAATCAAAGATATAATTAAAAATGCTTTTTATATAAAATCCTTATTTATATTTTCTGCCACCAAACATTTTTTCAAGCCATGGATCTCCCTCATAGGATTTCTGTTGACTGTATCTGAATCAGCATTTGTTTGAGGTTGATTTACAGTGACAAATCGTTAAATAGTCTTTCTGTTCAAACATTCAGTCAACCACTGAAATGTTCATGAGCATTTCCTGCATGGGGTCATGTGTGAATGAGAACAGGGATCAATATTCAGGGAAATTTGTGCTGCCAAATGCCCACCTCAAGACCTGAAAAAACCTTTTTTACACATAGTTCCTGCTAAATTACTGGGATAAACTTTTAGGCACCTTAAGTGATTTTCAATATTCACACCTGTACTACATTAAGACAGCAGTTCTCAATCTTTTTGAACCACAATCCCCCCGAAATATAATTCTGAGCAGAAAATACTCAAAGTACAATTACCTCAAACCCTGTACCAAACTACAGACCTGAATAAATGCACTCAGTTGTATTCCACCACTGCCATTTAGAGGCTGTGTTTCAGACTCTTCTCTTATGAAAAAACACATCTCTGAGCAAATTAAAACAGAAGAAGGCCACAGTAGTTTCTGATAATCTCTTACTAGTACAATTTAAGAGACATCTCTGCAATACCTCAGAATTTAAAGGTACTATATGCAGTTTTCAGAAAATCCCTGATACTGACACCGGTGGCCATTAAGTGAACTGCAGTCAGCATCCTGTTGCATCCTGGACATCAGCCAAAACCCCACCGTGACTGAGACTGAACATGATTTACTGATCAGTTAGTTAGTCAGTGATAGTTTGATGAATATTTTTTTCAGCAAAACCGGACAAAGGTCTCTCCATGAACCAAATACCCTGCTGATGGTGATCTATAGTTTTCGGCTTCACTAGATGAAACTTTTTTGGGTATGTTTACAGGGACTTTGTGTTGGACTCTGTGTTTCGATGGATGGTGGTTGTTTGATGACATTAGTAGGCTTCATTTCCATGCTCACATCAGCTAGTGTGGCACCTCAAATAAACCTTACATCCTTTGGATCTTCCTGGCATAACCATCACAAGTCCTTAACATAGAAATCAGTCCAAAGGCTGTTATAGGCATCTTAGAAAGTTGTAATAGGTTTCCTTTTTTGAGTTATGTTTCACATAGGGGTGGGCGATATGGCCCTAAAAGAATATCACGATATTGCAGGCTAATTTTGCGATAACGATATTCTTGACGATATTAGGAAATACTTGAAAAGATATAGAAAATATTATTTTTTTAGTCTGTATAAATAATTAAAAATCTAAAATGTAGTTTGAAGTGCAAATCTCAACAGTTGCCAAATACAAAAAAATTACTCTTGACTGTTGAGTATGAGCAAATAATAAAAATAACCATTTAGGGGTTCCGGGAGCATATTTTAATGACATTTTGTAAAGAAGAATAAAGGTTCTTTTATGTTTTATTTAAGGCATTTTATTTTAACAGTCTTCTTGTAAATTCTGTGGTGGATTCTGTTAACCCACTGTGCTCTTATTTTGAAAGCTGCATGTGTTTAGCGAAAGGGAGTAAGTAGCTTTTTGTGATTAAAACAACTTTAACCACTACATCAAGAAGTAGAAACGTTGCCAATATCATGATATGCATTTTTTTTAGCCATAAAAAAAATATACCGATATTACTGTGAACGATACGATATGGCACACCCCTAGTTTCACACCATTTACCCATTAGCAACACAAAGGAATAAACTGTGGACTGGAAATTCCCTTCTCCATCTGACAGTGCTATATTAATAATATGCCAGCATCAGTACAGGTCAGATGGCTCAGCTGAGTGTGAAACTTTGGTTACATGATTACAGGAGGTTGTAAACTCTCTCGCTGTTCAAAGATGGCCTCTGGCCTTGGATCTTCCTCCAACTGTGTCTTCGCCGATAACCTTCCACCCTGTTTCAGCTCAGCCGATGACAGTTGTCTGTTTCTGAAGCTCATGTGGGCTCTTGTTTGAGAGCATTGCTTTTGGTATTCTTTCTCAACCTAAAACCATGAAATCAAAGTATCACCCTGGAAGAGAGAGAGATACAGCAGGTGTTTTTTCCACCAAGAAATACAGTGTAAAACCTGGACTGACTGCCTTCCTCGTAGCCTGCATTTGAGTGAAAACCTGTGAGCTGCACCTTGGCCCATAAGTGTCAGCTCCTCTGGGAATTGTCAGGCAGTCTGTCACTGTCTCAGTTTCTCCAGTTTGTCTTATGAATACATTTGCTGCTTTGAAAGCCCCCTTGAATATAAACAATGTTCCCTACAATAGCCCGAACAGGTAAATCTAAGTGAATGCTAAGATCTCTCACTTGTTTCAACTATGAAATCATCTTCAAGACGGATCAGCGGAGAGCTTATTGAGGTACCGGGGGGATTTATCAAGCTTTCAGCCGGGCTGAGCGGCATTGTGTGCAAAAAAATTTGAGAGCAACTCAATTTAGGGAGGACGGTTCTAATATTTGTGCTCGCTCAATCCTCTTGAAGCTTTGTAATGGAGTGAGGCGTCTGTCTCTGAGACTGGATTAAGTAAAGAGAGAGCAGCTATGGGTCTGAAGAGAAAGGAGACAGAGGGAAGAGAAGGGGGGGCTTCAGGTGATGCATCTGGAGGTTCACCTCCTCTGTAGCCTCAGGGTGTTTTCAATCCACACAGACTTGATACACACATGCCTCCAGGCCAACACTGTACCCGGTACACAAAGTCTCTGTAAGTTGCATCCCCACCTTCCTGCAACAACACAGGTTTATATGTGTGTGTGAGACTGGGTGTGTTTTGCTTCTAAACTGTGTAAAACTTAAATAAAACAGAATGCTATCATTTTCTTATTCAAGTGAAAATTGTACAAAGACAACTTCATGGATAATTGTAAATATACAGTACAGGCCAAAAGTTTGGACACACCTTCTCATTCAATGCGTTTTCTTTATTTTCATGACTATTTACATTGTAGATTCTCACTGAAGGCATCAAAACTATGAATGACCACATATGGAATTATGTACTTAACAGAAAAGTGTGAAATAACTGAAAACATGTCTTGTATTTTAGATTCCTCAAAATAACCACCATTTGCTTACTAGAAAATAAGACATGTTTTCAGTTATTTCACACTTTTTTGTTAAGTACATAATTCCACATGTGTTCATTAATAGTTTTGATGAATCTAAAATGTCAATAGTCATGAAAATAAAGGAAACACATTGAATGAGAAGGTGTGTCCAAACTTTTGGCCTGTACTGTATGCCTATTATGAATTTGATGCCAGCAACACATTTCAAAAAAGTTGAGACAGGGCCAACCAAAGACTGGAAACGTTTGTAAAATGCTCAAAAAACTTGCTGTTTGGAACATTCCACAGGTGAACGGGTTAATAGTAGCAGGTGATGGTATCATGACTGGGTGTGAAAGGAGAATCCTTGAAAGCCTCAGTTGTTCACAAGCAAGAATGGGGCGTGGCTCGCCACTTTTGTGAAAAACTGCACATGCACTCAATGTTTCTAAACACATGATGTGATGGTATGGGGGGTGCTATTGCATATGGCAGCAGGGATAACTAGCACAACTGTGAAGACACCATTAATGCTAAAAGGTACATACAGGTGTGGGAGCGAAATATGATGCCATTCAGTCCATGTTTTTGCAGGGACGTCCCTGCTCATTTCATAAAGGCAATGCCACGTCACATTCTGCACGTGACCCAACAGCATAGTGTCTCTGCATGGCAACCGGACTGTTGAGTAACAGAAGTTGTATATTAAGCAAGAATGGCAAAATAATTTTGCTTTTAATGTCAACAATTATTTTCGTCAGTACAGTAAACTTGTTGAAGGAATCAAATTTAACCTTTATTTAATTTAACCTTTATTTAACCAGGTCGGTCCCACTGAGACACAAAGGGCAAAAATGTTCTGCGGGGGAGCATGCCCCTGGACCTTTGTTCAGATCCCCCAATCACAGTCTCTGAGGGGAACACAGGTTCTAAAGCTTGTTTTTTTCAGTTAAGTGTCATTTTTTATACTTTTTATATTGCTGATTGATATTTACAGGCACACACCTTCCAGGGGACAAATAACCCTTTACCCCCGCTGCTGAAAAAATCCTAGAGGAAACACTGAGACAGCATCCCAACTTTTTGGGGATTGGGGTTGTGGCACAGCACAGTCTCTCTTTTTACCATCTCCCATTCTGTCTCCCTCCCTCTTCCTCGCCGTCTGCCTCCCACCTCTATCTTGGGAGTGATTACATCTGGTCCCAGCTCGCCCTGCCTGCCTCGCAGCCAGTGTAGGAACTGGTGCTGTATTAACAGAGAGCCAGGCCAGCCAGTCATTTGCTGCATGACTGCCCGCGCTGATGATAACCCAGCAGACTTCCAGTACTCCAGCATCTTTCTGCCGGGGCAGAGCGAGGGCTAAACAGCCCGGGTTGCAGAGAGCAGATGTTGGGGACAGAGGGGCTGACACCAAGGCCGCTTGTCACGCCGGCTGTTGTTTCGACTGTGACACATGTTTTTGCGGCGGCGAGGTGGTGCGGCAGTCAAGTGGGTGTTCTACTAAATACAGAAAGAGAGTTTGAGGCTAAAATGTGTGTTTTGAATCACAGAATTGTGATTGTTTAACCCTCTATAGTACGCATTATGATGCCAGTTAGGAAAAAATATTTGGAGTGTTTTTTTTGTCTTAAAATAGACTAAATAAACATAATCTGAAGAAATTGTTTAATTATTTTTTTTTAAGTTTTTGTTTTTATAGTTTTGGATGTTTGTGATGCACAAGTGAAAAAGAAAGTTTTTAAAATTAATTTTAACATAATTTATTTAATAAACATGTGTAAAGATCCAGTAGCTTCAACAGGGTACAATACACAACATTTTAAATTTTAAAACATTGTAAAAGGAACTTTTTTTAACCGGTTTCTTATCTGAATGTTGCCTAGGCAAGATTGTAACATTGAACCAATGACCCATTGAAATTAATGTCTTGAACAGTCTAAGTGTATGAAACTATCAAAAATTAAGGTTTACTCACCTATCAGTAGGAATATATTTTTTCCAGATGGAAAAGGGCCAGGAAATTACATTTTGAGTGATTTTTTTTTTGTGGCGCAAAATGGCAAAGCTGTTTCCTTTGGAAAAGTCTGCAAAATAGGGTTTCTATATGGCCTCCTGGAGGTCATGTGACAAATTAAGGCATTGCTAGTGGTTCCACATACTCTTCCCTATTTTTTAAAGTATCAGTAGCATCACTCAAAAACATGCATTGTAGAAATTTGACAGGCCAAAAATGGGGATGTTGCCTGAGGGCAACACTGTACCATAGAAGGTTAAAGAGGGCGGTTTTTATTTACAACAGCAGCTGTATGTCGGGTACCCGCAACAGTCCCACTGATTTCCTCACCTCCTCTCAAAGTGGTTGCAATGCACTGTGGGTAGGACGCCGAGGCTTACAAGGATACTTCAGTAGCCATGATGTCATTGGGTTATTTGGACCAAGGGGGATATTAATCAGAGCTGATCGGTGCTCTGTGACAGCCAACCTACGCGGCATCCCACATACAGAGCTGATAATGAAATTGTAGGAGCATCTGTCTCTGTTGTCCTTTCCCCTGTTGCTGTTGTCCTCTCAGCCTTGTAAACAATTTGCTTGGACATGAGCACTTAAGGTATTCACAGGAAAGTTGTGTTTTCTTCTCCCACTCTTCTTTTTATGAACCTGGTCTCACAGGAATCCGTGAAATAGGCACGGATTCGCTTAACTCAAAACCCGTGGAATAGCCACGGAATCACTCAAATTTCCGTGAAACTGACACGGATTTCAATGCAATGCAAGTTAATGACAGTCATATGCCATGGATATTTTTTCCTATTGGTTTGTTCCAAGTCACGTGACTTTTAAGGTCCCGGCGGTCAGAACAAAAAATATGGCGGACAGTTCTCTCATTTTAAGTGAAAAAATCTATATTTTGACTTTGTTTCTGCATAAAAATGAATTTTGATTACATTTCTAGCGAGAAATACATGTTTTATTTTCTAAATATTCACTCAGTGAATGTACATAATCACTTTGTATGTTGGAATAGCCACGGGATATGACTGTCATTAACTTGCATTGTAGCGAAATCCGTGTCAGTTTCACGGAAATTTGATTGATTCCGTGGCTGTTCCATGGATTTTGAGTTAAAGCGAATCTGTGGCTATTTCACGGATTCCTGTGAGACCATGTTGCTTTTTCTCTAGGAAAAGCAACATAATGATACTGTTTTACTTGAATGTCTTAATTCTGGAAGAGAAAGTTTTGCACCAAACATTGCCCCCAATGCAACAGATAAAGAATTTTCCACAGCAAGTGTCAGAAATCTCAGTTTACTGTTGACTACAGAGTGAAATATCTAGTCTGTCCTGTCTGACATGCCACAGAGATTTACTGACTTGCATCAGTGTGTGGATCATCGAACATTCAGCCGAATTCACAAAACTGATTTACTAATAACGTCTGGAGAAAAAAATCCAAGAACTCCACTGAAACCTGTCAGAGTTGAAGGCAGTAGAGTTTATTCTCAAACAAGAATAAGACCCGAGTTGACGCTCCTAAAGATTAAAAATGTGTCCGTTTATATATTGGCATCAAATGATATGACTCTAATCTCCTCCTAATATCTGGTGAATCTCCTCCTGATTTTTTAAAATGATCACTTCCTCCTTCGTTACAAGAATGTCATATTGTTAAATTTGGTCCCCTTGATCTCATTGGGCCTGGTTCTACTGGAAAACTACTGGAATTCCCCTAAATTCCCCTTAGAACAAGTATAAACAAGTTTTGGTATTACACATACAACATAATGTCATTTAAAACTTAAAAGTGTCCATGTGTTTAATTTGAAGCATCAGAAATACAGAGATCCACTGCCGAATATAAAAATGCGGGAGGTAATTTTGATGTTTATTACTTCAGATAGCAGTTGAATTCCTGTCATGTTTCTTTCTGTTTCCTTTCCCACAATTTGTGATGCCAGGTGGGATTTATCAGAGGCAGCTAAACATTTTCAAACCCACCTCTAATTTTTTAAGGTTTTCTGTCTTTCCCGACATCGTGATGTGCAGCTCTGACTAATTACCACAAAGCAAGTGAACAGTGCGATCAATCGTTCATTGTCAGTTTGACAGATCGTGACACATCTCGCCTCGTGATCAATTTAATTACTAGATGACTGTCAAAACAATTGCCTCACTCATTGAATATACAGCCTTTGTTGTTGCGGTACAGTCGATCCTCTCCTTTTCCATAAAGGTTAATGTTGTGTTTCAGAAAATTGCAATAATTTCTTTCTGATTTCAGTGGAAGCTGTCTTTATTTCACTTCATTAAAATACTGTTAGGAACCACTAGAACATTGACATAAATGTTTTTCCACAGTCTGCAGTTTTAGTTATGAGGAGAAAATGATTTAGCTTTAATAAAGTCAGGTCACGTTTCAGTGTGTTATTCAGTTAACAAGACTTAAGCCCCTTCCACACCTGCAGTGTAACCCTGAACTTATCTAGACATTACCTGGAGGAGCTGAATGCAAATGTCTACATCAATGGAAACGCACACTAAGTGGACTTCACTCCGCAGCTCCCGAGTACAAAGCCTGTAAAATGTCTTATTGAGCCCATGTGTTAATATAGCAGGTAATTTACCGAAGAATTGACAGCGTGACATTGGGCATGTTGATGACGTCATGGTGATAGGTTTGTTAATACCACCCAAAATGACCCATATGAGCGTTTCGCGGCTCACGTTACTGAGTGGAGTGTTAAAAATAGCCCACACGTCATTATACATACACTGTAAAAAATGTTTTTAGAAATAACAGTAATACACTGTCAAATACATCAGAAATAGGGCGTAAAATTAAAAATTGTATATCACCATATTAGACACTTTTAATTACTGTAAATCAGAGAATAGCACAAAACTTCTTTCTGTCATAAACTGGAAGAAACACACAGCTTTGATGTAAAAATATAACATTTTCATGCAAAATTTATGGAGGAATACCATGGTGAATGAATGACACAATTACCCTAAAAATAACAGGATTATTCAGTCTAAATTACAGTTTTGCTGATATTTACATTTAAATTTACAGTAGAAAACACACTCACTGTATTTCTTACGGTGAAGTTCTGGCAACCACAGCTGCCGGCATTTTACCGTAAATTAAACAGATTGTTTTTTACAGTGTACATGTACAGTTTGCGGTTGTAAATAAGGCTGCAATTTTGGTGAATTGATTCTACAAAACCACTGACCTAGGTTTAGGGCAAAAAAACTCCTGGTTCGGCGTTATAAAAGACAATAAATAAATGTTCGGCAATGCCGGAAGTGAAGTTGTTACAAGGGTGACGTGACTACGTTTAAGCTACGTTTAAAAAAAAAAAAAAAAAGTAAATTACGTTAAAAAAAAAAGTTTACTTTTGTTTTCACATTGGATATGAACCCTGTCCTCCTGGGTGAAAGTCTGCCATTTGTTCTCCACATCCATCTTCCCTCCCTCCCGCCCAGAGTGTGACATCATCCATTTAAACTTTATCTTATCTTTAACTTATCATTACTACTACGTCAGCAAGATGTCGGCAGAAGAATGTCTAAAACGGAAATATCCATCGTATTTTTCTGCTTGTACAAACGCCCTATATTGTCACTTTTGAGGGAAGACCAGTCTCAACTGAAGCATGGGTAACTGAGGAATGTTCTTGACTGCAGAATTACCTGTTACCAATAGGTGGCAGCACAGAACATGATCTATTGTAGCCTTTTAACTTATTAAACTCACTTTTTTAGATCTCACCTTTTGTTTTAGAACTTATTTAGATTATTAACATAACTTAAATGCGGAACAGTCAGGCTGGAGAGACCACGAGCCGAATGGGACAAATTCACAGAGCGACAAAACACTTGGTTTTTTTTTTAACCAAATTATAAACCCGCTGGATGACCTCAGGAAGGCCAGAGTGCGGGTGAGCAAAAAACTAAAAGCACTCAAACGGCAATATCATCAATGGCACACAAAATGGTAAACTGACTGCATTTGTCAAGGGTTTCTCTAGTCAGAACATAATTCAGCCATTCATACACATATTCATACTGGTGGCTGAAGCTATCCTACAAGATGCCAACTGCTCATCAGTTAATTGACCATTCACACTTGTTTGTACTCCGTAATTTGGAGTCCCATATCCTGCCCAAGGATACTTCGCACATAGACTTCCATGGTCAGGGATCGAACCACTGACCAACCAAACATTGTTGCTCTTTTAGTTTGTCCAGTGTTTTATGGGGTTGAGTCAAACCCTGTGTTTTTGGTTGGGAGCATAGAGACAGACGTCACCAAGAGACTTTAGCCATGCTAGTAGCAATATAGTTTCCCATGTTCACCAGTTTAGCATGCAAACCTATGCTAAGTAGAGCTAAACAGCGGCTGAGGCTCAGTTGGTAGAGCGGCTGTCTAAATGGTAAATGGACCTGCACTTATATAACGCTTTTCTAGTCGCTTTGCGACCACTCAAAGCGCTTTACACTACAGACTGCGTTCATTCACCCTTTCACACACACATTCTTACTGGTGGCAGAGGCTACCCTAAACGGTGCCACCTGCCACCATTGGGAATTCATTCATTTGGGGTTCAGTATCTTGCTCAAGGATACTTCGACATGTAGGCTGCCATGGTCGGGGATCGAACCACCAACCCTTCGGTTGGGGGCCAACCAACTCTACCAACTGAGCCACAGCCACCCTGTCTACTACTTGTCTACTGCTCTGAAGGTTTGTGGTTTGATCCCTGACCATGGCAGCCTACATGTCGAAGTATCCTTGAGCAAGATACTGAACCCCAAATTGCTCCCGATGCTGCGTTCATCGGTGTGTGAATTAATTCCCAATGGTGGCAGGTGGCAACAGTGTGCCCTGGTAGCCTCGGCCACCAGTATGAATGTGTGTGTGTGTGAACGGGTGAATGAGCGTAGTGTGTAGTGTAAAGCGCTTTGGATAAAAGCGCTATATAAGTGCACTCCATTTACCAGTTACCATCAAGCGCAGCTGAGGAGTATAGGACAAATTTATATTTTTACCTAATGACAGTGAAAGTCTCTTTTAGAATTCGTCATTGATTATTTTCATGGCAGTCCATCCAATTGTTGTAAAACAAGCTATCCAATGGCTAGTGAGATATTTCAGCTTGACCAAAGTGGGCGAATGAACAACAAAAAGTCCTTTTGGGCTTGATTGTTTGATTTCCTGATTGCTCTGTTGGACTTCTTTGGAGGGCAGCAGTCTGCATTAAACTCAAAGGGACAGAGTGACGTAAGTCCTGATTATAATTAATTTGCGTACTG
This sequence comes from Centropristis striata, assembly GCF_030273125.1. Classification (NCBI taxonomy): domain Eukaryota; kingdom Metazoa; phylum Chordata; class Actinopteri; order Perciformes; family Serranidae; genus Centropristis; species Centropristis striata. Next base: position 7,934,690 of record NC_081537.1, read on the forward strand.
GCAGGAACAAGGAAAATAATGTATGTTTGAAAACTAATACTTTTACAGCCCTTGTGGTCTTACCAGAGTAATTTCTACTGAGTACAGACCGATGAGCTTCTGTTCTTTGATCAGTGAGATTACAAGCAGATAGTACAAGAACTTGAAAGGTCAAACCCACAATGCCATGACAAATTACAGCAGCCACAGTAGGTTTATGTACCATGTGGAGTAAGTGATAGGAAAATGGCAGAAAATAAGAGCTGCATAGAAAACAGACACACCAATGTATTCTGCTCACCAGCATCCCTGTAATAATAATAATAACAATAATAATAAATTTAGTTTGGAGTGCCTTTCAAGGAACACAAGGATGCCGCACAACACAAAAGAATCATTCTTCTTGTCGAGCCTCAGATTGAGTCTCCAAACATGTGGGAGTAATCTGTTTTGAGTGATATGTCTCGGCTTGATTATGAGTTTTCTTTTTCTTTTTTGGAGCACTGCTGGGATTTGGATATGAATATTTAGAGTCTTACCCAGATAACTATCCACGCTCGTTTGGAGCCTTTTCATTGCAAACCCCATGGAGCCTTTGAGAAACCGCCACAACTCTCTCCTGAATAAGTGCCACCAGCAAACCAGCAAATCTCCATCTCTTTATCGTTGCCTCATGGCGCATTTCACTCCCTCCCCTCGCACTGAATCCCCCCCTTCTTTCATTTATGTGTGTGTATATGTGTGTGGTTGACTAATGTTTGAGTGTTTAGCTTGTTAATGTGCTATGTGATAACAGCCCAGCTCTATAAACAACTTAATCCTGCATCTTATGTGCCGGGGAGCACCGCTCTTTGCTCCTTCAAATACCTCGAGGCTTAAGAGGAGAGGTGCAGGTGAGGGCGTGTTCGTGTGCGCGCGCTCGTGTGTGTGTGTGTGTGTGTGTGTGTGTGTGTGTGAAAGGCTGTTGGGGAGGATGAAAGTAAAGGAAGGTAAGAAGCGAGTTTGTAGTTTGGTAAAAGGCTCAGGAGCATAGATAGAGATGTATGTTGAAGTAAAGAACTATAAAAATCCCAAAGTTGAACTCTTTGCCAAGAAACAAGTATAAAGTACAACATATATCCTTCAGTGCTAACTTTATCATGCTAGGATAACTAGCTGAGCTAACTTTCAGAATGGAACACAAACCAAACAGCAAGATGGATCCTCCGAAATGGTGTTTGCTTTTGAAGGGACAGACATCTTTGAAAACTTTTATTTGTTTGTAGTCCCCTCCTTCGGTTCTGTATCGTCCGAGAAAAAGACTTCTATTGGACGGTGTTAAGGAATCCAGAGAATCCGGGGGAAAAAAGCATGGCAGTGCAAACAGACACTGAACGAAAGGCGACAAAAAACTGAGAAAACATGGAAAACTTAACGACAATTTTAAGACTTTGAGACGTTGACTCATTGAAACCCAAACTGCAATTTTTGCTAAAATATTGCTAAACAAAGCATTTTCTGGACCCAGAGGCTTGAAAATGTCTGCAATAATTCAGTGTCCATTTCACTGGAGCTCTGTGGTCTTTGTAAAACTATTTCATTACATCTTGTATCTAGACATATAAACTTCTATCCAACATGATCCTGAAATAAAGGTCGAGCTTGCAGCACACATTTGGTGAAAGAATCAAAAGTTCATCGAATGAAAAATGGACTCAAATCTTTTCCAACCACATCAAAGTAGCATTGATATGCACTGATAGGTGCCATAATCAGAAAATAAAAGGAAAGACAAGTTGAATTTCTGTGCTAAATTATTTTTAAAACTTTGAATAAAATGGAATTTATATATAAACACTTTTCCAAGTGCCCATGAGTGTCCTGAATGTTGAAAAATGACAGTTTTCTCCATATATTGTACATATTGAAGTATTGTCTTTCTACAATAAACGTGTATTTTGGGGCGCTCTTTTAAACAAAACCCGCTCTCGTTGGGGTTCAGAAGGTTAAACTTGGACTAAAAACAGCTCTGGTAACCTGAGAAGTCAAAAAGTGAGCTGGTTTAAATTCCAATCATGGCTGCATAATTTCCCCGCGGCTGTTTGAACACATTCACACGGACATACCGAACATAGAGGAGTAAAGAAACAAAGCAGAAGTGAACAGACAGGTCGGGCCGAGGCAGCTGCTGTAGGTAACGTCTGATGACTTGGAGGAGGAGGTGAAGAGGCTTTGTGTACTCCAACTGAGTTTCAGATCGAGTCAAGTCCCAAAGAAGTCCCAAAGAAGTCTGGTTGGAGGAAAACTTGAAACCAGATTCTCAAACTTTCAGTGCGTCATGATGGTGGTAGCTCTGGCTACCAATTACTGTAACCTGTGAAAGTGGCGTGGAACAAAAAAAGCTTTGATGCCCCCCCTCCCGACATGTCACAGATTAGAAGAAGGAGGGCACAGGCTGTAGAAGGATGAGGAGGGATGCTGCAGAGCTGTTCCAGAAGGCTCTGTATTGGTCAAATACCTACGCAGAGGATAAGGAAAGCTCTCCAAAGGCCTTTGCTGCTCTTCTCCTCATTTCTTTTTCGTCCTCTGGGACGGGACACCGGCTTTACCTGTCTATCCTTCCGGCTGTACCACATCAGACCCAGAATACTGATGAAGAGGTAAAACAGTTTGTCTGCAGAGGGGCATATTCTGCTGTGATGAGTCATTTAAAAGTAATTTATGTTCTCCTTTGACTCCAACATGCATCAAGGGTAATCAGATTTTAATTTGCCAGCTCAAGAATGAATAAAATTCAGGTGTATATGCAACCAGGACGTATTGAAGGTCGGTTTATCCTCTGACTTAAAGAAAAAAATATAGTTAAAAAATAGTGAGGAGCAGTGGATTTGACATGCGCGATGGAACGGATCCTCTTGAGACAGAAGCAAACAGTACATTTTCTGTCAAATCTTAACAAAGTGAACAGCCAACATTTTGGACAGCCAACACTGATACATGATTCATCTGAGCCGCTGTAATCATGGATCTGAAAAGATTCTGCATTGAGTGTACTGCGAATATGATTGAGATAAATATAATTTTAGCTTTGGCTCACGTCTCATTATGATATTAGTTCAGATCAACGGGTTTAGAGATGGGGGTTTTGAGATTAACTTGATCCGCAGTTTGTTTTTAGCATGACAATTAAGTCCATATATTCTCTAGAATTGAATTCCAATTTTTTTCTGTCACATCTTGCTCCCATCTTGCATCATCTGTGTTAACATTTACATGCATACAAATGCAAACAATCCTTTTTCAGCTTTGTAATTGCATTACAGATTTGGTTCTGATTAAAAGGAACAACCTAAAAAAAGCTGGGATATTGAAATTGTGTACACTCTAAAAATGAAAAGTATTTCTGGGAAGCTATGGTTACCATTAAAGAATAAGCTGTAGTTGGAAGCTTTATTATCCCTGATGATATGGCCATTAATCTCAAATGCTACCAGATACAAAGGAAGGAATAGTTTGCTGTTGTGGGAAATGCATGTATTAGCTGCATTGCCAAGAGTTAGATGAGGCTACAGCCAGTAGCTGATTAGCATAGCTTAGCTTAAAGACTGGGAACAAGGGTAAAAAACAGGTTGGCTCTATCCAAAAGCAAAACAGTGTCCCTACCAGCAAAGATGGCTAAAGCCCCCTTTACATAGATAATCCACAATACTGATGTTAAAAGATCCGCCATTACATCATGCCAGCATTCAGGAAGCTAAAGAGGTGTGACCTGTTAAGTTGGCATCTAGTGTGTATGTTCATGTAGTCCCGCCATGCTAATCAAGGGCCTAGGACCGGGGAGAAGAGGACTGAGTATAGCCATAGAAACTACCTATGAACCAGGTCCAGACTTTTGTGCTACACCTCGAGTCAGGAATTACGTGCTGTTACTATTACTTGGCTAAACCAGGGACTCAGTGTAGTCTTTGCAGGAAGTTAGTGAGCTTTAGAGGTGCTGCCATCTTTTCTAATTTTACTTTTTTTTTTTAACTTTTTGGACAGAGCCAGATTCTGTTTCCAGTCTTTATGCTAATATAAGCTAACGAAAAGCTTCTTCTAGCTTCAGATCAGGCTGCACAATTTTAGAAATAATATCCAATGACAGATATTTTTCATTTATTCCAAGTGTGATGTGATTCACATTATAGAGACAAAGTGCACTTAAATCCCGCCCCCACCGGAGGTGAAAATCCTGGAAGATTTAATGTTAACTTACATATGCAGTTCATTTTGTAACTAAAGCCTGATTTCCATGATTTTCCATTTCCGTATGTTCAGGATTATCGTTATCTCGCGTGTATACGGCTGGCTCACTATGCTGCCGTTCCGCGGCCGTAACACACCCGGTGTGAATTGACGCCGGGCAGAAGACAGAGCAAAACCGCGGTGGAAAATTAGAAAGCTTTGCAGAATTAAGTGCCTCAGCTTGATAACACATAGCTAACATTAGCTTATAACACATTGCTAACATTAGCTTATAACACATCGCTAACGTTTGCTTGATAACACATAGCTAACGTTAGCTTGATAACACATAGCTAACGTTAGCATGCTAGAAGCCAACTTGTCCTTTCTGGTCGACAAAGTGCTAAAATAATCAGCTGAAATGCTTAAATCGAATATTTTTCGCTAAAAACAGGCATTTTGTTAGTATTTCAGCCCATTGTTGTGTTTTGTGGCAATAATAGTTTTCCGCCGTGGTGTGTGCTGTCTCCATCTAAAGGAATTCATTTTTACTCAGTGAGAGGTTCCTGAATAATAACAATATGTGAATTAGTCTGGTTATGTCAGGGTCATTCTGACATATATTAAAATTTGGAAATAGCAGTCGTACATTTTGCAGTTTTTTGATAACATTTTGAGTAATTGTGCATCCTTAGCTTTAAAATTTTAGAATAAATATGGGAGTGGTATCAATCACCTAACTTTCATCGAGAATACAAATCAACATAATTCACAAAATGTCAACTGTTTCTTTACTGCTAGTTGGCTGTCATTAATGGGTATTGGCTCATGTTTGATCCTATCAGGATTCCAAAGTAAACCCAACAAAAAAATACTATATCTGAAGAAGTTTTAATGAAAGAGTTCCATCGCCCCTTTGCTTCATCTTGTTGTAGTTCCTTGTATGTAATTTCCACAGGCTTTTATTATTACATCAGATGTAGACACTTTGGGTTCATTAATGTGAAATGTCGACCGAATTCAAAACCAAAAGCTTCATTATAGTGTTATCCTCTACATGCCCCCTGCTACCGCCCGTATCCTGCTAAATTGGAAAACTCGGCTTCGCTGATTAAATTGAGTCCTCAAAAATTAGCATGTTCCCAGCTCTTCATATACATGCAAAACCCATGGCGTCTTTTAATCTTGGAACAAGAACAAAACTGCTGAAAGATGAGAAAATAACTTCCTACAACATAATGAAGATAACTCACTTGGAGGGAATCCACTTAGTGAGGAAAGTTTTTTTTTCTTGGACTTTTTCCCTCGGTGAATCCCACTGTGCTGCAGCCAACTCAAAGAAATACTTGTTTTGTAAAAGTCCTTTGGAATCTGGATCAAAAGCATTTTCATAGCAACTCAATCTGTGATTGAAATATTTAACACTGGCACTGAGCCTCATGCTATCTCTTCCTCTCTCTCTCACTACAGCTGCCTCTTTCTTCACTCTCTCTCATTTCCTTTACATTTGTTTTCTCTTTCACTGTCCTCTCCATCTCTCATCTTCACCCTCTCACACTTCTTCTCTTTCTCAGAACCTATCTTTGTTGCATTAATAATCCACGCTAATGCAGAGAGGATGCAGAGATATAAATAAGAGGCTGTATGTATATTTGATCATCTCCTGGACCTTTGACCGCCTGTGGAAGCTCATACCGCATTTGGAGCTGCTGCCGTGTCTGAAAAAAATAATGGAGGTAGTTGTGGGAAACACAAAAATACACTTAAGAGTGTCTCTTTCATCCTCTGCGTGTGTGAAAAGCTTCTGAAGTCCCGTTTTTTTCCCTTGTTGTGTAAATATGAAAAGTGTCAGGATGTTTTCGGGGGAAGCAGTTGACATCAGACTACTTCCTGGAAGATCGCTGCCTAATGATTGCGTGTGCGTTTTGCATATGCCAGACACAAGACAGGTGATCTGTTTTGTGAAATCATGAGCTTAATGCAGAACCTCAGCGGGGGTCATCTCACTGTGTCAACACCTTGCAGACTTTGAGCAGTTTTCCTCCTGTTTTCTGCAGGATTACTGCTGATTAGGCTCTTCAAATTAAAAGCCTGGATGTCTGCATGATTAAAGGCCACTTGACAAGTTTTTCAGAACTTATTAGCTCGGACTCGGTTTGTGGTTATGAAATGCTTCCTGTCTCGCACGCAAGGTGAAGTTTACAAAAACAAACTCTCAACACGGCACAGTTGTTTTCAAGAGCAATGAGTGACGAGCAGGTGGTGCTGATTAAAAGTTGCTGTCACATCCAGTGATTAGCCACGTCTCAACTTCAGTGTGTAATAGCACCCTCATCTCCTGAGTAATTGGCTCTCATATTGATTAAATAACGTATGCAGCCAGTCGGTTTTGTTTGTTATGAACTCAGGAAGTTGAAGTTGTTGAACTTTTGTACTTGAGGTATTAAACGGTAGCTTCAGGGTATCATCATTAAGCGGTTGGTTATCTGGTGTAGAGTGAGCAGGAAGGTGGGACTCTTCCACATCAGAGAAAAGACAATTTTGCACCACCAAGCGCTGGATGATATGGTTGAAGTCGTAAAACTATTTTGGAAGTAATCAAATATGTTTCATTCGTGCGACACAGTGATTCTCAGCAAAAATACAGAAAAAACAGTGAAATGATAATTTTTTACAGACATATTGACATCATACCAGTAACATTACACACTTCACTATGGTTTTAATGTCTATGCGGACAATACTGTTTGTCACAGACATGATTAGAAACCCATTTTTATTTCAAAAGCCTTGTAGTGTTTGTGGGTCGATCATTTGTTAAGACAAAGCTTTTATTCTGAAATATTTGGAAGACCGTGTTATGGAAAATGCAGTGCATTGTACAGCTCCGTAGATTAGTGAGAGATGAAATTATGCATTCTATCATTTGTGAAATAAAATTATCAAAGGCAAACTCAATTTAGACAGCAAGTAGTACCACAGCAGTGCAGCAGCAGAATCCTGTCTGTGTGAACACTGCTGCGGTGCAGGTGCAGCAGTGCAGCGCTGCTCATGCCTGTGTGGCCCCAGCCTTACACAAGACAGAGGTGTCATTGCAAATTGTGGTACTGGAAAAGGTTTGGCGTCATATTTGAGTCAAAAGTCGCGCGAGCGATAACACATCTGCACGCGCATTTATTTCGTGTCACGCGTGCAGATTTCAACTGCCGCGCGCACATTTCAACTGCCGCACGCACTTTTTTGATCTTCGCGCACATATTCAGCAACCGAGTGAAGCAGATTCTCCCCCGTCCTCGCTCGCGGTGGAGCTCTGCTCGCGCGGAGCGAGGAGTTTTGACACATTGGGGGCGGGGCCAAGGCTGACTCCGGGCCTCTTATGATTGGTCATTTTCCAGCCCTCCACGTGATAAATTCAGCACAGAGCAGATCGTTCGGGACAGGAAGTCGTGCACAGACACAAAATAAAACATCTGGTATATTTTCAAAATAAAGTACCTCAGGTTAACGTATTTCACAACTTGAAGACGTCATGATGCTGAAAATGTGCGCGAAGATCAAAAAAGTGCGCACGGCAGTTGAAATCTGCGCATGTGACACAAAATAAATCCACGTGCAGATGTGTTATCGCTCGCGTGACTTTTGACTCAAATATTACGCCATAAAAAGGTCCCAAAAAGGTAAAAAATAAATAAATAAAATGTGCTGAAACACACACACATTCTCCTCAGAGCTAAATCTTCCTAGAAACTGTTCTCATTTGGATTGGTCAGAAGGTTATGAACAATATATATGATATGAGATATTATATGTCAGCCCATATGTGTGTCAATCTGGCTCAGTTTACGAGTTTTGCCAAAACTCACTTCTCTCATGTGTTCAATTGCACCATTTACCCCAATTTGGTGTCATAGCGGGTGTGATTTCATGTAAAATGTGTAAATATACTTTAGGAACTGACACAGATACCTGTTGATGCTATAAAATTGCTGACTTTGTTATTAAATACCGTTGAAGCAGTACATTGTTATCAAGGGGAAGCAGCAGATTTTAGTCTGTTTGCAAGTTTTGGGAGAGAAATGCTGCATAAGACTGTGTCTACAGTCTTTTGATGCTTCAGAGGAAGGTGCAAGGAAATATGATAAATTGCAAAAAGTGATGTCATTCACGTGTCAGCCAAGTGTTTTCCTGGACAAGATAATGAACGGATGGACTGATATCACTTGAGTCAAATCAGTTAGGTCTGAGGGTGGTTGAATTGCATTGTGGGTAATGTAGGTAGCAGGTTTTGACAGGGAAACAACACAAGTAATGAAAAAAAATCACAATATATGTGTTAGACGCAGATTAGTTGAACAAGCTATATAACCACGAGTCCCCAGAAAGCTTTAGAATCAGCACCATGAACAGCAGTCGGGACAGGAAATATCTTGATGTAATGTGTTGTCAGCTAGTTATTTAAGAAGGCCTCAATTGAACATTGTTTGGGATTATTGGAAGGATTAATCCTTTAGTTGTGATTTGGCTGGAGATTTTAACTTTAATGGCACGCTGTCACAGCAGATTTTGTTGTTTCCTTGCAGCAGCAGATGAGATAGTGCATCAGCAGAACAGAATAAGCAGGAAAAATCCTCAACGGAATCTTTAATCCACTGTCGTCAGTTTTTTCTCTCTTCTGGCAAAAAAAAAAAAGTGGCAAAATAAACTATTTTCTTTGTGTAATATTTACTGTGCTCACACATGGACGTAATACTTAAGCCCAGTGGGACCTACGGTAAAGTAAAAGTGCAGGTAGGAGCTCATTATGGAGGTTGATGGACATGGTGGCTTTTATGAGAGTAAACACAAACCAGCTCTCTCCAGGTCCACATCTTTTACCCATAGATGGCAGTGTGTCCATGAGTCTCCAGCATGGCGTCTGTGTGTCTGCTGGTTTGTAATGGTGTGAGGAGAGGCAGACGGCTACTGACAGGCCTCCGTAATGCAGATTTACAGTAATGGCCTGCAAGGAAATGAGATGTACACTGTTAAATAGTTTGGAAAGACATCTCGCCGCACTCTTCCGTGGACCTGACCTCGCTCTGTGAGCCGACGAAACACCAGATCAGATCATTGATTTGACAAAGGATTTGACTAATGACGCAAGAAGTGGGAAGAGAGGACAAAGAAAAAAAAATGTAAAAAGTCGTCACAGTGTGTCTTTAGTTTCTCATCCCCGTATATTCTGTCAAGACGTGGGATGAAGTGATCCAAACCTGTTGATAAGGTCACAGCGGCGGACGGGTTGTACATTAACGAGCGCCAATCGACACATGCTCTCACCCCGTCTGCTGTGAATTTGCAACCTCTTTCCTCTGGTACAATGTCTTTTGTCCATTCACTTGGATCCCTCAATTAAGGCTGCCTTTTGTTCCCACGGCTCATATGGAGCCAGTGGTCTGTGTCATTCTCCTCATCCATTATGGATCAGCACCACGAGGAATAAGCGCAGCATTTCGGGCGTTTTAATAGAGAGACGTCTTGTATCCTGTAGAGCAGTCATTCCCAGAGACTGGGTCGGGACCCACACGAAGGTTGCAGGAGATTTTATTCAGTTCTTCAAATTCATTTGTATCATTTTTTCCATCGTGCAAGAATAAAAAGAAGGCAACTTATGACATCACCAAGGAGAACGTAAAATTATATTGAATCAGATTTGACGTTAACCTCCTGAGACCCAAGCTTTTGTTTGATATGTGTTGTTAGTTTCTCCTAGATATTTTGGATCAGTAGGATGTGATAAGTACAAAAACTAAGCATTGTCTTTGAACAGGAAGTAGTTTTTGAAAAAACAAATATGGGTTAATTTTACTGTATAACACAATTAATTCGCCAGTGTATAAAACTGTTTATTTCCTCACATTTACACCCTCTTATTTAAAGAACGATAGTAAAAGTCTATTCCTTTTCAAATGAGTATTTACTGATTAGCAAAGTCGTAGCTTGTTGCTATTGCTTAAAATAGTCAAATTTGCACAGAATATCAAACAAACATCATTAGGCACAAATTAGCAAGTTTTAACCATAAAATCTCATCAGATTTTGTACCTGGTCCACTTTTTTTCTGGGGATAAGCTGTTGATTGACTTCACCAAGATGCTGCCATCTGATTTTTACACTGATTGATGTATTGTGCTTTTTCTAGAGTGTGTAATACTGAGGACAAGCAGAATTAAGTAGAAGGTCCAGAAAACCTCAAATTAAATGTCCACATATGAGGACGCAGGATCCCAGGAGGTTAAATCTACCTCATAATTTAACTTCTTGACTCACTGTTTTATAACAATAATAACTCCTAAATAAAAGCCTGCTTTCTCTGATAATAGGAATAAGCATTTAAAAAAATGTGGTGTCATTCCCCTCATCCATTATGGATCATCACTTTGAAGAATAAGCCCAGCTTTTGGGGTGTTTTAATAGAGACGCTTGTATTCTGTAGAACAGTCATTCCCAGAGTCAGGACCCACACGTGGGTCACAGGTCTTCAAATACATTTGTAGAATTTCTTCCATATTGCAATACTGAAAAGCAAGTAGACACCTTATGACATAACCAAGGTGCAAGTAAAATGATATGTGACCAAATTTGATGTGGAATGGACCTGATAAATTAACTTATTGACTTAACAATAATAGCTCCTAAACAAAAGCCTACTTGTTCTAATGAGCATTAAAAAAAGCTTTCTACAATGAACAATTGTGTGCGTGTATATAGATATATATATCTATATACATATATGGGTCGATGACGTCATCTAATCCAGTGTCAGTTGGTGTAACCAGGTACTTTTTTCCCATAAAAATCTGATTATATACAGGAAAATAAATGTGAACTAAAACGCGAAAAAAAAATACAATCCACGTTGACTTTGCAACATTATAGTATATAACAATTTTTACATAATTTGTCAAAACTTTAGAAAAAAATGTTTGTTTTAGAATATGTTCTGCTCAATATTTATGAAATGTGTAAATGTAGAAATACTAAAAAAAAAAAACAATTTGATGTCATGTTATGATGATTATTACATGTATAAATCCACTTAAATCCACTGTAGTTGGATAAAGTATTTAATATTTATCATTCTTTTGGTGGTTACACCATTTGACATCTTGCCAACCCTTATTTGTCACTGACCCATATATATGAATAATCAATAGTGTGAGACAGTTTCATGACTCTAATAGCTCACTGATAGCGTCAGAATCAAAGACCTCCTGGCCGATCCTGATAAAAAACCTCTGTCCTATTGCACTCTCTCGCTCTCACTTACAGTCCCCTTATTTCTCATCATCTCTCGCTCTTGGTCTATATCTCTCTCTCTCTCTGTCATTTTCAGCAGCCTTCCTCTGTCACCATCCCTCTGGCTTTCCCTCAGCTCTAAAATAGGAAATGTCTAAATTACACTTGCTAATAGGTTGCAGCAGCACTGTTTTCCCTCTCTCACACCCTCTGTCATCTTCTTTTTAATTTAGTGTTCGGGACAGAACACATTTCATTTGATACTAAATGAAAAGATCCTCTCTCATCCACTTCTGTAAAGGAAGGAAGACATTTCCTCTCCTCTCCTCTCCTCTCCTCTCCTCTCCTCTCCTCCAGATGGGAACATCAATTCTTAATGCTCATTCTGCCATGCTGGTAGCCGTCTCCCCCCCCCTGGGCGTACAAAACCAGAGCACAGGGCACCATCTGAAAGGCTCAGTATCTCGCTCCGCTCTTCTGAAGCACCTACAAGATGTAGTCTTCTCTGTTTAATAATAAATAATAATAAAAAAAAACACTCCCAAGACACCTGAGCCAAGTCCTCATTAAAAGTACGTCATGCGGTGCACATGCATCAACAGATCATTAACGTATTAATATTGAGACATTAAAATATCTGCTCTCAACAAACGAGGCAATCACCGGAGCAGATTGGCAGCCTCCTTTGGCCTCTACAGCGTACTTGACATTCTGTGCTGATGGGTTTGATTTGTTGTGGACCTTGGCTTCATTGTATTAAGATCAAGGGAAACTGTGTTTTTTGACACAAAAATGAAAATAGATAATAATAGTCTGAGTTGCTCAAAATGAGAGTTATTGAGAAGATTAAGATTAAGATTTTGAGAAATTCTGGCATGTGTTACGCTTCTTAACGAGGCGCTGGGGCCGACGGCTCATTAAAAAGAGTAAGAACAAGTCAAAGCAGCACAGTCCTCCTGCAGCAGTCTCTCCTAGCTGCAGAGCCGGAGGGGATGTTAACCCCTTAGTGTCCAGACTGCAAAGTATCTCGCTCCGCTCTTCTGAAGCACCTACAAGATGTAGTCTTCTCTGTTTAATAATAAATAATAATAAAAAAAAAACACTCCCAAGACACCTGAGCCAAATCCTCATTAAAAGTACGTCATGCGGTGCACATGCATCAACAGATCATTAACGTATTAATATTGAGACATTAAAATATCTGCTCTCAACAAACGAGGCAATCACCGGAGCAGATTGGCAGCCTCCTTTGGCCTCTACAGCGTACTTGTCATTCTGTGCTGATGGGTTTGATTTGTTGCGGACCTTGGCTTCTTTGTATTAAGATCAAGGGAAAATGTGTTTTTTGACACAAAAATGAAAATAGATAATAATAGTCTGAGTTGCTCAAAATGAGAGTTATTGAGAAGATTAAGATTTTGAGAAATTCTGGCATGTCTTACTCTTCTTAACGAGCCGCGGGGGCCGACGGCTCATTAAAAGGAGTAAGAACAAGTCAAAGCAGCACAGTCCTCCTGCAGCAGTCTCTCCTAGCTGCAGAGCCGGAGGGGATGTTAACCCCTTAGTGTCCAGACTGCAAATTGCTAATAGGCTAACAAGCATTCACTTAGCAATCTCTGTTTGTTCACAACAAGGGTGACACTTTACAATAACCATCATTTATAAATGGTAAACAGATAGTTTATTAACGTTTAATCATCATTTATAAACCGTATATAGGCAATTTATAATGGTAAACAGAAAATGATAAGAATATTAATGTTGAACTATAATTCATAAATGCCAAATAGATGGTATATTAATGTCAGTTGATAGTTACTTCACCATTAACAAACAATGACATTATAATTATTAGTTTATTAATAGTTTTGCACTCATTTTAACATTTTTAACACCATATTAAGTGTGTTAATGATTTTGAAATCATTCATATACCTTGAAGAAATTGGTTTAAAACATTCAACAATTAAATATGTATGTAAATGGTTTATAAACAATCTATAAACATCACTTAGATGGTTATTGTAAAGTGTTACCACAACAAACACTGGACACTGTGTGCACACACTAAAAACTGTTCCTATTGTTTGTTTAAAAGTAGTGCAGTAGAAATACAGATGTTTCCCAAACATGATGAATAATCGTAATTAATAATCGTGATTACAATATTGATCAAAATAATCGTGATTATCATTTTGGCCATAATCGTGCAGCCTTACTATGTACTCTACTTGATAAATGAAGTGGTTAAAAATAATCAAATCAAGTCATATTTTTTTGCAGATATACTAATCAAGCAATCATTCTATCTTATCATTATAAGATAGGAATGTGTCATCCCTGCCATATTGTCACTATTTTATCACAGCAGTACCAATAAAACAGTCTGCTACGTTATTCATTATTTTCCACCAACGTTTCCTGGACTCACATATGTACTTTCATTGTATTTCCTGTCAAACTGGCAGTGTGTTAAACTGGCAGCGGTTGAATCACACTAGATGCTGTTACCTCAATGTATGCCTGGGCAGTGATCCATGGCAGACAGGATGGCTAGACGTGCTCATTTGTTATTGTAGCTTTGTGTTTGTGCTTTTAAAGTATGCGAGGAACTCTGCTGTTGTACACCTGTAAATGTCAGGGCTAGATGTTTTTCTGGCTGCATAGTTACATTTCATTCTGCCATGGTGATGTATGGCATGTGTTTTCACATTGCATTTTATATCCATTTTCTTCAATCTACACAGCATTGGCGTTTGCTGTATTGGGGCAGAGGCGAGGAAAAATTCATCCGCGCTGTTATTGGGGCCGCAAAGCGACTGCTCTGACCGGAATTCGAACTCTTCACTCCTTTTCCATCCTACAACCGTTTTAACCTTTATTTCACCAGGGAAGGCAGACTGAGTACAGACAGCTCTTTTCATAAACTACACACTTACAGCTTTCACTGCAGGATGCTTTCATTTTCCTGGCACTGAGGGTACATTGACAATACTTTTTTGAGCGGTGAGATTGGCCCCCATTAACTTTTTCCACCCATATTTGTCCATTTCAACCCAAATTTCCTGAAATAACATTTTCTATGCTTCCTGTACTTGCCATCTAATTGCACTTTAGAGCTTTTGCTACAGAGGAGTTATCTCATGTAGGTTGTTAATAATTTGACCCCTTTAACCTTCCTCATTAGTCATCATTGCTAAATGGCGGTTGGTCAGTGGGCGGCTCCAAACAGAGAGAGCTGGCAGAGAACAAATGATCTGTGTCATTAAGTTGGATGTGAGCGGCGCAGGTGCCCTTTAATGGCACAGACACTATTAACACAATAACCAAAAAGCAATTAGATTGACTTTCTAAAATGGCAGTCAATTAGCAAAGCCGCTGCGCTGCATGGTGGGCAGAGAAGAGAGAGGAAGACTTAAAGACGGAGGACTGGGACTCTGGGCCATGATGCAGCTGCTCAGCACTGACAAGAAAAGCTGCTGTTTGCCTTAACTGACGAGAGGGAAGCTGCACGTTGGCTGCTTCTGCTGCTTCTGGTGATGCCGTAGTGCTGTTGTGCGTCAGATGGTGGATTATAAGACAATGATCTCCTGGGCACAAAAAAATGCATTGTTAAAAAAAATGCATATCATAATATTGGCAACATTTCTACTTCTTTAAAAACCCATTTTATTTCATTTTATTTTGTCCTACGACATGATCCTGGGGGCGCTACCTTGTCCCTGTCGGCCTGGGGAGAGCCCTGAACTAGCCACATGCTTCCTCCGATACATGTGGAGTTAGCAGGCCGCTTCTTGACACCTGACAGG
This sequence comes from Centropristis striata, assembly GCF_030273125.1. Taxonomy (NCBI): domain Eukaryota; kingdom Metazoa; phylum Chordata; class Actinopteri; order Perciformes; family Serranidae; genus Centropristis; species Centropristis striata. The sequence continues at coordinate 7,949,959 of NC_081537.1, forward strand.
GGGAGATTCCCCGGTGGGACGTAGCGCGTGGATCACCTTATACCCACCTTACTCCCCCCCATAAGGCGCCCCGACCGACCAGAGGGAAGCTCTATAGTGACCAGGATCAATGCATGTTTTTGTGAGAGGTCCCTGTAAGGGGATCCTCGGGGGACACGGGGAGAACATGCAAACTCCACACAGAAAGGCCCTTTTGCCGACACCGACCAGCTCTGCGGACACCGGAGACATGGAGCTGGGGACACGCCTCCAACGCCCACAGCGTCCTGGCGGGAATCAAACCCAGGACCTTCTAGCTGTGAGGCGAGAGCGCTACCAACTGCGCCAGCGTGCCCCCCAACATTTCTACTTCTTGACGTAGTGACGTAAGGATTTCCTATTAATTACCTAGACTGTGGCGGTTGCTATAGTCTCATGTGCTGCGCTAACGTCACATTTCAAGCTTCTGAAAGTATTTTTACACTATTCATAATATGAAGTTATTTTGCGTTGTCTCTGTCACCCGTCACTCTTTTTTTTGCTAATTGCATGTGCTTCCCAGTTAATGCAAACTAAAGAGTCCTTTCATTATCAGGGAAGGGGAAATAGCTCCGTCTATGAGAAGTAAAGCCAACGTGGAAAATCGTTAAGCCTGCATTCTTCTTAGTGACCAGCAGGGGGCGACTCAACTGGGGCAAAAAGAAGTCCAATAGTAGTCAATGAGAAAGGACCCTTGATTTTTTAAATAAAAATTAAATAAAATGGGGTATGCTTCACTCAGTGATTTAAAAATCGTTAGCATAGCAACCTGTCAATCAGGATAGACCAGTAAGAATTCTGGCACTGCCTGTCATTTTAATACTGGCTTTTATATGAAAACTGACCGTACATCTTCTAGGCCTTCTGCTCTGAGATTGTTTTTATTATTATTTTATTGATTAAAACATAATTTATTCTATAACCGCACTTTAGTTGATCCATGTCTGTCCAGTCACACATGACAAGACTCAGGTCTATTTCTGTCAAAAACACACTGAAGAACAAAGGAAAGATCCGCTGGAAGCACTTCTTGCAAGATGCTTCAAAGACTTTTTTTAATCTTAAAAGTAAACTTCCCCAGGTCTGTTCTCACAGAGTGTCTTTGTTTGTGGCTTAAACGTTTGTTGTTGATGTACAGGCTTCTGTCTTTGCTTTGTGTCTCCTGTCAGAACAAAGAAAGGGCCAGATTGACCAACCTAGATTCATTTTAATTTTTTTTTAGTGAAGTTGCTATGACTCCGACTTCAGTTTGTTATTTGACTGACTGGCTTTTTGAACGTTGGACGAAAATGCTTTGCCTTAAGAACGCTTCTGTCTGCGGGGCTGTCTGTCTGTGAGGATCAGTCTATTTGTTATTCAAGGGAGAAGTACACAGCTTTAAAGAAAATTATGAAAAATGCACTCCTCTCTGCATTGAAATGAAAGGTGTTTACTCTGAGATGTTTTGGTTGTAGCCTGGGAGCGAGAGCACTCTCCGACCTGGAGAGTGAAAGAAAAATAAATTATAGAGCCAAGAAAACAAAGTGAACCCTTTGGAATTACAGAGATATATACATAATTTATCGATAAAAAGTGGTCTGATTAAATGTAAACCCACTGCACAAATGACCTCTAACAACACTAAAAGTCAGATTTTCCCATCAATGGGATGAAATTGTAGTTGGTTATAAGTCGTGCCTTCTTCTGCACAAAACACATGAAAAATACAGATTACTGACACTACACAAGCTGATGTGAATCATTCCTCATTTTCATGAGCATTCAGGGTATTTCAGAGGGTAAATAAGGTTTTAAAAGGTTGAAGAGAGAGTGAAAGACCTTGAAACATCTTTAAGATTGATAGATGTTTTTGGAACAGTTCTTGAGCCTCTCTGAGAGGAAGTTCCCCCGAGATCAACATACCTTCAAGGGCTTTTCACCTACATGCATTCACGGCGCCAACAAGAATGCTGAAGTGACATAAGCTGGTCGTAGTAGCTGGATGAGTCAAAATCGCATTCTATTGACCCCATCAGCTATAAAGCTCCGTAAAGTCCGAAAATTATTTAATTATTAAAATAGTTATAGTTGTTTTGAGTTGGTTATTTGTTTATGTTGAGTTGTCTACTGTGTACATTGACAGTGCTAAACCAATCACCGTAAACTTCAACATGGTCTCACAGGAATCCGTGAAATAGCCACGGATTTGCTTAACTCAAAATCCGTGGTATAGCCACGGAATCACCCAAATTTCCGTGAAACTGACACGGATTTCACTACAATGCAAGTTAATGACAGTCATATCCCGTGGCTATTCCAACATACAAAGTGATTATGTACATTCACTGAGTGAATATTTCGAAAATAAAACATATATTTCTCGCTAGAAATGTGATCAAAATCAATTTTTGGTCAAAATATTGATTTTTTTCACTAGAAATGAGAGAACTGTCCGACATGTTTTTTGTTCTGACCGCCGGAACCTTGAAAGTCACGTGACTTGGAACAAACCAATAGGAACAAATATCCATGGAATAGCCACGTTCTTGGTGTAAACTAACAAAGTGTAATACCTACAAAATATACATATCAATACAGAGATACTTGAATATTTTGCATAAGTCCTATAGTGTGTGAACACAATTCTCAGAGTCAGGGGTTGAAAACTCAGCATCACAATGGTGACTTCCTTTTGGCCCGCCAGTTTCCTCTATTTTAATCTCGACCATCTACATTAGGCTCACGCAACACAATGTCTGTCACCAACTTTGTTCGGACATACTTGAAAACATTAAACAATGAAGATTCATAACAGAATATTGAAATAGTTGTTTGTTTATACAATGAAACATGATCAAAAATGACAGTTCCATGAGGTGTTACTGTCGTTCTTTTGCCTTATAAATGATGAATAACACCAAATAACACACTACAGCAGTCAGGCTGTGAGCCCATAGGCTTATGCACATTTCTTCTTGTTGCATTTAGTGTTGCTTGAAATATGACCAATGTGTTTTGACTGTAGCTGAAGTTATTCCTTTAAAAAAAAAAGTCAATTTCTTGGATTCCTGATAGTGTGCTCCAGCTCCGGGGATAGAAAATGTCTCATTTTCTGGAACAATATAAATCCCCAGTGTGTACCTATGCCAAGACACCGAACAGCCAGGCCATCACGGTAAAGCTTTTGTGCCAGTCATTAGTATCTGAGCAATTCCATTGTCGTGCCCAAATTGGCATTTATTCAGAATATCATGTTAGCGGGATAGAAAGCCTCTGACTCAGTCTTTAGCCCTTCATGGGACAATGACCCTGTAATGAAACTTACAATAAAGGAAGTTGTGGGTTTCAACCACAGACCTTCTGAGCTATTTAAATGAAAATCTGTGAAAGAAACCTGAATACAACTGCAGGTTTTACAGACTTGAGACATCAATCCAACTCTAACAATACTTTGGAGACTTGAAATTGCATTTGTGATATAACACGGCACTTCTCGGCAGTATTTTCCGATGTGTAAATCAGCGCGGTTAAGATGACAGACTTTAATATGCATGGAGTGTACTTTCTATATGAATAACAAATCATGGACTCCAGATGTAAAAGCTGACTTACACTGCAGTGCTTTTGCTTTTAAGTTGTTTCTGAGCCGTCTAGACCGCGAATATGTCACCTACATGTGAACCGGTCATGCACATGTTTATGTGCACTGAACATTTCATGCATAGCTAAATGTAAATGCCTGCATGCTGCATGATGCCAGTGCTTTTGTAAGTCACTTAAATCGCGAGTGACTTTGTGAGTATATGCGTGAACACGTGAGTTTTAACCCATTAAGGCCTAAAACGTCTGGGCGATTTTGAAAGAACCCCCTAAAACCTAAAATTTTTCTGGAAAATAGAAGATTTTTCAGCCTCTGTAGCAGATAGAAATGAAATTCAAAAAGTATTTGAGAGCTTATACCCGTGGCTTTCATGAGAAGTTGAGTTTATTTGTCCAAACCTTCAATAATTATTTTTTAAAAATCAACAAACTCAGCAAATGTTACATTTGTCTGAATAAAAATTCTATGCATAATTCTAATACATGCCCATTAGCAAACATGATATGACCATTGGAAGAAATAGACATAGTTCTCATTACCCTACTGTAATAAAAAAAATATATATAATAATAATAATAATAAATAATAATAATACATTTTATATATTGCACTTTTCAGGGTACTCAACGACGCATAAAGTAATAAAATACATAAACAGTCATGATTTCTTATATCAACATCACAATCCATTATTATTATTATCAATATTAATATATTATTAATAATATTATTATTATCTCCAGATGGCCACAAATCTGTCTGTTCTTCGGTGAAAATATGTCGTCTAAAAACATATTCCTCATCCATAAACGCCGGTCGATTGGTTCCGAGGGTTCAAAGTCCGGATCAGCAATTAAATCATCGGCGCTGTTTTCATCAGATCTCTTCCGTCACTTCCTGCTGAGCTCCTCCGCTATAGTCGACTTCCTCCATGATCTAAAGTTCTGGAAAAGTCCGATGTTGCATTGCGACACTCCCGCATGTATTCTGATCATGATTCTGATGCATTTCATTGGCCAAGAGACCGAAAATAGGTGGAAAAAAATACAAATACTACAAAATGACATATCCGCTGTCCCGGCCTTAATGGTAGAGTGACGCAACAGCGCTCCCGGTTTCAATGGTAGAAATGCGGTAATGCTTTCCCGGCGTCAATGGGTTAAGCAAACTGGTTTCGCGTAGAAATGATTCTGCAAATGTGCAGATTTTGTCATGCATGAGTGTGTGAGCTCTCTGTGAATGTTTGATAACTCTTTTAATAGGTTGCAGCAGATTGAGCCGTGATGCTTTCCAGCGGAGACGTTTTTGGGTCAGAGTTTTTTTTTTTTCTTCTTCTAGTAATTACTTTGATCACAGTAATAATTAGGTTTTCTTCTTCTTCTTCTTCTTCTTCTTCTTCTTCTTCTTCTCCCCCCCTGCTCAAAACACACACACATCAGCAGGCACCTGCTAAAACACATTTCTCTCCCTTCTCGTCCTTCAGTATACAGTGACATACCTTTTAAGATGCACTGACAAAAGGTGGAAAGATAGTCGTTTTGTATCAGGCAACAAAACAAGTGAAGAGCTGTCAGGTCAAAGAGTTAGCAGAATCTCAATCTTCTTAATGCGCGCAGCAAAGATAATGTGAATTTTAAATAGAACTTTCATTTTTACCGTGCCAGAATAAGAAGCGATAATCACTCTTGAGGCCGCTGTACTAACTGTTACCTATTTGTTGAGTGGAGCTGGGCATGCTGTGCTCAAGGTGGAGGCTTATAAAAACCCAAATTCAATTAAAGCACCCCCCACAGTGTTTCTTTTCTCCTGAGTCTTTTTTTCCCCTTCAATTTACAATGGTATGGTGCAGTGAAGATGATTCCTGGAGGCTCCACGCTGTCTGGCCGGTTTTAGTTTCCTTTATTTTTAGTTTGTTTTTTAAAGCTGTGATAGGTAATTTTCTGTGCAGTAAACACAGAAAACATGTCAGGTAAAAACATCTCCTACTTACCTTGTCTGAACAAAAGAAACTAAGAAATAATATTCAGAAGCAGACAAAATGATATTGCTGGAAAAACACAGGAACACAAAAGAAATGTCCCCGCTTTTCTGTCCTAAGCCCCTTTCGCCAGACGAGCACGGGCATCATATAGGCATAGTGCATGAGTACTCGTCATTCATTTCCATCATCCTGATCAAGATTGTGATCACAATGTTGTTAAATAGAAGCAGTTCTATGAAAATTACCATCCTGTTTTCTTAGCACACCTGTAAATCCCTTTAGAAAGTCACATGGGATCCAAGGATCCAGTTGGCTACATAAACTGACCTTGAATTAGCTGAAGTCGTTCTCAGAAGGCTAAACTACTAGCAACATTTTGTCTTAATTGCCAATATTGGCACGTACAGTCAAAAATTATTAGACCACCCTTGTTTTCAATTTATTTTTCTTGATAATGATTTTTGTTATTATCAAGAAAACCATGGAAAATGACCAGATATCAGCTCTTAAATTAAACTCTTAAGAGCTATTGTTGTTGTTATCATTATATTTGTCCAAACAAATGTACCTTTAGTTGTACCAGGCATTAAAATGAACAAGAAATTAAAGAAAAAGGGAGGTCTAATCATTTTTAACATGACTGTATTTTTTTTTTGTCATTTGTCATCATTTATTGTCAGATTTTCTTTTGTGGTGTGTCCATTCCAGACACAAAGCAAATATTAACGGGGCGTGATTTCATACAAATTCAAAGCAAAGAAACAAGTAGATTTGTGTCGGCAGCATTAACATCGCTAATTCCATGATGTGCGAATAACGTTTTCAACTCAAGCAAGAAATCTGATGTGTGATGCTGTGTCACCAAAGCCTATAAGCATTGAGATTCTCCTGCATAGCATACTGTGATTAATCCAAACTCCATTCAGAAAACAAAGTCGTTTGCTTGTCATCTTGCAAACAGATCTGACAAAGACATTTTACACACCGGCATCATGATAGTTATTAGGGCCTCGGGGCAATCGCACCGAGCACTGGTCCCATACAGCAATAGCTGTAGGGACCACTGACCACTGCACTACTGTTATACTGTGGATTTTTTCTTCTTCCTCTTCCGGACGCAATTTCGTCCCACTACTAGTCCTACAACTGGAAGAGTTGCAGGACAAATTATACATCAAAACGTGCGGTTTGATCGGGATCGGTGTGCTATTACTTTTCTCTACAGAATACAAATTTTTCGCGACGTAAGTCATTAACAGGTGTTGTCAGTTAATTCTGTTGATTGCTTTGATCTGATTGCCTTTGATCTTTGATGTGATTACAGTTACAGATACACACACACATGCGCGTAAGCACGCACACTCCTCACACACGCACACACACACACACACGCACGCACGCACACACACACACAGACAGTAACTTTATGTGATTTTAATTACACACACACACACACACACAAATCTCTGAAGAAATCTCTGAAGAATCTCATCATAGTGTACACACACCGGCAGTAGCTCCCGTGGCCCTTTCAAAATTTCCCCAGAGGAAATTTTCTAGTTTTAGCATTCTGTTGATCAGTTTATTGTAGTTAAATCGTTGCAAAAACTTTATCTGGGATTGCGATAAAAAAAATACGTACAATAATTGTATTGTGTTTAATTTCCTATTAACGGCATAATCGGTGATATCATGAGTGACTTGAAAAAGTTGTCTGCCTCACTAATGTACAATCCCATCTTGATTTTCATATTTATTTTGAATCGCCACATTGGGACATCCATCCCTATCCAATAGGAACGCCCTTCCTGTTTAATTTCCTGTGATTGGCTGATTTTCAAAAGCCTGAAAACGGGAAGAGGAGAATCAGAAGTCTAGATCTCACTTAGACCATTGGAATTACAATATGCTGAAATGTTATTATGGAATTTTCTCCCAATGATGGCAAAAAACAAACAAACAAACAAACAAACACAAAACTGCCTACTCCATCTTTAAGTTAGTAATGATGAAATCCTGAGTATGCATAATTTCTTGAGTGTCTGAGTTTACCGCAATAACTCCATATTATTTTGAGGTGAGGTAAATGCGCAGTAAGAATTTACGTATTATTAATACGTTTGCATTATAAATATGATAAAGTGTGGACCGTCATAGCAAAATGGCTTATTTTCCTGAGTTCTGACTTTCCCCTGCAGAAACTTAAGCCATCAAGGTAGAAAATATGCACCGAATGAAGAAAGTTTTTCCACAGGTTTAATTTTGTGAAATGAGATTTTGCAAGGCAGAATTGGAGCCGTGTGTTGTGGATTGTGTGCGTCTGTATTCTCCATATGTGTCAGTGAAGCATGTGCTTGTGATGTGTCTGTGCATTCATGATACTGACAGTCACGCATGCACACCACAATCCAATTTTTGTTCTCCCTCAGATTATGAGAATTCATAATTAAGACCTTCCTATAAATATTTATTGAATCATTCCACTACACATAATCCAAATATTGATCGCCCAGCCCTCCCCCTACATGAGCAGTGTCATTTCTGCCACACGGTGCTGCACACTGCTCGCATGCAGCTGCACCCTGTAACCCCAGCAAGTGTTCATGTAACGCTGCGAGGTGCGAAGGCTAAACAAAGGCTGAGTACTTCAGATTAGAGCAGATGATAAAATGAAACTTTAATAATCCCTGTGGGGAAAGTGGGTCATCGCAGACGGGAAGAATAGAAGACAAGAAGAGAGAAAATTGAGACTTCCAGATAATAATACAAGCAATTACAACGAAAGGAACATGCTGTACCGAGGGGAAAAACACAAGATAAGTTAAGATAGGACATATTTGTTGGCAGCAGCAGGTTATAAAACGGATGGACAGAGTTGAAAACATATGTTCAAACCATATGGAGGCCAAACATTTCCAGATTTGTTTGGGTACGTGTCTAATAAAGCAGAAAAGCTATAAGGTTTCAGCTTGTTCAGGTCACAGTGACGGGTTTACGTGGCTTGTCCAAACAATCACCCTGCTTATTTGATCAGTATTGCCGTAGACGCGCAGTTTGATTGCAAGGCTGAATCTCTCATTATAACCTCAGTGTAACATAATCAGATTTAATCGTCTGAGTCCTCACAAGAGCGTCAGATGAACTTTATTGATCCTGGCAGCTAAATTGGGTCATTACAGTAACAGCGATTAGTCGTGTGTTCTTTGCTGAACGTGAAACAAAATCATTTTCTGATTGGCTCTTGATCCCTGAAGGAGAAATTAATATTTTTGTGTGACCTTGAGCTACTATTGTGTCCCAAAGCCTTATAGTCAGGCGGCTTAGCTAAATAAAGGGGACACGCTGGACAAAAGCACCAAATTTTTTCCACGTGCTCTCTATCACCATAGGTTTGAATTTTTGGTAGGAGCCACTTCATCAAGATGGCCGATCCGAGATGGCACCCATATAAAGTCTATGAGAACCAATACATCTTCCAAGCCACTCAGAAGGTCAATCTTGGTGTCAAAATCTACATTTTCTGGGTCAAGGAATCATTTAAAGCTGTTGAGAATATCACTAGATGATTATTTGATCAAATAGATATGTTCATTTTCACCCAGACTGGTAGGCAACTCGCTTCAAGTGCTGCAGCAGGGAATCCTGAGCTGAAAATGTTTGGAATCTAATAATTATGTAAATACATGGCCAAAATGAACATATCTATTTGATCATCTAGTGATATTCTCAGTAGCTTTAAATTATTCTTTGACCCAGAAAATGTATATTTTGACACTAAGATTGACCTTCTAAGTGGCTTAGAAGATATACTGGTTCTCATAGATTTTATATGGCTGCCATCTCCGATCTGCAATCTTGATGAATTGGCTCCTACCAAAAATTGAAACCTATAGTGATAGAGAGCATGTGGAAAAAATTTGGTGCTGCAAAGATTGTATAAAAAAAGTCCAATACAGAATTGCCTTAAATCTGCAGTCTTTCTAACGGCCAGCAGGGGGCGACTCCATTGCTTGCAAAAAGAAATTCAGTTCAATAGAAGTCTGCTAGAGAATTACCCTACTTTAAACTTGATTTTTTTATGCCAGTAAACATTTGATTAATGAGTTTATGGTCTCAATTGATAGTTACAAGTCTTCTTCATTACGGCATGATGTCGTTTTGTAACAGATTTTGAGTAAAATAGACGATAACAGCTGTGGAGCCTTTTGTATTCTTTTGTTGAAAACATTTGTCTGCTAAGGCTGGAAATGAGATGAGAATGGTGGGAGGCAATCAAAATGGTAAAGCTGAAGGCCATGAAACTGAAACAATGAGCTGAAAGATGCTAAATGGCTTTAAAGAGATTTGATAGTGTTAATATGATAATATTCAAATGACTAAGAATATCAAGTCTCAAGCCACAGGGACACTTTCAGCATGTTCAGCATGTTGTGTGCCCACGTTATCATCAACAAAATATGATTATGGGTAGAAAAAAACTTCTCATTACAAATGTTGTGCATGAGTCATGGCCATCTTTAATGCAGTTATGTCACCAGGCCTGCGACATCTCCTCTCGTTACTATGAATGGCTGCTGAACGGGAAATGTTTATCCATTAGTATTCCTTACCATCTGCCAACTTCTGATTTTACACTTACATTTCATATCTTGGTTATTGAGCTGTTGCTTTAAAAAATCACATATTGTGTTGCGGGAGTCTCTCCGTGTACAGTGGAAAAGTATAATCAAGTACAATTGTGATATTTTGCACAGTTAGAATTCCAGGAAGAAAAAAATAGCTTTCAGATTACCTGGTGTGCGGTGTGAAAAAAGGACATTCGGGGGCAGGAGAAAAGTGCTTTCAACCGCTTTTCACCTTTTGTATGATACAGGGCTCAGAGCTGGCTGTGGTTGGGTGGATGGCGTGGTTTGCTGTGATTGGAGCTATTCTGGACACTTCCAAGAACAGGAAAGAAAATGTCTCAAAGAGCACTCTTAAAATGAAAGTAGAGCACACACAAAAACAGCAAGATGGTTTCGAAATGATAGGCCTGAGTGTGTCTATGATCTGTATGTTTAAAATAATGTGATACACGTGTAAAAAGGTTCCCTGTTGTTCCGAACACTTCATTTTGCAGCAATTTATTCTACTCGTGGTTTGAGAAATTAAATCTTGCTGTAAACATGTTTATTCCTATGGTAAAGTTGGGAATTTTGACATGGAGGTCTATGGGGGGGACCCCTTTTGGAGCCAACCTCAAGTCCCAGGAAATGCAGTCCTTGGCAATTCCATATTGGTTTCACTTTTTATCCCCGGAGGTTGCCACTTGATGTGTTGGAGGTGTTGCAGCACAGACAAAAGTCGTTCCATCAACACATTTCTATTAGGGGTGGGCGATTTGGCCCTAAAAGAATATCACGATATTTCAGGCTAGTTTTGCGATAACGATATTCTTGATGATATTACAAAATACTTAAAAAGACATAGAAAATATGATTTTTTTTTAGTCTGTATAAATAAATTAAAATCTAAAAGGCAGTGTGAAGTGCAAATCTCAACAGTTGCAAAATCAAAAAAATTACGCTTGACTCTTGAGTATGAGCAAATAATAAAAATAACCATTTAGGGGTTTCGGGGGCATATTTTAATGACATTTTATAAAGGAAAATAAATATGTTTTATTTAAGGCATCTTATTTTGACAGTATTCTTGTAAGTTCTGTGGTGGATTCTGTTTACACATTGTGCTCTTATTTTGAAAGCTGCATGTTTAGCGACAGAGAGTAAGTAGCTTTTTGTGATTAAAACAACTTTAATTGTTAGCTAATGTTAGCTTGTGGCTAACGAACGGCATAATGCAGCAGTGTGTTTGGAGGGCAGCTCGGTATATTCAGTTGTGTAAGTGTCCACCTTACGCCGCTACATCAAGAAGTAGGAATGTTGCCAATATCATGATATGCATTTTTTTTAACCATAAAAAAAATCTACCGATATTATCGTGAACGATACGATGTGGCACACCCCTAATTTCTATGCACATTTTGAAGATTCGCAGGAGAGAAGCTTGATGGAAACAACAAAATTCATTAAAATTTTCGAAAGTGCAACATTTTTTGTCTTTTTTAAAAAATGAGTTATGCTAAACAAGAGATGGAAACACTTTTTCTGAATAAGTTCTTACGTAGCGAACATTTACTCAGAACTGATCAGCTGGAAAACAATAACAATTATAAGTTGTCCAACTGAATCCAATTCCTGAAGGCTTCTCCAGCATTTTTTCTCATTGTGGCCAAAGTTGTCCGATTAGCATCCTCGTTTTTGTTGAAGTTTCCAACGTACGTTTATCCAGCTTTTTTTATTTGCTCTAAACCAGTTGATGGAAACTTCTAGCCTGGGTATACCCATACTGCCTTGCGCGCTCGAATTTAATTTCGAACCTCCATCCAGTCTGGCAACCAGAGCCGTTTCTTAGCCCTGTTTTAGGGATCCAATGACAGAGCGGGGAGGGAAGGCAAGACGATGACGCGTACTACTCGGCACACAAGCTTGTAGTTTTCTTACGGATCCAACATGGCTGCTGCAGACGCGAAACTCTCTTTAGCTGTAGACGGCGTTTTAAATAGTTTAGAGCAAAAGTTGAAAGGTCTCTTGGCGGCTCCACTGTCCCCCGGCTCGTATCGAGATCACCGCTAGCGGCGCTAATCACCGGCGCTACCGCAACGCCGGTGATCTGGCTACGAGTCGGGGGACAGCGGAGCCGCCCAGAGACCCGCAGCAGCTTGTTTTTGCCCATAAAATCAGTGGATGTGTGTGGCTGAATGACATGAGGGGGAATAAAGCGTGAAAATAAATAATCTTGCCGAAAGCGAGAACTGGAGAAGCAAAGCAGCAAGCAACACTCTCTCACAGACACACACACAACAAACATCCATTTCTGTAGCTATACTACGTCATCTGGTATAACTGATCTGATTGGCTAAGAACTACCTACAGACGCTTATGATAGACATTCTAAGCGCCCAATAAACGGCTCCGGAGGATCGTAAACCACACCTCCTCTACGGCGAAATGCATTGTTGGTTGCCAGACTAGACCTCATTTGAGAATAGTCTGGTGTTAGCCAGGCTAGGAAACTTCCCTAATTTTGCTTCAAAATTTTTATTTGTTTTTATTTTATGGAAACACGGCTTCAAAGATTAAAATAACAATGCATGTAATACTGTTCTCGCAGAAACCCAGATTACAAGTGTAACCTTCAAAATGGGCTAAATAGGAACCCTTTTAACTTTTACCATCATTTTACCCATTTTTGTTCATGTTTCTCAGTATTCTTTGTGCAGCTGCTAACCTTTCCTAACACTGTTCTCTCCTGCTTACACCTCCTCCCCATCATAATTGGAGCGGTATCTTTCATGCCATCAGAGCCTTAGATGGGTGTCGAATAGCTACTGTGTGTTTTTGTGCATGTGTGTGATCGGGGTGTCAGCGGTTCTCAGCGCCGAGCTCCCTGATTGGAGCCATCGGAGCGAGGAGAAAAGTGATTCCCACACCTTGTGCCTCACGTGTTTGCGAATAAAAACCTGTTTGTTCCATCAACAGCAGCGAGCCGACCCGATCTCTGCCTCGCTGTTCTCTTCTCAATACACATACACGGACCGATACACAAAGGCCTCGCTTATCTGAAGGAGGGGAACGCAAAAAATGAGCTCCGAACGATTAGAAAATGAAAGAAGATTGTTTTTGATTAGCACTCGTTAATTAACTCAGTGAGCCGCCTGCCTGCTCCCTAGCCAGCCCATCAACAATGTATGGTCTGACTGCGTGATTAACTCAACTTTGTGTGTCCCGTGTGTGTGTGTGTGTGTGTGTGTGTTTGTTGTGTGTATGTGTATTGCAGAGAGGGGAGGGAATGCATGCTATTGTTAGTTTTGCTAGACATTTTTTTCTCCTTTTCCTGATTTTCGATCTTGTAGCTGAATAATGGAAAACAGATGAACCTTGAACCTCAATTTGCTTTGATGACACATGTGTAGGTGTGTGTGTGCACGTGTGAAATATCTTTTTATGCATGTTTTCATTGATATGCATGGCGTAAAGTGGCCGGCCTTCACAACACGCATGATTAGTGGCATGGGACTGAGGTAAAACTGAGGTACACTGCCAGGTTGAGATGAACAATGAAAGATTGATAAGAGGAAAAAAGAAATTAAAGGAGAGATGAGAGCAAGACAATGAGGAGGAGGATGAATGGCTGGTGCAGAGAGAAAGATTTCAAAGTAGAAAAAAAGGATAAATGAAGGTTGCATAAATGAGTAGAAAGTGAGTTTGAAAGCAAGAAAAAAAACAAATCAATACTTCATAAAGGCTCAACAAAAACAAGGACATGTTTTTTCGGCGCAAAGAGATGAAAGAAAGTTAGGGGCACAAAAACAGAAAAAGAACAAAGGATGGGAAGCAGGAGCTGGGAGGGATGGAGCGATTTCATAAGAAGATAAGATATGGAAGACGAGATTCAGAAGAGCCCCAATTTCACAGTGGTGTGAGTGCCGCCGGTTTGTGCCGTTACAAGGAGCGCTTCACTTGATTGCGCATTAGTCCTATTGTTGAGGGAGCCCTGCACATGTTTTATTTAGCAGGCTCGCCGCGCGCCTCGGCCGGACGTTTGTTTGTTCTCCAGCCCGCCGTGTGCTCGGGGGTCGCGGATGCAGAGCCACGTCTCCTCGCTGCTAATGGACGGAGCAGCGTTAGTGAAGTGTGTCAGCCTCCGCCCCGCTTCCTGCCACCGACGGTTTTATCACCCCGTCAAAGCTTCCACTTTGGAGAGGATGTTTCGGGTTTTTCTTGATTTCACAGAGAGTTAGGTTACAAGTCACGTCTAATGTGAGGATTTGTCTGTTTCTGCCTTTCTGACAAGAGGAACAGTGTGGCCTGTAAAGTCACTTAATCTGCCTCTCTCCTGCTGTGAACCTTTAAAAGAAATTACAATTTGATTTGATTTAAGTTTATTTCGAATATGAAAACAAATAATAATAAATAAAATAAAAAAAGAGTCAAAACATTTAACATGACAGAATACATATTCGAAAAGGAGTGAGAAGAAGTAAAACTTTTAAACTCCCACCCCCTCTCCTATACAAGTTAACATCCTTGTCTAAACATGTCTTGTATTACAAAAACATAAATATAATTTACCTATACAGCGAAATTATACATACATACACACGCCCACATTTGGATACATACCCAAACACACGCACACATACATATGAAAGGAAAAGAAACAACAATCCAAGGAAAAGAAACAACAACACAAGGAAAAGAACAACAACACAAAATGACAACCAGTGTAAAAAGATCTAAATAAATAAACACAGTATCCTCATAACACTTGGTGCTACCCAACATCTCCCTCATCCATGTACCTCTGGAAAATGATTGAGTACAATCAAATTCAAAGAACTGGTGGATTTCAAAACAGCACAGTTTATGTTCAAAATTAACAACAACATGCTGCCTGACTGTATTCAGAAAATGTTCAATCTAAGACAAAGCCATTATAATTTGAGAGGGGTATGTATATTTATAAAGTTGAAAACCAGAACCAACACCAAATCACCATGCACCACGGTAACAGCCGTTAATTTATGGAACAAATTGGAGAAAGACTTGAAAACTTGCAATACCATTAACTTATTCAAAAAAGTACTTAAAAATTGGATGATTAATTTATATAAGTTAGAGTAATGAGTGGTGACACGTTTAGGAAAAAGAAAAATCAAGCAGCTTCTTTCTTTTCTCTCTTTTGTGACTGCTTATTTTTCTTTTATTAATAAATAACAGATTAGACACATTTCTAATTCTTAAATTTACTTGAGTTGTAACAGCTGCTGCAGTAAAAAAATGTCATTTTTTTCAAGATCTGCTTACAAAAGGATCACATGCAGGTATCATCCGACTGAAGAAATGTAATACTAAATACTACTTGGTATCAGGTTATTTTGATCAATACTGTTAAGGCATTGAGTATGGATACCAATCACTACCCCTTACCCCAAAGATTACAACACAGAACAAATCTCAGCTGGTCCATGTTTCACCCTTTGCCACCACAGTTCTCCGTCTCTTAACCTCTTGACTCTCAGTCAGGCAGGAGGCATTTTCCAGCAGCTCCCCCCTCGACACCCCGTCCAGATCCATGAGGAAGACTTTGCTTCAGACTGCAGTTTGTTTCTGTAAGCTCTGATAACCATCTGCTCTGTGGCTCAGAATTATAATAACTTTAATCTGCAAGTAAAAACAACAGAAATGTGGAGGATGTGCTGAATGGAAAATCCCCAATTATCAGGCACAAATAAAGGCTCCACACTGCCTGGTCAGCTGAATGCTGTTATTTATAACCCCAGTAGAGATTTAGGTATTGGATGTTGTTATTTTCCTCAGTGAAGGCCACCTGTTTGTTGCTTTTCTGTCTCTTTAAACGTGTTTCAATATGTCTCACTCTTGTGTGTGAGATCTCTTGAGGTCTGAGGGGAACCCACTCTGTGTGTACTGTAGATCAGTAGTTCTCAACCTTTTTGAGTCGCGACCCCCAATTTAACATGCATGTTATCCGCGACCCCTGCTCACTGAACAGAATCTCACACGCACAGTTCAGATCACCCAAAAAAGAAACAAAATGACCAAAAAAGACACAAATTGACTACAAAATGATCAAAAAAGCCACAAAATGACCAAAAAAAGACACAAAATGACCCCAAAAAGACACAAAATTACCAAAAAAGGAAACAAAATGACCAAAAAAGACACAAATTGACCACAAAATAATCAAAGAAAACACAAAATGACCAAAAAAGACACAAATTGACCACAAAATTATCAAAAAAAGACACAAAATGACAAAAAAAACACACAAAATGACAAAAAAAAAGAAATTAAGTGACCAAAAAGACCCCCGCAAAAGACCCCCGCTCACTGAACAGAATCTCACACGCACAGTTCAGATCACCCTAAAAAGAAACAAAATGACCAAAAAAGACACAAATTGACCACAAAATGATCAAAAAAGACACAAATTGACCACAAAATGATCAAAAAAGCCACAAAATGATCAAAAAAGACACAAAATGACCAAAAAAGACACAAAATGACCCAAAAAAGACACAAAATTACCAAAAAAGGAAACAAAATGACCAAAAAAGACACAAATTGACCACAAAATAATCAAAAAAAGACACAAAATGACAAAAAAAGAAATTAAGTGACCAAAAAGACTTAAACACATGAACACTTTAACACAGTGGAGACAGAGCTGACTTCCAAAATGATTTGGAGACCCCCAGAAATCATCTCGCGACCCCAATTGGGGTCCCGACCCCAAGGTTGAGAATAGCTGCTGTAGATCATTATCTATGTATGATAGCCATCTCCTGCTGCTCCGTCAGCTCCGTGCTCCTGGGAGTCTGAGGCAAAAGCCAAGAAAACAAAAGGATGACGGGATGATTGCAGATTGGAATTCAGCAAAGACCTGAATGAATTGCCAGTGGATAGTCTCTTGCTAATTAAGTTTCTATGATGGAAAAAATAAAATGTAGTTAAGACTGTTTAATTGTAGAAGGATGAGCACATATTAATGCTCATTTCAAGCTAATTGGCACTTCATAGGCAGTTATTAAGAATGTGACGGCTGTGTCTTCTTCTGCCTCTTATGGCCGTGCAGCAACACTAACTGAATGCAAATGAGATCTTTTCTGCACATTAAAATGTTTTCATGGCAACAGTATATAATGTATCCTCTTCTTATCTTATTCTCCACTCACATGTTTTTTTTCTGTATGTGATGGTTTGTTGCCAGAGAGGTCTAACATTATAATGTAATACCAGGTTTTAAAGGGGACTTCCTGATGTCTGCCCAAAAGTGAGGTTAAGAAAAAATATTTTTTATATGCATATCACTTTTTAAAGCTGTGTTTTGTTTGCTGTAACTTCTCTTGGATGTTTGATCTTCACTGAGTTGTTTTCATATGCAACAGCTGAAGGTGGAGCGTATCTCTATGCTTATATTAAATATCAGTTTAACACGTGTATATGTTATTTTTTGACATCACAAGAGTTTGCATGTTCTCTTGTCAAAAAAGTCAATATAGGTCAAGTGTGCAGGCAGCGAAAAATTAGCTTTGTCTCCATATTTCACCGCCCGCTGTCATGCGTCTGCCGCGATCTTGCTGATGTCGTAGTGATTGCATAGACTGTATATGAATAATGGACGTAGTCACCGTGACGTCACCCATTGGTTTGTGGCCCATTGGAAGCCTCAAGTTCAGCGTTACACTCGTCGCCATCTTGTTTCCAATACGCGGAGCAGACCATAATTGGACTGTGGCGGAGCGCGAGGGATCTGACGACACTGACTACAGCCTCTCTACACCTCAACCTGACTGAGAGAAGCCGCTGCTAATTCATGTTAGCATTAATTGAAGCATTAACTGGGATGTTAGTTTTGGCTAGCAAAAAAACAAAAACAAAATGTATCTTTCTTAGCTCAGAAAACTGAGCAGCGACTCGTTGGAGTGTCTGTTAGTCCAACCAAACGCTGAACAAGACATTTTTACAGAACAAAACGTTCAAATAATCTGTCATTAAGTGAAAATACAGTGAAAGGGTCAAAGTTATGAGAATCATGGTCCAGTATGCCAATTACTGTAACACAATTTTAATGTGGACACCTTAAGCCTTCGTCACACACACTGAGAATGGACTTTTTACTGAAGCAGAAGACATTTTGTGTCCAGCAGGCAAAATAAGTAATACTTGCCTATTCATAATGGATCTGGATATTTAAATGAGAGGAGTACTAGATGTAATGTTATGAATTTTTAAGGCAGTTCAACCTGTAATGTAAAGGTTGCATCACAGACGAATAATGATTCCCAGCAGTTTTTCAAAGTCAAAGGCAATAGTATATAAAACAGATCCAGTAAATACTAATTACTAAAATAATTACTAAAATAATTTTTTAGGGGGAAATAATCAAAGGTTTTTCTAGGAAATCACCTATATATATATATATATATATATATATATATATATATATATATATTAGACATGATAGGCAAAAAGTGGAAGAGGAAAAAAAATGTTATTGTCATTATTATTGTTATTATTATTTTTATCAGTACTAGTACTACTACTACTACTATAACTACTACTACTAGTACTTATTTTATATATATTTAACATGATATACTTGACAATAATAACTATTAAAAGAGTGAAAAAATGGAAGAGGAAGAAAATAAGTTCACATACAGACACATACACACACACACACACCTCCTTTTCTTCCTCTGGGTAGTCTTCCCTTTTGTTTTCTTTGGCAGCACCAATGGCAAAAAGTGGTCATCGCAGGTGTGTTTATGGATGCAGTTCCCTGAGATCCAAACAGTTCTGAATATAATTTATGTTTTATTTACTTGCAACGTGAGCAGAGCCCGGCAAAAATTGTACACTGCTCATAGATGCAGTGCTTGAAGTGTGCTAATTTTAACATTCAGTCAAGTTTCTGGGAAATTCCTCCCAGTGTGGAGTTCCAGCCACTGGCCTGTGTGTCCCTCTCTCAGTGGACTTCCCCACTAAACTGCCTCATTATCTTACACACTCTGATCATTAGAGAGGAGTCTCTGGAGAGGCACACACTCAGGTGGAAACCCGAGGGGATGTGCACTTCTGGGAATAGGACAGCACAACACACACACACACACACACACACATACAAACAGTTTTATGATATGATTTGCTACTCTCTTTCCAGCAGTTTCTCTTGCAAGGCAGCAACTTCTTATATGTAGCTTAATGTGTCTAACAATTTCTATATGCCACACACACACACACACACGCAGTTGTCAGGGAGTGTTGCTCAGTTAGTTATGTTATTACAGACCAGCTGTCTGCCAAATTTCCTCGAGTCAGGAACATCTGTGTGTGCCCCCTGCACCCCCCCCCCACCTAAACCTCTCTCTCTCGTTCGCCCACACACCGCGTATATGTTTCATTATTAAGAGCCTATCAATGTGACAGGTAACAGAAATCCAACTTAAGCGGGGAAAAAAACCTCAGAGCTGAGGCAAATTGGTACCGCAAGAGCAACCGTCAGCATTCCTCCGTGTGTGTGTGTGTGTGTGTGTGTGTGTGTGTGTGTGTTCAAGTGTTTTTTTGCCACCTTTATGCCATTGTTCCCATTTGTGTGTGTGTCTTCTGGGATTCCTCTCACACTGGGGAAGAACATCTCTTTGTATTTTTTTTAACAGTATGTATATATATATATATGTATATGTGTGTGTTTGTGTGTGTGTACAGTAGATGTCTAGGCTATTAGGTTGCTGACTGAGGTATACAGTACAGCTATTGGTGGGCCAAAGATAAGCTTGGGGATTGCTGTGCTGCTGGGCCCTTTGGAGGAACCATGATAATGCATTTCTGTCAGCAGCCTGTGTGTGTGTGTGTGTGTGTGCGTGTGTGCGTGTGCGTGTGAGAGAGGGTTCATGTGTACGTACCACCTTCTGTACGTGTGTAAAGGCTATTTTTTGTGTGTTTAACTTTCTTGCTGTGCCAGTAATTGTGGTTTGTAGCATGACAGAACTTTGTTGTTTGGTTTGAGGACTTTCTTTCTGTTTGGCAATCTGCATATTTTGTGTTTATACTGTATTTTTGTATTATTGAAAAGAAAACACATGAGCTTATTACTCATTTTGAAGTAATTACTAAGCAATTTCAATCATCATAACCTGATGACAACTGATGACAGAGACTGCATCTTTTGAATATATGATTGCCAGGAAAAACAATGTTAAAGGGAATTTCCATTTAGTATGGGATTATTTTGTTCAATCGATAAGGACTTGTCACAGTAAGCATATGTTGTTGTCCTCGTTTTGGGTTGACTGCCTGGTTTTTATTTTTTATTTTTATTTTTATTTTTATTTTATTTATTTTTTTTTAAATTTAATTTAATTTTTTTTTTTTATTATTATTTTTTTTTCCTGTCTGTTTTTGGTGTCCGTCTCGGCTGTTTGTAAGTGTTTGTATTATATGTTGAAAAATTAAAAATTAAATAAATAGTTTAATAAAAAAAAATAAAAAAAATCATCATAACCTGAATGAACCAGTTTGGGTATTTCAAAATGTATGTGCAATTTACATTTGAGAATGCAGAATATATGACTCATTTCCGGAGATCTGTTTATTTGGCTGTGCCTTTCAATGACGCCAACACTGTCTGAGATATTATAATGTGCAATGAATGGTCGAAGGACTAAAACTCCCCAGGAAGGCCAATCTATTAGTCTGTGTTTGTGTGTATATATCTGCAGTCCATTGGGCTGACTTTATCCAACAGTGCTCTTATTTTTGTACCTGTACCTGCAATTGATTTTCAGCAGCTTTTCCCCTACGGTCGCATCTATTTGGGACTACAATGAGCCGACCTCCTTCATCAATACCCGCCTTACTCTGTCTAGACATTCAGACACTTGCTGTGGGTTCACATTTCTCTAATCACAGTCCAACTGTATATTTTCTAAAACTTCTCCCTGAAGTGCCATGACTACACGTTTATTTGAGGTCTGTGCAGCCTTTGGACATGCTGAATTTTTACCTCCTGTTCCCTGCCCCGTCCTCCTCCCAGCCTCAGTGTGTTTGTCTCGGTGTGTCCTGTGCGGTGGCAGTGAAATAACACCGTTAATTTGCTTTTGCTGAGGTGAAAAAAACAATCCGTCTCCGGAGCAACCTCTCTGGAAAGAGACGCAGAGCGGCAACTTTTGCCAACTTCTGCCACTCTTCGATGGGGGAACCTGATTAGTTGACGTTTATGACCTTGGAAGTGGCGCTCGAGGCCCAGCCGCCATGACTTCAACTGGTTAGTGAGCTACAGTAGTGCAAAGAAACAATAAACTCTGTCTGAACAGAAAGTCAGAGTAAAACAGGAAATGGTGAGAAAAAGGGAGTTTATTATAGTTTGACAACAGTGAGAAGTTTTTCTCAGGAGGAAAAATGTGTTGAGGCTATGGCATTTTATAATGTACACTACTGGTCAAAAGTTTTAGAACACACCAACTTTTCCAGAATTTAATTGAAAAGGATGCAGTTTAATGTCTCAGTGTACTCTGAAATTAATGCACATTTGCAACATTTAAAATTCTTTATTGAGCATGATAGTGTATTGAAAGTAAAAAAAAATTCAAAATCACATTTTATGTTGGACTAAAGGACTAAAAAAAGACACAAAATGACAAAAAAAGACACCAAAAGACACAAAATGACTAAAAAAAAGACACAAAATGACCAAAAAAAAGACACAAAATGACTTACAAAGACATGAAAAGAATTTAAAAAATGGACAAAATAGCCTGAGACTCCATAGAGTTAAGTTGTTAACCCATTTCTTGTTCCCTGAAAAAGGCCTACCGGTACTTGTATAATTCTGAAATGTACATTATTTTTCAGTTTTGGTTAAGCTTACCTTTTTTTATTTACCTCTGGCAGTTCACCACTTACCTTTGTACCCTTTCAAGCTGTTCATTTGACGTGAACTGCTTGAATTTCAATAAAAAACTGGAAAAATTGGGGTGTTCTAAAACTTTTGACCGGTAGTGTATCTAGAGTTAAGACCACATTTTTAAATACACACGGGCTGTAGACATTCCATGCTGATTTTTTACAACTGAAAATAGCCAAGGAAAAAAACGTATTTTAGCTTTCATTTTAAATATATAAAATATTACTTTATATACACCAGTTTGACTGTCTGTGTGACTGTCTTTCAGACATTGATGAAATTACTTTTGGAAGTTTCTGTGAGGCCAAATGTCATTATTAAGAGCTAACTGGGAATGCAACTGCATTTTAATGGAGAGTGCACCTGTGTCTGAGAGCCTGAGAGTCAGTGCCTTCTTGCACTTGATAACATTCGGAAACCTCAGGAAATTAAGTATGGTTCTTCAAGTATCTCTATCATCAAGTATAAAGATAATGGAACCACACAGAGAAAAAGACAAAACTCCACTCTTTACAACTGTTACAATGGGACACAGCCATTTAAGTTCCAAATTAAGGTAAAGAAAAACCTGCTCATTTTTAGTTCCAGCTGAGAACCAACTTTTCGGGTTCAGAATCAATATATATATATATATATACCAAGTCAAAACGAAAAAACTTTAGAAAGTTTTCCAGTGCAGTAACTATTCTTGATCTGTTGTGATCTCACGAATCCAGCAGCTGGTACATAATGAGAGTTGGACAGACAGAGGGAAATTGTAAATACAGAGCAGGAGAAGGCATTCTGACTCTTGAAATTATTGTTTACAGAGACTCTAAAGCTATATTTTGGAAGTTCCAACTTTGAAAATGGTCAAATTTGAAATGAAGTATGATTATTTTAAACAGAAGAAATTGACCAAAATCCTGGCAAGGTATTGTGAGAAACTTGAGGATGTACTCTCGACCAACTCGAACTTATAACGTTATTTTGCTGGTGCTGGTTTGCAGTTGGTTCAACTTGCTTACCTTCTCAGAACCTGTTTGATTTTACACAGGCTAGAGAGCCACGTCATTACGTCACTGTATACATCTGTATACGTCTCCACTCTGGCGATCTACATTGTCTCTTTACAAGTGTTGCTCTAGGCTTTGTGAGCCTACATTGGCATCCAAACACGATATGTACAACACATTTCGTTCTTATAAACACTGAAAGTAAAATGTTGGTGTTAGCTAACGCTAGCCCCCTAACGCTAGCCCGCTAACGCTAGCCCGTATCAATCACATTGCAGTTAAACAAATAAAACTAAATGAATGATGCACATTTTAGTTGGTCTTGTTGGTCACAATAACCCCGCCCCGAGCCCCTGATGTAAGTGGTTTGTGGTTTGAGACCAGCAAAGAGTTGTTTATGCTCTGGAACCAGTTTTCTTGTCTGAGAGCCGGTTCTTTGGCAGTCGAAAGGTAAAGAACTGGTTCAAGATCAGGCACCGGCTCCGAACCAGCCCTGAAACCGCCTTGGTCGAAAAGCGGTATAAGTGTCTGATCAAGTGAACCATTAAAAAGGCAATCCTACCAAATACTGACAGCGTGTATTTAAACTATTGACCCACTGAAAAAAAGTAAATGAAAACTGAAATAAATGCATTTTTCAGCTAAATATGTGGTCTGAACTGTGTGCATGCATGTATTTGAGGATTTGTGTGTTTGTCTTTCTGTGGGCGTGTGTTTGTATGCCTCTCCCTGCCTGATTGTATGTTTTTTTGTAATGTGCATGACTCATATCTACTTCAGTGTGTGACATTAATTAAATTAAATTGGAAATTCACGGCTCTTGCCTGGCTGGTAATGTGTATATTATATAGATCTGCTGCTCCCTTCTGCATTGTTCTCTCGCTGCTGAAACAAAAGCATCAATACACTGCAGGTGTCACAACCCGCTACTGAAGACAACACAATGCACATATTTGGCAGAAACGCACTGTTTCTAATTGGTTGTGAGGAGAGTTGTTTCTCGCAGTGTGTGTTATCGACATGTCACAGTATCTGTACTTCTGTGTAAACAAAGCTGTGCTGTCTCTCTCTCTTTTTCCTGCAGCCTTGTCAGTGTTGCAGTCGAGTGAGGAGCAGGCCCCGGTCCCGCAGAACAAGTTCATGGGTGACATCGAGGAGCTGGCTGCCAGCTACGAACGCAAACTCATAGAGGTGAGCGTGTTGGAACTAGGGATGGGAAGAATTAATCGATGATCGATTAATGGTCGTTTTGGTTGATCACTTGGAATTCTTAATTGATCTGTGAATTTTTAAAATTTATCTCTGACTGCGTATCAGTATCACTGAACTGAAACACGCCCGAGCGTTCAGTTCTGCGGCCGTACATGAATAAGCCAATGAGCTGAGAATTAAGTTGGATAAAGCTACAGTTTGTAAACTGAAAGTTGCAATAACGATTATAAAACACACAGAAATACAAGAGTATTAATTTAAGCAAAACTATGTTTTAGCCTCTTTGGGGGCTAAAACATAAAACATTGAACTCCTTGATGTTATCTTTACAGTATCACTTCACTTGAGTTAGTTTTCATGATCGACAAGAAGTGTCTTTTCGTTCTTTCAAAATATTAGCGTCCGTTATCAAAACAGGCTTTTGCATTGTACTGTATATATACATTTTATTTTGGCCATGTCGGCAAAGCCCCGAGCACTATAGGTATTATGGTTTTGCCAAAAATGCTTTCTGTTCAAGGCCAGAAATTCCAGTCCACCTCTGGCTGCTGTCACTCTTTCAGAACATTAACAGGTGTCAGTTAATTCTGTTGATTGCTTTGATCTTTGATGTGATTACAGTTACAGATACACACACACACACACACACATACATGCGGGTAAGCACGCACACTCCTCACACATGCATACACATGCTTCAAACACACACACACACACAGGTAACTTTATGTGATTTTAATTACACACACACACATTTTGAGGTTAAAGGGCATAGTTTGAAATCTCTGAAGAATCTCATCATAGTGTACACACACCGGCAGTAGCCCCCGTGGCCCTTTCAGAATTTCCCCAGAGGAAATTTTCTAGTTCTCTTTCTTGTTGAGAAGATGTATGTTGATTGCTTAATTTAGCATAAAGACTAGCTTAAAGCCCAGCCTATCCATCAGTGGTATGACCATAGACTGTATAAAATGTAGACATAGTCCCAATGACATCACCTGGAGGTTTCTGAGAAGCCATTGTGAAGCTCAGTGTTGGTGGATCTGGCCGTCACCATGTTGGCAGTGCCTAACTATGCCTTGAGATATAATAATGACAACTAAGTTTTGTCCAAATTAAATTCTAACGTGAATAATAATTTCAAAAATGTGCGAAAGAGTGAATCACTTACTATAATTACTATAACAAATATACTGCAAGTTGTAACGAATGGGGAACTAGCTATAGAGGCCAAAATCTTATTTTGTACCAGGCTGCAAGCATGCTAATTTATGCTGCAAAGTTGTAAATTTTAACATGGGGGTCTATGGGGATTGACTTGCTTTTGGAGTCAGTTTCAAGTGGACAATGCAGGTTTTCGCACTACCACATTGGCCTTTACATTTCAGATTGTTTGCGACGTAAAGTTGTTGTTTTTTTACTTTGGGTGGAATCAAGCCTAGCTGTTTCCTGTATTTATGCTAAGCTATGCTAATGATTTGCTGGCTCTAGCTTCATTTAGCATACACATGAGTGGTATAAATCCTGTTTCCCTAAATGTCAAACAAATCTTTATTTAATTCAGTGACACCTTCATATAGTAGCTGTTCATTAACAAACCGTGACAAGAAGACTAGAGGCAGAACACATAAATGCATTTCTTCACAAACCTTCAGTCTGAGGTTTCTGCTGTTCTATATCTGCCAGTGCCAGAACCTCAGATAACATTAGTTCTGTTTGCTATAGATTCAACAATCCACTACATTTCTGTCCAAGTCCCAGCTGTAGCCACAGAATGCAAAAAATAGTGTGGAGGCCAATAATCCTGTTTGTTGACAGTAATTTAATTTATGTGCCGTAATGATTTATCGTTGTCAACAAGCCACTTGGAGGTTTGCATCGGTAAATATCTGAATTGGTACATTAGCAAAGAAAAGGAAAGAAAGATGAAGCTTGTTTTCAAGTTTTTTGGCCTTGTGAGAGGCGTGCAGGGGAAAATCCTCACCCAGCTACTCCATCTAAACACAGCAGAGAATTGTACTTTCTGCAGCTGCATTGATTTCAAACTCTAAGCAGTGCCAAAAGCTATTCCCTGAGCAGCTTCTGCTCAAAAATATTGATTGCAGTGCATGGTGAGGATCTCTAATAACTGGACATCAGGAATATTGTTACCAACTGTGTGACGGATGATGGGAGCGGGGCCCAGTTTTCTGTTAGATTGACCAACGAGGAAACACTCCCACTAACAGTGACATTGGCAGAGGAAAATAAAGGCAACATCTGTTTATTCTAATGGGTAGTGAGGTGTGAGGGACGTCTGCATGAATAATTAATTTGTGGTTTTATATTTCTTTAATAAGAAATAATTCCGCCTGTGTTTGGCCAAACTATGGTTTCACTTATTTATGCACATGTATGCGTGTTGCATTTTTAATGGTGTTTATTTATTTATTTGTCCATTTGCTTGGCTGTCAGTCTCGATCAGGCTTTGGAGGACCGGCGTGGGACACATTCGCACCACAGCCGCTTTTCTGATCCCAGGCCAGCCGCGCTTTGGTGGCTTTGTTTGAATAAGGCCGTCATGCAGAATAAAACTGTTTTTCTTTATCCCCGATATGTAACAAGTTGTCTAGAAGAAATACTGTTAAATGGCTCTGCTCTTCAGCTAATGATGTCAGCAAGTGTCATAACCACAGAGGAGAGAGAACAGGAAAGATAAGCAGCAAAAGGAGATACAGGATGTTGTTGTATTCAATTGAAAACTGTAAAAAGACAGTGGATTTACTACTTAAACTGATAGACTTTGGGTTAACTGTAAAAAATACACTCATTCTGAATTTGATTTGGGCAATACAGTTCAAAAAGTTGGGACAGGGGCATGTTTACCGCTGTGTTACATCACCTTTTCTTTTAACACCACTAGCATTTTGACAGAACTTAACAACTTAACAACTTTTTAACGTTTTTATAGAAAGTACTATTGATAGGTAATTACCATTGTATTTGCCTATTTAAAGTCGACTCGTTAATGTTACATTTTTGCGTCATGAAAACTAGCGATAGCTAGCTAGGTGGGATATCGCTAACGTCTTCCCTACCTCAGGGACAAGGGGTCGACATTTAGCTGATGTAAATTTCACCTCAGCAGGTTCCTTTTTATGGCAGGAGGAGGCATTTCTCATTCCTTACTTTTAGATGAACTCAGGCAGGAGATTCATTTTGCCATCTTTTCAAAATATAGCCAATAAAATCTATTGTTATTAGGCCTGTCTGGCTGCTTGTATTGCCCCATGACTGACGAAAAATGTCCCTTGTTGTGTGCAGTATAATTGTGATGCATCGCAATGCATCGCAATGCATCGTAGAATCGAATTGAATCGAATCGTTACCTGGTGAATCGTAATCGAATCGAATTGTGGGGGAAGTGCCAATGCACACCCCTATTAACTTAAGTTAAAAAATCATTTCCATTTCATTTCACATGGGACACAAAGTGGGTGAAAGTCCGCCCTTTGTTTGCAATGACGAACTGTGTTAACTGACAACAGTTTTATGAAGTGTTCACAAGCCCATGTAGTCATGTCCTTTATACATTCATATTGTGTTTTAATGCAGTGCTGCCTGAAGAATCAAAGGTCAAAGGCTTACAGTGAGGGTTTTTGTTTTACACAGAGACTTTTGGAACCTTTTTGGATTTGAGGTTGTGGCATCACTTCAGCCACATCCTTTATGACTACTACGGCTACTAGAGGCTGCTGTTAACTACAAATGTAAATATGGAACGTTTTAAATTGCTGTACAAACAACACATGGGTCATTCTTTGGGGGAAGACAGTCAACATTTCAGACTTCTGGGGGCTGTTTAGTTTGTGGTCGCTGGTGTATCCAAACCTCTACAGAACAATAGAGTGTATATAAAAAAAGAGGTATGGGGTAACTATATACAGTGTACAGCTTAAGCTTTTGGACACAGAGCAGGTGGGTTTTTTATATTTAGAATATGTGTTAGCAGGCATCCATTCATGCCAGCGGCACTACTTTCGGTTCTGATTCGAGGATTAAGAAATTGTGCTTTTAGCATGAGCAGCTGTCAGCAGACCTGATTCAGCTGTCTTACTTTAAGCAACTGAGACGAAATGTGACTCACCAGGTTATTGATTTTTGAAAATGTCACATCGAGCCTTGTTGGATACAAACCTGCTAGACACAAATAAATACTGGACAGGGCTCAGCCGTCATTAGCCTGGGAAACACACCTGTGTTCTTGACCTCATTCACTTTTAATTTTAATGATGCTAATGCATTGCATAACATTGATTTTGTTTATTGTTTTGTGTCGAATCTTAAGGCACTCAATGCTCTTTCCATCCTGTTTTGATCTGTGCTGACTGGCGATCAGATATTGTATCAAAGATTGATGCTTGGTTTTTCCAACACAGACATTAAGGCAATTTTAACCAAGTTATCATCACAACTAAGATGTACTAAAAATAATCTCTATATATTGACACCCCACTATGCATTTAGAGAAGATAACATACCAGTTTGCTTTCTCTTTTCCATGGATTGAACACCCTGCAAGTCTATTCTCTTTTTACCTGCTCACCAAGACTCTGTCTACGCTCCTACAGATAAGATAAGACAATACTGGTAAATGATGCATGATTTTGTGATAATGTTACAGTTTTAAAAGGGAGCTTACAGTACGTTTGGTGCTGGCAATACGACTGTACACTTTGTGATTTTAGTTTGAGAACTAGCTCCTTTATCATTACACATAGTCACATGATTAGGTTTGCAAAATTCTGGGATTTTTCAAAGTTGGAAACTTTCCACGGGAATTAACGGGAATTTATGGGAATAAACTGAGAATTAAAGAAAAATTGAAGGTTGGCCCTTAACAGGGAACTTAAATATAGTTGGGGAAAATATAAATGGGCATAATCTTGACTAAAACAACCAGATTTCATGCAAGCACACTACAGAGTATATCTGCTATTCCTTAATCACATGCACATAACAACCTGCTTACTGCAGGGCTACCAAGGCCACGCCCCCGCCCCCTACAGAAGCCATGGCCCTACTGAGGCCACGCCCCCTACAGAAGCCATGGCCCTACTGAGGCCACGCCCCCTACAGAAGCCATGGCCCCTACAGAAGCCATGGCCCCTACTGAGGCCACGCCCCCTACATGCAATATATACATGTTCAATGTTGAATGGGACTTTTGGGGTTTTTTGGGACGGGGGTCATTTTACTTAATTTTTTAATGGGTGGGGTCGGGGGGGATAAGTAATATTTAACTCAACATTCATGTTTTTGTTGTTCTACTTACAAATACATCTGTTGAAGTGTCATCTTTTTTTGATTTTGAATATTTCCAAAATTCCCCAGCTTAACTGCAAAATTACCAGACTTTTACTGGAATTTTTCCAACCCTAAACATGATCAATTGTTAATGTAAAAAAATATTGATCAGAGCAGTTTTATGGCAGTTTCCTTGCACTGTATTTATCTTTGTAAATTAGAACAGACCACAAATAATGCTACAGGATGCATCCTTTCTGGTTTAATAAACATAAACAGCTGTTAGTCACCCTCTGCTACTGTAATGTGACCTCAGCTCCATTGATCCCAATCTTTCTTTCTGCTCTAGGGCCATGCTTTTTTATTCCCACCTGATTTCCTTTATCATTCATGTTTTCCAGCAGCGCCTCCCTTTAGTCTCTGCTGACTGAGGACGTAACATGATATACCGCTGTGACTTGAGCAGGAAGCATTTATTTTTACCCTCTGATGACTCCAGGACCTTCTCTTCTTCTGCTGCCGCCCTTTTACTCGCTTCTTCAGGCTGCTCACTCCTTCCCTACTGAGCCGCGACTGTAAGAAAATGATACGATGTGTTTCCACCACAAGTCTTGTGAGGGATTTCTCACATGAATCTACATGAATGTCTGATCTAAGTGGGTTTAAAAAGCCATCAGAGTGGGAGGGCACTTAAACATATCCCAACAGACCGATGCTTGTTTGAAATGAAAGGAAAGACAACGATAAAAATAAAATCGAGTGAAAGACGGTTGGATTCAGAGAAAAGAAAATGACTCTACAACAACTCGAGGGGATAGAGGCATAAGTATTTTAATTTTCAGCATTACTGCGTGGTGCTTTTCATTGTCTGTGAGTAATAAAAACAAATTACATAATGCAGTTAACATGTCCACTGAGGTTTCTAAGAAACAGCGAAAAACTGCATGACATTGATCTGTGAGGCTCGAGTGATAAGGAAAAGGTGGGCAGGGAGTGATGTAACACATCCTCTTATCAGTGCACACAAGCTGTTGGTGTCAGGGCTGCAGGTTTACAGTACACAAGCTCAACTTATGGGCCTGAGATCACTCACACTCACCAGCATTTAATTACGTTTTTAATCAATTACGAAATCATAACAGCATGGATTTGGCATTTGGTTGTGATTGTAAGTCGTGGCCTTTGTTACACGCTGATGTCGGGGTTTTGTCAATATTGTTATCATCAGTGTCGTTCAGCTGTCACAGGAGAAGAATCAGAATAGGTTTCCAAAATAATTAAAGCAGCCGCTGCAGTCGAGCGAGCTGTAAATAATGAAGGAGGGAGTCCTGGAGAAGGAGGGTTCCTCCGCTGTGTTTTTTTTTAAGATGAAACAGAGATGAAGGCCTACCTCTCCTCAGGCACTTTCAAACTCACCTGGAATTCGTTCTGTTTCAAGGACTCCTCTCTAGTGGATTCAGGATATCTTTGTGTGTCTGGAAAACAAATTTCAATCTTTTGAAGAACTTTTCACGAGCTAAACTGCTCATTAAAGTTCCAGGAAATTCTGGCAACAAAGACAACTGTGTGTCTGACTGAATACAGTTTAAACTGTGCAACTGGGCGTCCCAGTGGCTCACTGGTAGAGCACGTACCACTCAGGCTGGTGGACTCCAAGGTTATAATAGTTTTGTATTTTTCATTAGTTTTAGTTTTAATTTTGTTGTGAATTTTTGTTTTCAAATTCAGTTGGTTTTAGTTTGTTTTTAGAGTGAGTTTTCTAGTTTTAGTTTAGTTTTTATTTTTTGGAAATGCTTAGTTTTATTCTAGTTTTTATTAGTTTTAGTGTTAGTTTTAGTTTTTTCTTTGTCATGGGCTATATGTTGGGTGCGTGATTCAAAGAGGTCATAATAAATGTTTCCTTTATTTCCTTTGGTTTATCCATCTCAGCCCCAATGAGGTTATTAATTCTTACAGTTCTGGGTGTTTTGAATTTTGGTTCTAGTGTAGACATCCCAGTCTCAGTAAACATATTTACCATGTGTTGCATGTTCAAATAAATACACTGAATTATGAATGAAAAAAGTTGACAAAAACGAAAACTAAGGACATTTTCATTATAATTTTAGTTAGTTTTAGTTAGTTTTTGTAACCACGCAATACAGTTTCAGTTAGTTATCGTTTTTTTAAAAACTCTAGTTTTTATTTTTATTTCAGTTAACGAAAATGTTTTTCAATTCTAGTTTTCGTTATTTCGTTAGTTTTCGTTAACTATAATAACCTTGGTGGACTCCAGTACCAATCCAGCCCGAGGTTCCTTTTCCGCATGTTTTCCCCTCTGTCTCCTCCTTCCATTCTCTCTGTCACCATCCAACAATTTTCATTGGTGGAAATTTTCCATGCCATTTACAGAATTAACATCATGCTGTATTGGATAAGACTTCAAACTAATGATTGAGACTATGAACTCACTATGAGAATGTTTACTGAGGTAATAAATCAAGTGCGAAGTGGGGTCATTTTCCTATTAACTTACATGCAAACGGACTTCTTTTTGCAACCAGTGCAGTCGCCCTCTGCTGGACATTACACAGAATGCAGGTTTAAAGCACTTCTGCATTAGCTTCACTTTTCAGGCCCAGAGGTTGATTACTAGCCACAAACACAGGACTTGCACTTGCAAGATTCTGAAAGCACCATTAATTGTCAACTAAGGCTACATGTACACGAGGACGGTCTGAACAGAAGACGCAAAAGTGGCGTCGCGTCTTCACTTTTTATTCCTCGTTTAGACGAGCGTTTTCGGGAGGAAATCTGTGTGCATACGGTGACGCAAAAGTGTGTGAAATTCGATTGTATGCATGCCAGGCAGCATCACTTAAAGCGATAAGAGCATCTTACGGCATGCAGAAGTTTTCACGCCACACATTTTCATCAGCTACTCCTTCCACAAAGTTCTCAACCATCCACTAGATCTCCCAGGTCTCGTTCACAGCCGTCTGGCTCGCCTCCGACGAATTGCTGCATCCAAAATGTGATGGAGGTAATTACAGATCCTTCTCTGTTCACTAATACTATCTCTACATATCCTGTACATTTGGTGGAAAGACTCCTGTAAGTTTATTAGAGCTGCCAGAGCAGCTTGAAGCTCCGACGCATGGAAATAATCCCACGTTTGTTTATTTTCCTGTACTGGAGCATGTATGTGACGTAAACACATACGTGACGTGAGCAGATCTGAGCAGAGTTTTACGTCTTGGCAGTGTAGACGGACACGCTACGGCGGAGCGTATTTAACTTTTCCACTTTGGAAGGTGGTTTCAGATTTTTGCGTCTTTAAGCCCCAAAAACGCTGTCACCGTCTAAACGAAAGGCACTTCCGATAAAATATTTTGTCGCTTTTACCCGCAAGTGTCCTCGTGTAAACGGGGCCTGAAACACATTTTTAATAGAATGGGTTAACCAGGGATCCAGTAGAATTGTCTGAAGAGATAATACCACTGTGCAAACTGTCCATTTGGCTTGTGAACAAAATGTGTTACGATGCTTGAATGTGTGAACCATAATACAGGCTGGAAGATGAGTTCAGAAAAGGCAGAAATTTGAGCAGCTGCTGTAAAATAACCCTGTCACACCTGTGCAGAGGCACTAGGTTGTGGTCAGCCATTGCTATGGAACAACATGCTCTTATTTGAGACACCTGCAAATGTGAGTCATTAGATTGTGCCTTGAAAATGTATCTCGTTTCGAAGTAGAAAGCAGACTGCGCCTCAAAATTGAGGCCTCATTACATCATACAGTAGTGCTGTAAAGTAACTCGTCTGTAGCTCAAAGGCTAGATCATCCAAACCCAAATTATTCAGCAGACGTCTGACTCGCATCCAATAAACAAACAGACTCTAACTACATTAGGAGTCTTGTGAGTATGCAGTTACAATTACAGCAGATCTTGTTTGTTTTTTTTGTTTTCCCATGGTGTATTTTTATATCTGCGGTATTGTATTGATAAGTAAAGCTTCTGGAGGATAGAGAAGAGATATGGGTCGAAACTTCCAGTGGGATCAGGGATTCTCCCTTTGATCCGCGAGCTCATTAATTAACCAAAAACAACATCAAGAACAAGAACAACAATTACAAGCCACCGACTCAGAATCTCCCTCTGTTCAGAGAGGAGACGCGGTAAAAACTGGGAGAATATGAACCGATATGGCTGCATAATGTCTGTTGTCTTTGCTGTGTAATGCAAGTCAGTGTGACCCCTGAAAAGCCCAAATACTGCATAATGCATGCGATTCCTCTCCGAATAATGTAGGTGAATCTGCTTTGAAGTATTCATACATGCTCTGAGTACAAAAGCCTTTCTAGGCCTTATTAAATTGGAGTTATTGTAGGTATTGTTTTCACGTGGGGATGACTGTGTTCAGATAACGTAGCTTTTTTTTCCTCTCAGCCTCCTTCGGATGCAAGAAGCATAATGCAATAATGATTTCACTGTTTCAGTTACAATTTGTGGGTATTTAATTCCATTGTAGATTCATTATTAAAGGCCCACAGAGGAGTCAAATCAGCACATGAAAACTTAATGTTCCTGCAATGTAGCTTGAAGATGTACTTGTATGTTAAAGCTCATCTCTGCTATTTTTAGTATTAAGCTCAGTGGGGAAACCAATATGGAATGCCATTTAAGGCACAATTAAATAAATAAAAAATATGCCTATGAAATGAATGAATATGAAATAGTTGAATGAAATAAATGGGGCAATAAATGTATAAATGCATACATATATAAACAAATAAATAAACATGCCTATGAAATTTAAAAAAAATCAAATGAATGAGTAAATAAACAAATATTATTTAAATGAAGTCAATGGGGCAATTAATACAAATATAGATAAATAAATATGCCTATGAAATAAATATTGAATGAAATAAATGGGGCAATAAATGTATAAATGCATACATATTTAAACAAATAAATAAACATGCCTATGAAATTAAAAAAACTCAAATGAATGAGTCAATAAATAAATAGATGAATTTATTTCATAGGCATATTTATTTAAATGAAGTCAATGGGGCAATTAATACAAATATAGATGAATAAATATGCCTATGAAATAAATATTGAATTAAAGAAATGGGGCAATAAATAAATATGCCTATGAAATAAATAAAATAAAATAAGTCTTGAATTAAATAAATGGCATTAAATAAATATGCCTATGAAATAAATAAATCTCAAATAAATGAATGCGGCAATAAATAAATAAATAGATGTATTTTTTATTTCAGAGGCATATTTATTTCAACTAAATAAATGGGTCAATCAATAAATATGCCGTTGAAATAAATCAATATGATATAAATCTTGAATTAAATAAATGGGGATATATATATAAATAACATAAATCAATCTAAAATAAAATAAAAAATAGGCAATATATATATATAAATATATATTTGTCTTTTACTTGTCTTTAATAATGCCAATTTTATTCCCCAACTCTTTTTATTGCCATTTCCTGTAGTGAAACAAATCCAGACCAAATCCACACTTCTTTTTTTCACACTTTATTTTTTAATCAATCATGCTGTAGCATAAAGTCATTCTTTCATTCTCCAATTGTAACATTGTCAATAGTGGTGTCTAG
This sequence comes from Centropristis striata, assembly GCF_030273125.1. Classification (NCBI taxonomy): domain Eukaryota; kingdom Metazoa; phylum Chordata; class Actinopteri; order Perciformes; family Serranidae; genus Centropristis; species Centropristis striata. The sequence continues at coordinate 7,985,194 of NC_081537.1, forward strand.
CTATGGCAGGACAGATTAGTTTACTTTCACAATGCTGCTGTCTTACTCTCATGCCTTTTCTGCAGCTAGAACAAAAAGTATTGGGAAAGACATTCCCAGAACCAGCATGTTGCATTGTGCTCCGCTGGGGATGAGCGAAAGAAATATATGGATCAATAACGTGATCTAACGCAGTGTCAATTGGTGTAACCAGTAATATTTTTCCCTTAAAAATCTGATTATATGGGGCGTCCCGGTGGCTCACACTGGTAGAGCGCTTACCACTAAGGCTGAGTCCTTGCTGCGGCGGAGCCGGGTTCGAATCCGGCCTGAGCTCCCTTTGCTGCATGTCTTCCCCTCTATCACCCCCTTTCACTCCATCACTTTCAATAAAGCATAAAAATGTCAAAAAAATAATCTTAAAAAAAAAAAAATCTGATTATATACAGGGAAATAAATGTGAACTAAAATGAGAAAAAAATACAATCCACGTTTAGATTGCAACACTATTGTATATAACACATTTTTACATAATTTGTCAAAACTTTTGAAAAAAATGGTTGTATTTATTATTATTATTTATTTAGTTCTGCTCAATATTGACGAAATGTGTAAATGTAGAAATACTAAAAAAAAAAATTTCACTTGATGTTTTTAAAAATTAAGTAATTATGTGTATAAGTCCACTTAAATACAATGTAGGTGGATGAAGTATTTAATATTTATCATTTATTGAATTGAAAATACAAAGTCAAAGTATGTGGTAGAAGTGTCAGGACTGTGTGTGATGGCGCTCTCCAAGGTGCTGATCCTGCAGCCAGGAGCTGTCCAGGGTGCTGAATCCTCTCACATGCTGGAGCTTTCAGCCAAATCCTTTCAGACATTAATTTCAGTGTCCTGCCTCCCATTTGTCCACACATTCTGACAAAAACATAATAAATGCTTTTTTAAACCTATTAGTAATGTAAAGTGAAATAGCCACGGATATCCCGTGGCTATTGGTTTGTTCCAAGTCACGTGACTTTGAAGGTCCCAGCGGTCAGAACAAAAAACATGGCGGACAGTTCTCTCATTTTTAGTGAAAAATCAATATTTTGACTTAGTTTCTGCATTAAAATGGATTTTGATCACATTTCTAGCGAGAAATATATGTTTTATTTTCTAAATCTTCACTCAGTGAAAGTACATAATCACTTTGTATGTTGGAATAGCCACGGGATATGACTGTCATTAACTTGCATTGTAGCGAAATCCGTGTCAGTTTCACGGAAATTTGAGCGATTCCGTGGCTATTTCACGGATTTTGAGTAAAGCGAAATCCGTGGCTATTTCACGGATTTCTGTGAGACCATGTTGTCATTTTTGGAGGTCACAAAATTGTCCGGGGTAAATATTTAGTAAACATAATATTGGTTTGAGAGGTATTTCTTTTTCGATGATTTGACTGGCCAGGTTCAAGTAAAGTTACATTTGCTCTTGTGTTTTTGGTGTGCAAAAGAAAAAAGGACACCATCTTCCAAACTCTGAGTGTAGATTTTCTAGCATCATAACTAGCACAGGTCCATGCACAAATACAGGAAACATACTCTGCCATGTTCTGTGATTATCCAGAGCTAAAAGCTGACTGTCTTTAATCTGCTATCTTCATACCGGCAAAGTCCTGTCAGAGCATATTAAAATTCTGTCTCTTGATAGTGAAAGGGACTACTTTTCGAATGTAAACCCAATCTTAATCTGTCTAAATACGCCTGGCACCCGTAGACCAGGAGAACATGCACTAAGAGAGGGCTTTACTTCTCTCAATGTTCATCCGGTTGTGATGAAAACAGCCCAGAATTAAAGCTGACAGACTCGACTTTAACATTGTCATCACTGCAGCGTAATAATACTACACAACCAGAAAAAAAAAAAAAAAAGTGTGATCCAAGTGCTCACGGAGCTCACTGTGTGATGCAGCAGTGACAAAGAGCTGTGTCTGTACCACGGGCCAGATTTAGCCTCTTTTTAAAAAAAAACGTTTCTATCTTTTCTATTGGTCCATCTGGCGCTCTCATGCTCTCACACTTCTTAACTCATCTCTCTTTGTATCTTTTTTTCACCTCAGTTCAGAGTGGACAGCACAGCTTGTGATGTCTATATTGGTCCTTTCTCACCCTCTTTTTTTTTTTTCCTCCCCGTCTCTCAGCCGTGTCTCTTCACAGAGCAGCTGTGCTGAAGTGAGTCAGAGACACAAGCTGCATTTAGATTCACAAAGTCGGCCGGTATTGGCCATATTCTGGTTGAGGTCTCACCCAGTTTAAGATGTTTAAACAAACCTTTGATACCCTGCGGCTGGTACCGCCTTCTGTCATGAATAAAAAAAGATGAAAGCCTTTTCCTTTCAAGTCGTAGTGACCCTGCCCACTGTGAAACGCTCCCAGTTGTAACACGAGCGCCAAGGACCACCTGCCATTAGGTTTCATGTAAGATCACAGAACATGGTGAACTTGTAATTTTCAAGAAATGCTTCAGTTGAATTGTTAAAGAGATCCAGAATTCCACTTGAAGAGGCATTTAATTAAAGATTTTCAAAGAAGCATTTATATCAGAAAGAATAAGATTAGACTTTTGGGTTGTTTTTGGGGGGGGATCATGGGAAAACCCGATATAAATTATGGAACAATATTTTAATTGAAAACAACTAGTATAAGCACACTTGGGTTGTGCTTGAAAATGTACTTGCATTGAACCAGAATCACCACTTTGAACATCTGGAAGTGGTGTTGAGTTAGGCCTGGGCGATTATATGATCGCAATTAGTGATTGCAATACATTTCAGGTTAATTACGGTGATCAGCTGTGAGCATTTTCACTCGATCAAACATGTCATCTTCTTCCTGCTCCACTTCCGTTTGTAAGCTGCCAAATAAGTAAACAGATAGACAGAATGTGGAGCTAAACGAGGAGCCATGACTTGGAGCAATGAACCAGGGAGGTACAGGTGAATGTTGGGAAAGAGCAAAGAAATTACAATTTGTCTGCCGCTGTAACGAGAGACATCTAACATTCACAGCATGGCAATTCACACAGAGGTGTGGTGCATTCAATAGCGTCAGAACGGCTATGGTGCGTTCAAGAGCGTGGGGCATATGAAAACTCTTCAGCAATACATTGCTTAGCTTCCGTGTGGATACTCCTGCCTGTTTCTAGAAACTGGAGCTGCACCTTCTACTGTGGGTATTACACTGACTGTGGGTAAGCACCTCATCAACCTGGTCTCACAGGAATCCGTGAAATAGCCACGGATTTGCTGAACTCAAAATCCGTGGAATCGCCACGGAATCACTCAAATTTCCGTGAAACTGACACGGATTTCGCTACAATGCAAGTTAATGACAGTCATATCCCGTGGATATTCCAACATACAAAGTGATTATGTACATTCACTGAGTAAATATTTAGAAAATAAAACATATTTCTCGCTAGAAATGTGATCAAAATCCATTTTTATGCAGAAACTAAGTCAAAATATAGATTTTTTCACTTAAAATGAGAGAACTGTCCGCCATGTTTTTTTGTTCTGACCGCCGGGACCTTGAAAGTCACGTGACTTGGAACAAACCAATAGGAACACATATCAATGGGATGGCCACGGGATATGACTGTCATTAACTTGCATTGTAGCGAAATCCGTGTCAGTTTCACGGAAATTTGAGTGATTCCGTGGCTATTCCACGGATTTTGAGATAAGCAAATCTGTGGCTATTTCACGGATTCCTGTGAGACCAGGTTCACCTCATACAACCCCACTTCAAAAATCCGAACTATCCCTTTAATGTGGAGGCAAACACTGTACTGTATATGACCCCTATTAGCTCTCCCCTGGCCGCTCTACTTGTGCCACTCTCTCTGTCCTTTCCTTACCCTGTTACCCTGTGTCTGTCCATCAGATCATTGACGTGTTTTCATACCCTCTCCCTCCTCTTGACCTCAGTTTGCTCCATGCCATTCATCCTATGTGTCCAGTCTAATTAAGGTTATTGGGTTTCTGCTGCTCCTGCTCTGCATTTCTCTCTCTCTTTTTGGTTCCACTCAGCCGGGGCTTTCTTAGCCTTTTTATTCAGGCCAGCTCAGCTCGGCGTGGCTCAGATCAGATCACACACCAGGGGAGAGGAGAGGAAGAGGCACAAAGAGATTCTGTAAAGATGGCAGAGGAGCGCAGGGGAGGAGGATGAGGCGTTGTGTGAAGGAGGAGATTGTGTGTGTCTGCATGTGTGTTTTTTAAGAGTGCGATAAAAGAGTGTTTATGTGAGAAAGCGTGCGGTCAGCATCACTTGGGTGGCAGTTAGCTGTGATGACTCCAGCAGAGCCGACAGTTACATCATACTAAACCAAGCCTTTAGGCCTCGCAGTGTCTGAGAGCAAACAACAATTTGCATCACTGCTCTCCTGTGGTAACATTTCCACTCATATCAGGTACAAATATGTGTTTACAACATGATTCTTGCTGTTGTTATGTGGGTTGAATTATTTTTATTATGTATGTGGTTTCTTCTGTTGGTTATCGTAGTACAATAAAAATGGCTTTTATTTGCTTTTTAAGATGCAGTGCCACTTTGCACTGTTGCGTGATATAAATGAGACCAATTTGTCTTTGTTCATGGGAAAATAACCAACATAGACAGTAATATTTACTGCAGAGCATAAAATATGTAGTGCATTTGTCATTATTAATCGTACTGGGGTCAGATCACTGAGTTATTTTTCTATCGCAATTAGCTTTCAGCTCTCTCATTTAGTTTAACTGGGCGTACTGTGAACAGTACAAATTGTATCAGTTCCTTAGAAAATTAAAAGTTTGTTCAGTCAGGTATAAAAACAATGGTACTTTGTTTCATTGCAAAATTGTGTATTTTTAGAGAAAATGTATGTAGTCTGTTTATACCAACATAAGAAGTCTAATTGATTGTAAAGTAACTTAATTCCAAGAAAATAACTAATTCAGCTTTGTCTTTGACTTATTAAAGATACCCTATGCAGTTTTCCTGTAGGTCAAAACTTTATATATTCACTTCTATCCATAGACAATAATAGAATAGCATCTGAAAGACAGATGACTGTAACAGCAAAGAAAACACTGGTCACAACTTCACCGTGTTCTGGTTTTGTTGCGTCTTCTGCACGCCTTCATTTCCTGCATATTTCGTTAATTTCGTTAATATTCATGGATGGTTCTCACTGAAGTTAGAGTCTTTGAAGTCCTTGGAAAGGAATTTTTAACTGTCTTATTTTCCTATAAACAAACAAAAACCTGCATTGTTTAGATTCATGTTTTTGCGTATACTTCTTCCTTGCCTTTTCTGGCATTTCTGTCCAACTGCTATTCAGTAGAAAAGGTCTAAAGCAACGGGAACGCACAACACATCACCAGAATGTTTAATATCTCTTTTTTCATTCAATGACTTGTTTATTTTGTTGTGTTAACCCTCTATGGTACATTGTTGGCCTCAGGCAACATACCCATTTTTGGCCTGTCAAATTTCTACAATGCATCTTTTTGAGTGATGCAATACTTTAAAAAAGAGAGAAGAGTATAGGGAACCAATAGCAATGCTTTAATTTGTCACATGACCTCCAGGCGGCCATATTGAAACACTTCTTTGCAGACTTTTCCAAAGGAAACAGCTTTGCCATTTTGCGCCAAAATGACTCAAAACGTAATTTCCTGGCCCTTTTCCATCTGGAAAAAATATTCCTACTAATAGGTGAATAAACCTTCATTTTTGATAGTTTCATACACTTAGACTGTTCAAGACATTAATTTCAATGACTCGTTGGTTCAATGGTTCAATGTTTCCTACAGGGAACATTCAGACAAGAAACTGTTTAAAAAAGTTCCTTTTATAATGTTTTTAAATTTAAAATGTTTATGTATTGTACCCTGTTGAAGCTACTGAGTCTTTTACGCATGTTTATTAAATAAATTATGTTAAAATTACTTTTAAAAATGTTCTTTTTCTCTTGTGCACCGTTATGGTACAATGTTGTCTACAGGCAACAAACCCAAAAAACTTTTTAAAAGAAAAGAATTATGAAAAAAAATCTTCAAATTATGTTTATTTAGTCTATTTTAAGACAAAAAAACACTCCAAACATTTTTTTCTTAACTCCATCATAATGTGTACCATAGAGGGTTAATGAATACTAATGAAAATTATGGGATTTAATTTGAGACGTTTCCATGATAACTAGTTGATGTTACTTGCAACATAAACTGGTAAATCACCACTATTTTCAGCCACTAAGCTGGGAAATACACTTCCTCCCATGAGATTGCAAAAAGAAAAAACAAAACAAAAACACAGTTATAGAGATTTCTGACCATGTTGCTGATGTTTGCTTGTCCCAGCTCCCCAGGCAGAACATTTCACCACACTCTGGTCACTCTCGGTCCTGATCTTTGATCTTTAGTAGGATGGCCTTGGGAGCTCCCAGCGTGAGCCACACAGCCGCGGCTTCAAGGCTGCGGATCGGCTGTAGCCTAAAGCAGACAACACCAGCCTGACAGACTACCACTTTGCTGACTTGTTGAGCTGTCAGGTTTATTGTGATGTTTTTATGGTTTCACACCGAAAGCTTTTCAACTTGAAAAAGCACCGGCTGGAAGGATATTGTAAGCCAGTCCATCACCTTCAACACTAACAAGTTCCTGTTCAGGTCGTGTGTATCAGGAGAAAGAGCTAGTGGAAGGAGACATACATTCTCATACAGTTCAATTGAGACTCCATTATTTTTATTTTTAGACTACATTTATTTGATAGTTTTAGTTACTAGGTGCAGATGCAGATTTTTGTGGCAGACCATGAAGAAGAGCATTACAGTAATCGAGTCGGGATGTGACATACTGTATGTTTTCCTTGGTGTCAATGGACTTAATCATTGTGGTAACTCTTTTGCAGTAGCTTGATCATATCTGGCCTTTATTTCTATGTAAAAGTCCCTTACTCTAGCTTTCTAACTTTTACTGGTAAGTGAGTATTTTAAAACTGTGGTATTACTACTTTTCCTTTCAAAATAATTTTTATTGGATTTTCCTTGGATGCATAATTATATCAGCTGTCAGAGCACACATCAGTTTATCCAATACATCCATAGACTAGGCAAGTACAGAATGAATGAAAACACCAAAGTTATAGTATACGCATATTATACTATACGCAAGTTATATCACATATGCAGTTTTAAACAAAACTTGAAAAAATGGTTTAAACACCAATCTTAGAATGTTGGCAATCTGTATCTGTCGTGTATATTTGAAACTGTTACTTATATTTTTATGTGGCTTATGAATGATTGATGCATGTATGTATGTATGTAAGAATACTTGTTTGATTTATGTAAGATATGCTGCTACTTGCCCCTGTCTCCTGCTTTATAGGGACCACAATGGAAATAAGCCTTAGGGCTTTATTGTGTCATCCCTGACTATTTTTTATCTATTTATATTACGTATGACACAGGTTGCTGTTTCATATTTTTTATATCAAGAATGGTCAAATAAAATCAATCAATCAATCAATCAATCAGTCAAAATATACAAAAACAAAGCAAATAGAAAAAAACTAAAGAAAAAACAAATAAATGACTAGTTTTATTTAAGTAAAAGATCTGAATACTCCTATTAGAATAATATCTCTCTAACCTGTGTTTTTGCTTCTATGCCATGTTCTTTGGATTCAATTCCTATAAAGCTTAAATCAACTGTGCAGTTAAACAAACCTGTAAACCTAACTTGTTGTGATGCTGCCCTTTAGCTCTTGATGTCTACCTTGTGTTGTACCGATTCCTCTTTTGTTTTGTTTGTGCAGCTACTAATTAGCACTTGTCCTGCAGATATTTATTGGCTGATGTGAGCCCGAAGCGAACCTTTCTGTGGCCTCGACTAGAGAAAGGTCAGGTACAGAGCAGGATAAGTAATGCCCATGGCAGGTAGTATAAGGTCCAGGCACCAGTGAATGAACAGTGAAACCTGGCCCTGCATCTTAATGACCCCGCGTTAATAAGAGCAGAGGAGATGAACTTGTTAAACAAATTGGTAACGGCCACTGCTTATTATAGACCACTGTTAGCACACACACTCTCAAATACACATTTACACAAGCCAACACACATGTGCATGCACATAGACGAACTGTACTGTACATGAAGACACACACATGCACAGTCAGAGAAGGACAAACTGATTAGCTCCTTCTCACTGAGAATTAATTGGGTTTCTTCACGCTTAAAATTAATTCCCTTTTTTTTAATGTCCTATTTAAGAGTTGTGGTGGCAAAATAATAAGAGGTGATGAATGCCGTGGAGTGTTTGAGGGTAGACTTCCTGTTCCCTGACTTGAAAATGACAGGATGTGGCATGTGAGTGTTGGACCAGCAGCAAAAACTGATCTGGCATCTAATCAGTTTTTGAAAAACAAGAAAAGGATTATTTTAGGAAACAGAAGCATTAAGATGTCCTGTTTGGAGATAAATGTTTGATTTAAAGTCGGTTTTGTTTCATGTTATAAGATTATGTTTGATTCTATTTGACTCCCGTGTTCTGAGAGTAGCATTTCTGAGATTTTCCCTTTTTCTTTTTTCAAAAAGTGTTAAAATGATTATTGCTGGATTCGGCTGCAAGGCATTGAAGGCCTTCCAAAAACTCCCAGACTTGTTGAGACTCATTTACGTTGTACTTTGGATGGATGACTGCCTATAGAGCTCAGGTTGTGTTTGACAGTGGAGAGATTTAACAGCCTGCCTGAGGATACGCACATCATTATTCACTTTATAACGTCTGAGCCACAGTTAAGCCGTAATATGGAGAAACAAAGACAGACAGACGAGTAATTCAAAGCAAAAACTTTCTTTCACTACAGCAGCTGTTGTGTTGATGAGAGGAATGATGAGACAGCAGAGGTGTGGGCTTGAGTCACACATTTTTCCCTTTTTTTCTGCTACAACAACAAAACAATAGTGACTTTACAGGTACAACAATGACGGGAGAGTGGGGGAAAAGAATACCCCAGCATGCACACAGACAACAGAACGTGGTGATACAAATCCAACAAATGAACCCCTGAGTGTTTTGCTCCATATTCTAGGGATTTGGGGGTTGGGGGGCAGTGAGTACTTAGGGGGAGATAGCAGGTCAACAGTCAACCTGGTCTCACAGGAATCCGTGAAATAGCCACGGATTCGCTTGACTCGAAATCCGTGGAATAGCCACGGAATCACTCAAATTTCCGTGAAACTGACACGGATTTCGCTCCAATGCAAGTTAATGACAGTCATATTTTTCTGGCGAGATCTTCACCACAAAGTGATTATGTACATTCACTGAGTGAATATTTAGAAAATAAAACATATATTTCTCATTAGAAATGTGATCAAAATCCATTTTTATGCAGAAACTAAGTCAAAATATTGATTTTTTTCACTAAAAATGAGAGAACTGTCCGCCATGTTTTTTGTTCTGACCACCGGAACCTTGAAAGTCACGTGACTTGGAACAAACCAATAGGAAAAAATATCCATGGAATAGCCACGGGATATAACTGTCATTAACTAGCATTGTAGCGAAATCCGTGTCAGTTTCACAGAAATTTGAGTGATTCCGTGGCTATTCCACGAATTTTGAGTTAAGCAAATCCGTGGCTATTTCACAGATTCCTGTGAGACCAGGTTGCAACAATAGATGCCACATGGAAGTGTTGTGCATCATCTGAAAGCTGGGAACCTAAAGATTAATTTGATCTTAGCACTGAAGATCTAGTCATGAATCTTATTAATAAGTTGATTAATTAATTAAACTGTGACTATGTATAAGGTTTTCGAAGATTATGATATGACTATATGAAGGCCATTGCCATGCTCGATTATGTCTCATAAGTTGTTGCAGCGATTTTGGAGTTTAGTACACAGATTTGGTGCTAAATTTGACCATTTTTGACCACTTGACAATGGATAAAAACGATAAAAAATCCCTCCAAAATGCCCCATTAAGACACCAAGACCTTAAGCAATACCATAGTAAAGCCCATGCTTTGATTTGCTTTCAAAAACGTTACAAGCTTTGGAGATTTATGTGTTTTCAGCGTTTGGATGCTGAGGACTTCTGTTCTGGAAACTACTGAGAAACTCCCTTATTGTCAATATACTTTTGAAAAGCCATACATCATCTTCTGAATTCTCTAGGTCTCTGGTTTCTGATTGTAAAGTTTCATGAGGCTGTGTTTAGCCTAGAAGTCACAGCAGCTCATTTTATACAGTGAGGTCAAGTTTAAAATAGTCTCACTACAATAAAATGGGGGAAAACATCAAAACACATGAATAAAGTGAGCTCATTAAATCCACAAGAGTCTCCGATTTCCAGTCATGCCCAATTTATGCAATTCGAAGACTGTTTAGGGACCCCAGTATGCAGAAATATTCAAATAAATAATTTTTAAGAATAGTAAAAAAAAGTCACATTCACATTGAATAAAGTGGGCATGTCTTTAAAGGGGAGTCATGTCGGTACCTATAGAACACATTTGCATTTGAATATCTTGAGGTCAGAGGTCAAGGGACCCCTATTGACCTACACAAACACAAGATATGTATTTATTTCCATTTCACGCAGCTCTCCTCTTTGAATCAGGTTGTTTTTGATGCACAACATTGGGCGAAGTCTTTATAGTGTTAGTCACGTTAAACACATTGCTCAATTCAGTGTTTTGTCCGACAACGTATTTAACATTCTCTATCAGTCCTCTCATGCTTTCTCGGTTTCTGTTGATGCAAATCTAACAGATTCATTAATGCAGCGATCGCCTCTGCCTGTCTAAAAGCTAAAAGCTTTTACGTTGGATTAAATATAGACATTAACGTTTCAGCAACAAGTGACAGAAGCAGCGCTATCTGACGGGACCGGCAGCATTTAAACCTCAGAAGTTAGCGATGCTGTGGTCACATTTTGAGGCGAGCACACAGCAGACCTCGTGATGCAGAGTGTGATCTGTGCTCCTGTGGCCTCGCTGGGTGCTGATGAATACTGCATTTGAGGATGAAGACTAAATCGGATTAGTTTTTTGCCATCAGGGCCCCCGTTAAACCGAATACCTTGCCGCAGGAGCCAGGCTAAGTTAATTCACTACCGTCTTTCAGATCACTCATGCATAGGCTCATTTTTATGTAGCGTTTGATTTAAACTACTTTTTAACAGCTTGTTGTAATTCAGTATCAGTGTTATATTTCTATATCTGTCAATCACACATTTTTTTTTAAATTCCCCTCTGTGGCTCAATGGAGGGCATTCAAATTTGAGTTTGCTTGAGGCGGACATATTTGTTATTATTTGGCCCAGAGGCAGTCGGCTCCAGAGGTGGGGACAACACATGTACGGTAGCCTTGCTTTCTGTTATTTCCAATAAGCCGTTGCCATGGCAACTGAGGGTTTCAAACGACTTTAATGCCGCTGCCAAAAGACTGAATTCAGTGAGTTTTTGTAAAAGTTTGAAACATTCATTACATGTATTCTCCTGAAATTCCACAGCAGCATCACCTCTGCACCTAGCTGCAGTCTGACTTCTGGAGAGCTTCACATGTTTTCAACAACATTCATATTCCAAGTACAGAAACAGTTTTTGGCAGCTGTCATTGTTGTGAAGCAAGAGGGAATGTCTAACATTAAAATTACACCATGAAGGAATCATTTCATTGGCCAAAAACACTTTAAATGCAAATATGGTGTCTAATATAATATCTTATCAGTCTCAAAGGAACAGTACGCATTTTGGGGAAACTGGCTTAGACCCTTTCTTCGCGAGAGTTTGCATGAGAATATCAATACAATTTTCATCTCTGACATACAAATTTGAGGTACTTGTACTTTACTTGAGTACTTCCGTTAATGTAACTTTATACTTCTACTCCACTACATTTTAGAGGCAATATTGTACTTTTTTATTCCAATAGCTGTGAGCTGTAGTTACTTTTCAGGTAAATATTGAACATGAAAAACATGATAAATATAAAGTAATTACCCCCCCTTTTTTTTTTTTTTTATAAATCAAACCATCCATCCATCCTTCCATTTTCTTCCGCTTATCCGGGGCCGGGTCGCGGGGGCAGCAGGATAAGCAGGGCATTCCAGTCGTCCCTCTCCCCAGCCACAACGTCCAGCTCCTCCTGGGGGACCTCGAGGCGTTCCCAGGCCAGGAGAGAGATATAATCCCTCCACCGTGTTCTGGGTCTTCCCCGGGTTCTCCTACCAATTGGACGTGCCCGGAACACCTCTAACGGGAGGCGCCCGGGAGGCATCCTTACCAGATGCCCAAACCACCTCAACTGACTCCTTTCGACGCGAAGGAGCAGCGGCTCTACTCCGAGCTCCCTCCGGATGTCTGAGCTCCTCCCCCTATCTCTAAGGCTGAGCCCAGCCACCCTACGGAGGAAGCTCATTTCAGCCGCTTGTATCCGCGATCTTGCTCTTTCGGTCACTACCCAAAGCTCATGACCATAGGTGAGGGTTGGAATGTAGATGGACCGGTTAATCGAGAGCTTTGCCTTCCGGCCTAGCTCCTTCTTCACCACGACGGTCCGGTACAACGCCTGCATTACTGCTGACGCCGCTCAAAACCGCCTGTCCATCTCACGCTCCGTTCTACCCTCACCCGTGAACAAGACCCTGAGATACTTGAACTCCTTCGCTCCCCACCCAGAGGGGGCAGTTCACCGTTTTCCGGCAGAGAACCATGGCCTCAGACTTGGAGGTGCTGACTCTCATCCCACCCGATTCGCACTCGGCTGCAAACCGCCCCAACGAGTGCTGGAGGTCCTGGTCTGATGAAGCCAAAAGAACCACATCATCTGCAAAAAGCAGAGATGCAATTTTAAGGTCACCAAACCGAACCCCTTCCTCCCCCCGGCTGCGCCTTGAGATCCTGTCCATGAAAACCACGAACAAAATCAGAGACAAGGGGCAACCCTGGCAGAGGCCAACACCCACTGGGAACGTGTTTGACGTTGTGCCGAGTATGCGAACACAGCTCTCACTTTGGTAATATAGGGACCGGATAGCTCGTAGCAATGAGCCCGGTACCCCATATTCCCGCAGTACCCCCCACAAGACTCCCCGAGAGACGCGGTTGTAGGCCTTCTGCAAGTCCACAAAACACATGTAGACTGGATAAGCAAACTCCCATGACCCCTCCAGAAGTCTCGCAAGGGTAAAGAGCTGGTCAGTTGCTTCACGACCAGGACGGAAGTCGCATTGTTCCTCCTAAATCAAACCACATACCAGTATATAAAGTAGTCTGTACTTAAATACTAATTTGAGCCACTTCTACTTTACTTGAGTAGTTCCATTGTTTGCAACTTTATTCTTTTACTCTTCTACATTTGTCTACCAGCTTTAGTTTCTTCTTCGTCTAATAAAAAATGCCAAATTTGGTTATTTTGAATGTTTATTATAAACGAAAGGATTAAATGTTCCTTTGTGAATTGAATATATTCCTGCTTCTTAAGCCAAATAAACTCTTTAAAAGCCTCTTGGATCTGTTGGAAAAAGCATTGCCACAAAGCTGCAAACAGGCTGTTTTTCTCTTTCTTTTAAAGCTGTGTGGTTCTCACAGGACAGCAAGACATGAGGATTTTATAGAATATGATGCGTTTCTGTAGCTTAAACTAAACAACATATATAAAGGAGTTAAAGGGAGCACAACTTTAAACATCTACAGCTGTTGAATACAATAAAAACATCAATGCCATGGTGTTATTTATAAAGAAAATCATATATAGTATATGATGATAGTACATTAGGATGTCAGTTATTACTTACAGTTACATACTTTTGGGTTTTGAAAGGAGGACTTTTACTTACAAGGAGTAATTTCACAGTGAGATATTAGTACTTAACCTAAGTAAGGGATGTGAATACTTCCTCCAACACTGAAATTTTAGATCCAAACTGGTATCAAAACATAAAATCTCCTTTGACACCAAACTATTTTGTGAAGCGTTTCACGCTCATCCTCACTGTTGTTGTTACATAAGGAGCCTCTCCTCCTCCTCCTCCTCCTTCATGGCAGTGTGTGGGCCCTTAAATGGGATGTGAATAAGTTAATGTGTGAAGGTCGCTGTCGGAGCAACAGTGGCGCAGCGGCTCGGCTCACCTGTCAGCCGGAGATGGCGCTCTGCCGAAGCGGCTGTGACAGCAGGTGTCCTCCATACAGCACAGTGTGTGTCACAGCTGTCAGTCTCCTGACAGAGACCTGTCCACTCTGTCCGGCCCTGTTAGGCAGACGGGTCGGGGGAAACACACACACAGAATAGTTGGGCCATATTTCCATGAGCACACACACACACACACATGTGAATCACACCACGTCAAGGTCAGTTAAAGGTGATGACAATTGATTAGCAGGCTGGCAGGAGGCTGACTGTTTAGGATATGAACTGGTTTCACCCCCTCACGCTCTCTCTCTCTCTCTCACTCTCTCTCTGTGTGTCTAGCTGTGTCTCTCTATGTCTCTCACCCCTCTCTCCTTCCGTCCCTGTCAGGGGTTTGACTGTTTCCCAGAATCCGTCCTGCTGTCAACATTCATTACATCATGACATTGATCACCTGGAGTACTTCTGCCTTTTCTCTGTTAAACGGAAACTGTGTTGTTGTTGTTGTTTTTTACAGCAATGCGGGTCATGCTATACATAATGTGTTTACATGATTTTACATGATGTTAGTTATTACTTACAGTTACATACTTTTGGGATTTGAAAGGAGGACTTTTACTTACAAGGAGTAATTTCACAGTGAGGTATTAGTACTTAACCTAAGTAAGGGATGTGAATACTTCCTCCAACACTGATCACACAATGCGGTCATGCTATACATAATGTGTTTACGGTTGATGTGATTTTCTGTTGTCCATTGTTTTTGATTGATTGATTGATTGATTGATTGATTGATTGATTGTATAAAAATGATTGATAAAAAACAAGTTTAAATATTAATAGATGAATAAATAAAAAACAAAACAAAAAAGCAAAAAAATTTGCAAGCTCGAAAGGGGGTAGGAAGAAGTAAAAAAATGTTCTAGTCCTACCACTTGGTCAGTATATACATATATGAATAATCAGTATAGTCACATACAAATATTATAAATAATTATATATATACATATACTATAAACAATTTATAGATTGATTGATTGATTGAGAATTTATTTGAACGCAAAATAAAAGATGAACATTTAAAAACAAACAAACAACAATAAATACAAGACAACAACACAAAATGAAACAACAAGACTCAACACTTATTTGTGTTCTTTACTGTGTAATTTACTATTTACCATTTTGACTGGGTATGCATCATGCTAAGCTAACTATTTCAACTGGGTATTCATTACTTTAAGATAACTATTTCAACTGGGTATTCATCACTTGAAGCTAACTATTTCAACTGGATATTCATTACTTTAAGCTAGCTATTTCGACTGAGTATTTATCATGCTAAGCTAACTATTTCAACTGAGTATTTATCATGCTAAGCTAACTATTTCAGCTGGGTATACATTACTTTAAGATAACTATTTTGACTGGGTATTCATCATGCTAAGCTAACTATTTCAACTGGGTATTCAACAAACAAACAACAATAAATACAAGACAACAACACAAAATGAAACAACAAGACTCAACACTTATTTGTGTTCAAAAGGAGTGGGAAGAAGCCAAAGCTTATTAAATCCCACCCCTTCTCCCTATGTTAATTTACTATATTCAGTTATATAATAACAATAATATTTATATATATGTATGTATAACATAGTAATGTAGTTTATAAACTTGTTATTACCATTATTAACATACCTAACTTGTTATTAACTTGCAAACACATAAGTACACATACACCCATGTAGTCATAATGAGACAACAATGAACAAACAAACAACAACAACACACAAAAAAGAAAAATAGTAATAATACATTTAAAATATAAAATGTCAACAATAACCACCTACAGTCAATTCACACACCCGTTTTTATCCCTATATTGTGTGAGGAAGACGTGCTTTTTATATTTGATTTTTTGATTGATTGATTGATTGATTGATTGATTGTCTTTATTTCGAACATGCAAGCAAGTAAAAAAACAACAACAACAAAAACAAGTTTAAATATTAATAGATGAATAAATAAAAAACAAAACAAAAAAGCAAAAAAAAAATTGACACAGACACTTTCTGCAAGCTCGAAAGGGAGTAGGAAGAAGTAAAAAAACTTATTGAGTCCTACCCCTTAACAGGTCTCTATATCTATATACATGTATAAATATGAATAATCAATATAGGCATATACAGACATTATAAACAATTATATATATATATATATATATATATATACTATAAACAATTTATATTACATTGTAAATACCTATACATGTATATTGTAAACTACTATATAAATATAAATATTATAAACATAATATGTTTCATGAAGTGTTTAATGTTTGAACATTGTTTTAATTACATCATAATCGCTTTTTTCTGTGTCTGCTGCAGGTGGCTGAGATGCACGGTGAGCTGATAGAGTTTAATGAGCGCCTGTACCGCTCCCTCATGGCCAAAGACCACCTCATTGTCCAGATGAGACAGGAACTCATTGACCTGAGAGGCCCGGTGAGTGACTGGGCATGCACACTGATGTCACCTCTCATCTGCAGGGTTTTCCCGCTGTCTCTGCCACCCTACTATTTTCTCCTCTTGATTTTGTTTGATTTTCATCTCCACCTTCCCCTGTTTGTTTTTGCGGTGGTCCTGCTCATTTTTCCTACACGGCCAATGGCTGCCAGTAACTGCATCTTCCCTGAAGTTGTCATCCGTGAGATTCCTGTTTTCTTTTTTCTGTTCTGCAGCTCTCTGACAGAGAAAATCTGTCAGTCAAACAGTGTGTGCTCACATCTTTCTACTTTTCTGCTGATGAGGTTTGATTTTCTGTAGGTGGTGCCCATCACTGCTGACACTAACTATCCAAAGAAGTGGTTCAAACTAACTACTTTTTCTCAGCACTTTGAAAGTGGTCCTCTACAAAAACAACAACAACAAACACATCCAGAATGCCAACATCTGTTCATGCTCAGGAGAGCTGGAAGCAGTGTGGACACACAAACACACACACACTGTCCACACACAGCGGCAGTGATGGGAGCCCCAGGCTGAAGATGGAGCCTCTTATCCTGCAGCTTCAGTCCTGCTCTGCTGGACCACTCACTCTGTGTGTGTTGCTCTCTGGCTCCCAATAGCTGCTACAGATGACCAAACCTCAGTCACTTTCTACCCTCACTGTCGCTCTCTCTTTCTTTCACTCTGCTACTTTCACGGTGTGTGCGTGTGTCTCTGTTTGTGTGTGACACTCTTGGAGGGTTTGATCAAAGCCTGGAGGCTGGAGACCCCACTAAAAGGGGGCTTGGTGAGAGTGTTTTGCCCAGGTTTAGATAGTCTCTCTGGAAGCGCTTGACAAGAGAGATGGAGGGAGGCGGACACACACAGACACACTCATTTCACACACAGACACACTCTCATCCAGAAGGCCAACATCTGGACCTGGTCATGTGGTTCCTCGGGGGACCTGGAAGCATGCACAGAGTGAAACAAATCGCAGGCTTGATGCACTCACACACAAAATACACACAAACTTGCGTATAAATGGTGTCAAATTAGGAAACCACTGCTAATTCAGTAATAACAGCATGACACACACAACACATATGTGCATGAATAGGCATTCCAGATGTGTGCCTCAGGTGAGTAAACAGTGTATTGCATGTTGCAGTGGTTACAGATATGATGAACTCCCAGTGGTCCAAGAGAGAGTTCATGAGCCAGACGGCTAACTGACTGATTCTGTGTAACGTGGCTTTCGCCACTACTGCACCTTGTTAGGACACTTGTGGCATTCATTCCAATGGGAGAAGTGAAAGTGAACACAGGTTATGAATGTATAGTTGTATAAATGACCTTTTGATACAGAAAAGGTTTCAACCATTAACTACTTTAAGCTAACTGTTTAACCTGTTTTTAGGTTACTTTTAACTGCCTCAATAGTGTTCATTTGATGGCTTATGTTTATGAATTACTTTTATCTTACCATTTTAACCGTTTAGTCATTACTTTGGGCAAATATTTTGACTGGGTATTGATCACATTTAGCTAACCATTTCAACTGGGTATTCATCATGCTAAGCTAACTATTTCAACTGGGTATTAATTACTTTAAGATAACTATTTCAACTGGGTATTCATCACCTTCAGCTAACCATTTCAACTGGGTATTCATTACTTAAAGATAACCATTTTAACTGGGTATGCATCATGCTAAGCTAACTATTTCAACTGGGTATTCATCACTTGAAGCTAACTATTTCAACTAGATATTCATTACTTTAAGCTAGCTATTTCGACTGAGTATTTATCATGCTAAGCTAACTATTTCGACTGAGTATTTATCATGCAAAGCTAACTATTTCGACTGAGTATTTATCATGCTAAGCTAACTATTTCAGCTGGGTATTCATTACTTTAAGATAACTATTTTGACTGGGTATTCATCATGCTAAGCTAACTATTTCAACTGGGTATTCATCACTTTAAGCTAACTATTTCAACGGTTTATCCAGTAGATTTCACTGACTGTTTTATATAGTTATATAACTCATTTATTCCATTAACATTGTTTGTAGTTCATTATTATTTCTAATCTGCTTGCTTGGATTCCCAATCCCAGCACATAGTTTAGGTGTGTAGGTGTTACCGACTGAGGGAGGTGTGTACTGTGCAGTCGGCCTACTGTTGTTAATTGCTGTAAATATACTAAAGTTTAGCATTTTCCTTAGCACAGATACAAGTGCCCCTGGTTGCGAGCCATTTGCGTATTGGAAAATGTGTGTATGGTATGCTTGTATATGAGTTTATGATGTATGTCTTTTTTTTCTTACTCATTATCAATCTTTCCCTCTTTGATTCCAGGTCGCAGGTGATTTAAGCCAGACGTCAGATGACCCCAGCCTGTCAGATTTTGAGACGTAAGAATATCCCATATCTCCATTTCTCTCTTTTATGTTTATTAATTTGCAAAAGCGGCATGTCAACCATGTAAATGATCTGTTTTCCCAGCATAATTGTATCTATAAGTCACTCTTTCTCGAGTTTACATTCAAACAAACACTGTTTGATGTTATACATTTATTAATTACACTCTAAGATCATGACCAAATTAGATCTGGAGAAGTTTTACCACAGTGAGCTGTAATTTGCTGTAGCTGTCCAAGCATAGCGCTGACACACTGTTTATGTTTCTGCGATAATGATAATGATGATGATGATGATAATGACGACGGCATTGAGGACGGTTTGTTGTTTGTGTCACTCAGGGCTCATCGCGCTCTCATCAACGTGTGGATCCCCTCTGTGTTCCTGCAGGGCAGAGCAGCCAACGCCTACCACGTCTACCAGGTATACACCGCCACTTTAACCCATAAGAACCCAGACCTATTTATCCTTAAAGGAAAATTATGGGGGATATACCACAGACCAAGTGGACCACATAGAACACATTTATGATGTTTTAACCCTTGTGTGGTGTTCGGGTCTGTGGGACCCGTTTTCATTTTTTATTAAAAGAAAAATGATACAATTAATTAATTTTTCAAACTGAGACTCACTGACTTTGGCTCATTTTCTGTGAAGAACATATATCAGAATACATATTTAATGACCACACACCATACACCCCCCCTACACATTTCTATTACATATAAGATGTCCGGGTCCACTGGACCCGGGGCTAATAGAAGTGTGGAAATTGATGTTCAGTCTGTCTTGACTGATATGTTTACTCTGTGTTCATGTGTTCAGCTTGTGTTGTGCATCATCTGTTCAGTATTTTAACATAAAAGTATTTGATTGTGAGGCATTAAAAGCCACAAAATGCAACGGGTCCATCAGACCCACAAACACTGGCTGAGTAACAACAATATGAACATTACACAAATAATAAGTTATAAATGTGACCTAACAAAGGTAAAGGGCAAATATTAACCATATATATTGTTTATACTGCTTGTAATTGGGATAAGGTAAACATCTGTTCAGTATTTTAACATAAAAGTGTTTGATTGTGAGGCATTAAAAGCCACAAAATGCAACGGGTCCATCAGACCCACAAACGCTGGCTAAGTAACAACAATATGAACATCACACAAGGGTTTAAGAAAAAATTCTACCCCTAAATATCAAAGATCTGTGATGTGACATATACATTACATTGGGCCTTTATGGTATTTATGGTTATGATATTTCTTATTTTTAAATTTTTTTTTAAATTGACCCATTTTCTGCTTACAGAGACACAAATTTGCCTTTTTCTCTGCATCTCCACAACATTTATCAAAGTTGTGACATTAATAGTGCTGTTTAACAACAAATTATTTTCCAGATTTGTTTTTAAGTAACAAAATAAGAATAAATCAATAATGAATAAAAACAGAGATGCCTTTTTGTTTGCATCTCCATAACATATATATCATAATTGCGACTTTAATTTGTTCAGGAAATATACGTCACTTAGGGATTTAATGAGTTAAGGTGAAGCATAAAGCTGAATATGGGAGATTCTAGAAGATTTAAAGTGTTTGTTACACAGGTGTCACCATAGGTTCTTATGGGTTAATATCTGTGTCCACTGTTTACCAGTACAGCCTTCACATAAGGACTTATTGCTTCAGTCACCATATGGCCATGCTTGCTGTTGTTGGAAACATTACCCAGAGGACATAGAAGCTGATGAAAACAAAGTACTAGAAGAAGGTTTTTTTGTGATCAATTTGTTCGAGTTAAACAAAACAAAAGAGAGGGATGGAGTTACAAGTTCATTAAGCCAAAGGGAGCAAATGAGCAAGCTCTGAAATAATTAAACATTAAACCAAGTTTGCATTAATACCTCACCATCAGTGTTCATTAACATTAGTGCATTCAGGGCTTTTTTTTCTCACTCAACAGCTCAAGTAGTCCAAATGAACACCTTGCTGGAAAGGGACAAAGCTGTTTTTAGCCAAGCTAGCAGCGAGGCTCAAAGGGATGGCAAGATGGTCTAAGATGAAATATCTTAACAAAAATTTGATGGATTGTCAAGAAATGTAGTGCCCAGAAGATACATGCAAATGAGTTTAGTGATCTTTTGACTTTTCCTGTGACGCCACTGTTACGACCCGGCTCGATTTTGAGAGCAGTAACATGTGAAAAGGTATAGAAATGAAGGTGGAACGTAACACTGGGAGGTTCTGGTTAAATCAGGTTTTTATTAACCAGTAAGAGAATGCTTTTACAACAAAATCTAACAAAAAGAGGCTGTATGGGGCTGACAATAGGCAATACAATATACAACTAACATAAATTACCAAACTCTTGGCTTAAAGAAAATACTATAGAACAAAAGGAGGTCAGCAACCATAAGCTTTCACAAAACCAACAAAGCAAACTAAGATTTAACAAAGGGTGTCCAAACTCTTGGTGTTCTTTAACTAACAAAGTGACAAACTACAGAATTTACAAAGTTCAAAAGAAACACACTGTCTGAAACCCTCTCAGACAGTCGAACAATACTGCTGCGACAGACAACAATACTCTTAATTTACACAAATTGACCCAACAGCAAAGGCAGACTGTTCACTGTCTCACAGCCGCCATGAACTGTGAACACATGAGCCTTTTATAAGGTGCAGCCTGTTGATTGACGACTTCTGATTGGCTGCCTCGCAGGAATCTCTGCCGCACCAATCACAGAGGAGTAGAGGCAGTAGAACCAGGAAGTAGGCAGTCTCTCAGCTCCAGAAAGGTCGAACCAACTCCAGGCAACCTCACAGCTGAATTTACATAAATACAGAGTAATGCAGAGAAACAATACAATAAATAAAGAACGGCAGGCAGCCGTAACACCACCAGGAGGTCATCTGGTAGACTGTTTGTCAGAAAAATGTTTTTGTGGGGAAGAGGGATTTGATTTTTCTCTCCCATCACAGAAGAAGACGTTTAAAGTGACAGTCCCTTTTTATGTTGTCAACTCTACAACATATCTGTGTGTGCTTTGTCATTGAGTGGTACCTCGATCAATCAATCCAAAAATAGCGATCCTCAGTTTGTAATAGAGACCAATGTATCTGCTTTAATCATGGTGTTTCTGTAAGTTGACAGTGATCTGTGGCCATGTCAACAAACTGGTTTTGTCAGGGTTTTAAGAGTGGAGCGAAGTAAAAACAAACGGAGAAGACATTCTGCCTTAGTTGAGGCAGTCACTATCGTTACTGCTACTGCTCTTTGGTTTCCGGCTCGGTGGCAATTGATGACTAATCATTAGTCTCTTTTTTTAACCAAGAAAACCCTTGGTCGTGCTAGCCTGGGTATACCCATACTGCCTTGCGCGCTCAAATTTAATTTCGAACCTCCAGGCGGTCTGGAAACCAGGAAGCTTTCTTAGTCCTGTTTTAGGGATCCAATCACAGAGCGGGGAGGGACGGCAAGACGATGACGCGTACTACTCGGCACTTGGAAGCTTGTAGATTTCTTACGGATCCAACATGGCTGCTGCAGATGCGAAACTCTCTTTAGCTGTAGATGGTGTTTTAAATAGTTTAGAGCGAAAGTTGAAAGGCGAAAGGTCTCTCAGCGGCTCCGCTGTCCCCCGGCTCGTAGCGAGATCACTGGTAGCGCCGTTTGCGGTCTCGCGGGTGATCTGGCTACTAGCCGGGGGACAGCGGAGCCGCCCAGAGGCCCGCAGCAGCTTGTTTATTGCCCATAAAATCAGTGGATGTGTGTGGCTGAATGACATGAGGGGGAATAAAGCGTGAAAATAAATAATCTTGCAGAAAGCGAGAACTGGAGAAGCAACGCAGCAAGCAACACTCTCTCACAGACACACACACAACAAACATCCATTTCTGTAGCTCTACTACGTCATCTGGTATAACTGATCTGATTGGCTAAGAGCTACCTACAGACGCTTTTGATAGACATTCTAAGCGCCCAATAAACGGCTCCGGAGGATCGTAAACCACACCTCCTCTATGGAGAAATGAACGGCTGGTTCCCAGACGACATTTCATTTGAGAATAGTCTGGTGTTAGCCAGGCTATGGTCGTGTAGTGATGCCAGATAAATCAGTCAACTTGAGGGAGTGGGCTGATACACAAGTTGGGAGTTTTGTGGACTGAATTGTCTCATAAACTATCGGATTGACTGTAGACTACTAGTTTTGTTTTCCAAAGATTGCCTCAAATACATGCCTCAGAAGCAGCTTTTCTAGAACTTGATGCCAAGAAAAGATTTAAAAAAAGAAAATACTATCCACTTTTTCACTGTTCTTTTCCATCACAGAGTTTAAAGTGACAGTTCCTTGTTTGTGTTGTCAATTCTCCAACATACAGCTGCATCTCAATAAATTAGAATATCATAGAAAAGTGTATTTATGTCAGTAATTAAATTCAAAAAGTGGAAATAACACAGTATGTAGATCCATTACACACAGAATGAAACATTTCCTGTCTTAATCTATTTAATTTCTTCTAATTATTTACATTTACATTTGCATTTAGTCATTTAGCAGATGCTTTTATCCAAAGCGACTTACAGGAAGAATAAAAAGCAAACAATCAAGGTTTAGTGCAAAAAGAGCTATTAGTGCATCAATAAGTGCTAGTGACAATGCTTTAAGGAGTAGAGTTATCGTGTGGTGCTAGGAGAGAAGATGCTCTCTGAAGAGCTAATTATGATGATAATACATTTAATGAAGACCTAAAATTCAGTGTCTCAAAAAATTTGAATATTACAAAAGACAAATTTTAAAAAGTATGTTTAATATGTAAATGTTGGCCTCTGAAAAGTATGTCCATCTATATGCCTCAATACTTGGTTGGGGCTGTTTGACTTGAACTACTGGAAATTTACTTTTCCATCATATTCTAATGTATTTAGATGCACCTGTGTGCCTTGCAAGGTTATTATAGTTAACGAAAACTAGAATTGAAAAAACATTTTCGTTAACTGAAATAAAAATAAAAACGAGAGTTTTTAAAAAAACGATAACTAACTGAAACTGTATTGTGTGGTTACAAAACTAACTAAAACTAACTAAAATTATAGTGAAAATGTCCTTAGTTTTCGTTTTTGTCAACTTTTTTCATTCATAATTCAGTGTTTCTATTTGAACATGCAACACATGGTAAATATGTTTACTGAGACTGGGATGTCTACACTCTAACCAAAATTCAAAACACCTGGAACTGTAAGAGTTTATAACCTTATTGGGGCTGAGATGATAAACCAAAGGAAATAAAATATTTATATATATAATATTTATTATAACCTCTTTGAATCTGGCACCCAACACATACCCATTACAAAAAAACAAAAACTAACACTAAAACTAATAAAAACTAAACTAAAACCAAGCATTTTAAAAGAATAAAAACTAAACTAAAACTAGCAAACTCACTCTAAAAACTAACTAAAACTAACTGAATTTGAAAACAAAAATTCACAACGAAATTAAAACTAAAACTAATGAAAAATCCAAAACTATTATAACCTTGGTGCCTTGTCATCAATTGGTACCTCGATAAAACTTTTCTAGACTTTAATCAATCCAAGAATAGTCACTGCACTTCCCACTCCACTCTTTGCCACTCCTAAGTTCATAATCAAGCCTTGTTAGCACTTATGACATTCATGTTTACAGCAATAATAATATCACAAGTCCACTTGTGCCAGGCACTTATCTAAGTCAGGTGTGTTGGGAACTGAACTGGAGAGCAGCTTAACAAACCGAATTGCTGCTTCCTGTTGTATCTGTCAAGTTATCGAGCAAAGTAGACAACGGCGGCTCATTCCCTCGGTGACTGTTTTACCGTGTCTGTCACATTAACAAGGTGTTACACCTCAGCTCCTTCTCCGAGCCGTCCACCGCTTTCCCCCCTGTGAGACAGCAACACACACACATGCACGCAGACATTCGGTCCCCTGGTTCGGCTTTGTGAGACAGATAGAGAAACACACACATACAGACTTTGGCACTAACACACATGGATATAGTGGGACAAACACAAATATATTGTTCACTGGGTGGAATACACACACACACACACACTAACACACACACACATACCTGCTCATGGGGATTTGCAGACACTGATACAAATGCAGGTCAGACACACACAGATGCACGCAGAAACACATGCAATTGCAGGTACAGTAGACACTGCTGTACAGGGCCACTTGACAGAATAACACACACACACACACACACACACACACACACACACACACACACTGCTGTTATCTGCTCTGTAGCCATGGGTTACAGCTGTAACGTTAGTCAGGGGAAACCATATGGCACGGGAAGAGACAGGTGACACATCCTCAGCTCTAACTGATAGTCAGGACTGGCTGGATAGCGAGCTCAGCCCGGCTCACCTTATACATAATAGATGTAAATTCACAACTCAGGGCTTGAGCTGAGAGCTGTCTGACACCTTTTTGTGTGAAATTATCTCCGTCCTCCCGAGCGACAATGACAAATTAGATGCATTGTTTTAATCCCTCTTGTTCCTGTCACTTACATCTTCAGACCCGTTTGCACAGAGTGTTCAGTGTGACACTTTGATAAATATATTGAGGCATGTCTCAAGTAAAAAATGATTTACAATTTGGTGGTAAAAATGCTCGTTCAGAAGGCAGCTCACTTTAAAATTTCAGCACAGATTTGGGAAAGTGACTTGTTCCCTGCAATTTTGGAGCTCATTCATGCAGCGGGACTTACAGGTGGGTGCATCATTATGTTGCTATCACAATTTTGGAAGAATCATTACACACTGATGAGGCCACTTAGCCCCACTTTATGCCAATAACAGCTATTTTAGTCATTCAGAATCCTTAAAAACTCTTCTAACAGTCCGGATGTACAACCCCAATTCAAAAAAAGTTGGGATGCTGTGTAAAAGGTGTAAAAAAGAAGGCATCAAATTCAGATTTCAGAGTGTTTATATACAAAAAACAAGTGTATCAGTTTGAACATATGAATGAATTAATTTTACCTGGTTAAATAAAGGATATTGATTGATTGATTGATTGATTGATTGATTGAATGAATGAATGAATGAATGAATGAATAGGTTCTTTGTATATATTGATTTTTCATTCCAATCGTTTATGTTTTTATACAATATAACCTTAATATTTTTCCAAAAACAGCACAGGAATTTGTCATTTCCAGCTACCTGGATCAGGGAAACCATCTAACTTTGAGGATTCAGGAAATACCTTCAGGACAGTAGTCATTGGTATTCAGTCTTTAGAAAATTGGATGCTTAGCTGTGTGACTGGAATGTAATGTTAAAACACGAGAGGCACGAACTGAGCCTAATCTCAAACACGAAGGTACAAATTTTCTATCAGCAAACCATAAAAGAAATCGGTTTCTCCTCGTGGCTTGAAAGATATTGTGTTACCTGAGGAAGTCCCACACGATAAATTGGATATGTTAACAGCTTGGTTAAAAGTATGTGGAACACACTGAGTGTGCAGATATCTACTATGCTCTGGGCAATAATCAGTGTCCACCTGCAGTTTCACATTCTTGGATCGACTCCAGCATCGAAATCTGAACATTTTCCTTGTGTTGCACCGATTTAGCCTAATTTCTCCCTCTCAATAACGGTCTGTGAGACTGCTGTCCAGCCCTGGAGCTGGTATAAAGCGCAGCCCATCTGGTGTATTGGATACTTCCCTTCCCAGAGCTATATTCGTCTAATGGCTCCCTATGGAAACAGCTTTTGTTCTTAGACAGGCTAATGGATGGCCAAGGTTACCGGAGTCATTGTTGTTAAGGTGAAGTTGTTGTGGTGATTGAACACCGAGCCAACAGTCTTAAAGACCAGAGAGTAACATGTGGAGAAGGCAGGGGTCTCTTTAAAATACCCTCAAGTGGGTGTATATAGACTTTTTTTCTCAGTCTTTTTCTCATTCTCGCACTCACACACACACACACACACACACACATACACACACACACGCATATGCTTGCAAAATGGAACCAATGATGAGAGCAATGAGCCATAGCCGAAGCTAGAGAGGGTTTTGGGAGGCTCGAAGAGTGAATGGGATTTTTAGAAGCCGGAGCCTAAGTTAGGTCACAGCAACCTTGTGGTTGAAAATAAGCACACTAACAGCTCTATGCTGCTGCTAAAGTCACCCAGAGAAGAAGAAAGGGGTTATCTAACCACCACCTCTCACATTGTGGGTCCCTTAATGTCTGCTTCTCGCCTTCTTCTCTTCCCCTCCTGCATCATCCCTCCTTCCTCCTGCCCTCCTTTCCTCTGCCAGATTGCACGGCATTATGGCGCCGCTAAAACTGCTCGCATTCCATTTTCACTCTTTGCATTTCTTCGGAGCCACTTTCCCTCTCCAAGCTTTTCTGAAATGACTTCCATCTAAAGCTCAGCTAGGCCTGTGGGATGGATGACGAGAGACAGAAAGAGATGGAGGGCGAGAGACTGATGGATTTGCTCCATTATCAGTCGGGCTTTGCTCTTTGTAGCACGCCATGCCTCTGGGCCTTCATCCCTCCATCGCTCCATCCCTCCCCGTGCCTCTTTTCCCCCGTTCTGAACTCATAATGAGAGTATTATACCGGCCGCGGCAAATCAGTGTCTCCCTCCCACACAATACCAACAATAGAGGCTATCATGGGAGGAGAGAAGGAAGCGTCCTTTGCACGCTGTCAACGAACACAAGGAGTCATTTGGTGTGTGCAGGAGAGTCTGTGTTTTCATTACCCGTGTATTTTAGGCTGGCATTGTGCTGTGAAAAGAGCATCAGTCAGGAGCTGATGAGGAACTCTTTTCACGAGAAATAGAGTGCCGGCTAGTTGTGTGTTATCAGGATGTGTGGAGTTGTGTGTGCCATAAGGCAGTTAGATAAAGCATATAGAGAAAATATGAGGACTTTGAAAGTGAGCTAAGAACTAAAGGGGATCTGGATCTAGATGGCATTGTGATTTGGTTTGTTGGTTCTTTACTCCATGATCCCCGCAAGATAAATCCTGAGTACCTTTGTGATTCTCTGACTTTTTATCACCAACAGAACAATGTTTACACTCTGTTTAACTGATTCATTTGATTGATTTGGCCAACATTTTGGACAGACTTTTGCCCAGATAAAGTGTTCTACTGACTTTGGTGATCCTAATGTCTTGACAGCTGTTGGATCATGAATTTAGGACAAATATAAACGTGTCCTTCAGGATGAACTGTTCTAACTAGAGTTGGGTCGGAGTAAAAATGTTCAAACCGGTTTCATGTCATTCGTGCCAAACACAAGACTGGACTGGTGTACAAGATTTTACCACTAGGTGTCGCACTTGACTCAGCAGCTATTTGAATTAGCAACTCCAATTGAATAGGAGGCGGAAATGCATCCCAAAGCTGGTTTGCTAACCGCCAATAAACAGAAGAAAAAGATGACGAGGGCAGCAGCTAGTGGCCGCGGTGAGCAGACGGGACCAGATGAGGAGGTAAATAAAAAAATAAAAAATAGTGCGATCGTCAGCACGCTTGTTAATCAAAGACGTCAAATGAAAACAGGTTGAAATCAATGATCAGTTTAAAGTTAACGCAGTTTAGGTACCGAAACATGGTACCGTTTCATTTTACATGAATCGGTACTCGGTAGTACCGACGGAATTCGGTCGGTACCTATAAAAGTACCGAATTCGGTACCCATCCCTAGTTTTCTGCCACCTCAACCACGTTATACTCATGTTACTTTCAGAAATAGTTCCACCTGATTATCAATCCAAGCAAATACATCTTAATCTGAAAATTTTAAATAAATATATTAGTGTGTGGTTTTAGCATTTAGCTATGTCTTTTGAGTATGCTGCTTACCACGCCACCTTAATTCAGGTAGCTACATTTTTGAGTCATATACCTTTCGGTCAGTTAATTAAGACACATCCCATTACTTCAGTGCATTTCCACAATGACATGTACTGCCCAAATATATCTATATATATATCACATTACCCCTCAGATTGGTGCGTCCTGATTACCACTCTTTTTTGTCTTATCTCAGAGGGGCAGAGTTACTGTTGAACCAGTAAAACTTTCAATTCTTGGATAGTGTTTGAAGTTTAGCTCAGGCTCACACACAACACAACATACTTTAACTCTGAATCATGCTATTTCGCTCAAGGTATTTTACATTTTTCTTGTCAGACACTCAGGGGCATTCCTGCTGAGAAACTCACTGCTGTGCTGCTGTCTGATGGGAGCTTTCAGGTCGTTGATTACTTGGTGTCATACCTGTGGTGCCGCAGCAGCAGGAGGGATATACTCTTTGTACGGCAGCTGACATCATCGAGCTATGAAGTTTTGTTTGCTAACAAAGACGAGACACACATAATTGGGATTACTTCTATGGTTGTACATTCTGATTAAGATTGTGAATAATTTGACAAGTTGCAGCGAGCAAGAACTCCTAATAAATTAAGTTTCCTCTGCTCGCAAACAAGAAACATCTACAGCTTACACTAGAAGAGGGGAAAAGGCCTGATTAGTGACTATTTAACTGCACCAAACACACATACACACACATTGCAACAGTGATTTTAGGATGCCATGAAGATAAGTCACCTTCATCTCTTTCTTCTTAATGACTCAGCTGGCAACGGAGCTAAATGTTATTTAAGAGTTTTGGTCCAACAAACTCATTGTGTTTACTGCCCCTTTCATGGATTTAGCCCTTCATGATCATCCATCTCTCCACCTCTCTTTCTCTCCTTCTTTACTCTTCTTTTTCTTTATTATCTGTCTCTTGTTCTTTTTTTATCAATCAGTCTTTACTTTTTTTTTCACCGCATCTTTCATCTTTGCAACCCCCCTCCCACGCTTTTGTCAATCTTCTTCCAATCATTTTCCATTCTTAGACAGTTTGGGAGGGTGGTGTTGCTCCTGATGATGAGTTCCAGGGCAAAAAGAAAAAAGGGACGGCCTCCCACTTCCACAGCAGTTTGACAACAACAATGAGTCACATATTTCTTCTTTACAACACTTCCCAGATGAGACAAAAACCTCTTTTACACATGTACTGTAACCTTGAACTTATCTAGACTTTACAGAGGAGCTGTATGTAAAAAAGCATGTGTTCGAGTCAGTTGGACCGGACATTAAACAGGACTGTACACAAACCTAGTTATTGTGCTGGGCTGGTGCTGGTGCTGGTGCTGGTTTACAGCAAGGTTATAATAGTTTTGGATTTTTCATTAGTTTTAGTTTTAATTTCGTTGTGAATTTTTGTTTTCAAATTCAGTTAGTTTTAGTTAGTTTTTAGAGTGAGTTTTCTAGTTTTAGTTTAGTTTTTATTTTTTGAAAATGCTTAGTTTTAGTTTAGTTTTTATTAGTTTTAGTGTTTTTGTAATGGGCTATGTGTTGGTGCCAGATTCAAAGAGTTCATAATAAATTTTTCCTTTGTTTCCTTTGGTTTATCCATCTCAGCCCCAATAAGGTTATTAACTCTTACAGTTCCAGGTGTTTTGAATTTTGGTTGGAGTGCAGACATCCCAGTCTCAGTAAACATATTCACCATGCGTTGCATGTTCCAATAGAAACACTGAATTATGAATGAAAAAAGTTGACAAAAACAAAAACTAAGGACATTTTCACTATAATTTTAGTTCGTTTTAGTTAGTTTTGTAACCACAAAATACAGTTTCAGTTAGTTATCGTTTTTTTGAAAACTCTAGTTTTTATTTTTATTTCAGTTAACGAAAATGTTTTTTCAATTCTAGTTTTCGTTATTTTGTTAGTTTTCGTTAACTATAAAAACCTTGGTTTACAGTTGGTTCAACTTGCAAACCATCTCAGAACCAGTTTATTTTCCCCAGGCTCGAGAGCCATATCATTATGTCATTGTATACATTTCCGCTCTCTCAGGTAGTACAACAACAATGGCAGACTACATCGTCTCTCTACAAATGTTGCAAGCCTACATTTGCATCCAAACACGACTGGTACAACACATTTGTTCTGCTCATCTCAATTGCTATGGTCAGTGATTACGTTCTTATTAACACTGAACATAAGATGTTAATATTAGCTTTTGCTGTAAGCTAACACTAGCGTGTTTCAGCTACATTGCAGTTAATCAAATCCAATAAAATTAATTCTACACCGTTTTGTTGGTCTTGTTGATCACAATAACCCCGCCTCCAGTCCCTGATGTAAATGGTTTGTGCTTCGAGACCAGCAAATAGTCGGTGCCACTCTGGAGCCAGTTTTCCTGGCCAAGAGCCGGTTCTTTGGCAGTCAAAACACAAAGAACTGGTTCGAGATTACGTACTGAGTCCGAACCAGCCTTGGAACTGCTTTGGTCAAAAAAGGGTATAAGCCAGTCATCATCTGGAGTTAGTTAATGGACATTTGGTTGGCGTTTGGTCAAAACAAAAACATTACAAACATCTGAAGAAGAACAGTCATTTACACAAAAACTCCAATGAAAATGTCCAACTGAAGAAATTACTAGATACAGGAACTTCTGTTGCTGCAATCTACCCTGGCACCACCCCTTGCCTAAACCTAACAAAGTGGAGTATGAAAGGGCTTATGTTCTTATGAGAAAAAGGCTAAAGCCTTTGGTTCCTGAAGAGCCAAAATTAAGCTCAAAGTGTTTGGTTCCAGCCATCGCTGGCATCACTCAAAAGCAGCCACACCCTTAATTATGCATACCTTTAAGCCTTAATATAATTTAAACACGGGCTTTATATAAAAATTCACCACCCTCACAATCTCTTTTTACCAGCTTTTAAACATGTTTATTTCTGTTGTTTAGTTTGGCATTTTAACATGAGGGTTTATAGGGGATTGACTCACTTTTGGAGCCAGCCTCAAGTGGCCGTTTGAAGAACTGCAGTTTTTGCATTTCTGTTTTAGCTTCATTTTTCAGCCCCGGAGCTTGTCACTCGCTAAAGACGAGCACTTCCTCTGTGTATTTTTCCAACGGTGGAGAAAATGAGGGACTCTTTACTGCAAAAACCTATTTTGTTCAAATGTGCCATATACTTGTGTATCCATCCATCCATGCTTACACTCACAAACACCATCAAGTACCAAGCACAAATGGAATGCAGTGTGAATGAAGCATACGTACATGAGAAATAGCAGCATGCCAACATTGAGAACTAACACCTCTGATCCACAACTCTCTGGCTGTTTTACATATACATTTGATAGATATATGTGCATATATTACAAATGAGCAATTCTCTTTGATCAGCAAAAAGCTGAGCCTATAATTTCCAAACAAAGTCCCTGCAAACTTCTCACTGTTTTAATTATGCTAATGCAACTGTCTATTGTAACTTTTCTCATTATTTTCCTCTCTCTGTCCTTCACACTTCTGTTTCTGTAGAACTGAACTAGATTCAGGAGATACCGTATGTAAAAATGTGCATACGTGTCTACTGCATTTTTAAAAGAACCTGTCTTATCTTCCTGCATGTGCTTGTCTTCATGCATAGTACAGTACCTTTAACCATAGCTGTTTACTGAGAGAATGATAGAGGGTACCAATTAATAGCATTGCATAAACCATCTTCCCTGTGCCTCCCAAAGCCTTTAATATGCACCATATGAAACCACATAAATCAGCCACTCAATGAATAATTGAGACGTCCTCTTTGACACTCTTTCAGATGTGTGCACCGCTGCCTGCAATCGGCTGCCATCCCCCCAGAGAAATGCAATGTGGGAAATGCGTTAGCACCTTTAATTTCTATATTAGCCATTGGGTGTAGCCGGGTTAGCCTGGGAGACTTGTGGCTGCCGAGGCGGTAAGCTTCACTTCCAGACCCGCTCAGTGTGAGTCGCTCTGATTAGCCAGAGGCTCAGACCGCATGGTGATGGGCTGCTTTAGCTATGCAGATGAGATAATACATCCATATGTATTAATGTGAACTTTGAGTGCGTGCGGTTACCGGTGTTGCATTCAAAGACGGATAGCCCGTTCTGTTTTCTTAACGCGGGGTGATGCTGATGATCTTATGTGCATTTTTTCTGTGTGTGTGCCGTCACGCACGCACAGGAGTGTGTGCGGACGCGTATGCGAGTGATTATGGTTGCGATAATGGCTGGTTGGTGACAGAGGGAGATAACTATTATGTTGATGATGGTAATGATGAATGTTTTACAATGATGATGATGATAATTACAATCGTTGTCTTGGTCTTACATCCATCAGTCATAGATTAAACACCCTCGGGAGAAGACACGGAGGCTGCTTTTACTGCTGCAGCTCGGGAACCACAACGACTTCAGCATCGCCGTCATTTACATCACATTTCCATTTTAAGTCGGTGCTCTTATCCAGAGTGGGAGGTTGCGGTTCAGCGTCTTGTTTAATGGCACTTAGATTAGATGAGTAGCTGCTGATGGACATGTGTTGGGCTCAAAACTGTGACCTTTTGGCAATAAGAGTCTGTACGTATGTGTATGTTTTAGGGACCACAATGGAAATTTAGGGACCACAATGGAAATATAGGGACCACAATGGAAATATTAGGGACCACAATGGAAATCTAGGGACCACAATGGAAATATAGGGACCACAATGGAAATATAGGGACCACAATGGAAATATTAGGGACCACAATGAAAATATAGGGACCACAATGGAAATATAGGGACCACAATGGAAATTTAGGGACCACAATGGAAATATAGGGACCACAATGGAAATATTAGGGACCACAATGGAAATATAGGGACCACAATGGAAATATAGGGACCACAATGGAAATTTAGGGACCACAATGGAAATATAGGGACCACAATGGAAATATTAGGGACCACAATGGAAATATAGGGACCACAATGGAAATCTAGGGACCACAATGGAAATCTAGGGACCACAATGGAAATATTAGGGACCACAATGGAAATATTAGGGACCACAATGGAAATCTAGGGACCACAATGGAAATTTAGGGACCACAATGGAAATATAGGGACCACAATGGAAATATTAGGGACCACAATGGAAATCTAGGGACCACAATGGAAATATAGGGACCACAATGGAAATTTAGGGACCACAATGGAAATATAGGGACCACAATGGAAATATAGGGACCACAATGGAAATATTAGGGACCACAATGGAAATCTAGGGACCACAATGGAAATTTAGGGACCACAATGGAAATATTAGGGACCACAATGGAAATCTAGGGACCACAATGGAAATATAGGGACCACAATGGAAATTTAGGGACCACAATGGAAATATAGGGACCACAATGGAAATATTAGGGACCACAATGGAAATATTAGGGGCCACAATGGAAATATAGGGACCACAATGGAAATAAGCCTTAGGGCTTTATTGTGTCATCCCTGACTATTTTTTATCTATTTTTTTATATCAAGAATGGTCAAATAAAATCAATCAATCAATCAATACGCTATCATGCAATAAACACATAAATGATGCTGGATTTTTCATACTTAATATTAAAAAATATCATTCTAGTTTTAAGTTCTTTCAATACTTACAGTACATATGTCATTTTATTTTATATATAGTATTTATTATATACATAGTTATTAATAACCCCTCCAAAAAGTGGTCATACCTCCCAAGCACGAAATAAAACTTAATCAAAGCATTCATCGTTTATGCAGCAAATTGAATTTTCTTTTCATAACAACGTACTCACTTGTAATCTTTCATTACAAGAAATTGTTTTAATGAGATACATTGTTTTTAAAACGATAATGAGAACATTTTGTGATACAAGAAAATGAATAGATTTTTTTATAAAGAAAGAAAGTGAAAGTGAAATGGTGGTTATGTTATTAAGTGAAAAAATGAAATGTCACCTTCAGTTGTTTTAAAAGATAATGCTTTGTTAAAGTATAGATGCTGAAAATAAATAATTTGATTCTGAAAAAACACTAACATCAGTGATAAGCTTATTGTATAAAGACCTGTTGGGCTCTCCTCTTTACAGCTGTGTCAGAAATAGAGCTACAACTATCAAGGTTATTATAGTTAACGAAAACTAACAAAATAACGAAAACTAAAATTGAAAAAACATTTTCGTTAACTGAAATAAAAATAAAAACAAGAGTTTTTAAAAAAACGATAACTAACTGAAACTGTATTGTGTGATTACAAAACTAACTAAAACTAACTGAAATTATCGTGAAAATGTCCTTAGTTTTCGTCTTTGTCAACTTTTTTCATACATAATTCAGTGTTTCTATTTCAACATGCAGGAACACATGGTAAATATGTTTACTGAGACTGGGATGTCTACACTCCAACCCAAATACAAAACACCCTGAACTGTAAGAGTTAATAACCTTATTGGGGCTGAGATGGATAAACCAAAGGAAATGAAGGCACATACCCATTACAAAAAAACAAAAACTAACACTAAAACTAATAAAAATTAAACTAAAACTAAGCATTTTCAAAAAATAAAAACTAAACTAAAACTAGCAAACTCACTCTAAAAACTAACTAAAACTAACTGAATTTGAAAACAAAAATTCACAACGAAATTAAAACTAAAACTAATGAAAAATCCAAAACTATTATAACCTTGACAACTAGTCAACTAGTCAAAGATTTGTTTGACGGAGAAATAATCGTCGACTATTTTGGTAATTGATTAATCAGTAATTAAGAAATTTTTCATTTAAAAATATGCAGAAAATTCAGTGCTATTGGGTTAAGTTGAGCCCAATAGAACATAAGTGCCATCAGGCAGTGCAAAGCACACTGCAAATAGTGGATAGATTGTTTTTTTCTTTTTTTCTTTCAATCTGCATCATCCAGGTCCATTACGTGTGGGGGTTTTAGTCTGTCTGGGTCTTTAGTCTCTTCCTAAAGACTGAGAGGGACTCAGCATATCTGATGGAGTTTGGTAATCCATCACCGCAGAACTACAGAGGAGAAGAGTCTAGCTACTGACATGTATAATAATAATAATCATTAGTTGCAGCCATAGTCAGAAAGGTGCTGATGAAACTCTAAGAGCATTTGTAATACAATCCTACAGTGCTTTTATCCCAAGCAATGTACATTTGAGAGTTAATACAACATGAGCAAAGATCAAGTCAAAAGACAACACATGAGCTGTGGTGGAAAAAGTATTCACATCCCTTATTTAAGTAAAAGTACTATAGTCATGCTGTGAAATGACTCCACTACAAGTAAAAGTCCTGCATTCAAAACGAACTGAAGTAAAAGTACAAAATATCAGCATCAAAATGTACTTAAAGCAGGGATGGGCAACTTACATTGTAGATTCTCACTGAAGGCATCAAAACTATGAATAAACACATATGGAATTATGTACTTAACAAAAAGTGTGAAATAACTGAAAACATGTCTTATATTTTAGATTCCTCAAAGTAGCCACCCTTTGCTTACTAGAATATAAGACATGTTTTCAGTTATTTCACACTTTTTTGTTAAGTACATATTTCCACATGTGTTCATTAATAGTTTTGATGAATTTACAATGTAAATAAAGGAAACACATTGAATGAGAAGGTGTGTCCAAACTTTTGGCCTTTACTGTAGGTGCTGTCAGGCAGTGAATATGATTCTGTTTCTTGTGTTTGAAATATTACATGCACCTTACAATGCATTGCTGTCCAATACAAAACACCACAAATACAATAAACAATCATGCCAAAACAATATAAGTCAAACAAAGGTATTGAAGGACTATGTTATTGAATCAGTGATATTGTACAGGCGTATTTTCCATTGTGTACATTCAATACAACACATGACAATAAAGCCAGAGTGCTTTTGTATGAGGCCTGAATAAACAGCCCATAATTGCGAGGCATGACGTCTGTGTTCGGGGGATTTTTGATTTATGCCGCACCATGCCTCCAGCCTGTATATTGAGTTTGTTTCATCACGCTGCATCTTTTTCTCTGCACATCGTGTGGATTTTAACCTTACTTAACATAGCAAAGACAAACTGACAGGACACCGGCGTGGTGTCCTGAAGGTATCTCTGAGGTAAAGTCCTGCTGCGTCACTTCATCAGCGAGCTGCCCGCCAATAAAAACTTCAAAGGCGTGTTGTTAGCGGGTGGAAATGGGACGTGAGAGGTGGGATGGGGGGGACTCGGCTCGGCCCTCTGGGGTGGCGGAATCAGGATTGGGCTGGTGACGGTGTTGTCCCTTTGAGGGAGTCGGGAGGGAGTGTGATGATCTCTGCTTTAGCCTCCAGACATCTGATTAGATCTCGGGCTGGAGCATAATTTGTCAGTCTGCCTCGCCTCTCTGCTCTCTCGGCTCTCTCTCCCTTGTTACTCTGAATTTATATTTACCCATTTTGTTTGTGTCTCTAATTGTCTGCCTCTCCCTCTCATGCTTCATTTTCCCCATCACTCCGCTTTCCCCTCCCCTCTTTCTTTCTTTCAGTCTCATTCAGCTTTCTTCTTTGCTCTACATCCCCCCGCCCTCACCCTCAATCATTTGGCTTCCTCACTACGCTCAAAGCCCATTTTCAGGACTTGTCAGCGACTCGTTCATTCATATGAAAGACGAGAGAACGAGCAAGAGTCTCCTACAGCGACTGAGTTTTTTGTCAAGTGTTTGAGGAGGGACACATAAAGAGCAGGGAGGGTAGGGAGGGGGTTGACAGGAGAAGGGAGTGGGAGATGAAGAGAACAGAATAAGGGAAGCAATTGTGATAAAAGACGGAGATAAGAGCTGCGGCTTGTCCTGTTTTTCCTCCCGCTGCGGCGTCAGGCGGTTTTTCCAAGGTAGCCTCCAACTTAGAAGTTGAGTGCTCATATCTGGTTACCACCCGCCAGTCTTAAAGAACTTGTGCTGAGTCCTCAAGTGATAAAAAGCTTACAGTGTCTGGTGCATTGATGGCTGTTCTGTATGAGACAGAGAGAGAAAAGAAAAAGCCGTTTTTTTTCCTTTTGTCCTACAAAACCATATGGCCATGGATGTGGCCAGTGGTGGAAGATTCTGTTATTTTACTGATGCAAACAACCTGGTCTCACAGGAATCCGTGAAATAGCCACGGATTCGCTTAACTCAAAATCCGTGGAATAGCCACGGAATCACTCAAATTTCCGTG
The DNA here is from genome assembly GCF_030273125.1 of Centropristis striata. Classification (NCBI taxonomy): domain Eukaryota; kingdom Metazoa; phylum Chordata; class Actinopteri; order Perciformes; family Serranidae; genus Centropristis; species Centropristis striata. The sequence continues at coordinate 8,023,398 of NC_081537.1, forward strand.
AAACTGACACGGATTTGGCTACAATGCAAGTTAATGACAGTCATATCCCGTGGCTATTCCAACATACAAAGTGATTATGTACATTCACTGAGTGAATATTTAGAAAATAAAACATATATTTCTCGCTAGAAATGTGATCAAAATCCATTTTTATGCAGAAACTAAGTCAAAATATTGATTTTTTTTCACAAAAAATTAGAGAACTATCCGCCATGTTTTTTGTTCTGAAAGCCGGAACCTTAAAAGTCACCTGACTTGGAACAAACCAATAGGAAAAAATATTAACTTGCATTGTCGTGAAATCCGTGTCAGTTTCACGGAAATTTGAGTTATTGAGTTACTTCTGAGCTCCTCCGCTATAGTCGACTTCCGTCGTGATTTCAAAGTTCTGGAAAAGTCCAATGTTGCATTGCGACACTCCCGCATGTATTCTGATCATGATTCTGATGCATTTCATTGGCCAAGAGACCGAAAATAGGTGGAAAAAAATACAAATACTACAAAATGACATATCCGAGTGACGCAACAGCGTTCCTGGTTTCAATGGTAGAAATGCGGTAATGCTTTCCCGCCGTAAATGGGTTAAAAATGCACAGTCCCAAGTGGTAACTGATACAATACTGGTACCGCTAAGAAATGCTGCAAATAATGCCTTTATTCCACATTCATAAGTTTTGAGTCAACATCAATTTCCATGAGTTGTTTCCATTATTTTGCCCCCTGTGTGCATTTTGAATAATATACCATAATGAATTCTGCTTATACTGCAGATGTACATGCAGTCTGCTAACCAGCATTATTCTGTCTTTCAAAAGCACCAATATGCACTCAGGGATTGGTGGCAGGCGCCGTGTTGTTTGCTGAGATTTGTACAGTGATGTGACATTTTCTTCAATTCAAACAGTAAAATAGAAAACAGAATATTTTAATAATAAGTCCCTTTAACATTTAAGAGCTGTTTTTTTCTTTCTTTTACAGCTATGTAAGGGAAGCTCTAGTAGTCAGTAAAATATGTGGAAATACCCTCTCTTGTCACTCTCTTTTAGTTTCAGTTATTACATTTTAATGAGAAGGATCCTCTTTGAAATAGCAGCTGCTTCTTTTTTTCATATTTTACAGACTATTGGAAGCAACTCAAAAATATCTATTGATGTATGTGCAACATATTCACACGATACACCAGATAATGTATATATTCTATAATGTAAATATGCATCTATTCTTTGGTCAGCTGAAAGTACAGAGGGGTAACTCCTTATTTTGGCCATTGGACTCTTCTTTCTGCTACACTTTCTTGCTATCGGAGAAAAAGTCAAGGGTAAGGTAATTGGTGGGGCTGTTTTAAGAGAAGGCTGTCTTTCCCCTCTGCATTTAAGAGCTCACCTCTACCTCATAAACCTTCAGCAACCTCCGTCGAGCAGAGACAGAGGGGGTAGGACACACTAAAGGTGAATGGCTTTGTTTTATCTGCCAAAATAAATATCTCAGCCTTTATCGGTGGACGGGGAGTAGTTATACGCGCACGACCATGTTTTATTCCCTGAAACACCACTGAATCCATGAATCAACTTAATCAAAGGGATACACTCTCAGAAATAATGGTGCAGCTGTTGTACCCCTGACATTGGCTCGGGCTTATTTATGTACCTTTTGTGCTTTAAAAGGTATATAGTTATTTGAGGTCCAATAATTTGTTTTTTAGGGTATATTAATGTAGATTTACCTTGGGGGACAAACATTGACTCCTACTGTACCCCTGTGTTGTTGGACCACAGGGTGTGTACCTTTTGGTTGTGCCGAATCAGAGAATTTTGGTTCATTTTGTATTTAGTCCTGGTTATTGAACCACATTTAGAATATATATATATATATATATATATATATATATATATAAAAATATATCCGTGCAGCATTCTTTCTTATTGGTTGGAAAGTTGGCGGTGGAAAATGTAAACCCAGAAATAAACAAAGCAACATGTAGCCAACCCACTCTATCCCACTCTAACCCACTCTACCAACTGAGCCACAGCCGCCTATAGTCTAAAGTGCTTTGATTTGGTCTCAAAGCAGGTGCAGATCCATTTACCATCTACCATCCATCTGTTGCTCTGTGTACATCTCACAAAATACCTGCACAGGAAGCCCACAAACAAAAGTTAGTTTTGGTTGATTTTCTGTATTTGGTTCAGTTTTCAGTGCAATCGAACCGCACTAGGGTTTGTTTGGAAACAGACCGAGACCCCCTCTCGCAAGTGTTCAGCCTCGGTCAGGTTGTGTTGGTCCACACCCGAGTACGATTGGTTCGTTCACAAGCGACCAAATGATTGAAACGGACTAAACTTTGGGTTGTGAAAGTGCCCTTTGAGAGCCAAAAAGGTATGTACAGAACATTTTCCCAAGCCAGTGTCAATAGTACAACAGCTGTATCTCTGATGGTGCTGCACCAGTGACAAGCTGTTGTGCCCCTAATGGTTCCAATTCATCACATTATTCCTGACAGTGTACAGAGTAGTCTTAGCGTGTTTGGTGTAGCAGCTTTCTTTCATTCACTTCCACCTAGCAACAGAACAATGGCATTTGGTTTATTTTGGTTCACCCATTGCATCATCATGCCACCACAATGATGTTGGACGTAGTTTTCTTTGTTGAGTTCTTTGTCGACAGTCATTAATTTCCCCATTTAATCTTCCATTCATTGGTAAAATGTAAAAGCAGCACACTCTTTACAAGAATGCTAAGTTTATTTTCCATCCACACGCCTCCATTTTCTCCTCCTCTTCACTCTTCCTTTTGTCACCCTTCCACCTATTTCTCTTGTGTTTCTTTAACTGTAGTTAGTCCAAAAGCATTCTTCCACCTCCCTCCTCCTCCACCTCCTCCTCCTTGTGTCTTCCTCATCTGCATCCACAGTTTCTTCTCCCTACAGTGTCTAATTCAGTCGGATGTCAGGAGCAGCAGAGCTCTAAAATAAACACCTTTATTGCAGTCGAGGTAGTAATCACCCTTTCTCTGTCTTTGTTATTGTCTCTCTGTGTCTGTTGTGCTTTTTCAAGGTCTCTCAGTTTGCCTCATCGTAGGGCTTCTTCTTTTTTTCTGTGGAGCTTTTTTAATCAATTTCTCCTTTGTTTGAAAACCTTTTGACTTGAGGAGTTCTACTCTGATGATTTTAATATGTCTTGATTTAATAATTTTATGATAGATATGACAGGAAATGACATTGTGTGTCATGTTCAGCACCCCCAACCCCTAGGCCACCAGGGGTATTCTTATTATATAGGTCTGGTGATTTCTTTGGTGCTCAGTACTCATGGCTGGGGCATCACAGCACCACAACAGTGTGTTCTTTCATGAGATGCCATTGTCAGACAAGGCACTTATGCTTTTCATATCATCCATGTTGGCTATTTTTGTCCTGTTTAGTCAAGATCAAGAGTCTACAGCTAATTAGTGGCTCTGTGAGGCCATACCCAAACACTTAATCTAAACATGAATGACACGTCTTCACTTCCTCCCACTCTGCAAAAATTCAAGTCAAAACATTCCATTTTGGTACAAAGCCACGCCCAACTAATCATGAGTCAATCCGAGCTGTCAACCATGATGCTACACCCCCTTTTTAAAACAGTAAATAAGTAATTTAAACCAAACTTTAAAGAAAAATGAACATTTGAACATACAATAGCCTGACAAAACCTACCTTAAATAACAGAAACCATCTTCGGGAAAAATGTATTTGATGTGTTGTTTGATTTTTTTAGTTTGGCTCATGTCCCACCTGCAAAACTGGAAGGGGCAGGGTTTATGACATATACTGCAGCCAGCCACCAGGGGGTGATCAAGATTTTCTAGCTTCACTTTTTGAGGGAGCTTACAAGACATTTATCTTTAAATACAGTTTATGGGCCGTATTGCGTTTAATGCTAACGTCATCATGCTAACATGTTTACAATGGCAACGTCAACGTGCTGATGTTTAGTAAGTATAATGTTGACCATGGTCTCCATTGTGATTTAGTGGGGTTAACATGCTAACCAGCACTAACTTCTAAGTACATTTGAGGGAGATGAGAATAAGGTATTTGGTTAGAAACGGACATATAGCATTTCTGACTAATGTGGCTATTGATGTTAGGGCATTACCAACAATCTATCCTCTCTGAGACATGAATCTCTGTCTACTCAAAACCACAAATGTCAACCTCATAGTGACGCACTTTTATCCTATAAATGTCTGAGAATGAATTATAGTAGTATTTGTTGAGGTGTTTCAATCTGGACCAAAACTGTTGTGTGAACTAACATTGTCAACCTTAGAGCTGCTAGATTGGCTAAGAAGTATATTGCCCGGCTGGACAGGGGTTTGCAGGCTCAAGACGGAGAGAATGTACAATCATGTCCACGCTCCCCTGTGGTCCTTTGCTACATCCTCTCTATCCCTCTCTACAAACCTCCAAATGGATTCTATTTTCTGCCTAATTGGCCAAATGTTTTGGTCTACAATGATCTGTGAAGAGGGAGGGGGATGACACGAGGCTTTGCTGCCTTTGCTTTGGTTTGATTCGACTCATTCTCTCTTTTTTTTTTTTTTGCTCACTCATTCTCTCTCACTACAAACACACACCTTTAAAGACATCCTAGTACCTTTTATGTCTTTTCTGGTGGTCCAAAGCTTTTCTCCATTGTCTGATTCCCTTTCTTCTAATTGTTTTTCATGTGTTCAAATAATAGCTTTATGATGAAAACCCGCTAATGTCGTCTGCGAGTTTTTGTAATGTTTCTGCAGTTTTTTTTTGTTTTTTTTTCTTGCTTCCTTCTTGTCTGATCAACACCTTTAATCAGTGTTAGTTGTTGCTAAAGCCGACCAGAACATGTGGAAACAGATTGGGAGTAGAAGGATATTGGTTTATTGTCCTTTTAAAGTAGCAAAAACCAGGCAGTTTGGTGATGTCAAACACTGGTCAAAGAAAACTTCAGCCACGTCAGCCATCTTGCATGCGCCTGCCAGTTGCATAGTCCTCCAACTGTGAAGTGAGCAAGGAAGGCTCTCTATGTGAGTCCCCCGCGGTGCTGGAAATGGGTTTGCACACAGTTTTTACCACAGTTGGAACTCCTACAGTGATGCCTCATTTTCACTACATGGTTTGGCTCAACTTGACTCAACTCACTTTGGGTACCAGGTCCTTTTCATTTTCCGCTGCAGATTGCACCCCCTCAGTGTAGGCAGGATTCTTAGCTGATCGTTATAAGGACGCTGTGTGAAGCTGCTGTTCTTCATGACAACATTCGCTGGATAGACATCTGAACTTCGTCAATTTGTACGGTGCATTGTGGGCTTTTTGTGTTTAATCTAGATTGAGTATATAAAAAAAATCTGCGATTGCTATTGACGGTACAACAAGTTCTCCTAGTTCATAAACGGCAGAAGAGGCCGTGTGTCAGTACCACAAATTACGGCACATAGGCACATATCGTGGCTCGCGTTACAATGGCGTGTTCTAAAAAATAGCACACACGTATGGTCCGTGGTTGTTAAAAAAGACTGTCGTTTTTGTGGATTTATGTTGTAAAAACCTTTTGGTAAGGAGTTATAAAAGACAGTTTTAACAATAAATAAATGTAATCAAAAACCCAGAAATTAAGTATTTACAAGGGTCACGTGACTGCCGCAAGTTATATAGAAAAACGTAGGTTACGTTCAAATACGTCCCTCATGTAAACAACTTAACTTAAGTTAAAAGTGTTTTGCTTTTGTGGTCACACGGGTGATGCTCCCCGCTCTCCTAGGTGAAAGTCCGTTACTTGTTCGACCCATCCACCACCCCAGGCTCCAACCTGGCTGTCAATCACTACTATGTCAGCAAGATGGCGACAGGCGCATGACAGTAGACGGTGAAATACGGAAACATAGCAAATTTTTCACTCCCTGTATTAACTCACCTATATTGACGTTTTTGGTGAGAGAACAGGCTAAGGTAGCTTTGCTGTTTATTTTGTTATCTATAAGTTTGTGTTGGTTTTCCCATGTCATGTAAGTGACGATTCTCTCTGATCAATCAGAAGTGTAATGGTAATGGACCTGCACTTATATAACGCTTTTCTAGTCGCTTTGCGACCACTCAAAGCGCTTTACACTACAGACTGCGCTCATTCACCCTTTCACACACATTCATACTGGTTACCCTAAATGGTCCCACCTGCCACCATTGGGAATTCATTCACACACCGATGAACACAGCATCGGGAGCAATTTGGGGTTCAGTATCTTGCTCAAGGATACTTCGGCATGTAGGCTGCGCCAGTCAGCGATTGAACCACCAACCCTTCGGTTGGGGGCCAACCAACTCTACCAACTGAGCCACAGCTGCCCCATCCGCCCCAAGTGTCTGTTGTTTAACTCCACTTTTTGTATCAGTACAGCTCGCTTGGAACCTCAACTGAAAAAAGTTACCAGGTATCAGCTACTATCCCCAACTTTTGCTAATAGAAGACCAAAAAAGTCAAGCCGGTCAAGTAGAGTAGAGCCGTGATGTACCACGCAATGGTGATGGAGCATTAGTCTGCCTGTCAGATGGGAAACAACAGACCAGCGTCTTCCCAGAGAGTTACAGCAGGGAGAGAGAGACATCATTATCATCTGCACTTTCTGCAATTCTCTTCTGTGGCTCACGACTACTCCTTGTTCCACCTGCTTGTTGGAATACCCTCAGGCTAAAGATCCAGTAAAATGTCAAGCAAAGAAAAAGCTGCAATTATCTGTTCACAGACTTCCCGCTTCAGATCTTTATTTCTGTCGTTATTTCACGCTATGCAAGTACTCTTTTCTTCAGGAAGCTGACGTGCTGTGCCTGTCACCCAGGAAAAGGCCACAGAGATGTGGGTTTCCTTTGTGTGCAGTTTGCATGTTCTGCTTTCTACCTGGTGCTGGAACTGTTTCACACATGCAGTTAGAATCTGTAAATCATGCATCATTCAGGATGGTGTATGCAGAGCAGACCAGCTCCCAGTACTGAAGTGTTGGTAATGGGTATCCTAATGAATAAATGAAAGCACATACTAGCCTTTTCATATCCAGTAGTGTTCAAAATAATAGCAGTCCAATGTGACTAACCAGATTAATCCAGGTTTTTAATATATTTTTTATTGCTACATGGCAAACAAGGTACCAGTAGGTGCAGTAGATTCTCAGAAAACCAACAAGACCCAGCATTCATGATTTGCAGCTCTTAAGGCTGTGCAATCAGGCAATTACTTGAAAGGGGGGTGTTCAAAAAAATAGCAGTGTCTGCCGTTGACTTTACAAACACAAAACTATTTTGTACAAACTTTTTTGTTTCTAGGATTTAGCAATCCTGTGATCACTAAACTAATATTTAGTTGTATGACCAGAGTTTTTTATAACTGCTTCACATCTGTGTGGCATGGAGTCAACCAACTTGTGGCACCTTTCAGCTGTTATTCCACTCCAAGATTCTTTAACAACATTCCACAATTCGTTTACATTTCTTGGTTTTGCTTCAGAAACAGCATTTTTGATGTCACCCAACAAGTTCTCAATTGGATTAAGGTCCGGGGATTGGGCTGGCCACTCCATAACATCATTGGGCCTCATTCACGAACCGTTCTTAAGAACAAATTTTTGTTCTTAAGTCCTACTTACGAAGATTTTACAGAGATTGTGGCATTCATGAATTTTTTTCTTATCCAGGATTTTTCTTCGGTAAGAACAAATCCTACGAACACTCAGGAGTACTCTTAAGCACATTTCAGTGCTGACATGTTGGCATGGTTGTGTTGTCTTCTTTTGTTAAGTTCAATAAAATACATTACAGTGACATTTCCATCATATTTATGTATTTATTTATTTATTCATTTCTTTTTTTTTCATTTTAATTAAATTAAATGTGTCAAAGCTTTAACATGAATCAAGTAAATTGGAAATCATGCCGTCCATTAGTGATACCACCCTATTTATAGGTGGCATTTCTCCACGACCTACAAAACAATGGCATATATATTGCTGCTGCAGGAGGGCTCTGTCCGTTCTGGTTCTGTTGCAAGTTGGCTCTGCGGGACTTGATCTGTGATAAAAAAAAAATTAAAAAAAATCAAGCCAAGGTTGCAACCCCTCAGTCCACAACCTCTGGACACAAACTCGCCACGGGCCCCTGCCTACACGCGCAAAGTGTGCGCGCAAAGGTGATTTTCCCATTACGCACATAACAACACCGGCCAACACACAACCACACAAAATAACTGTCATTTTAGGTCTGTTTTGTTTGGCACAGCCTTAAGAGCGTGCATATCACGTTGCTGGGTCTTGTTGGTTTTCTGAGAATCTACTGCACCTACTGGTACCTTATTTTCCATGTAGCAATAAACAATATACTAAAAACCTGGATTAATCTGGTTAGTCACATTGGACTGCTATTATTTTTGAACACTACTGTATAAGCAGGCTGGGGAAACACACAGCTTTTATAATAATGTTATTATCCAGATGGGTCTGAGAGATTATGACAAACTGGGTCTCATTCAAGAACCACTTGAACAAACTAGGTTGTTCTTAAGCGGCACATAGAAGTCATTTAAAATTTAGAGATTTAGATGTCATATGTCATATGAATCATGTCAGCATGGTCTTACCCCTTACTTGTCAGATACCAATACTTTGTCGCAGCTCTCACAGTCTGATACCACTCACGACCCGACCTCGGATAGGTGGATAAAAACAGATGGACCGATTGAATCTTTTGATGAGGTACTCTGGATTTCTGGGCCCGTTTTGTCTTATTCCTGTGGATAACTGCTCCAATGTTGATAACATCTCTCTAGCGAAGAAAAGAAAGTTTGATACACACCAGGAATCCAAAAATTGTCAATAGCAAACAGTGCAGATGGCTGTCAGACTCAAAGCGGTGAGCATTTCTTTTTAGACTACTTTTTCTTCAATGGGGTTATATATTACATAGTGAGAAATCCATGGTGCAAGAGGCAGAGACATCTTCCTGGCCTTACATTAGTCTAAATTGACAAAAGTGCAGGGCAGTTACTGCATAAGGCATGTAGCCAAAGCTGAATGCTGTGAGTCCGTACTTGAAGTAATCAATATTGTGGGAAAAAGTCAGTATAACAAAGAAGTAATTGCAGCACTTCACTACCAAAAAAAACCTTTCTTAGTATCATAAAATGCTGATACTTAAGTAACCAACGGTGGATTTTCCTTCATATATTGACTCATTGAGGATACATTTTCATCAAACATATTATTGTGCTTTCTCAGATATTCTCATAAGCCCTTTAAATGCCGACAAAAGGACTGTGTCCGTCACATTTTAGCTTTCAACAACAGCCAAAACCCATCAACCCTCTTCCACTAGGTCCCTCTGAACCATGATTAGAGTCCCTGTCCCTCTTTGAAAACGGCTTTTATTGGAGATATCAAAGCATCGGTGCTCAAATATTCAAGGATGCCATAGTTCAGGTGTCGCCAAGATTTTTGTCGGAGATAATGAAATACTATTTGTGATTAGTCATGAGAGGAGAGCTGGTAGCTGTTTTTTGCTGCCATAAATAGGTATGCCAATGAGGAGGTGTAAAGTGGATTAAGCTCGCTGTGCTGATACTGCTATATGTGTCGAGCCATTTCATGTCTGAGAAAGTACAGACACTATGGGACTGATTCTTTCGTCACACCTTTGCTAATGCATCTCTTAATGTACATGTACATGTGGCTATATAACATGAAGAACACAAGCATAGTGAACCCATTGTAGTCTGGTCTTTGAAGCAGGTTAGCCTGCTATACATTATGTTCATACTGATTATTATTCTCATCATAGTGTACACACACCGGCAGTAGCCCCCGTGGCCCTTTCAAAATTTCCCCAGAGGAAATTTTCTAGTTATTATATACCGTCTAGTCAATATAGCATTGTTGCCATTAAGCATTGTTGCCATTATATCACCAGTTTAATTATTATTACCATCATCTTGTTAACCATCCTACCAACTGATGTTCTTTTTTCAACTTCTTAAGTGTCCTTGTTCTATTCTGTGTTTTTTTTCTACTGTTGTTTTATCTATCTATCTATCTAATAATTATAATGAGGATACTTGGCTTAAGATAGATATTATTTTTAGTGTCTGTTAAATTGGCTGTATCGAATATAAGAAGGGATTTTATTTGTGTTGAAAATGCCTTAATTTGTTTGGAAAGCTATCTTTTTGTCATGCTTGTCAGAGCTTTATGTTCAGCAGACCATATGGAATATTTAAAAGCACAAACTCGCTTATTTCAGCTGAACTAAAGTGCATGGAATACATCATGAAATGTCAACTTAATGCGACAGTAATTGCTTAGTGTCGCCTTCACTTTGACTTTGATGTGACATGTTTTTACCGTGATGGAGAGATTGTGGCAAGGGTGAATGGTGCACATTTATGTGAATTCAGCTCTCTGATGTCTTTGTCAGATTTTGAAGGTGGTAAGTGTCAGACTTCTTATTGTTTCTGTATGCTTTTTGCACATAGATTTAACACTTGAGTAGTCCAAACTTCAGTTGTGAAATATTTAATTTAGATTATATATATACATTTCTATTTATAAATCTACCTGTAGATGTGAATCTCACTTGGTGGCACTGATCATTTTTTTCTCAGATTTTGGTACTATCTATCAAAAGCTGCAATACCAGAACTTTAATTTGCTCTTTGAAATGTCATTATACAATGAACTCCAAAATAAAGTGATAGAAGCTTGATTTATCCTGAATAAGGCATTCATTCAGACCACCATCACCCAAGAAAACGTCCAGGGGACAGCTGACTCCATAGTGTCTTTTAGTCCCACCCTATGCCAAACAAGACTTTTTTAATCAACTAAAAGAAGAAGACACACTCCAGAAAAGTCAATCAAAAGTTATCTCTGCCCTAAAGCATACTATTACATATATATTACATATTTATTGTGAAATTGAACCATATTTTACAAAACAAAGACAATGCTGTATTCAAGAAGTCTAGAAACTTGCTATTGAGATAATTAACTCATTAGTAGAATATTAGGTAATAAATCAAGTGAGAAGAAGGGTAGTTTTTTTTCATAGACTTCTATACAATTTAACTTGTTTTTTTTCCCACCAGTGGAGTCCCCCCCTGCTGGCCACTCTAAAGAATGCAGGTTTAAGGCACTTTGCATTGGCTTATCTTTTCAGGCTTGGTGTTTGCCACTTGATTACGGCCCATCTTGACGTTTGTTGTTACGTAACAGCCTCTTGTGGTGTAGTAATTATGATGGAGCAAAGGAGGGATCAGGGGTCCAGGGAGGAAGGTGGTGTTGGTTGGTCGGGTGGTTGATACAAGAACTGGACTTCAATGCAGTAGACCAGGGATGGGCAACTTAAATACTGGAGGGGGCCACAATTTTTCATGGACACTACCACAGGGCCACATATAGGACCGTGCACTTAACCAGATATGATGAAACTGCAATTTTAAATATGTTTACAGTGCAGTAACTTAACATATTTCATGCTCAAATGCATGTATAACAGTATAAATAGGAATACAAAAGATTTGACGTAAATAAAAAATAACCACTTATTGTGATTTTTTTTTCAGTGCAAGAACAGCAGACCAACATTAATTGCAAGGAGTAATTCTGTGCATTTTTACACTGCACTTTTAAGCTCAAATGAATGTAGTTGTACTGAGGGCTACTTCAAGTGAGGGTGCGGACCGTATGTGGCCCCCGAGCCTCCAGTTGCCCATCCCTGCAGTAAATGGTAAATGGACCTGCACTTATATAGCGCTTTTCTAGTCGCTTTGCGACCACTCAAAGCGCTTTACACTACAGACTGACTCATTCACCCATTCACACACACATTCATAATGGTGGCAGAGGTCCCACCTGCCACCATTGGGAATTCATTCACACACCGATGAACGCAGCACATCGGGAGCAATTTGGGGTTCAGTATCTTGCTCAAGGATACTTCGACATGTAGGCTGCGACGGTCAGGGATCGAACCACCAACCCTTCGGTTGGGGGCCAACCAACTCTACCAACTGAGCCACAGCCGCCCCGAAGTAGACCATAGTTTGTGACAAAAAGTCAATGTTGAGTTGTTGAGTAGCCATTGATTATGTTACTCGGTTGAGTGATGTCACATAACGTAACAACGTCACACACTTATCTTAACCCAAACCATGATCTTTCCTCAGCCTAAACAAGTAGGCGTGACTGTGAACGATGGTACAACCATTTCACAATGTTTAATAAGCAGTTTTATGTGTCATTTGAGAGTTATTGGCAAGGAACCTATTCTGTTGCATAGGAATGAAGATGTGTTGCATTTATTATGACCCAGTTCACTCAGCTGTGGACGAAGCTTTACGAAGGAATAGCACACATACACACACACAACCAGACCACACAGATTCCTTCTCTTAACTTGCAAAAAAGAAGTTGGTCAAAAGTTAGATGTGCTTCTGTAGGTCAGACATAAAGTGCTGAGATGACAAGTCTCCCATCCATTAGCGGACATGTCTGCTTCTATCTTGTCAACCACGACTGCCATTTACCAGATTTGGGTCTTTACTTTAGTGCAGCATCTTCCTTCCAACAACAACTTACTCTATATAAGTCTGACACTGAGGGAAATTAATTTGGCTTACAAAAGAGTTTTCATTCAGGAAATATGTACTGTATAAAAATCTAATTACCCTTATTCTACTATTGTGTGATTATCCTGTAGATAAAAAGACAGTTATTTGATAACTACACAGAGACATAGGATAAAAGAAAAAAGACATGGTATTCTTTCTCACCTCCCACATACCCCATAGATGTTAAGTGATGGTACATGCTTTTAGATCATTCTGTTCGGCTCCACTGCGAAGTGTCATTTTCTCATATCTTTTTATAACATTAACGGTGTCTAGACAGGTCTGTCAGCAAGACATTTAGGACAGCTAACAAAGCTTCAGCTGTCAGTCTCCTCTTAATGGCTGTCCAAAATGTCACATTTTTCTGTGTTCGTTGTGTAACCTCGACTGAACTATATAATATAATAGCATGCATGCTGGCAATACATCAGTCAGTAAAAGAACAGTCACCTCAAAACCTCCTCCCCAAAAAACTGTCATTATGCACTTGTTCTATTGTCCATCATAATGTCTTTGAGGTTGACATGAACATACAATTTGGAAGAGCTCCTGTACTATAGCTCTACGGTTTGCTGTCTGGACCTCTGAAAACGGCATTAAATCACATCAATTGCCCTTTCAGAAGGGTCATTAAAGACTTATAATGAAAGTCACAGACCCAAATGTCTTTATTTATCTAGTTCCAGTTACGATATGTAGACTTTTTTTGGGATGGCCGATCTGGAAACTAATTTGCCATTTTTTTCGTTTCTGGATAACAGACATGCGGGCCAAAAACTTCATCTTTCATGGTTTCGCTGATCATTGTTTGCAGGCCAACAAGTGCGAGAATGCAGTTACAGTTGAGAGTCCAAAGTCCAACCTCTAGAAACAGAAACCTCCATAAGAATACAGATAAATCTAAAAAGTCTGAAACATTGTCAGACAAAAGTTGATGAGTTCAAAGATTGTATCCCGGCCAATGCGTTCTGCCTCTTTTCCTCTCCACATGGAGACCCAGTGGTCGCATTACCCAAACATTTTGATCTCATGATCTCGATCTCATGTGCAAAACCTTGTTATCGGGCTGGTTGAAGTGCTGTTGGAACACAGTTGTGATATTCAGAGCTCCACACTGTAATGTTACTGTGGGCTCTCTGTCTGATTATCTAGCTACCGTTAGCTAGTAGCGTACCATAGCAAAATGTTTCGACAGCAAGTTTTTTTTTAAAAGCACAGCTATTGTGATGGCGTTGATAAACAAGGTGGAAAAATTAGGGATTGGTGCCGTGGACGATGGAGGACAAGCTTGTTTCATATCTTTCCTGTTTATTATCTTTTAGGCATTGTGGTGTTGACATTAATAGAGTGATCAAACGGTCGCTGTCTCTGTTCATCTTTTCTCTCCGATCCCTTACAACCGAACGATGTAGGCCTGTAAGATTTTTCTTTATATTCAAAATACAAAATGACGGACAGCAAAAAGGTCCAACACAAACAACCAAAACCTGATCAAGCATTATTGGTCAGTACTACTCAAGACTACAAATGGAAACCAAAATGTTTCCAATCCAAAAATATTGTCCCTATCCTTACATATTCATAAATTTATAAGCAGATATTTAGGTATAGAGATCTAGCGATGGTGAGATAGGTCCTTCCGCTTTTGTCCAGATGGACTATCTTGACAACTATGTGATTGATTGCTTGTCTAAAGCAACCTTTTACAGACATTCATGGCCCTGGGAGGATGAACCCTAAGGATTTAAGCCATCATCTAACTCCATTCCAATACTGTCTCTTGGCTTGAGATTAAGTTCAACATTTTGTAATTGTTTAAATATAGGAAAAGACCACATGTTGCAGGACGGAGAGGTACAAAAGATCCTTCGCTCCTAGAGCCATCAGGTTCTCTCATTCTAACAGAGATTCTACAAGACTAACTGAATTTCCCCTCGGGGATAAATAAATTAATTTTGATTTGATTTGATTTTGACATGTATTCACGTCTCTCCTGACAGGCATTCATAGTGTTGCACTTGTTTGTGGCTTAAAGAGAAGTTCAAGAAGTTCAGGAGGAAGGGAACATGCAGTCCAACATTATGGCACAGACTTTGTTGGCTTTTGTTTACTTTATTTTTCTGATTTGCCTGGTAGGGGGGGAGCTATGCCTGGGTACATTTTGTCGATTTTTAAATCAATTTTCTGCTTTCATGTACCTGAATCAAGTCTGTATTTTTTGTTGTTGGGCATTTTTTAAAATTGAATTCTGAAAAAGCTGTTCTGCTCTGTCTTTTGTCTCTGTATATTCGCTGTTTTGTCCTGTGAAAATGGAACCCATCTCTCGCTCTTTCTCTCCCCCTTTTTCTTGTAATAGGCTCATATCTTCCTCTCTCTCTCTGCTCCCTCTCTCTTTGGAGAGTCTGAATAAAGCAGCTAATGGTGCATGGAAATGGTGGCACCACAGTCACGCCTATAGACAGACTCTTTCCCTGTTATGTGTTGCAGTATGTAAGTGAAAATACACATTTACAAGGATGAGAGAAAGTCATTCTTTCACTCATCTCATTAATTTATTCTAAGGCATTGTGAAAGCGAAATGACAAATATGTGAAGTGCAAAAAAAAAAAAAGATAAAAGACTGTTACACAACAGTATGCCAGTGGTGTGTTATCTTTTCGAATATTTCATATCTGGTTTAGTTAGCTTGTCAGAGGGGTTTCAGTTTGTCTCTACAGGATTGCATTTTATTAATGATTTGAGGAAATGCTGCTGCTGCTAATGATGGATGTGATCATGATGGTAATGATGATATTGTGTCTGTCTTGTCCTCAGGTGTACATCCGTATCCTGGACAACGAGTGGAACGTGTACAGGCGTTACACTGAGTTCAGGGAGCTCCACAACCACCTGAGGACCCAGTTTCCACAGGTGGACACCTTCAGCTTCCCACCCAAGAAAGCCATAGGGAACAAGGTGAGCTGCAAGTACACTGCAAAAAAAGAAAAGTTAGGTGAACTCAAAATTTCAAGGCAACAAACCTCGATAAAATTTCAAGTTGGAACTAAATATTTTAAGTTTTGTTTTTGAGTTTGCTCAACTCTGAATTCAGATTTTTGTCAACTCAACACGATTGTAACGCTGCTATGAAATGTCAGCTAATGTTGCTACCACAATTTTGAGTTAGCATTGATACGCTAATGGCTACTCTTGTAGCTGTAACAAGCAGCGCCGCTAGCATCAGTTAGCCGCTAGCATCAGTTAGCCGCTAGCGTCAGTTAGCTGCTAGCTTTCGCTAATGAGCAAATTTCACTGCTTTCCAGCATTTCACAACAAACAAATACAAGTTAGCAGAACTATTGTCCCTTGTTGTGAACCCCAACTTAAAGATATAAGTAACAACAACTCACCAACTTGTTTTTGAGCAGACAACTGGCTTCATTTGTTGTGCTAACTTACATTATTGCCCTAAATGTCAATAATTTATATTTCCAAATTTTACCAACTTAAATCACTGTTTTAGGCCAAAAAATACAAGTTGGCTTTTTTGCAGTGTAACCATGTCCTTTTCTCTATGACTCCGCTGTGAAAAAACAACGCATTCCCGTAATTTGGTGGTAAACTGCCGATGCTGCAACTACTCTAAACCAAAACCAATGTTTGTTTTTTTTCTCCAAACTGCAATGTGAACAATGTTGGTTCTGGTGCAATTGAGTTACTTTCAGAAGCTTTGCAATCCAACACTTTGGTGTTTTGGGGACTAGAGATATATCCAACACTTACTATATTCCAGTTTTTATCAATTGAATGTTCAAAATGTTCATTTTTAGTATTGGCTGTTGACCAATCAGACCAATCAAAATCATTTTATAATGTTTGAAGCGTTAATGCAGCCAACAGAAGTAAAAGGCTAACCTTATGCTATCGCGAACTACACCGCGGTCGCATGACTTTTACGTCTCTACCGTTAGCTTCAGACGCTCTCCAAAAAGCTAACGGTAGAGTTGACAAGCTAGCAAATAAGTAGCCTAATAAATTGTTTAGTAACATAATTTACAATCTACGAGAGCTCTGGAAAACACGACTGTAAGAGGGAATAGCGAGAGAGTTCCTGTAAAAACTCAAAAGTGTGTGAATTTACTAGCAGAACTTATTTCGAACAACAAAATGCAAACATCTCTTAAGCTTGTGTTAATTACAGACCTTATTTCAGCCATCTAACCACCAACCCATTCAAAATCCTCATTCAGTTTGAGAGATAAGACCCTGTGTGTGACGCTCTCTGCCTGTCTCTACACAACTCTCATAATGCCTTCTGGCCCACCACCCACAGGATTAGAGAAGGGTCCCCACTGTTTTTGTTTTACTATTACTGTTGTTGACTATTCGCGCTGCTACCACCGTTAGCTGCTAGCCACCGGCTCAGCTACTGCCACATTGAGAGCCTTATTGAAGCACTCAGCATGCTCTGAATTCTCTGTACAGCCACTTTAAAAATAAATCATAACTTTAACTAGAACCCCTATCTGCGCTAGTTTGACACATGGACAAATCCAGAGGTTGAAAGACAAGCTTTACATACGTAGTTACTAAACTATCCATTCAGGGGAGCGCTTTTAGTGAATGGTTGTTTGTACTTTAAAAAATAAAAAAAACATCCCCACGTGACTTTTTACCAGTTATCATTAAAAGCCTGTTAAGCTGGTAAACCCTGTTTAATCAACACCTTTACCGTGCCAGCATTTTATCACTCCTCTGCTTTCATCATCTTTTTGCTGACAGCAAACCTCACTCTTCATCTACAGGGGACCAACACCCCTCCAGGTCCCCATAGCTCACTTACCTCTCCTCCTCTCTCCCTCCTTTTCATCCTGTTCTCCTCTGTCTCCCTCCAACCTTTGGGAAATAATTTGTTTCCGACCCCGATTTTTTTTGGCTGCTTGGATTTGACGCCTGTGGTCCGACTCCCCCTCCACCTTCAAAGACACTGCGTTTTCACGGCTAGAAACTGGACTGAACGCTCATGTGCATGGGCTGCAGAAGAGGTTGAAGTGTGTGTGTGTGTGTGTGTGTATGTGTGTGTGTGTGTGTGTGTGTTCTTGTACTTCCTACATAGTGAGGACCGGAACACTTTTTTAACCAACAGAGTGAGGACATTTTTGCAAAGTGAGGACATTTCGGCCGGTCCTCACTTGTTTAAAGGATTTTTTGAGATTTAAGGCTTTGTTTTAAGGCTTAAAGGTTACAAAAAAATGACAACTAACTGAAACTGTATTTTGCAGTTACAAAACTTACTAAAACTAACTAAAATTATAGTGGAAATGTCCTTAGTTTTCGTCTTTGTCAATTTTTTTCATACATAATGAAGATGTAAAGGAAATAAAGGCAATTTTTTTAAACTCCCACCCAACAAATACCCCATTACAAAAACACTAAAACTAATAAAAACTAAACTAAAACTAAAGCATTTTCACTCTAAAACTCACTCTAAAAACTAATTAAAACTAACTGAATTTGAAAACAAAAATTCACAACCCAATTAAAACTAAAACTAATGAAAAATCCCAAACTATTAAAACCTTGCAAGGGAATTCACTATTACAATGAGGGACCTCACAAAGATAGAAGTACAAGAATGTGTGTGTGTGTGTGTGTGTGTGTGTGTGTGTGTGTGTGTGTGTGTGTGTGGTGG
Source organism: Centropristis striata (assembly GCF_030273125.1). Lineage (NCBI taxonomy): Eukaryota > Metazoa > Chordata > Actinopteri > Perciformes > Serranidae > Centropristis > Centropristis striata. The sequence goes on from NC_081537.1 coordinate 8,041,734, forward strand.
ATCATGTGAAAAAGCAAGTGTCCATCAAAGACCTAGACAGTCTGTGTCATTGTGTCCTCCAACGCTCTCTGAAAGCCCATTACGCTGCAGGTTTGCGTGAATTATTGGTTTTCACCATCTCCAGGAAGTCAGCCATCACTGCGGGGAAAGCAGCCCCGGTTTTGCTGCTCTCTGACCACATTTTTAAAGCAGGAGAACCGCACGCTGCTGGAACACCCAACACAATCTAAACCTTTGCCTCGGACTTCCTGTATCAGAGTAACTTAACACCAAACATTGTTTTCCTGACCTTCCTGCAGTCATGTGGAGGTTAACCCCGGGTGTAGTCAGAACGCCCTGATGTCGCAGTTGGTGCGGTCAAAGGTGCAGCAGATTTCAACTTTCAACCAGAAGAATTTGGTGATTTTTTTAATGTCACAGTGGCAATTCAGTCTTTCAGTATAAAAGGCATAAATAACTAGAAAATTTCCTCTGGGGAAATTCTGAAAGGGCCATGGGGGCTACTGCCGGTATGTGTACACTATGATGAGATTCTTCAGAGATTTCAAACTATGCCCTTTAACCTCAAAATGTGTGTGTGTGTGTGTGTGTGTGTGTGTGTGTGAGTGAGTGTGTGAGTGAGTGTTTGAAGCATGTGTATGCATGTTTGAGGAGTGTGTGTGCTTACGCGCATGTGTGTGTATCTGTAACTGGAATCACATCAAAGATCAAAGCAATCAACAGAATTAACTGACACCACCTGTTAACGAAAGAGTGACAGCAGCCAGAGGTGGACTGGAATTTCTGGCCTCAAACAGAAAGCATTTTTGGCAAAACCATAATACCTATCATTGATCCGACTTCACTTTAAGCGTCCCAAGTTCTTCCTGAACGTCTACATATGTTTTTTTTTAGAAAAATGAAAAAATAGCTTTGTTAGAGCGATCTACAAAAACTGTTAAATGTCCCTTTTTCTGAGATCTTCCTGCGTTTTTAATATGGGAGCCAATGAGGCTGTTGGTGCGTGTTGGTGGTGCATCTGTGCGTCCTACGCCCAAACTATAACTCTGACAGCTTTACCAGAGGATTGTGAGGGAGAAGACAAATTATATATGACCTATCAAAACGTGGATTAATACACCGATACACAAGACTTGTGTCTACTGTTTAAAGTTAAATGGACTGGTCCCTACAGCTATTGCTGTATGGGACCAGTGCTCGGTGCGATTGCCCCGTGGCCCTAATTAATAGAAGTTGTCAGACACCAGCCTCCTTCTATTCAGTATAACTGAGCTGAATAACTAACTCTGTATTTTCTTCAAAATTCAATTATTTTCTTCGTGCTTTTCTCTTTCATTTTCATTTCATTTTCTTTTTTATACACAAATTACCTTTACCTCCATTTGCCATCATGTTATTTTAAGTCTTTTTATTTTCATTGGGATCATATTTATAAGCCTCTTGAGGTCTCTCCCTCACCCACACACTTTGTGTTTGCTTTTTCTTTCTTCTTCCAGAGGCCCATTTTACAGTTTTTTATTATTAGCGAGCACTGCTCATATTCGGCATGTTTCACAACATTATTGTTTCTCACAAATTCAGAAACATTTGCGGGACCAACAGGGCTCTTACATTCTACAAGTATCCTACAAGTATGGCTTTTCATTGGTGCAATGTGTCAAAACGAGCAACCAGAAATCATCTCATGTGGCAAAAAAAAAGTTTGTATGCTGCTAATTTGATGAAAGTAAGCTGCAAATCTTTGACCTTAAGCATACAGTATACTTGTATTGTTATTGTTGTATAGTTGTCTCATGTTAGCTTCATTATAACAATGGCCAATGGCATCATTTTCCCTTTAACCCCTCTAGTTGCTCTAACTTCCAGGGAAACACATGATGCTTCATTTTTCATTAATTGCTGGAGTTTTGCAACACAGTAATCCAGTAGAGACACAATTTATTAACATATTTCCTTATTAGTCCCATAACAGAAAATTTAACCTCTTATAACCCAGTTATAAAGACATAAGAAAATTGAAATATATTATTGTATTTTTATAACCTTTACTTGCGAACTCTACTGTCCTCTCCTCCCTGCTCTGTGTAAATGGTCTGCAGTTTGTTTGATTTTTTGGTAATATTTGTCACATGACTGTTCATCTCAGAATGTTATGCTTTTAAAAAATATGTGGTTACTCCAAACGGTTTATCTTTGACGACATTTTAAATGAGATGCAAAATAAAGTGATTTTGACAGAAATATCACAATGTTAAGCTTTATTTTGGTCACAGAAACATTCATAAAACCTATGATACGTTCAAGGTCTGTCAAAGTTCAAATTTTGACAATAATGTCTGCTTTTACAGTGTCTTTCTACAATTCAGTGTTTATTTACGACAACCAAGTTTATCAGTCAGATCATTAAATATGTAAGTAGATCAAAAAGAGTTGAAAATCATTTTGCATTTTTTTTTTTTAAGAGAGAATCTGTGTTGTAGTATCATATGGAGACAGTAAAGAAAAGACACGATTGACTATCAGTTGCAGAAATGTTAGGCAAGCACTCAAATGTTTCGGCTGGTATTTTCTCTCTGCTTTCTCATAAAAAAAACTGCCTGGACAAAAAATAACACATTTTTGTACAGAGGTCTGTTCCACTGACAAACATACATTCAAATTGGAAGACAAATCTCCTGAAGGTGATGCTGCAGGAACCATCTAAAGATCAATATTTTGAAAATGAATCAGCTTTACAACCTTCAACAAGGTGTAGACTGGGTCGAGGAGAGTCTTTCATACACTGCAGACTAGTGGGTGATGAAGTCCTTCGAGCTGTAAAATTAATTAAACGTAATAATTTCATCACATTTCTAAAACTAGCTGCTAAAGCAACAGAAGTTCTGGAGAAACTTTGCCAACAAAAAACAGAACTCAAGGCCTTTGGGCCAGACTGAAATGAAATGAGGGAGCAGGTGGAGGGCTTTAAAGCTCAAAGATTTGATAAGTACCAGATTGGTGAAGTATGTGTGTGCGTACGTCGAGTGTGTGTGCATGCAAAACATGAATTTCTCTGTGAAAGCTGAAGTTGCACAGCATAAAATAACGGTTATACTGTGTGTGTGTGTGTGTGTGTGTGTGTGTGTGTGTGTGTGTGTGTGTGTGTGTGTGTGTGTGTGTGTGTGTGTGTGTGTGTGTGTGTGTGTGTGTGTTCTTGTACTTCCTACATTGTGAGGACCGGAAAACGTTTTTAACTAACAGAGTGAGGACATTTTTGCAAAGTGAGGACGTTTTGCCAGTCTTCACTTCTTTAAAACTGCAACTAATAAAAACTAAACTAAAACTAAAGCATTTCAAAAAATAAATACTAAACTAAAACTAGCAAAGTCACTCTAAAAACGAACTAAAACTAACTGGATTTCAAAACAAAAATTCATAACAAAATTAAAACTAAAACTAATGAATTTCAAAACTATTATAACCTTGCAAGGGAATTCACTGTTCCAATGAGGGTCCTCACAAAGATAGAAGTACAAGAATGTGTGTGTGTGTGTGTGTGTGTGTGTGTGTGTACGTACAACTATTTTTTATACCTCAGAAGTAAGTCTCTGCAGCATGGAGTGTGTATTTTGTATATTCAGGTGTGTTTATCGTGTGTGGGTGTGTTGCTTTTAGTAATCAGTAGGCCTGCCGTGCTGAGTTTCCCTGTTATTTCAATCCAGTCAGTGTTTGTTTCTGGCTCTCTAGGAGCAGTTTGGAGTGTCTGCAGCAGCAAAGACTTTTTCCTTCAGGTGAAGTGTGGAGCAGTGCTGCTGTGGAGAGCCGAGCGTGGCGGGAAACAAACGGAGAGGCTGAAATTTTAAATAGGCTTTTTATCTGAGCTAATTTGGCTGATTTCAAACAATACTAGTAGTGTTGTTTTAAAGATAAGGAAATTATATTAAATGGATGGTCAGTGGTTTGATTTCGTTAGCATGGCAGCCTACAAGTCAAAGTATCCTTGAGCAAGATACTGAACCCAAAATTGCTCCTGATGATCATTCATCTGTGCGTTTATAAATTGGTGATGGTGGCAGGTACCCTCTGCCACCAGTATGAATGTGTGTGTGAATGGGTGTATTCTGTCCTCACAATTGCGTATCTGAGCAATGCTAGACAGATAGGGAACAAACACTCCAATAAACCTTGTACCTCAAAAGGTGTGGCTTTTCTGAAGTTTCTTTGTAAAACTGAAACATACAATACAAACAAATACAGCACTTTTCTGTGTACATTGCATAGCATAAACAAACACAACAACAATTTAAACATGTACAGCTATCAAATGCTACTTTCTTATTGTGAACGAAACAATCACTTTTTAACTCTCCAGACTTCTAACAACATATCTAAAGGTTTAACATATGACCAGCACCAGAAAAAGCACAAATATTTTGTATACTTACGGACAAATCAACTCCAAGGCTAAAACGTAAGGGAATACTGTTTGCATGCGCACTCTAGCTCTGCTTTTTATCCAACTGAAAACACATGGCTTAAAAGTGAAACTTAAGGAAAACAAAACTTAAGAAACCTAACACTACCAAATTTGTCCACTAGGTGGTAACAACTGGATAAATCACTGAACAGAGGTCAGCACAGGGTGAATGAGCACCGTCTGTAGTGTAAAGCGTTTTGAGTGGTCGCTTAGACTTGGATCGCTATCCAAGTGCAGTCGATTTACCATTTACCGTGACACTAGTCATAGCTAGCTAGCTTGGTTTGCAAAGTGCATCCCTAATTCACATTACATGTGATATTAATTCAGATGCTAATTTTGGCACATGAAAAAAGGCCTCAAACAAAATGTCCTTTTTGGACCAGATGAACTGCTGTGTCATATTTTCTCTCCTTGTCTTTTAGTACAACCGATTGTTAAAATTTACTTCCATGAACTGAAAACACACTGTGAAAGTGTCAAGGTTCTTACAAAAGCACAGTGTACAATGGTGGTGACTTACCAATCATGAGATAACCCTAACCCACCATAAAATATACCGATTGAATATTTATTTTACTCTTTATAGGACTATAATTTAGTGTCAATTTCTCACAGACTTCTTTTTGCGGCCAGTGGAGTCGCCCACTGCTGGTTATTAGAAAAGAATACAGGTTTAAGGCCTCACTTTTCTGCCTCAGTCTTCCCTTCACCCAGAGCAAGTACTCTACCTTGTACCGTATCTCAGCTGAAAAATAACTCAAGTGCAGTTAGCTTGGTGTCTTCAAAAGAGGGCCTGGTGTTTTCTGCTGGAAAAACCAAAAATAACGCTTGGTGGACACAGGCACAGTCCACAACTCTCACAGACACCCAGGTGGAAGATGTGAGACAGCCTATAAGATGATCAAAACAGTCAAAAACTCCTTTGTAAAAACCTTTACAATGTTGATAAATTTGTGAAAATAGAAAAATACACTAAAATGCACTATAGCAGACCTAGATAGTAAACCTGTAATTATATATAATTCAGGTGTAATAGGTTAAGAGTGAAACTGTTCTGGTCTGAGGCATGAAACTCCAGGCTGAAAATGACTCCTATTCTGGCCCTGGCACTTACTGTAATGTGCATAATATTCCCTAATATATGATGCATTTATTTACCTCCAGCATCAAAATGACACAACCTGTTTTGATGCAAGATGTTGCTATGTTGCATCCTATCTCCCAGTCCTTGTATTTCTGTTTTTGTCTCCCTCGCTGTTCATGTGCATTTGTATCGTTTTCTCATCTCTGTCTCCTTGTATTGCTACAATCCGTCTTTAGCCTCTTTCCTGCTTTCATCCATTACAAAGTGACAGTTATTCTACAGTTTTGCAAATCCGGAGCTGATTTTGATGCACATGCATACACACAGGGCCTCTCTGTGCGGCTAATGATGGAGAAATGTAAATGCCAGGAGTGATGCGAGAGGGAGAGACCTTCAAAAGCCTTTAAACAGCACCGTGAATATCTGCTGTGCTGTGGTTCGCTCAGGAAAGGATGAAACATGTGAACCGTCAGTGGAGATCAGGGACTAGAGGAAGAGCATGCACACACACCACTTAGTAACTACATTACATGCTAAGCACACTCTCGGTTTCACCACACAAAATGACTGACAGCTCAGAGGGAAACACAGCTGTAGTTGTCAAAGAGCAGATTTAAGACATTAGAAATCTTATGGAGAAATGTGGTATACATACCTATCACATGTAACAGGTAACACATGTGTGAGATTATCTGTGCTAACACCTAGCTGACTTCCCTGTGATTGGACTGTTGAGCTCATCTTCTGCCTTTTGTGGTGTCAGGACTCATCACTACTGTATCACAGGAAGCACAGAGGTGTTACCCAGATGTTAAGAATCACATGTTACATCTGATGAGACAGAAATTTTAACTTATGCGTAGATATGTGTGTAATAGAGCAATGAAAAACTAGTGGAATGTCCGTATTAATATCCTACATGAATGTGAATTAGAGTACATCTTCCTAACCTGAAACTAAAAGGTTATTGTAAACTGGCGATCCCCTCGGATCTCTGTGTAGCTGACAGATCTGTGTAGACCATCAGAACAAAAACCTCGACCTCACCGACTGTATATTAATAATATCCAAACAAATATCCCTGTCAGTACACTGCAAAAAAAGAAAAGTTGGGTGAACTCAAAATTTCAAGGCAACAAACTTCGATAAAATTTTAAGTTGTACAATCAAACTTAATATTTTAAGTTTTGTTTTTGAGTTTGCTCAACTCTGAATTCAGATTTTTGAACTTATAATTTTACATTGTAATAACTTTTAATCCTTTCTTCTGCTAACTTCTGCAATGTGCTGAATTGGCACGATTGTAACACTGCTATGAAATGTTAGCTAATGTTGCGACCACAATTTTGAGTTAGCATTGATACGCTAATTGCTACTCTTGTAGCTGTAACAAGCAGCGCCGCTAGCATCAGTTAGCCGCTAGCTTTCGCTAATGACGAATTTCACCTCTTTCCCACATTTCACAACAAAGGAATAAGAGTTAGCAGAACTATTGTCCCTTGTTGTGAACCCCAACTTAAAGATATAAGTAACAACAACTCACAAACTTGTTTTTGAGCAGACAACTGGCTTCCTTTGTTGTGCTAACTTACATTATTGCCCTAAGGATGAATTTAACTACAAAAACGTTGAATAACAAAAGATTTTAAAGTTTTGTGATAAAACCTACACTGCAAAAAAAAGAAAAGTTGGGTGAACTCAAAATTTCTAGGCAACAAACTTTTAAAATAAAAGATAAAATTTTAAGTAGGACAATTACACTAAATATTTTAAGTTTTGTTTTTGAGTTTGCTTAACTCTGAATTCAGATTTTTTTTGTCAACTCAACTGTAAGTTGCACTAACTTATAATTTACATTGTAATAACTTGTCAGCTAATATTGCGACCACAATTTTGAGTTAGCATTGATACACTAATGGCTACTCTTGTAGCCGTAACAAGCAGCGCCGCTAGCATCAGTTAGCCGCTAACATCAGTTAGCCGCTAGCATCAGGTAGCCGCTAGTCCCTTGTTGTGAACCCCAACTTAAAGATATAAGTAACAACAACTCACAAACTTGTTTTTGAGCATACAACTGGCTTCCTTTGTTGTGCTAACTTACATTATTGCCTGACATAATACATATTTCTGAGTGCATTCACACCATTTGTGATTGGATCACCCAGGATGTGTCTCAATACCAGGTCTGAACAGCCTCTTTGTGTCAACCCTGTGACAGACTGGCGACCTCTCTTGGGTGTACTCCACCTCTCACCGAGTGGTAGCTGTGATTGTCTGCAAACCAGGAAGTGCCTGAAGCCTGCAGTCTTTCAAAATTGATTGCAGACACCAACAGGGGTCGCCAACGTCGGTTGCAAAAGAACTCCGGTCCTATCTATCGCAATACAAAACGAGACTACTTCTCACTTGACTTATTACATCCAAAAAAAATTCTTGTGGCAACATTATGGTCTCAATCACTAGTTTCAAATCTTCTTCAAGACAAAATGTAGTCCCATTTAGAAAATAATGGATGATAAAGCGGGGGATGATTCGGGGTGTGGCTATCTTTGATTGACAGGTTGCTAAAATGGAAAAATTGTCTCAGAACTTTGACCTTTCACAGTGTGTTTAACACTTCAAGTTTATTTGAATTTTTTGGTTATTTCAAGATGTATTGTTCAGCGTTCAACTTTACTAAAAGACACTCCAAGGAGTCATCTGTTCATTTCTTCCGCTAAGTAACATACATTTTGTTTTAGCGTTAAGATTTTATTTTTAAAGACACCCGTCCTTGCGCCTCCCCAGTCCAAATATGATCTCTCCCAGTTTCAAAAAACAAAGATGTCGACAGATGTAACGCCAAACCCGATGCTTCAACCGTCAGTCTATGGGTGGAAGTAGACAAGCCATCATTCTGCTGTGGCACCTCTCTTGTAAAGCTGCATTTAACACTGTCATCTGCACAAAGTATTTCGATTTTAAGCACTTTTTCTTAGACATCTGTCCAAGAAATTCTTGAAATCCAGTTATAAGCTGAACCTATTATCAAATGTCATTAAAGTAAAGTTTATAATCTGTAAAAGTCAGACTTATCCTTATCCAGTTTGAACAGATGACCAGATTTCCTTCCGTAGCTGTGCTGGTTCAGCTTTTCCAACAACAAACTGAGACTTTGGGAAAAAGTGGAAAGTAAAAGCAAGAAGCCACTCTCTGCTTCCATCCATGAAATCAGTTTTTCTTTCATAAATCTCCACTAAACCCGCATGTTTTGATCACATTCTGGGCAGAATGCTGATAAAGGACAGACTCTGGACTGCTGAAGTCCAAGGGGTCTGCCTACATGGAGCCAGTGGTGAGCCACTACCCCAGAGCCGGCCCACGCCTCCATGGGGCCCTAAGCAAAATTCAATTTCGGGGCCCTCTATTTCTGCCAATAATATTGATTGTTGATCATTAACACACCTACTACAAACTCATTGCGGCTCTGGCAGTGTTGTTTACATTATGCTATTGTCAGCCTGATATGTCTTCACACATTTATGGGGGTGTCCCAGTTAATTACATAAATAATACCAATACAATAATGATACAAATGATACCAATGAATGAATGATGTCCAGGGTGTCACATGTGTTTTTTAATCTAAAAATGTATCACGTTCAACTATAGAGTGACTTGGGGTTGATTTACACAACAATCCAAATGGTAAAGCATTATTTTTACTGTAAAAGTGTCATCTGGTTTATTATTTTTGGAAAAACGTGAAAACATTCCTTTATCTTGGCGTTGTTGACAATAAATTGTATTTTTGTACAATAATATATCTTTGATCATATAGAAAGTGTCACTCATGCATGCAAAATATTAAACAAAATATGTACATATTTTTTGTTAATTGTTCTTGGGGGCCCCCTAGTGGCCACGGGGCCCTAAGCAGTCGCTTAGTTTGCTTATGCCTTGGACCGGCTCTGCAGTACCCCACATATCTCTTATTAACTTCATTTTCTGGTCAGAAGAACAGTATCATGTGTTTGGAAATGGTGCGTTTCTTCCAATGGAAGAAATCACAGAGTTCAACGACCTGAATCATAAGATACAGTAGGAAGTAACATCTGCTGGATTTAATTAGCAACTCCAGACAGCAGTTTCACATCCAGACTGTGGAGGTCAGACAGAAGCACTACAGTAATGATATATTTTCCCATAACATATAACTAATTTTCCTACTAGTGCTTTGAAACTGAATAACTATCACAGCCACACAGACGATCTTTGTGTGTGAATGTGTTAACTTCATAAAAAACGAAGAAAGTATTAGCATCAACTTACTTTCTCATCTCAAAGTTGGTTCTTTAAAGCATTTTACGTGTAATTTTCAGAACTTTCAGAAACACCTTCATTTTCTCTGAACAGTGAAGCGAAAATAATGTGAAAACTTGTGATTGCATTTCGGAGAAGAGGAGCTTCATCATTGCATTTTTAATATGTACGACTCCAGGTTGAATCATGGTAAGTGGAGTTTGAAATTGTGTCGCTGACAGTTGAGAGACATCCACCTCATTTTTGGCTTCAGGATTAATGCAGGACTAAAACATGGAGCCAAATGCCATCTGTGTTGACATTTCAAATAAGACTGCACTCGGAATAAACAGGCTCAGTTAAGATTTCAACTGAGTTATTTTGAATTGTTTTATTCTTTCTGTACATTCAGTCTTTTAGGTGTATCTACAAATGATTACCTCCGCTATTATGTTATGTGTTCAGTTGGTCTGTTTGTCTGCAAGATTATAGAAAAAATATTTTTTATTTTATCAGAAACTGTGTGTAAGGGTTTAGTGTGTGTCCTAGGAAGAACCTCTTCAGGGTTCTTTAACCCTCTGAACCCAAATGTAATCAATAACCCTCGAGACATATGTTGGTAACACTTTACAATAACCATCATTTATAAATGGTAAACAGATAGTTTATTAATGTTTAATCATCATTTATAAACCGTTTATAGGCCATTTAGAATGGTAAATACATAATTTATGAATGTTTAACTAACTGAATCATCTATAAATGGCAAACAGATGGTATATTAATGTAAGTTTATAGTTACTTTACCATTAACAAACAATTGAATTATAATTAATAGTTTATTAATAGTTTTAGTTGCACTCATTATAACATCTTTAACACCATATTAAGTATGTTAATGATTTTGAAAGGATTCAAATTCCTTCAAGAAAAGCCGTTTGTAAATGGTTAATAATTGGTTTATAAACCATCTATAAACATTACTTAGTTGGTTATTGTAAAGTGTTACCCATATGTTTTATTTAAAAGACTGCCAAAAATGCACTATTTATCGTAAAAAGAAACTGTAATAACATTATAGTTGAAATTTGAACTTTTTTTTTTCAACAGTCCTTAAATGGATCATAGGTTTCAAAAAGTTTCCATGAGGAAAAAGTACCGAAAACGAAGCTTGTGATTTTTCCGTCAAAATTACTTTTATTCTGACAAATATTAACTGAAAATCTGTTTACACTGAGCAGAGAGCAGAGCATATGAGAGGTTGCAAGTAGGGGCTGTAAAAATGCAAATTGTTCAGTATGTATAATATGTGGAGGCCCATTTTTTTTGCAAATATTCACAACACTTGTGGGCACTTGGAAAAGTGTTTAAAATTAAAAAAATAATAATTTATCAAAGAAATTCAACTTGTGTTTTTTCTTTTTTCATGATTTATGTCATAACTGTTTAATATTGCACAAAACACATTTTTGAGTTGTTTACACTTCTAGCCATGATTGTGCTGATTCCATAGAGCTGCAGGACTTTTATATTGCAGTGAAATACATGGTAATGAGTAAAATGTAAAAAGAGCAAAAAGTGCCCCGAAACAGCTTGGGGTTAACCATAAAACACCAACTTTATGCATTATAGTAGCACAACTGTCAGGACTGAGACAGATGGCCTTTAGATCACGATGTTGGGCTCAGCGGGCGATGGATGATGGCATCGTCTAGTGCAGGGGTGGGCAATTAATTTTCCCAAGGGGCCACATGACCAATACCACGAAGGTTGCAGGGTCCGGACCAAAACTCGGAACTAAATTCTGCTCAATATTAATGTAATCGCTTTATAAAATATAGTAAATTATCTGGTTTTGAGCTGCTACTGATAGGAACACATGTTATGATGAGACTGTTAATGTGGAGTAAATCAAGTATAGCAGTAAAAAGTAGTAAATACTCCAATCACTTTTCCATTTATTTTAAACACAACTGTAAATGACCTTTAGCAAGGTTCCTATTTATGTTTTTGTATTATATAGCTTGTTTTTTCATGTTTGTACATTTTCAAGGTGTTTTACAATGTTGTGATGCTTTTATTTTGAAAAGGTGTCGTCCAGTGTAAAACGGGTGCTTTAGTTTTGAAAGGTAGTGACAGGAAATAACCGGTAGAACGGTTAAATGAAAAAGCGAACGGTAAATAATAACGAGTGCGTCGTAATTCATATAAAGTTGTTCTGTCATATTAGTGGCTATATTTGTTGTCTTAACTATAGTAAAAGTGCTTGTTAGCTCTAGTGCTAATGATACTGTTTGCTATTTTTTTCAAAATAAAAGCACTGCGGTTATATTGATTTCTAATTTCTTGGTAACCTCACGCGGGCCGGACAAGGACAGCCAACGGGCCGAATGTGGCCCGCGGGCCGCCCAATGCCCAGGTCTGGTCTAGTGCCATTATGAAATTTCTTCCCCGACCAACTGCAGCTATCTACTCTGATTCCATACCATTCCCCCATTACATTGCCTACAGTTGTATATGTTGAAGACATACACACACCTAAAAGATTCTTTCATCTGAGCCCTTGTGTCCTCAGAAGCCTTCATTAACATTGCTGAGCTGCTGTGGTGCTTGTAAACAGCACACCTTCAGCTATCTCTACAAAAGTAGCAATGGTGTAATTACAGTTTAGGGATTCATTTCATCTAGAAATTGGCTCATGTCACAACAGCCAGTGGCGGAGTTGACCCCTGACAGTGGCAGCCGTGGCCCCGCGAGGCCTCTCTGCACCGAGACATTGCCTTTTTTGACTCATTTGTGCATCTGCATCTCTCAGTCTTGCTAATGAGCTAATGAGACTCTTCCTCTCTGTGTCTCCAAGTGCTTTAGGCGAGACTGTCCAGCTGCGTGACCTAACAATAAGATGATGTTGCACACACACACACAGATGCACACACACTGGCTGTGACAGCTCTTAACCAGCTGATTTGTCAGGGGCCTGGCCAGGCATACAGGCTAAATGTTCCCGAGTCGTGCCTGTCATATCCCTCCTGATGCTAACGCTGACACAGAGAGGGGGCAGGGTGATTACATCAGAAACACGTTGTTGTCAGACCCCAGAGTCCAGCTGTCAGCTGTTCTCACTGGCCGCACCTCTTCCACATTTTATGACTTATGTCCAAAAGCGTTTGCGTTTCTTTTTTCTTTTTTTTTGTTCTCCACCCTCAATATCAATTTCTCTCATTTGCCCACTTGTATCACTGTCTCCCCTCCTGCTCACTCAAGTCACTCATCTGCCTCAGGCTTCAATACAAATCGCTTCATTTTTCACTTTTATCTCGCTCCCTTTTTTCTTTCAAGGCCGCAGATGGAGACGTTGTGGTTTTCTTTTCCCAGGAGCTACAGATTAAAAGAGAGACACAATGTAAAAGAATCTTTTAGGTGAATGCTGGTACAAACCACTCTCAAGCAGCACGTCCAGGTTCAGTGAGAACTCACAGAAGACTGTGCAGATTGTGTATTTTTAGTTATAATGTCTGCAATTGCAGACTAATTAGACATGTGGGACGTTACAAATCTCTAAGCTGTATCGTTGTGGTTTTCAGCAGGAACATGTGTCTGTGCTAGTGACCAGAAAGCTTTGTTTTGAAAAGTCTTTCTGTTTAGCTCTCAGTACTTTTGTAGATTCTGAGTCTATGTAATTTAAAGTTTAGTTTTACTCCTGGGTCCCTATCTGCAGTCCCAATGTTCCCTGCTGCTGCTTCACATTAAAATCCAATGGCAGCCAGTGATTGTGAAGCAGCTCTAGGAAATGTAATATGTTTATCATCAAGCTGCCAGAGCTTTGTCGGTGGTGATTTGGACATAGTTTGTGCTTACTGGTCAGTGGATCAGTTTTAAATATCGCAAGGAAGAACTAAATAAGCAGAAACGGCCACAGTGAGCTGTACGATGAAAAGCAAGAGACGCTGTTCTGCATTTTCCAATAAACCAAACAAACAAGTCATCAAGGTAAACAACTTCATGGAGTCACTGAATCTGACCATCATCGATTTTACTGTTCACGCCCACCCTAAACCCTGACTACAGTTCTAACTAAGATATTAAGAAACATCAAAACCAGCTCAGATTTCTAAAGAACCTTTGGTCCAAACAACTTCACACTCAAGACTGTGCCTCCTTGGGTCCTTAGCAATATACCTGCTGAGACATCTTGTTTCCATCAACAAATTTCGAAAAAGCGCATAAAAGTTTTTACGCTGGCTTGAGGTGTTTTTTGTCTTTTCAATAAATAGTTTATGCGCTGGGTGATGGAATCGCTTCCGAATAAATTCTTGCATAGCCAACATTTAACTCGCATGACTGATCAAATGTTTCCACTCTGCTGGAAAACCCAAAAGAACAATTACAAGTTCCCCAACTGAATCCAATTCCTGAAGACCTCTCTCTATTTTCTCTCGTTGGTGGCCAAATTTGTCCAATTAGTAACCTCTTTTTTCTTGTTTTTTCTCTCTTGTGCATAATCTCTACTGCTTCTACTGGTTACTGACGGATTAGCCTACAGCAAAACATTACACTGCCACCTTCTGACCAAAGCAAGTTTATGCAGCTTTGTTTATTTGCTCTAAACCAGCTGATGGAAACACACCAATTTGCATTTTCTTTAATGCAACATTTCAAAATTTCGCTTCAAATTTGGATTAACTTTAATGGAAACACAGCTACAGTTGCAGCCCCAACATCATTCCAAAAATGGTAAATGGTAAATGGACCTGCACTTATATAGCGATTTTCTAGTCGCTTTGCGACCACTCAAAGCGCTTTACACTACAGACTGCGCTCATTCACCCATTCACACACACATTCATACTGGTGGCAGAGGCTAAACGGTCCCACCTGCCACCATTGGGAATTCATTCACACACCGATGAACACAGCATCGGGAGCAATTTGGGGTTCAGTATCTTGCTCAAGGATACTTCGACATGTAGGCTGCGACGGTCAGGGATCGAACCACCAACCCTTCGGTTGGGGGCCAACCAACTCTACCAACTGAGCCACAGCCGCCCCATAAAAATGACATCGCTGATGCTTAAATGTTTGAATTTGAATTTGCTACAATGTAATATCTCCAGTCTCTCTTTCTTCATCTGTTCTTGAATGTACTGTAGTTAGCAACAGGGATCGAGCTGTACCCAGTTCAGTGGTATAACAGTTAATAGGGTCCTCTTCCCATTCACAGTGTGTGCATAATGCACTACTACTGTAACAAAAGTGTCCTGTAGATCAAAAAGGGCACACACTGACTGGAAACTGTGCTTACTTACTGAGCAATACACCTGCCAAGTGTGAAGTCAATTAGATGAACAGTGAAAAGAAAAGGACAAACAGACAGACTCTTTCTATTTGAGTTGGACATTTATTTTGTTTAATCTGTACACAAACTGAAGTGTTTGCCTGGCTTCGGCTCCCAGCCAATAAATAGTCGTTAGCCTTTGTTGACACTGGGGTTTCGAGATAGTTTCTCTCACCAAAAGGATCAGGCTTGTGTTACATACTGTGTGCCATTACCTCACCCATTTCACTGAAGTTGTATGAGTATGTGATCATTAGCCAATCATATGCTTAGCTTATTAACAGTAATATAATATTGAAGTCTACAGGATGACATTTACACAGGGGAGTAGATGAAGACAATCATTTAAATAATTCATTAATGCTTTGTTTGATACCAGATAGTTGTTTCGATTGGATTTATAGGGCTTTTGATGATTGGAATAACGCCAACATTGCATAAGACTACTGAAAGGTAATCATAGAAAAAAAAATGGCGCTAACACAACCCACGTTTGCCCTCGGCAGTCGCACCATCTGCACATACAAAGAGAGGAGCGCCAAGGCTGCCCTGATTAATTAATCACAAACTACAAAGTGAATTATTAACCAGTCTTAGTATGTTGTGTTCACATATTATGCAATATACATGTTACACGCTTTTAATTATGACAAAGAGACAATGTGGAGGACTTGTTTGAGCATTGTTGAATTGCCTGTGATGTTTAATGCATGGTATGGACCCGCGGTTTGGTGCATGTTTAAAGAACAGCGTGTTCAGCCTCGCTGTGGTCCAGTGTGGGCTGACTTGGTGGAAAGTGTTGACCTTGTTTTGTTGCCAGTGTGAACCAATGCTGTCCACTCTCATTTAATTCAAGTGTACTGCAGGTTCAGATCGGTACTCAAGCTGATGTTCCTGTGCAAAGTGGTGACCTGGGAGATCCTGGTTTTTATGCTTGTTTTTATTGCATATGCAGAAGCTTGGAAATGTTTTGTTTTGAGAAAATATACCAGACACCGAGGACCAGATTCACATACAGAAAATCCTTACACAAAATGTGTTCACAGTCTGCTCGGTTTAAGTGTTTTTATTGCCAAGACAGCAGCTTATTATGCAACCAGCAAATCTGGCCGGGGACTTCAATTACGTTGCATCCCTACATCCCCCCTGTGTCTCTCGCAGTGAAGAAACAAACCTAAAAACGCCACAACTGGAATTTATATCACAGTTATTCCAGAAGTTTTGGCCAAAAGCATTGATTTTCTGTTGGAAGAGAGAAAAAAAAGCGGTTGATACCATAGGGTGCAGTTACTTTTCACCTCTGAAAGTGTTTTTTGTTGCCAGGCAACATTTAGTTCTTCAGACACGCTATTTGGAGTTCTTTTTTTCCCTCCCCCAGAATTGAAAGGCGTAAAGCTGGCAGCAAATTCACTGAGCAGTTGTGGAGACCCTGATGCATGTGTGACTACTTTCTGCTTCTCTTCCATTGACTTCTCCCCTCTCCTGCTTATCTCTCCTCTCTGGGAAGTGACATTAAGCTGTGTGTGTGTGTGTGTGTGTGTGTGTGTGTGCGCGTGCGTGCGTGCGTGCATTTGTACATAGCATGCATCCAGTTTACCATTTCATGATCCCATATCACCCCGTGCACTGCTGATAACCATGCATATAAAAATGTCTCATCTTGAATCCATGACATATATGATATCTAAAAGTGAGGCCAGTAAGAATGGACACAGGAAAAAGTCCATAAACTATCTATACTACACTGCAAAGGCAACAACATTAAAGACCCCCTCCAATAAAAAACAGGTTTCTAATTTTGTTAACCTGTCCGTACCGTGTTTTTTATATGCTACAAGAAGTATTAGGAGTGAAATATGCAGTCAGTGCTATCGCAAAGCCTTTTCACAGGTGAAGTGCCGTGTACCAAAGACAGTCTCAAAAATACGGACCCAGACAGCCAGGGTTTCATACATCACATACTTAACCTATAAGAACCCAGACCCAGTTATCCTCAAAGGATTTGTTCTATAATAAAAAATAAATATATATATATAATAAAAAATACTACCCCTATCTGTGATGTGACAAATACGTTACAATGGGCGTTTATGGTATTTTTGTTTATGATATTTTTTATTTTAAAATAGAAAAAAAATAGACACATTTTCTGCTTAGACACAAACTTGCCTTTTTCTTTTGCATCTCCGTAACATATATCAAAATTGTGACTTTAATTTGTTCAAGAAATATGGTCAGAACAAGTTAAATGTAACACAGGACACCTTATTAATGGATTTGAATAGTTAAATGGGTTTAAACTTAGCCAAGTAACAAAAAAATAAGCTTTTTGAAATTAGCTACTTTTTCACATTTCTGTTTCCAGTCACACCCACATTTTGGAGAAGTAATTTCTTGTCACAGTCAGTTAAGTTAAGTTAAGGTGTTAAGGTGAAGCATAAAGCTGAATATGGGAGATTCTAGAAGATGTACAGTGTTTGTTACATGGGTGTCACCATGGGTTCTTATGGGTTAAAGAACCAATAGAGTCAACTTGTAGGGTGGGGCTCTCCATATTTTTAGCATAACAATATGGCAAAATAAGCTACGTAGGAGTAGGTGCGTATCTGCATTTTGCAAACTTAGTTTCACTTCATATGACAGCGTGAACACACTATAAAATCGTAGCAGATTTTAGAGCAGCAAGAGGGCCACAGGTTTGAATCTGAATGAATAGATGAATAAATACACTTACCATGTCACAGACTTTGGTGCACAATGGTTTACTCATCTGTATCTGACAAACCAATGTTTCCTTTGATGCGAGCCATCTTGCATTAGAGCCGTGTATACTGCTCTTTCACCGGTCAACCTAACAGAAGCAGCAGCGGTGGGTGGAACAGAGGCATGATCCAGAATTTCTCAGTGAGGGAGGAAAAGTAGATTTGCTTCCAATCCCTGAGTTGTTTGTCTTAAACTTTATGTGGGAAAACCTTGTTTTGAGTATATAGTAATAAACATGGAGTATTTTTCATAAAGGCCTACTTTAAATGTGTCTGAAGGATGACTTTAACTACAAAAACGTTGAAGAACAAAAGATTTTAAAGTTTTGTGATAAAACCTACAGGAAGACTACATAAAACCTTAAAGATATAGACAACTCTGCTTTTGTATAATCACAACAGAGTACGATGTGAAATTCAGTTATCTACCTGCCTATCCTTGTTTGTACATATATAGGCCTGTAAATGAAATGTATCTCTGTTTTGCTAGGTGTCTTTCTTTCCATCTTCTTATAATATTTGTAATAATATAAATATAATATGCATAGAATATATTAATGTATAGTGGAATAGATAGGATTTAAAGCTAAACCACACCATGTTGCATACATCTGCAAAAGCTAGAAAAGTAGCCGCTGAGATGTGCTAAGCTAGTCGCACTGAGACAGTTCAGCTGTTTTCTTCAGAGTTTTGATTGGACTGCACCATGCTGCTGCCTCATTTGAATAACAAAGAGAATGAACCAAAGTTTTAATTGATCAAAATGTTGTTGTTTTTTACAAATAAGGAAACATCAATAAGTAAGTTGTCGGTTTGCTAAGGCTAGCTGTAACTATCTCTCAAGCTAGCTTCCCTTTGATGTAGCTCTCTTGCTTTAGCCGTCTTGTTGACATTTGTTAGCTTTGTTTTGTAGCCAATGCAAATTAATTTCTACATTTCTGACGGCACAATTACTTCTTCTATTGAAAAGCAAATTTCAAGAGAACAGATTCATCGTCTCATGTCTTCCTTCATACTGTCCAAACAGGATGTGTTTGTTTGATTTATGTGGCTCCTTCAGGAGACGGAATTAGGCCTCGCTCACCTTCATGTTTTGTATGTGCTGGTACATGTCCTTTCCCATATGATGAATAATAATAGACTGATTTAGGCTTAATGTCACCGCAGTATACATCGGTGTGGAAAGGCAGAGAAGGAGAGAGCGGCGTTGAGTTAGCTTGATGTGAGCAGACAGATGTAAGAGGACAGAATCAGCCTTGTACCAGCATCAGTATGCCACAGTAGTTTTTGCTCTGCCCTCTCATTCCTCTCTGCAAACAAGAGACAGCACCTGGCCTCTTCAGCCCTCCTCTCTGTCTCCACAAGAGGATGAATCTGTCATGATGTCCATTAGTGTTATTACTGCTCTGACATCCATGAAAGCAGTCAGGGTGTCCCTTATTGTGTTGACATAGCATGAAACCCACGCTGGCACGCACAGCCTAATCTGACACATCAGATTTACCCAGTCCTACCGCGTCTGTTTCACCCTGCACGCACCAGAGTTTAGATATCCACTCCTACTCCCCCCGAAACTTACACACTTATCCACTACTCAGGGCGACAGTGTACCTCTTATCTACTCCCCCAATTTAAAAGTTCTCTCTGACCGCTGCACTGCATATCATCTGGCAACTTTTTGGTAGGTTCACAGTGGCAAAATGTGAATATACTGGTCCCATCGATATGCAGCCAAAGGCAGCTGTAAGTTCAATATGCATCCGTGCAGATATTGAAATTCTTCTCACGACCTTTTCCACCTGTTGTCATACATAGCTTTATTTGGATATGCAGTGATTCATATATAGTTAGTGACTCAGCACTAAGGTACACCGACATTAGGAAAAGGGTTGATGACTGTTTTTAATTTGTTTTTATGACGAATAAGTGCATGAACTTATGTGTGACGATAGTCGTGTTTCCATCAACTAGTTTCTGTTTGAATTAGAAAAGCTTGATGGGAACACTAAAATGCGATAAAACTTTTGAAAATGCACATAAGTTAAAGTTTTTACGCTCACTTGGGGTTTTTTTTCTTTATGGAAAAATAGTCATTGCTAATAATAATAATAAGTTCTGACTTAGCGGACATTTAACTCATGACTGATCAGCTGCTTCCACTCTGCCGGAAGAAGAAGGAGAAGAAGAAGTTTCCGCTGTCGGCATCTTCCTTCTTCCTCTCCTGTTGTTTTTTCTCTTTCGCTCGTAATCTCTACTTCTTCTACTATTTTCTCACAGATTAGCCTACAACAGTACATTACACTGCCATCTTCTGATCAAAGTACATCTATGCAGCTTTGTTTATTTGCTCTAATCTAATTGTTCGAAATGTCCCTCATGTGCATTTTCTTTAATGCAACTTTCGACTGGGATAACTTTAATGGAAATCTGTGATGTACATCTAGTGAAGTAGTAGTCTGCCTACAACTTTTTTTAAACAAACTAACCAGATTAGACCAAAACTATAAATCAAAATTCTTCTGGAATATGAAAAATATATAGAAATATATGTGATATATTGAAAAGGTTAAACCAACTATTTGAGTAAAAAATAGCTTTTTTAATGTTAGATTTTCTTCTTGATTGTAAGAAAATAAACACTGAAAAAGCCAATCTTCTAGCTGATGGTCTTGTTTGCTTTATGTAGGTCATGTAGAAGCATCTGTATTATAACCAGTTAAAACTCCTTATTGTTGCTTTAATTATGAAAGTCTTTGTAGTACAAGGGCTTCTTTTAAAGAAGGACCAAATATGTATTTTAAGACAATATAATTCAGTTCACTTGGGTGTTAGGATTTTAGATCAAAAGAGAAGCAGTAGTTTCAAAAACAGGGAAATGTTGGCCTCCTATAATGGCTGTTTGTTCCGCTCCCAAGCACCAGAGAGTAAAACCGAGCAGTGCCCAGGCTTTGTTCTGAGCCTTGCTGGACACCGATTAGCCATGCTAACAGCGGCCATGTGGCTCTGTGCCTGAGCCTCCAGAGTCGTCTGTGAGGGGAGTCTGAATGCTCATATGACCGGCCTAATTTTTCTTCAACATCAGCAAACAAACGATAAAATAAACACAAATATTGAGGTGTGTTAATGTTTTTGTATGGAGCATTGCTTGTCATGGGAGATATGGGACTAGGAGGCCTGGCTATTGGCAGCGTTATGGACAGTTTTATAGTGTACTTGGTTTTAATTGCAAACAAACTCAAAGGGAGAAATCACACAGGACACTTATACAAGATGTAGTGCTGGCAAAGCAACAAGAAATCATTCTTCAGTCACATGTAGAAAGCTACTGGATGCTGTAAAACTCCTTTTTTTTTTTTTTTTTTAGCACAACCTCACCTATATGACCTGATAATAAATGTTTTACTTTGACTTACCGGATCAACATTTTGAACCCAAAAGAGACAATAAATAATAACATAAAAACTGATTTGATGATGTGGTGATTGAACATTCTTTCTACACACAATCAAGCTCAATGAAGAATTTTAAATGTTGAAAATGTTAACACAGGTTGCAAATATAACATATAAAAGGTAAAATGAGGATACATTCTGGTCTATATGTTTATACTAAATATATTTGACCATATCTCCAGTTTTACTTGGCCTATCATCATTAAACTAAAACTGGCATGGAGTTTCAAGCCAGTACTTTAAAGGGAAGATGGCGGCAGGGCTGGCTGTTTCTTATTCACATCATGACATCATGAAGAAGTCGTGGACTCCGTGATAACACATGATAACACTGTACCTTCCTAAACATCACTAACGATAGCAATTAGGAAAACAATGAATTTGCGGGTAAGAAAACCAAAACAACAAGCTTAAACATTCTGTAACGCTCCACTGAGCTAATGGGAACTGCAGAATGAGTTAATAAGTCTTTGTATGGAAGAATTATCCTATCTTTATTCAAGAGCGTAGATTTTCAGTTTGAGAGCATAATTTGTCTTTCTCATGCTCAGATTTGTTCTCCTCATGCTCACATTTTGCGCTCGCACTCAGATTTCTGCTGCTTTCTTTCAAAATGTGTGCGTGCACTTAAAAATCACATGCTTGTGCTCACATTTCTTCTTCTTGGATACAAACATTTTGCTCGCACTCAATTTGAGCGCGCCTCCTGTGCGCGCTCAAATATAAAGTCTACGCACTCAGAATTTACCATATTAGCCAGCCAAGAAGAAGAAATGTGAGCACGAGCATGTGATTTTTGTGCACGCACACATTTTGAAAGAAAGCAGCAGAAATCTGAGTGCGAGCGCAAAATGTGAGCATGAGGAGAACAAATCTGAGCATGTGAAAGACAAATTATGCTCTCAAACTGAAAATCTACGCTCTTGAATAAAGATAGGATAATTCTTCCATATCTTTGCAGGTTTATCACAACAAGCGTCCCCTTTAATAAATCCCTTTAATGTATTATTATTGTGACAAAAAATCTCATATCGCAGCTTTAATCTCAGCTCTTCCAAGCACCATTTTTATCTCTAACTAATGTTTTTTTCTCTCTGTCTCTCTCTCTTTCTCTCTCTGTCTACAGGATGCCAAGTTTGTGGAGGAGAGGAGGAAACAGCTGCAGGGCTACCTTCGCATGGTGATGAACAAACTGATCCAGACGCTGCCGGAGTTCACAGCCCGCCCCACCAAAGAGACCCTGCTGTCTCTGCTGCCTTTCTGTCTGTAAGTGGACACACACAGGCATGCTCGATAAAGGTTCTAAGCCCTCATGTGTGCATGCGTAGATGTGCGTGTGGGGGGTGAGGGAGATTCAGGAGAAGGATGCCAGCACGTGTGTGCAGGTGTGAAGCACCTGTCTGTGAAAAACTCCTGCAGTGTTACAGACATGTGAGTGGAGGAATCCAAACAGTAACAGTCAGGATGAGATGCTGTTTTTTAGTTGTTTTTGTCCACAGAAAACTTAAATGTCTGTTGAATCCATATTATTTACTGCTAGAACAAATGTAGAGCCAAAAAAAAAACATCACTTTTTGGCAATCGTTTGTATGTATTATACCAATTTAATCTACAAGATTTTCTGAAGGAATTAGCTGCCACGGCTGTTGTAGTAGCAGTTGTTACAGGATACAAACAGGAAGGATTAATGTCACTGACAATGCCAAATCCCTTGTAAACAAAGTTGATCATTTCCCTGCGTTTTACACTCATAGTTCACACATACACATATATGTTCTCTCACACACACGCAGACAAGCAAGTGTGAGAGTGCATGATGCCTCTGTGAGCCACCTACCTACCAGGCTCCGTCTGAAAATGAGATGTTCCAGTCATTTCCTGTCAATATTCACATCAGTTTCCACTTGCTGGGATCAGTCAGCTGGCGTACCCCGTCACTGGATGTCATTTCCTCTCGGGAGACATCTGAGTCATCAGAGTGGGGCAACAACAACAACAACATGGTTGACTTTGATGTTGGCTTTTTACTTTGTGGCCTTGTTAAAGGTACAATGTGTAACTTTTACTCATTCAAATGTATTAAAATAAGTTTGTATCATTATATTATCCCAAATGTTAAAAACAAATTTTCAAACCTAGAGAAACCGTCATTTTAATCAAGTTAACATTATGTTTCATTTGGTCACCTGTCAATGGCTTCATTGTGTATTCATCAGTGTTGTGTTGGCTGCCAGAAGCTGCTATAAATGAACGTTTTTTCCCATTTTAAGCCAAGTTTTTAAATAAATCATGGTCATTTTTACAGTAGATATTGACAGAATAAAGGATTTTAGGCATCAGACTTCTGGATCTTAAGTTAACCCATTAAGTCTAAGGTGCCTCACAAAAACAACCTCCCAAGTGCACAGAATGTCAACGTTTCTTAAATAATTTATTACTCAGCCTTTGTAAAGGCAGATTGAGACGAGTTGAAATAAAAAACATTTAAGGCTTAAACCCTTGGCTTGTTACAAAAAGTAAATCTATAATCAACATTGTAAAATTACTGACAAATGTGTTACACCGTGTGGCACAGAAAGAAAAAGGTGGCAGCCATATTTTCAGTACAACAAACTGCCAGTTTGTTTATAGTCTAGGTGTAGTGTTTTGGATGATCTTGTCAATTCTTCCATGGTGAGGTGCGGAATAATTTTTTCTCAGTTTGCATTGTATTTAGACGTTGAATCCAATCTAAATGGGTTAAAGGAGCAACAAGCTGAACAAACGTTAATGGGAACTCATCTTGCATCTCCTCCAGGATGTCCTTTGCCTACCGAGCACCATTAAAAAAACTTTTTTTTTTTAAACTGGAAACTGCTTTATTTTGTGTTTTATCCATTTTGGTCACCCGGTCTGTTTGTTCTGGGACGGAGGAGACCTCTATGGATAATTTGGTAAAAACCTCCTGAATATTTTGGTAATCTGTTATCAGAGAAACGTTGAGCAAGCGTTAGCAGCAGACTGTATCCAATAAACACCTTTTAATCATGAGTGTGTTTGTTTTGGAGAACAGGAGAACAAATTTGGAAATTTCCCAGTAAAAACCTCCTTAACGATGAACACTGAAGGAATCCTAAGCAAGAGAAGCTGATTGCAATAACGGCAACAACTCCAAGATCCCACGCTACTTCACAATTTCTATAAACTCCGTCCACCTCTGTCATTTAGTTCTTCTGATTCAGACTCTGGTTCAGTTTATTTGTGGCATTAAAACAAAGCAGACCAACCACCTCACTTTGTGATCATAGATATTTGATTTGATAATGGATTCGAAGGATAAGCTACTTAATCCATCTTGTTATTGTGAGAACTGTCCAGGAAGCGATCTCCTCAGACCACAGAATAATCCAAGATCATTGAGTAACCATGGTAACACATATGCACATTATTTCCACACGTTTTCCCAGATACATCAGAAGGAACAGAAGTTAGGAGATGATGCTGCTCTTTTGTTCTACCATCTCCTTTATTTCATTACTTCTTCAGCTTATTTCTGTCTGTTCTACATTATTTAAAACAAACTGAATGAGGTCCAGTTGATGTCATCACTAAAATGCTCTCTCTTGTTTCTTTCATAAGTTAATGAGAGACGATCAATACATTTCATTAGAGTGCAGCATGGCCTGCTGTGTCGGGAGAAGCAAAAGTAACAATACCAAAGTGGAGAGATGCTCTGTTAAAAATAGTTTGCATCAAAATATAGTGAAATTATCAAAAGTAAAAGTACTTTCAGAATCATATATATTACTATGGACATGTTATTGTGTGGGATTTTAATCCAGCAGCTGGTAAAGGTATAACTACATCATACAATGTTGGGTATCTTAATCTATAATATTATGTCACATTATATTAGTTGATTATATTTTGTTAATAACTTTAATCTGTTAAGTAACGACTAACAATAAAGGGCCAGTGTGTAGGATTCAGGTGGATCTACACCTCAATTCCAAAGAAGTTGGGATGTTATCTAAAACGTCAATAAAACAGAATAATATAATTTGCTAATCATTTGTGACTTCTTTCTCAATTTGAGGCATCCTGATTTTATCTACGTTTTACACAGGATCCCAACTATTTTTGGCCGAGAATTTTTGGCATTCATCAATCAATTATGATTTTATTTGTCGATAATCACCTGAAAGTTTGCTAGCTTAGAATAAGATGAGATAAGATCGCCTTTATTGTCATTGTACAACACCTAAACAACGAAATTAGGAGTGCCACAACTGAAGGTGAATGAGCACATCAGGTCAGCTGGTCCTCGCCCAAGGAGTGCGTTGCACCGCCATGTTTCTACAGAAAACCCGGACAGACCAGGACAAGGGGCTTTAGTGTTTTTCTGTTACCTGAAGGCCACTGTAGGTTCTACTCCATGCTTGGAAAGGGAGGGAATAGGGAGGAGTTTAAAGTTTGTTGCAATTTGCAACCTCACCGCTAGCAACCAGTCGTACACTCTAACCATACTAACCCATAGACAGTGGTAGAATGTAATTTAAAGTACCGTATTTTCCGCACCATAAGGCGCACCGGAGTATAAGGCTCAGCAGCTAAATTGAATGATGTGTACATATATAAGCCGCACTGGACTATAAGCCGCAGGTGTTTTAATGTTTAATTACCATATGTAAGGGTTCGTTCACAGAGGGGATTGTCGGGAAAGAGATGGCTGCTTGAGGAAGCTTCTTTTACAGCCAGATTGACTGTCTTTAACTTAAAAGCTGCATCATATGCATTTCTACGTTTGTTTTCCATAATGAGGGTTTGTGCATGAAAACTTCCTTTGCACAAACTATCTCGCTCTCGTAATGTCTTTCTGTCTCTCGTTCTGTCTCTTGTACCACTTCCGGTTTCACTTTTACTTTTCACTCTTTTCCGGCGCCCTGCCAGATTGGCTCGGGGTCCTTCGTCTGCCGCTGATTACGTCACACAAAACGCTACGGCACGGCGACTCCGACAAACTAAGTAGCTTTCGTCACAAATACACACAGACAATTGAAAAATAGCTTAAAAGTATATGAAGGACCCCGAGCCGATCTGGTACGTACACCTGCCTCCAGCTTCTCCTGCTGGAGCCCGCCGCTCCTCGCGGACCGGTCATAGAGCCCATAGAGTTAAAGTTGGTGGACTGTAACCTGTAAAATCCATAGATTTAGGAGGTAACCTAGTGGCCGTTAGCTGTAAAAATCCATAGATTAGCCGCACCGTTATATGAGCCGCAGAATCAAAAAATGGGGGAAAAGGTGCGGCTTATAGTGCGAAAATTACCGTATGTAAAGTACATTCACTTAAGTACTGTACTTAAGTTCAATTTTGAGGGACTTGTACTTTACTTGAGTATTTCCATTTTATGTAACTTTATACTTCTTCTTCAATACATTTTAGAGGCAAATATTGGACTTTTTACTGCACTACATTTAGCTGACAGCTTTAGTTTCTTTTCAGGTTGAGATTTAACATGAAACATGATCAATTTAAAGTGATTAGACATGTTTGTAAATTAAACCACATACCAGTATATTGAATAGTTAACAATGATTCCTATCTTTACAAAATTAGAAATGCTACTTACATAAATCATACTTTTGTACCTTACTTAAGTACGTTTTGAATGCATGACTCTTAATTGTAGTGGAGGAATTTTGCAGTGTGGTATTAGTACTTTTACTTAAGTATGCAGTAGCATACAGTGGAATTGCTTCAGTAAAGTACAAGTACTTCAAAGATTAACTTCCACACAGTAGTAAGTAAATGTACTTATATCACGTCACTCAAATTTGATTATCGGGACTTTGATTTCGATTTGATTTTGATTTGATTGAGAATTTATTTGAACACAAAATAAAAGATGAACATTTAAAAACAAACGAACAACAATAAATACAAGACAACAACACAATGAAACGACAACAAGACTCAACACTTATTTGTGTTCAAAAGGAGTGGGAAGAAGCCAAAGCTTATTAAATCCCACCCCTTCTCCCTATGTTAATTTACTATATTCAGTTATATAACAATAATATTTATATATATGGATGTATAACACATAGTAATGTAGTTTATAAACTCATTATTACCATTATTAACACACATAACTTGTTATTAACTTGCAAACACATAAGTACACATACACCCATGTAGCCATAATGAGACAACTATGAACAAACAAACAACAATAACACACAAAAAGAAAAAATAGTAACACATTTAAAAAATAAAACGTCAACAATAACCACCTACTGTCATTTTACACACCCGTTTTCATCCCTTCCAAGATTAGTAAGCTAAATGTATGGTCAGAAGCAGGCTGATTAGGCCTTGTTCAAGGGGCACCACACAGGCAAGTAGCATCATTACGGTCATCTAAAAAAAAAATGTTTATTCCAAAATTGGCATAATAAAAGATACATACAAATCGAGTCTCCAAAGGCAGTAGTCTAGCAGCAGAGTAGAACACAAACCTCCAAAGCACACACTGCTCATTATTTAGTCTGCCCTGAGAGGCTTAATAATCCTATCTCTCCTTCTCATATCTCCGTGCTGAAATAGAAACCTTTCTATTCCACATCTTTGAATGGCATGAAATATTACAGTGTCAGGCCACATCACATTACTTTCTTCTCTTCTTCCAAAACTGAAATATTGTTATTCAGAGTTTAGTACGTCTTCATGTATATCTGCTCTTATCCAGCTACTGCATGTTTGTGATTGTGAATGCCTGCTTATGTACCAATTAATCCGGATTTTTATTCCAGCAGGATTTTTGCTTTAATTTATCATTATGAAGTACATGCTGATTGCACAATGTAACGATTATAGAATGATGACACAATGATGACAAACTTAACCCACGCCACTTACTCTTGGTATGTTTTTTGACTTAGCGTCTGCTAAATGACATTGTAGAATTGTAGAAAAATTGTCGATTGGATGTCTCTCCTCTTCTGTACACTGATGAGAAACCCCTTTATTGTCACTATATGTAGGAAAGCCATACATCTTATAAAACAGGTAATTTTATACTATATAATTAAAAATGGCCTCCCCACAATAAAATGGCTAATATGGAGACTAACATCATCACACAAATAAAAGTCGGCTCAGCAACACATTACGCTCCCATCTGCTGACCAAAGTAAGTTTATGCAGCTTAGTTCATTTGCTCTAGACCATGCAGTTGATGGAAACGTCCCTAATTCACATTTTATTTAATGCAATATTTTAAAATGTTGCTTCAAAATTCGATTGGGCTTTAATGGAAACACGGCTACTGTGTGACTAAGAACTCACCTCAGGAATGATTAGCATTAAAAACAGCACAGCAGTGCATCATGTTAACATGTTTGCACAACAATATCCTGAGCATCATATAAATGAACGTTGAGTTGCTGGTTGAAGACTTTTAGTTGTATATGCAGGTCCGTCCCGTCCTGCTGTTATCTGTGCTGACACTGGGATTCTCACTGCCATGACTTCATGGAATTACAGCCGACATTGAGTCAACACAGATCAGCATACAATAATATTCCTGGCTCACATGTCTTTAAAGGCATCTCTAATTTCTGGCCAAGGTTGCTCTGAAACCTGCCAGTGTTGTAATGATGTTTAATGATTTAACATGATGTTTCTGTCTAATCTGGGCTCCATAACTGCCTGTTCACTTGGCATGATCAAACCTACTCTGGTCTAACATCTTCAGTGAGGGATGAAAGCCTTATTAGTCTGGTCATTAACTTGATGAGGGGGGCGGGAAGGAACGTGGCGAGGATGCAGAGGTAAGCGAGAATACTGTTTGGCCCTAAATAGAAACCATACATTGCTGGGTTATATAAACATGTGTCTGATCCACATTATGTAAACATCATATACTGTAAATTCTCAAATTGGGTCAAAGAATCAATAAATCGCTGATACAGGCGTTGTAAATACATGGACCATTCAGCAGAATTTTCATCCCCACAGCAGTTATTCCACTGTATAGATGGATGATAACTCCTGATCAACAGTTACCACATGGAAATGGTGGACATCATGTGGAAGTTGGGAATAAGAAGGTCAATTTGTGATATGAGCAAGGTTCTAAATTAACACCCGCCAACCCGCCAAATGCGGATTAAAAATAATTTTGGCGGGTGTTAATAAAAACTTACTAGCCAGTTTGGCCGGTGATGCATGAGGCAATCATGTCGGTCAGAGCCGCTCTCCTGCTTTTGGTCATTTGTGGCAGTAGGCCTATTTACTACATTTCCCATGAACACTGCTGTGATGCTACGTGATGATGATTCAGACACCCACTGGCTTGACGCTATTTGATGCTACAGCAGTCCAAAAAACAAGAGGGAGCTAGCGAAAGCAAGTGAAAAAGTTAAACTAAATGCAGCGGTGGTTAGGACAGATATCTGGGGGCGAGAAGAGGAAGAAGGCAGGGGATGACAATGTCGACGGAGCGTGCAAAACGAAGAAAAGAAAGCTTAACGCCAAATGGCTGACCGGTCGTGAATGGCTTGTGTTCGATCACGATATATCATATGAGTATATGAAGGCCCTTCCCAAGCTCAGTTATGTCTCATAAGTTGTTACAATCTTTAGTTAATACCATTTGTTACACGGATTTGATGCTAAATGTCATCAATTTTTTTGACCCAATTATTCATAAAAATGGTCCAAAAAAACCTTCAAATACCACATTAAGACACCAAGACCCTGAGGAACACCACAGAAAGAAATAGAAACTCCATTCAATCTGCTTAGTCCTTAAGAATCTTTAAGAAGAGACTGTAGACCCAACTCTTTGCTAAACACCTTCACTCTTGATCCACACAGATGACTACAATACGTATCACACTGACCGCTCGCGCGACCTAAAAGCACTTATGTCCTAATGGACTCAAACTTAACCCACGCCACTTACTCTTGGTATGTTTTTTGACTTAGCGTCTGCTAAATGACATTGTAGAATTGTAGAAAAATTGTCGATTGGATGTCTCTCCTTTTCTGTACACTGATGAGAAACCCCTTTATTGTCACTATATGTAGGAAAGCCATACATCTTATAAAACAGGTAATTTTATACTATATAATTAAAAATGGCCTCCCCACAATAAAATGGCTAATATGGAGACTAACATCATCACACAAATAAAAGTCGGCTCATTGAATCCCCAAGAGTGTCAGCTTTTACACCCAATTCATGCCAAATTTATGCAATTACAATACATTACATTACATGTCATTTAGCTGACGCTTTTGTCCAAAGCGACTTACAATAAGTGCATTCAACCTGAAGGTACTAGACATAGACCACAGGAATCAAGTAAGTACATAACTTTAAGAGCTAACTGTCATTGCTACAGGAGTGCTATATGTTAAAGAAGAAAAGAATAGAAAAGAAGAAGAAGAAGAAGAGCAATTTTTTTTTTTTTTTTTTTTTTTTTTTTAAGTATATATATCTGTTAGGTGACCATGGCTTAACCGAGGTATTGTTGGAAGAGATAGGTCTTCAGCCTGCGGCGGAAGATGTACAGGCTGTCTGAGGTCCTGATGTTGGTGGGGAGCTCGTTCCACCATTTGGGAGCCAAGATAGAGAAAAGTCTGGAGGTGGTTTTGAGGCGAGTTGACCCACGGAGGGTGGGAGTCGCCAGCTGTTTGGCTGATGCAGAGCGGAGAGGACGGGCAGGGGTGTAAAGTTTGACAAGGTCCTGGATGTAAGTAGGACCTGAACCATTAGCAGCAGAGTACGCCAGAGCTAGAGTCTTGAAGCGTATCCGAGCAGCCACAGGTAGCCAGTGGAGGGAGCGGAGGAGGGGTGCTACAATAATGTAGGGAGGCCAGTAGACAGAATTATTTAAATACAATAGGCGAAAATAACCTTACAGCATGAGAAAAACTTCGTTTTGCCTGAAACTGCCCTGGATCAGCATAAAGTGGGCATGTCTAGGCATAGATCTAATTTTAATTCAGATATCTTGAAGTAATGAGACACCTTTGAGAATGGCCATTTCAGTTTTTCCCTTTCTACAATTCTTACTTTGGAGCGTTATTTCAGAGTCAGTGGGCTAAATGCTTCTTCAGATTGTTCACTTTTGCTATGAACATCATACTACTGAATTTACCCTCTGGGATAAATAAAGTAATTTTGACTTTTTGATTTTGATATAAAGAACAGTACCCTCAAACTAGCGTTATTTCTTAGATTCCTAATAATTATACTTTCAACATTATCTGTTCTGTTATCCTCTGGACCTCCATGTTGCCACCAAATTGTATTTCTTTGTAACACAGTGGCAAAGCCTCCATTAGGGTGGAGAGACTCAATCGTGAGATAACAGATGTTCTAGTACATTGAGAAAATTTGAAGCCAGTGGAGAGAGGAGGCAGTTTAGTGAGAATGATGAAGGGAAGGGGACCGCGGAGCATGGAAGGAAAAAAATCTGTCTGAGGGGAGACAGAGGAAGGAGAGAAACGAGGAGAAGACAGATTGGGGTTTAGCACTTCAGATCTCCCGCTGAAGGACTTGGCACTCAAAGTCCAGATGGATCTCAAAACCCCTTAACGATGCTGCAATGACCTAAAAGCCTTATCATGTTATTCTCAGTGACAATATCCCTGTTACAAACTTTCCTTTAAACATCAGCTTGAAGTTGAGTCATTTAAAAACCACGTTACATGCCAATTATCTGGTTAGATTTCGTAATTTGCTACTCAGACTGATGGGAGCTGACAGAAAACGTACGCGGAAGTGTTCCCACTGCTTTGATTGAACTTAGCAGGAGTTTGACAAAGGCAGTAGCGCCAGACATCGCTGTTTCATCACGCTGATCTTTTAAACCAGACGTTGCTATTTGATCGCACTGATCTTTCACAGAGGAGATAAAAAGAGGTGACATCTTGTGTTTTCAGAGGATCAAATAACTGCTCCCAGGGGAAATAGTGATACCTGCTGTAGGGGAAAGAGTGTATAGTGCCTTTTCACTTACACGATTAAATTAACACATGACTTTGATTCCATTATTCTAGCTTCATCCAGTCAGAATAAATGTGTCCAGTATAAACTTAAAAACTTTCCAGTTAGCCTCAGTTGCACTGTGTTTAGAGCTCATTAGTAAATGTTACCATGCAAACATAATAAAATAAACATAGTAAACAGTACAATCGCTAACAGCCTTTTAGCATGTTGCAGTTAGCATTTAGCTCAAAGCACCACTTTGAGCTAAATGCTAAATCACAGAGCTAATTGCATGATCTTAGAATGAGTAATGGATGTAAAAATGGTCATGTTTATGGGTGAAGTATTCCTTCAAGGTATTTTCAGACCAAACTATAATTAATGAGAATATTGCACATCATTTTTTAGAAATTCATACCAGGCTATCCACACATAGTCCAGGCTTTTTTCTTCCAATTCCTGCAGATTTCTGGTACTGGATAAAAACAAGCCAACCATAAAGATAATGAGTTTTATTCAAACAATCAATAGATTTCCTCAGACGTCACTGTTATAATTGTGTTTATACTGATCGACGATCAATCCATTTATGTCTTGCAAAATAGTGTCCTCTTTGACAAATTAAAGATCATATAGACAATGAACACACTGTGAAAATAATATCTGGGGGAGTACAGAAGTTGATGGTGAAAAGCAAACAAAAGAGGGGTAAACATACTTTTTTTGTCAAGTTAACATATAGAGAACCTACTACTGCCGTCACCATCCAGACTTGACCAATCGCAATAAAGTCCAACCTATTGTCGGGGTGGGCTAGCCTGGGTATACCCATACTGCCTTGCGCGCTCGAATTTAATTTCGAACCTCCATCCTGTCTGGCAACCAGAGCCGTTTCTTAGCCCTGTTTTAGGGATCCAATCACAGAGCGGGGAGGGACGGCAAGACAATGACGCGTAGTACTCGGCAGACGGAAGCTTGTAGTTTTCTTACCGATCCAACATGGCTGCTGCAGACGTGAAACTCTCTTTAGCTGTAGATGGTGTTTTAAATAGTTTAGAGCGAAAGTTGAAAGGCGAAAGGTCTCTCGCCGGCTCCGCTGTCCCCCGGCTCGTAGCGAGATCACCGGTAGCGGGGCTATTAGCGGCGCTGATCACCGGTGCTACCGCAACGCCGGTGATCTGGCTACGAGCCGGGGGACAGCGGAGCCGCCGAGAGACCCGCAGCAGCTTGTTTATTGACCATAAAATCAGTGGATGTGTGTGGCTGAATGACATGAGGGGGAATAAAGCGTGAAAATAAATCTTGCAGAAAACAGGAACTGGAGAAGCAAAGCAGCAAGCAACACTCTCTCACAGACACACAAAACAAACATCCATTTCTGTTGCTCTACTACGTCATCTGGTATAACTGATCTGATTGGCTAAGAGCTACCTACAGACGCTTTGATAGACATTCTAAGCGCCCAATAAACGGCTCCGGAGGATCGTAAACCACACCTCCTCTACGGAGAAATGAACGGCTGGTTTCCAGACTAAATCTCATTTGAGATTAGTCTGGTGTTAGCCAGGCTAGGGGTGGGCCACACCCAGAAGATAACTGTGAATTGAGGAACTTGTTGGCACTCTGACTGGTGATCCTGGCGTGGACACAGGAGAGTCCAGCGCTGCTCACTGCATTTGGCTATTATTCTTTCAATAAATGGTAAACTGTATTCAGTTGTTTTGAGTCTTTTCTAAAAATTAAGTCTAGAACAAAAGAACTGGGGCAGAGTGCGGAAGGCTTGAAGAGCCCCGGCTCTAACAATTACAAACTGAATATGAGCCTTGTATTAAAGGCCATGTATCACACACAGTGATTAACAAATTGATTAGACCACCTGTCATAAAAACGAGAAAACATAAATATTATAGAAATCTTTCAAAATCTTGTATACAACTAAGAATGTTATTATTTATTTGGCAAATAAGAAACTGAATTTACCTTATTATACCCAAAATTAAAGCCGGCTCACTCGGCTTTTCTGAGAAGTCAGAATTGAATCAAGCAGAACATTCAACCACTAAAACTAATTTTTCTGTTCAGGAATGTAAGTTAATAACTAAAAATTGACATCTTAATAAGAAATAATAATGTGCTATGTGCTATTTTTACAGTTTTTTGTAAAACAGTACATTTGAACATTCATGGACAACAATAATAATTATATTTTAGCATTGAAAAATATCATTTGGGTTAAATAGCTTCTACACACTGGTGTATTAACTATTACAGAAACATAAAAAAAATATTTTGGTAATTACTAATGCTGTTCATTTAGGACACTGTGGAATAAACTGGTGGTCTGATAAATTTGTTAAGCACTGTACAATAAACGCTGACATTTTCACTCAATCCAGTCAGAAATGGCAGCCAGTGCAATAAATCTTAACATTTACACATGTTGCATTAACATGCTTCTGTGGATCCACCCATAGTAAATGCATCCACACAGTAACAAGCTCATTAGTCAATTAATGTGACGGAGAAGGTTGGGAAAGCAAATATTTGTGTTGCTCTACACTCAAAAAAATAACTTGTTCCCAGAACGAAATAAAATTATGGAAATTATTTCCACCTAAATAAAATGCTTTAATTTAGCGAGAAACAGTTTTGTTGAGTGAACAAAATGTAAATATGTTGGGTCAACATGATATATTTGCGTTACTGTTACTTAATTACCAGGGGTCAGTCCAACTAGATTTGTAAGGGTAATTATAACATACTAATGTAATTTTCTTGGGCCATTTAAACGTGAATGACATTATTAAGAGTTACTTTATTTAATAGGGTAGTTACAACTACTTTTTAAAATAGTGCAGTACATGAATTAATTGTGCTGAGCCAACAAAACAGTTAGGTTGAAGTGGTTTAGCCTAAAAGATTACCTTTATCATATGAAAATGAACATAATAGTAATTATTCAGGAAATAAATATTATATTCAGCAATTGAATTAGGTTGTTTTAACATAAAGTATTCTAGTAAATTTTAAAGTGTTGCATTTTATGCTAAAACTACATGTTTTAAAACTGTTCAACCACAAAACATCATTTTATTTAGTAGAAGCTACATGTTAGACTAAGGAGAAGGTAACAGACACTCAGTTTGCCTTTTTTTGAGTGTAGGTGCAAAAAGTTTGAACAATCATCAGTAAATAGTGAGTGATTGGTGTCGGTGTGAAAAGGCCTTTAGTCTTGTTTCAATGATCAGGGTTATCATCAACACATTTATTTAACGCTAACATGTCATTTATAGTGGCATATGGCATATAGTGTTCATGTTTGTGTACACTAATGCTTACAGCTCTTTGTTCCTCTCAACACTCACTTCTTTGGACTCGCACGCTGCAATTTTCCCCTCCTGTCTGCCACAGCAGCTTGATCACACCTCTCCCTAGACCTGCTACCACTTAGTATGCAGCTCCACCTCAACATTTTTATAGTTCACTCAGAACACAGAGTACACACTCTCAGCCTGGGCTCTCGCCTTATTGACCTGCTGCCTCAGAGAAAAGTGTTTTGGACCTTTGTCTCACGGTCAAGAGCAGTTTGTGGCAGTTTGACTTTAGAATAAGGATGTAACCTTTTTATTTTGGTGGCCTGAAGCTATTTATTTATGTCAACCTGTACACATACATGTTGGTTTAGCTTGAGAGGCGTACTGTGTGTATGTGTGTTGTGAAAGGTAATGTCGAGGGATTGGTTTATTATTCAGACTACTATTCATCGCAGCCCTCCTCTTGTTGTTAGACAATCAATTTAATGCATGCTTATGTACCTGTTTACTATAATTATGCACCTCTGCAGTCAAACTATTAATATTCCAGCAGTGCCTGGAAAAAAAAAATCCTGCACAAGTCAATATCATGTCCAAATGGAGGACAAGCACATGCTGAGAGCCAGAGAAAAACCTTATAAGCCTAATTAATTTAGCACATTTAGCTACTTTACCCAGTTTGATATGAATAAATGAGATGGCTTGTGGTTTCGACTCCGCGTGCTGCCCCCAATTTAGTGTGATTTTTGCTGATATAACTCCCCATCGCATCACTGTTTGGCCAACCTTGGTCAAGTTCAAATTGTGTGACTGCACTTGATTGAGCTCGCCTGGCCCGGTGGAGATAGTGGGATAAGTGGTCCTAGTGCCACTGATGAATGCACATTTTGTTCCAAAGAAAATGGAATAATGTTTACCATATCAACAAAGCACAGGCTGTCCCTATATAACCTGGTTAGACCGTCCCCCAAAAGCTGATTCTGACACGTTGCAGCCATGCAGCACAGATTACAAGAAAGTTGGAATGGTGTCAGAAACTCTCCCATTCTGAATTTGATGCGCCACACATTTTCAATGGGAGACAGGTCCGAACTGCAGGCTGTAGTCTACTTCAGGCATGTCCAAACTATCCATAAAGGGCCATGCTGCTGCAGATTTTTGTTCCAACCAATCAAGAACACAGCTGATTCACCTGATCAGCTGTTTGATTTCTCCAGATTCTCTAAATCTGTTGATGATGCTCTGGATTGGAAATTATGAAATCTCCCAAATTCTTTGCATTTGTGTTTTGATAAACGTTGTTCTTAAAATGTTGGATTATTTACCTTTGCACCTTTCACAAAGTGGTGACCCATGCTCTATTGTTCCTTATGAACAGCTGAGGCTTCCAACGATGCCCCTGTCATACCCAACCACGTCACTATCACCTTTCACTGAATCAGTTTTTTTATCTGTGGAATGTTCCAAAACAGCTTGTTTTCAGTGTTCCACACCTCGTCCACTCTTTTGTTTCCCCTGTCCTTAACTTTTTCTGCAATGTGTTGAATTTACATGTAAAAAGAAGCAGCAAATTATTGCAATGTGTTTTATTTACATTTTAAACCCGACCTCATTTTTGGGCCATTGGGGTCGTATATTTTCCACTCTTCAGTTTGAATCTGTGCTTTCAGAGCAGGGCTAGAACTGTCCCTTCCATGTCTCAGTCTATTTTAACATGACAGAGCCTCTCTGCCATCTTAGTGTGCTGCTCTTTCAGCCTCACATACAAGCATATGGCCCGCAGTGACACTTTCAGCCTCGCCATGAGTGCATTTATTTTTAGCATGTGTTGTCCGAGCGGGAATCAAACTCCATGACCACCCCAGATGTCCCCGATAACCTTAATCACAGCTCCAGCAGCCCGGCCGCTTCATTAAAGAGGCCAGTTGGACATCAACAGGGAAATGCTCTCTGCCTCTTCATTGTTTTAATATCTGTAGAAAATCCCTTGGTCAAAGAAGCACTTGAACTCAGCGCTCCTATTACAGAATCACTGCTTCATCACAAGCAGCAGGTGAGAGGTCACAGTCTCTGCCATGAAATGCTTCAGAAGAATGCAGCAAGAAAGCGTTTGGCTCCAGGCATTCAATCTCCCTGTTTTTCATTTCCTTCCTTTGACAAGTGCCTCTCATTCATCCTCATCGCCATCAGATAAGACTCAGGGATCAGGGGTTCACATGTTGTCAAGACCGTCGTCAGGGTAACTAGGGCAATGATGTCATTAAGTGGCCAAGATGGTTTCTTTCTGAGTAATGAAAAGCTTAAACATCATAATTGGATCAGAAATTACTGTAATATCTTTACTTTGCAAATAATGGCTTCTGATGGCGAGGGCAGGAATAGTTTAGATGTAAAAAATAATAATAATTATTATTATTATTATAATGGTAAAGTAAGAACAAAAACAAGCAACAAGCTACACTGGAAAAATTATTTTATGTTCGGTCTATTGGCACAAATGGAATATAAAAATGTATTTATTTTTAATTTTTAAGTTATTAAAATCGATCTAAAAGGAGACGGAGATAAGAAAATGCAACAAAAACAAACATAATACCAACATTACAAAAAAGAAACCAAATTAACAGTCTAATTAAGGCTCGCATTCTCTGATTACACAGGTGTCTGATTGCAGCACATCGTCTTGGAAATAACAGATCAACACATTGTTGACGACCCGGAGCCTCAACAGGAGCTCCTTCTGAGCGTTTCTCTCCACATCAGTTTGGTCGGAACTTAGGCCTAAAACACCTGGAAAAATGCCTGTAAAACCTCTGGCAGTAGTTTGTTTGAATAATAAACTTGGTCATAAACTTTGCAAAATGTTCCTTTAAAGTCCATGTCTCTGATCCTGTCCTTCCTGCTTTTCCTCTCATCCAGAGACACGCCCCAGGCCAACGACGGCGGACCCAAGACGCCCCGTTCCAAAACTTCATCCCGCTTCCCCAGACTGGGCCGCAACCGTAACCAGGAAACCAGACCTGAACCCCAGAGTGGCGACCTTTAACCACCCGGATCCTCCGAACTAATGATTTTTAACCTACAGGCTGAGGACCACGATGTCCCCGTGTCCCCTCTGGACTGTGACACACAGCCTCGGTGTGTGAGGACATTAAGGGCGTCTAAAGGACCTTGAAAGCCTTACAGATAAAAGGCCTCAGTGGCGGAGGGGTGATGGATGCGTTCACATCACAGGCCTTTCTACCAGATATGTAAATGTTTCTGTGCAGCGGCTGGCTGAGTAAAGGATAAATGACTCCCCCAAGGCTGCCTGTCGATGGACCCAATCATACAGCACCTCTTACCTCACCGAGAGACAAAAAGACTCTCCGTAAACTGCACATGAACTAGCCTGGACTGCTCTCTCTAATCTCAAACACAAAGAGATGATGGAGATGTGTTTTTTTTTTTTCTTACTCCGCTCAGTTTTGTAGTGAAAGTGTATCATGGTGACAGTGCCTACAGTGTTTTGTAGCTGCTTTCCTGCTCTGGGTGGGGAGGGACAGGGTGTGCAGAGAGGTGAAGAGGACTAGATTAAAGTGTTCTCCTGGGACATGGATGTTGTTTTTCAGCTAATGTGTCAGCATTATGGTGCCATTACATTTTAGAAGATGATGATTCACTATCTCTAGCGTGGACCACTAGGCAACGGGCATTCCTTTTTTTCTCCTTCTGTTATATTATTATTATTATTATGGCTATAACAGATTATCTGCAGAAAGTGTAACATATCTTTATGTCAGCAGGGATGGAGTCATTATCAAAAACATCTTTTAAATTCCACATAATGATCTTATTAATGGATTAGCCAATCTCTTTGGGACCGTGTCAAAATTATTAGGGCGGGGAGGGGGTTGAATTTTATAATCCGTTTCTGGCTCCAAATATTCATATTCATACTGTTTGTTTTTGACATGATAATAATTTTAGCTAGATGGCTGTGATGGGAAATATTAAGCCTTAAAACTGTTGCATTTATTGCAAGGTTTTAACTGAATTTTGAGAAAATCGTCGATAGAAAACGCGAATGAATGCTAATTTTCCAGTTGGAAAATCATTTTTAATTCGCAGAAGAAAATTACGTAATTAAAAGAGTACCTTTAAACATCAGATGTTGAAAAACAATATAGAAAACTTGAAGGAAATATTTTTTTCTGTTTGTGTCAGTGGGGGCGTTTTTTCATTTCCTCTCACCGCTAATAATTTTTGGACGGTCCCATATTGAGAAAGTTCATAAATAAGCATACGCTCTTGCTCTTTCCACTCAAAATCATCTTTCCTCATATCCACACAACTAAGATTAGTGTCAAACACCTGCTGTGATTTGTATGATACATTTCTCATAAAATATTTTTTAGCAGAAATTCTACCATTATGGGTAAGCTGTGTTTCATTTAAGTTTACCCTCAAACCCACTTTACCTGCACCGGACTATACAACTCCACTATATCACTTAAATAAGGGTTACAAAGGTCAGCCGGCTTTACTGAAAAATTCAGCGTTTGAAGATTGTTTAACTAATGTGTCTTAGCGGGATTTAATGCAGTGTTATGTTGCAAATGAATGTTTTAACGAGGACTAAACACTTGAAGAATAGCTGCTTGTTAGAGTGCAAGAAAGGGGCTGCTGAGCATCAAGTGTGTGTAAAACAGAAGCTCATGCATATGTATGGCTTTACCCAAGAGTAGTCAGAGAGTACGTTCAAACGAGGAGTGATTGTGTTGGAAGGGTGTCGGAAAACTTGAATCAAAGGGTCGGCTCGCGGAATGGTAAACACTGTTCGCCGTCTATGACGAGAGGTGAACAAACAAGGCTTGTGGGTTTTAATTAAGTTGTTATTCTCGCTCAAAAGTGACCCTCACAAGTATCAATCTACTGGGAAACACTGCACTGTGTTGTTAGGGAATTCTCACAGGGATGCCGTCAAATAAAGGTTTTTATAAAGGACTTCCCTGACACTTTTTAAATTCTCTCTGTGGTCAACATGTGGTGAGTTGGCCAATCAAACATCAGAAAATAAGATGTAGTATGAATTTGAAGAAATTATATCACACATTTTTTCTCTTAATCTGAGAAATGGCACTGCTGTTGCAGCCTATCAAGAGCATGAAATGTAACTTAAACATGACATTCTTTTTTTTTTATTAAAGACTATTCTTTGCTGTGATGCATTCAAACCGTAGAATTGGTGATATTTTAATTGAAGCACTGCCTTGTATGAATTGTAAAATCAGCATCATACATTCTGTACCGTGTAACAAGTCTCGACATTATAGCCTTATTATAGACATTTATTTTACTTCTAAGGTTTGTCTCTGGGCCCACTGGTGGGTCTACCTCCTGCACAAATATCTGTAGTGTATGTGTTGTAATACACAGTCATTTTGCACAGGATCATTCCCAGACAGCTGACTGAGCACTCCACCGATTTAGCAATGCAAAAGAAATGAGTCCTACAACCTAGAAATGAGTTTGAGCATTTTTGCACTTCTGGTTCGCAGAGACAATGGATTGAGATTTTCCTGTTTTGTTCTACAGCATAATATATGTCAGTAAATACCACACACAATCAGGGGTGGAATGTAACTCAGTACATTTACGCAAGTACGATTTTGAGGTACTTGTACTTTACTTAAGTATTTCCACATATGTAGCTATCACTACTTTTTAGGGGCAAATATTTTACTTTTACAGGAGTAATTCTGCAGTTTGGTATTGGTTCTTTTACTTAAGTAAGGGGTCTGAATACTTTCCCCCCACTGCACACAATCATGAATTAGGAAGGTTTTATATGTTTGTTTGTTTTTTAAAGCCTTTTTGCTAACAAGTGACTAAATAAGATTAGGCCTACAGAAGTTGTCAGGGACATTTAAGTCAATGTCTGCTTAGTGATGGCAACATTGAAGTCATGCAATCATAGCGTAATTTGTTTAGTTTTTAAAGTTAATTAAAAAGACCGAAGACCTCTTTGCTACAGTGCTAGAGTGAGCTTGTTTGCAAGCTAGCTAGCTAACTACCCAGCTGCTAAATGAGTAAAATTTAACAACTTAATACTTCTTAATCCTCACAATTTGGTCACAGCATAAGAAAGCGCATCACTATACCCAGTTGAGCGACAACTTTGTTCGGCTCATTTTCTCTAAGTGTAGCATAAAAATATGGTGGAAGTAGCGAGCTAATTAACTAGCCAGCCGTTCTCAAGAGCACCAGTCTGCTTTCCTCTCAGAGAAGTAGGCTAGTCTGCCAGAGAGTCAGACAGCCACAGCAGTGCAATCAAATATTAATTTTCATTTTTGAATGTTTTTGTTTTCTTTAAAACTCAAATATACATTTGAATTTGGAATATTTCTTGATAGCCCTTGGTGCTAAGAGCCAACAAAGGAAGGGAAGAAGAGCTAGCAAACATGGATCATGTAAACAATGCAGGATTAAAATTTGGTATTAGCGAGTAAAACAAAATTGAAAAGGAACTTTTGTTTAGTTAAAGGAAAACTCCACAGGGCAACTTTGAACCTGAAACATTTGAAGCTTTAAATACTAAAAATATCTCAGGTGCGGTTGAGAATAAACAACCTCAAATTGAGAATAGCAAGAAAAAAGAAGCGACAGAGAGTTCCTGGTGGACGTGCAGTTTATTCCTCTATCTTGGGGAATAAAAGTTTTCATGATATGATCATAAACATCACTATTCCTTTAAATGACTCCATCTCCTTCCCTCAGAATCCTCCCGGCGGCGGATGAATTGAATCTCGCTGTACCTTGAGGCTGGTAATCAGAGCGATGACAAGCAAAGGAAGTGGGTTTAGCTTACTGAGATACAGCCGAAATGTTCTCTTGCAGTATGTCTGTTCTGGTATACTTTTCTGTCCTTGCCTTAGTCAGCAGTTAGGCCTTATCTATCAGTGTCACAGCAAAGAGGAGCTGAACAATAAAGTACAGTGTGTACAGTACAATACCACCACCTCTGTGTCAGTGTTGTCATTGTTCACCTTGTTGCTTCGTGGTGTAAGGCCATCACGCAATTCTGCTGCAACAGTAAGCTCATCCATGTCTCAGCGTACACTGATGCATTTATGCATCATGCATGTGTAGATACATACACTAAGTGTTATCGTGTCATTTGAATACAGACAGTAGGTGTGTGCTAAAGCATGCATGTGTTTATATCAACGCATCAATGCTCGCATAATATTCCTACGAACTGTGTGCATAAATGGATGGATACTGTGAATTCAATCTTCTGAGCATCTGTGGCCCTCGTTGCATCTGTTTTCCTTGTCGAATGCTTATTTAACCTCCACCGCTTCACTAAGCAGTCTCTGCGCTTTTATTCAACTCATTCAAAAGGCAGTTTGGGAAAAGCCTGCGTTTCTCTCTGTGCTGGGCATGCTGCACCGGGTCGGTAGAGAGAAGAATGGAGAGGGTGTACTAAATGCTCATTGTCCATTGACCAGAAAATTGGTTACAAGCCCGTTTAGGATGTGGATGGTTGCTTTTGGCAATGTTAGACATTATGCACACACATACACACAACAATGTGCATGCGAGCTAAGTACACAACACATCTCCTCCAATGTCTCTCTTGTTTTCATAGAATTGAATAGAAAAGCCTGGCTTGCCTTTAACACCTATTAGTTAGAAAACAGCTAAAAGTTCATTGTGTCAAAATATGTGTGTTGTGAGATGCTTTATCTATGTATAACTCTTGTGAAAAGTCTTATAACTTTAGTGTGTCGTATCTTTACGCGTGCCGCATAGAGTGATGTCACGGACAGTCAAAACCAATCTGAGTGTTTGGAGCGGTTCAGACTGAGACGCATCTGTCCAAATGCGATCTGAAACTACCTCCCGAAGGTGGTTTCGATCCGGTTTGCAAAAATCTGATTTCATGTGATTTGTGACTGTTCAGACTTCAAAAGAGCCATCCAGTTCCAATCTGGATGGGCTAAAAATCTGATTTTGGCTGGCAGTCTGAAC
The DNA here is from genome assembly GCF_030273125.1 of Centropristis striata. Taxonomy (NCBI): domain Eukaryota; kingdom Metazoa; phylum Chordata; class Actinopteri; order Perciformes; family Serranidae; genus Centropristis; species Centropristis striata. The sequence goes on from NC_081537.1 coordinate 8,085,421, forward strand.
GCGGCCTAATAGTCTAAAGCTTGAAGAGGCCTATCAGCTGGAAGGATTGTCAGCCTCAATGACTACAGGTGAGTCAAATCAGTTTTTCAAATGCTTTTTCACAACCCTCAGCATGTGAAACGATAGCACAAGGCACAAAGCATTGGTATCTGGGAGTGAGACCGTGTTTAGGATTTAGTGGCATCTCAGCAATGTTGCAGATTCAAACTAACTGAATACTGCGTCGCTCACCCCTCCCTATTCAAGCAGTGTTCTTCACGAAACATGAAATTGTAAAAGGCCCTCTTTAGGGCCAGAGTTTGATTCATCCACTCTCAACCACAGTTCTAGACAATTTCAAAGAGGAGCTGGGAGATGGGTGCAAGCAGTGAGTTCCTTATGTTCCACAATTAATTAATCTTTTGACATTTTCTGCAAGGATAGCATTTTAGACAATTGGATGGCGAATGCTTCTGTTATGGAGATTTCTCAGGAACCCACCCATTGTCAGCATACCCAAGAAAGCCATACATCCTCTAAACGTCTCTAGTATGTGGTTGTACAGTTTCCTAAAGCTGTGATTTTCATAGTGTTAGGTTTCAAAAATGGTCTCACTACAATAGAATAGCTACTATGGGGACTAACATCATTACGCATGAATATCATTGGGCTCATAGAATCCACAAGAGTCTCAGCTTCCTGTCATACCCAATTTATAGATAGATAGATAGATAGATATACTTTATTTATCCCAAGCTGGGAAATTACAGATTAGAGAGCCCAGTATGCAAAAATAACACATACACTACCAGTCAAAAGTTTGGACACACATTCTCATTCAGTGTTTTTCTTTATTTTTATGAAATCTTCTACATTGTAGATTGTTTTTTAATAATCAGAACTATAATGCAACATATATGGAATTACGAGGTAACCAAAAAAGTGTTAAACAAACCAGAATGTTTTATATTTGAGATTCTTCAGAATAGCCACCTTTTGCTTTGATTGTCTCAAAGGCATTAAGAAGACAAGAACTTCCACTAATTAACTTTTGACAAGGTGCCCCTGTTAACTGGAAACCATTCCAGGTGATCACCTCATGAAGCTGACTGAGAGAATAACAGAAGTGTTACAGCTGTCATTGTTAATAAGTTAATAAATAATAAAATAAATAAGTTAATACTGGTTAAAATATAAGTTAACAGTAATATTATTTAAAACAGTTTATGTGTGTAATATGTGATTAAAAGGAGACTACATTTAATTACTTTGATTTGGAGTTACATTAAAAAGGACTTCATTTCCCAAGATGCTCTAGGAGCAGAGGTAACGTACATGATTATGTCAGAGTTTGTTTGTGTTAGGCAGCTTCACTTTCACTAAAGAACGTCTGAACATGAAAGAAAAGGTCTTGGTTCGTTTTTTTTTGTTTTTTTTTTACCATAATTCCATATGTGTTCATAGTTTTGACGTCTTCAGTTTTAACCTACAATACTGAAAATAATAAAAAATAAAAACATTGAATGAGAAGGTAGTGCATGAGAAAACCTTGTTTTTGGCCAATTACTGCATGGTTTATTTGCATAAAGTGGACCATGTCTGCCTAGACTTGTGGGTACCCAAAGAACCCATTTTTATTCAGATATTTTGAGGTTAGAGATCAAGGGACCCTTATGAAAATGGTCATTTCATTTTTTTTTTCAATGTCAAAATTGGCTAACTTTGGAGTGTTTAGCCTTTTAGACCCTTTCCTGACAAGAACCGTGATGTGGTCGGCACCAAAGGGTGCCTTAGGTTATCGAGTTTGATTATCAGTTCTAGGCTACTGTAGAAACATGGAATGCTGTTCCATGGGAGATGGTGATTATACACAAATAAAAACATAGTTATGAATATTATATTCCATTGCCACCAATATATAAATCCTATACACTGCTTCAGTAAAACAGTAAATGTTATGCAGTTAAGATTCAAGTTAATGCTGTAGTTGCAGTTTTTATATACCTATACTGCTGACTGAGGCAAAAATATGTAGCCTATATTCACACAATGATGTGCATAGCTATATATGTGGTCTTAGACCTCGTTCTGCTTGCTATATTGTAAGTATTTGCACAAATGTGTGAGTTACTTGTCGTGTAGTTCAGACGCTGTGTCAGACTGCAAGGAAAGACAAAAATCCTTGACTTTTACTCCTATTCAGAAACTGAAGACGATAAGCTTTCTAAACTTTGTTTGATTTTTAAAAATGTCCGTAATTGAAGGAGCTTCAAATGCCTCTGAAGAATAAGATCGTAGATGAATACCGTATGGGGACAGAGGTGATAACCTTCTGAGACACAAGTTCTGCAAAAGGTATAATTTGCATCATATAGTTAGAGCCTTTTACTTTCGTTTAATTTTCACATTTTATGGGATATAACACCACCTTTATTTTATTGTGTTTTAATTCACCAGTGGTTCATACTTCAAGGATAAAGAGACACGATGAAAGCTTCCTCTACTAGAGGGAGTTGGTCTTGAGCTGAGACTGTCCTTGACAACGTCCACCAGTCAAAGTATGAATACATTTACTGTGTTTCACCTCCATGTCCAAGTCCACGCTTTCTTTGTCTGCCTCTCCTTGAAGATACGGAGGTCCCTCTATGCTCATTCTACGGAACTGTATGCAATTACCAAGCTCTTACCTCTGTGTGAGGAACATCAATGAGACAGGGACCCTAGTTTAAACAAGGTCACTGAATAAGCAGTACTCCTATCTGTATACCGCACAATGCCGGCTTGGCATCGGGACGTATGTTCATTATAATGATAAGGAACAGGCTGACGTCTCCGGCACCCTATAGACAACAGGCCCTTCAGGAAGGAGCTTCCTAATAGAAACCAAGATTAGCATGAGCTTCATATTTATGCTTACAAGAAGGGCAACAGAAATGTTCCTCAGAGACCGAGGAGCTCTGCTGAGCTGCATCTATCTGAAATGCTTGTGTCAGTAATTACAGTAAGTTTAGCCTGTATTACTTTTGATTGCTGGGGCATTTTGCTTGCTCACAAAAGATGTTTTTCAGTAGCTTAGTTTCCTGATAAAAAAAAGTAGTGTGCTCTGCAATATGTAGGACATAAACACAATGAATGGTTAGTGATTACAGGAAGTTTTTGTTACAGATTTGACCTCTGGGTCTGAAAAGTAAAGCCAATGCACAGTGCCTTAAACCTGCATTCTTTCTAATGGCCAACAGGGGGCGACTACACTGGTTGGAAAAAGAAGTCTGATTCTATAGGAGTCTATGAGAAAGTGACCCTATTTCTCACTTAAATTATTACCTCAGTAAACATTTCTCTAATGAGTTTATGGTGTTGGTCGCAAATCTCAAGTCTTCTTCAATACAACATGATGTTCATTTTGTTAAATTATGGTCCCATTTAAAGTAAAATATACGATAAAGCAGGGTATTTTAATTCAAAAGTCACTCGTATTCAACCTGCCTTAGCTTGCTAAGACATATCTAACATTAGCTTGCTAACAGCTATGTTGTCTTCTCTGGTGGACATTAGGGGCTAAATGTTCCTTTGACATGGGTAAATCTAATGGTTTTAGCTAGCTACAGCTATTTTATTAGCGTTTCAGCCCATGGTTGGATATTGTCTGGCCAATGGGTGTGGTTGTGGTCTTGAGATTGACCTGTTGCACTTTGCCTCTGTGTATCTATAGCACTGTGTAAACTAATGAACCATGAACTTGTTTTTGGTTTACCTTGAATTATGGAAGCTAACTTTGCTAGCAGTGACTTAGCATTGTGTAGCCAGGAGGTTGCTGTATTGGTGGGAAAGCAGAGTGTCGGGTTGTCAGTCAGATTCACCCTAACTCCGCCTTTACTACACCCTCTTATCCAAATATGGTCACTCCTGGTGAAAAAACCCCAAAGATGGTTACAGCAAGTTAAGGCAAGTAACCATTAGTGGTCTTGGTTGGCCGTCTTCATTTGTGTCCCAGCGTGTGCATCGCTTTTTACTGTCTCCTGTACAGTTTCTGTTGTGTCGGAGCTTCCTGCAATATGCTTCTCTATTTGTAATGCTTTTTTTAAATTTAGAAATGCTGTGTATGTGTAGTCAAATACTTTTCTTAGTCAAGATATTTTCCTTATTTGTGTTGTGTCTATTTCTGTGCATTGAGCTCTCAGGGCCACTGCAGATATTTCATAATATTGTCATTATATGTTTAACTCACTATTTTTCAATATCATAGTAGACTCTGGCTTTATTATTAGGGCTGTGTAATGCCAAAAGTACAACATGTGCAGGGATTTGTCTCCTTGCAGCACAAGTGACATACTTTGCTTGAATAAGTCACATTTGTGACTTCATCTTTGTTTCTGGTGTCAGTTTCCAGCAGCTTGTACTGTGTTTCAGCAGTGCTTGTTTGTTTTCTTAATTTTTTTCACCAGGTTTTGAATTATTTGTCAGAAAACAAGCATGTGAGTGACTTTTTTTGTCGTACTCACAGGCTCCTGTTCTCCAGTTGGCAGAATCGAAGGTTTGTATTCCCTGCAGATGGAGAGCCGCTCCTCTTCTGTACTTTGAACAGACACCACCTTCTCAATCTCACTCCGTCTCTCTCCTGCTTTCTCCTCTTTCTTCTCCATTCTCTTATCCTCCCTCTTGTTTTATTCATTCTTCCCTCTCGATTTTCTAAGACACATCCTTCCCTCCCTTTTTTATTTCTTCCTGACTTTTTGTCACTTTCTCTTCCCCGTCCTTACCTTCTTCTTCTCCTCTACAGGTTTCCCCTTTCGTCTCAACCCCCACCCCCTCTACCAATTATCTCTCCTCTCTCGCTGCCTCCTCTCCCTCTCACAGCCTCTTCCAATCACCACCTCATCCTCTCTCTCCATCTCCCGTTCCCTGTGGGACTCAGCCTGCTTGGCACATTGTATTTACTCAGCCCGTCACTGGCTGCCTCTGTTTATTACCTACTCAGCGAAGAGGCAGGAGAGACAGAGAGAACCAGCCCTTTGGAGGATTTTCCTCCCAACTCTCCCACTGCTGTCGGTCGCCGAAACTGAAAAAAGGCCATGTTGGAAAATTGATTGTTTTAGGGGTTTTTCCCCCACCTTTCATCTTTTTCAATTTATTCGGTATCGAGCGCCGACTCCTGCCTGATATGTCAAAACAAAGTTCACATGACCTGTAGTTACAGGGAGATCATGAAAATGGATCACCTAAGGCTCTGGGTACATTTCTGTTGTATCTTATCGGAATGAAATCCCAAATTAAGCTGTAATGGATTATGTTAATGAATACGCTATCAGTTGTGGAAACATGGGAAATAAACTGTGTGATTTATCCCTAAGCTGTTTAGAAACTTCTTCAGCATTAAGGCATCATGCAGCTCTGTTAATATCAACTCAGTCAGATAACAGATATACTGATACTCACCACTCTGGGGCTCAGATAAGAGCATGCGACACAGCATGTTAATTTCAAGATAATGCTTAAGGTAAACAGGTAGGATGGATTGTTTGTAGCTTTCCCATTTATCCACAATGAAAGCTCCACATTGGTCTCCGGCTCTTACTGTAGAAAGCCTTTTGTTCTCGTCCTCTCGTTTGACTTTGTTTCCTCTTACCTGCAGGCTGCCTCCGATTCACAACACAATCGGATCCTGAAGAGTGCTCTGCCCGCCCCTCAAAGCTATCACAGGCTTTCACAATAGCCCGCGGCACTCTTTTGATCAGCCCAGGAGCTTGATCTGAACACCTGGAAGTGCCGTTTTAAACCGCAGCAGGGGAGGAAGAGCGAGGTGAGAGGTAGCTGCGTCAAGCTAACGACAGAGCTGACAACGACGGAGACGAGTGTGGGAACTCGTATCGCCTCGGAATAGAACTAAAATAAAACAATGACGACATTTTAATAGACTGCAACATGCCAACATTGAAACAGTTAGACAGAGAAATACATTTACTCAAGCAGTGTACTTTAATTTTGAGGTCCTTGTGCTTTTCTGATGTTTTGAAATCATCAGAATTCAGAGAATATTGTATTTTTTTTTACTCTATTTTACTATTAATTAATTATTGTTCATATTAACATTAAAGGAGTTATACAATTAACTCCTCAACAAACCGATATAATCGAGTAGTTAAAATAAGCTAAATTTTGACAAGCAACTAATGATGGTAATTTAGGTTTTTTTTTTTCTTTCTGACCGATAGTCGATTCTCATTAACCGGAACAGGAAACAGAGTCCTAGTTCACCCGTCCAGTACGGTTAAGGTGGAGATCTACGATTAACTTTTGTGAAGTCAGCGGTTCCTTGATCCCTATGGAGAGCATGAGATCCGGTTGCACATTGCATGACGGATACGACACGACATTGACCACTTATCTTAATTTGTATAAACGAAAACAGGCAAACCAAAACCTGAGTACCACCCATCGACGCTAGCCTGGCTAACGGCTATATCACACATGAGATGTAGTCTGGAGACCACCTTTTCATTTTTCCGTAGAGGAGGCGTGGTTTACAATCCTCCGGAGCCGTTTATTGGGCGCTACGAATGTCTATCATAAGTGTATGTACGTAGCTCTTAGCCAATCATATCAATTATATCAGATGACGTATGTAGAGCGACTGAAATTCGACGAGGAAGCATCGATGAAGAAGACGACTGATATTTACACGATGTCGCTGAACGCTTATTACCGTTTGTGGAAGATATATATGAAAGAAGGACATTCCACATATGCACACACTTCAAACATACATTTTTCCAAAAAAACAACGAGCATATCAGAGAGGCTAGCATTATTAGGAGTGATAGTCGCCCAAGAGTCCACAACCACAACGACCGGGGTCTCACTAAACCCCATTAGCTTAGCCACTAGCGGGGCTAGTTGGTAGATTAGGCTTTTGCCCAATCCTGTTGGAAGCAAGGCTACAACATCCTTTTTGGCGGTGATAAAGGAGTGTAAAGCCAAACGTTGTTCTTCTTTTAAAATAAACTTTTGCTCTAAACTATCTAGAACACTGTCTACAGCTAGATCGAAAGAGAGCTTTGCGTCTGTTGCCGCCATGTTGGATCCGTAAGCAAACTAGCTTCTGTCTTTCCAATAGTACGCGTCATCGTCTTGCAGTTCCTCCCCGTTCTGTGATTGGATACCAAAAGCAGGGCACCATGCCGCCTTGCAATTCGAAACGAATTTGAGCGTGCAAGGCAGCATGGGTATACCCAGGCTACATCGACACAAGAAATCTGGGGTTCTGGCATGTCTTTCCATGATTTGCTGGACTCAGTGGATCTCCACTGTTGGCTCCGAGATATGTTCCGGGTCAGTGGAATGCACTAAGCCACTACAGCCAGTTTAATAGCTCCAAGGTAGTGATATAGCTTCATGTGTCAGGTAGTTCTCTGTTGTTAGCGCTTTCTAGTCATGGTGGTTGAGCTTAGCAGAACAAATAGCTTGAAATGCAACAAGTTGAATGTTAAACTCCCCCATAGGGACAAAGCACATTTAAGACCCATCCCTACTGGAAGGGAAACCATCCATCGATCTCAATTTACTTTGTATGAATGAAGGAACCTTGTTCATTGCGTCTTCTAGAAACCAACATGAATGCCTTAAAGGTGCAGTGTGGCTGGATGCCCTTCTGACTATCACTCCACTTCCTGCTTCGACATGCATACAGGTGCATCTCAATACATTAGAATACCATGGAAAAGTCCATTCCCAGTAGTTCAAGTCAACTAGCCCCAACCAAGTATTGAGTGCATATACACTTGTGCTCATAAGTTTACATACCCTGGCAGAATGTATCATGTCTTGGCCATTTTTCAGAGAATATGAATGATAACACAAAAACTTTTCTTTCACTCATGGTTGTCTGAAGCCATTTATTGTCAAACAACTGTGTTTACTCTTTTTAAATCATAATGATGAGAGAAACTACCCAAATGACCCCGATCAAAAGTTTACATACCCCGGTTCTTAACACTGTGTATTGTCCCCTTTAACATCAATGACAGCTTGAAGTATTTTGTGGTAGTTATGGATGAGGCTCTTTATTTTCTCAGATGGTAAAGCTGCCCATTCTTCTTGGCAAAAAGCCTCCAGTTCCTGTAAATTCTTGGGCTGTCTTGCATGAACTGCACGTTTGAGATCTCCCCAGAGTTACTCAGTGATATTGAGGTCAGGAGACTAAGATGGCCACTCCACAACCTTCACTTTATTCTGCTGCAGCCAATGACAGGTCAACTTGGCCTTGTGCTTTGGATCGTTGTCATGTTGGAACGTCCAACTACGTCCCATGCGCAGCTTCCGGGCTGCTGAGTGCAAATTTTCCTCCAGTATTTTCTGAGAACCTGCTGAATTCATCTAGTTTCCTGTGCCTTTGTAGCTCACATATCCACAAAACATCAGTGATCCACCTCCGTGTTTCACAGGAGGGATGGTGTACCTTTCATCATAGGCCTTGATGACTCCTCTCCAAATGTAACGTTTATGGTTGTGGCCAAAACGTTCCATTTTGGTCTCATCACTCCAAATTACTTTGTTCCAGAAGTTCTGAGGCTTGTCTATGTGCTGTTTGGCGTATTGTACGCGGGATGCTTTGTGCCATTTGCGTAGTAATGGCTTTCTTCTGGCGACTCCACCATGCAGCCCAATTTTCTTCAAGTGCCTCCTTATTGTGCATCTTGAAACAGCCACACCACTTCTTTTCAGAGAGTCCTTTATTTCAAGTTATTTGTCAGCTTTTCTTTGCATACTGAACAATTTTCCTGTTGTCATTATGATTTAAAAAGAGTAACCACAGTTCTTTAACAATAAATGGCTTCACCCAACCACTAACCATGAGTGAAAGAAAAGTTTTTGTGTTATCATTCATATTCTCTGAAAAATGGCCAAGAAATCATAAATTCTGCCAGGGTATGTAAACTTATGAGCACAACTGTAGAAGGACATACTTTTCAGAGGCCAACGATTCCATATTAAACATACTTTTTAAAAATTGGTTTAAAATTGTTTGTAATATTAAAACATTTTTGAGACACTGATTTTTTTTTAAAAGTCATTATAATTACAAGAAATTAACTAAATTAAGACATGAAATGTTTCACTCTGTGTGTAATGGATCTATATAATGTGTTACTTCCATTTTTTGAATTGAATTACTGACATAGATAAACTTTCAATGATATTCTAATTTATTGAGATGCACCTGTACATGTCATCTGGCATGTCATATGTCAAACTTTCTTTGGTTAAATACAATTTATAGATTTTAAAACATCAGCGATGGATTAGTTATTATATTACAACTCATCCTTTGATGAGGAATGCAGATGATCCTGAAGCATTCGAATCAAACTTTCATTAGGGATTTTCTTCACCGACTCAATCCTTTTCAAAGGGTTACAGCGGCTGCAGCCAATCCCAGCATGCATTGTGTGCAGGGCAAGGAGACAGTCTGCAGGTGGTGATTCCACTGCAGAGCCACACAGACACACACATTTATATCTAGGAGCCATACAGGCTACATTCACAGCTCTGGACCTGGAGGTCAGCTCTGGGTAGCTCAGACGACTGCTTACATCTGTTCAAGGACACAACCCTCACTGCTAATACAACCTGGCAGGGATGTCAAAAAGCATGTGTGCACAGAGTAACAATAACCGAACCATCTTAAAAACTCTGATGCCATCTCCTCTCCACCTGTCTTGACAATGTGTACAGCTGTTCAAGGCTACACCACCTGACCTCAGGTTTGCTGTGTATTAAATTCAATTTGACACAATTCAGTTTTTCTTCAAGGATTTGATTCACTTCTGCCAACCGTGTTTTGAGACTCACTTCACTTAATTTGTGGTTCTTTTTAACACCGTTTCTCTTTGCTTTTCTCACAGCAATCTCATGGAAAACACGCTCGTAAGTGCAGGTCAGGAGAAGCCAGAAGGAATATTGCAGCAGCTGCGATGTGAGTAAAAATCTGTAAATGATGAAATATGGAGCAGTGGAGAGGCTGCCTGGAATATTTTGTTTATCACCATTCAAGTATACACATTTGAACTTATGATTTGTTTGCAACGTGCTGAAGAAGAAAGAAGGTTGTTGTCTCTTTGCTCTTTTGAGTGAGGAGTTTTGTTGCAGGATTTTCTTTCTAGACACCAGTGTGTGATATTAAGATGTTAAGGGTTTTGAGAACACAACACCCTTAGAGTATGAGTTGCAAACAAAAATGAAAAGATTTTCATTTTGTTTTAGTTATTCCTAAAACTAGGGGTTTTTCCATAACACTTTATGAACACAATGGAGAAAAACAGTTGTTTAAGATTATGCAACATATAAAAAAAGACTGAAATACTTTAAGTCTAAAGACCAGATTTTGATACAGACTCTCAAGATTAGACAGTTTGCCTCATGCCCATTAAATGCTTTTGTGGTGCAGACCAGTGGGGCCCAGTTGGTGATACAAACCTACTAACGTAGGTTAGTAGGAAACATGTGGTCTCCTTGATTATGTTTGAGTTGGACAGATCAACAATACCTTTGCAATCAAAGTACAAATAGGCAGAAGGTCAGGGAGGACAGACGCCTCAACTAACAAGGGACAATCATCCAGGAGAAAGCGGTTTATTTCCCATGTGAATCCAAAAGTCAACTTATTCTAAGTTGTCTTACGTCACATTTTACACTTATTTACATCATGAACGTAATGTAACTTAACTTAACTGAACTCAAACCATGATATTTTCTGAAAACTGAGTATGTTTGTTGCCTAACTCTAACCAAGTTCTAATTTTAACCATGTGTAAAAAATATTCATTAAATAAAAACACAATAAAAACTTGAGAACAAAAAGCCTCAGTTATTCAAAATGAACAGCTAAGTCCTTGGAGTGTTTTTTTTTAGTTCAACCGAACACTGAACGACACATTTTAGTGACTAAAATGTCACAGTAAACTCTGATGAACACACTGTGAGAAAGAAAAAAAAAACATCTGTTTTAGCGACCTGCCAATCATAATGTAACTTGGCCCTGAAGCAAAGCATACCCTGCTTATCGTCTATTTTTACACTAAATTAGACCAAAATTTACAAAATGGACATCAGGCTGTATTGAAGAAAACATGAAACTAACCATTGAGACCATAAATCCGTTAAAATGTTAACTGAGGTAATAAATCAAGTGAGAAGTAGGGTCATTTTCCATTGAGTCTCACATAATCAGACTCTTTTTTTTGCAACCAGTGGAGACTCCCCCTGCTGGACATTAAAAAGAATGCAGATTTTGGTCTTCTGCATTGGCTTTACTTGCCAATACCATTATTTTTAAGCGACAATGTTACATTACTGACCACTGAACCAAATACTGCTCCTTGAGATAAATTAGACCTGTAAATTCAGGAAGAACACAGGGTTTTTTGTTTTTTTATCTCTTTGGACTCTATCAATAACGGAGGCTGGGACCAATCCACACAGCATGATTCGACTTCCCCTTTCATGCAATGAGTAAGAGGAGGCGTGGGAAGACAATGGGATTCTAAATTGCACACTTAATCACGAGAAGTGGTGTTTTATGGCCAGAACTGATGACCCTTAATAGAAGCGAGGGATGAGGAAGGACCATCTCTGATGACCTTGATGTCGTAGGATTGGCCATACGAGCTGAAATACTGCTGCTGTCGCCCTAATGAAAGGGAGTTACTGCTAAGTTTTTGTGCCTCCCACCCCTTGCCATCTCTTACTCTCTCCGTCTTTCTCTCCCTCGTCTCACCTGCTCCCATTTTCTGGCTACAACATTGCCATTTTTAGTAGTTAGCTCTGAGGCGGAAATCGCTGATCCCGGCTAGTGACCCCTGTTATTACCACTGAGACTCTATATCTTCTTTCTGTTCTGCCGGAGCACACAGACAGAAAGCAAAAGAGGGCAAAGAGAAGTCGGAAGGGCGCAGACAGTCGAGCAGACGGGGTAGCAAATGACAAATGTGGAGCGCGAGAAGAGATGGAAAAGGAGGGGAAGTGGGAAGACAAGGAGAGGAAGACAAGGAGAGGAAGTTACGGAGCGGTCGAGACAAAGAGGACCGAAGAAATGAGCAAAGAGGAGGAGAGTGGGTGGAAAGAAAGGGAGAAAATTGAGATCTTGAGATTGAGACAAAAGATGGAGAGAGCGGACAGAGAGGAGCTTCCCTCCTCTTCAGAAATGGAAATGGAGCGTGCAAAGACAGAATTCAAAGCCGCTGCCGCCGTACACGCCACAGCGGATCCATCTCATATGCGTCGAACGAAGGTCAGCCTCATTTGTTCTCCGCGGAGACGAGGGGGTCCTTCATGTGACGAAAGAGAGAGATAGCGGGAGCACAAAGGGGATGAAAGATGAGGCCGTCACTGATGGGGAACATGAAGGTTGATCCCATCTGGTGTGTTCTTGTCACAAGCAGACACACACGTAACTGACAGAAGGGAATACATTTGACTGTCAAACAGGTGCTTCTCATGAATGTGTAATAGTTTTTCCTGAACTGAATATGAAAAGGCGGCCTTCAGCAGTGGAAAAAATGACTTGGTTTAAAGGCATTCGGCAAGGTCCTTGCCAAAGTTCTCCATCCCCTAGTCGCTCCTCAAGGCTGAACAAGGCAACTTGCACATGTCTGGAGTCCAAAGTGACAGCAAGAACTTTTTAATTTTGAATAAATCAACCTCCAATATGCATTCAGGGTGAGAAAATGCTAAGGGGCTGAGGTGGAAAGTGGTTGTGAAGCTTTTTAAAATACCCTTGAAATTAAAAATGAGGCGAGAACAGAAGCTTTTTTTCCCCATTTCACCTTGATCATATTTAATATGAGCTGAGGCGTTAAACCTCCACACCTGAATGACACTCTTCCTTCTACTGTTTGTTGTCAGTGACACATATGAACACTGTATTTTTTTCTGCAGCCTCAAATCAGTGCAGGAAAAGTGCATCAATCAACAAGTGGACAGCGTTTCCATTCACTTATTTTTATGTCATGTCTCAAAAGTTCACTGCAAATTTGCTGGACAGCTGAGTGTCACTTATTAAACACAGGTGTAACTAATGACATTAATCAGCAGCTGCATTCAATTTACTTGTGTCAGCTCAGTGTCTTGTGTTGTGCATATTGTTCACAGACATGGCTCCAATCAATCACCAGTGTCAGAAGTTCCACCTGCTCGTCTTTTGCACTGAAAACTGAAAAGGATTTTCCTTGTTCCCACTACATACTGCTAATTCTGACATAATAACACACCAACAAATACAAACACAGGCACGTTGAGGCCCCGTTTACACGAGGACGCTCGCGGGTAAAAACGTCAAAATTTTTATCGGAAGTGCCTTTCGTTTAGACGGTGACGTCGTTTTTGGGGCTTAAAGACGCAAAAATCTGAAACCCCCTTCCAAAGTGGAAAAGTTAACGCCGTAGCGTGTCCGTCTACACTGACAAGACGCAAAACTCTGCTCAGATCTGCTCACGTCACGTATGTGTTTACGTCACATACATGCTCCAGTACAGGAAAATAAACAAACGTGGGATTATTTCCATGCGTCAGACCTTCAAGCTGCTCTGGCAGCTCTAATAAACTTACAGGAGTCTTTCCACCAAATGTACAGGATATGTAGAGATAGTATTAGTGAACAGAGAAGGATCTGGAATTACCTCCATCACATTCTGGATGCAGCAATTCGTCGGAGGCGAGCCAGACGGCTGTGAACGAGACCTGGGAGATCTAGTGGATGGTGGATAACTTTGTGGAAGGAGTAGCTGATGAAAATGTGTGGCGTGAAAACTTCTGCATGCCCAAAGATGCTCTTATCGCTTTAAGTGATGCCGCCTGGCATGCATTCAATCAAATTTCACACACTTTTGCGTCACCGTATGCACGCAGATTTCCTCCCGAAAATGCTCATCTAACGAGGAATAAAAAGTGAAGACGCGACGCCACTTTTGCGTCTTCTGTTCAGACCGTCCTCGTGTAAACGTAGCCTAAATCTGAATGTTTTTGAACAGATGTAATTGGTTTTTATTTGTTTTGTTTGTGGTAATAAAGCTTTGGAGAGAAAACAAAATATACTGACTGACTGACTGACCGGCACCAATATTCACTGGTAAAGTTTAGGTAATAAAACTACTTGGTTAAGGTCAGAAAAAGAACAGGGTTTGTTTGTTTGTTTGTTACGGAGGTTATGTAGAGCCTGATGTTCGAATGTAATGATTTACATGTTGGAATTAATTCATAGGTTAACTTAAATCTTAAGAAAAGTAACTTAAAACTCCAGTGTTTGTTTGACACATCCAGCCACCAGCCAACTTTTGATATTAATGTATCTGTGGTCACGATTCAAACAGAGAGAAACAAAGAACTAAGTAAAGCAAAATGAAAATTCAAACTTAAGGCTTCATGTTTTGACGTTTCAAAAATTTAAAGTATTAGTCAAATACAGATAAACTGTCTTTCTTTCCAGGGGGAAATATTTCAGACTCATAATGCTGTAGGCTGAATCAATGAGTACTTTAAATATGATACTGAAATCAGCCAAACAAACTTAATGCAAGGCTGATATTGTCTTTCCAATTTAGTGCTTTTATTAAATTTCCTGATGTACTGCTACTCTGATGACACGTTCCTGGCAGCTGTATTAAGATTTAAGGTCTGTTGCTTTTGGGTTGATTTCTTATAATTAAATTAAATCTCCTTTCTGAATGTTTTTGCAATTTCCCATTGGATCACACATCATAGACACATGAAATTTTGGAAGTCGTGTGCAAATGCTGCCCAAGAAATATGACCCCAATTGGGGCACTATATTTTAGAACTATAAAAATTCATAACTCTGCAATCACGCATACGTGTCTTTAACATTAGCAAATATTTGTCTCCCGTTCACTTCCACTCTATAATCGCCAATAAAACATTCTCTTCCGGTCTTTGCATCGTGTGGAGTTCAATTGTGGTGAACTTTGAGCCTCAACCAATAACAAAGATGTGTGTATAGGTGGTTGAGCCCTATTGGTTGTCAAATAGACAACAAAAAGGCCAATAGACATGTATGTCATATCCTACAATGCCGTAAATCTATGAAAATTGGTCAAAAGATTCATCTCTTCATGCTCTACAAATTTGCCTCAAAGTCTCCCTGACTAGATTTTCCAACATTTTGAATTTGTTATGTAACATTTTTTGGATCCAATTTGTACTATGATAAATTGGAGGCACCACCATTTTCAAAACATAATTTTTAGACAGTGTCCAGACGTCACTAAATGCAGTTGATATTTTCAGTTAAGCTGTAAAACATGTCCCCAAAATGAACTTCTGTCAGATTGTCAGTTAGTTATCTTTAATGTAGTTTTCAGAAACTGCTAAAGGTTGTGATGCTTTGCAGCTTTCAAATTCTCAACAGTCTATGTTGGCTTGAAAACAGAATCTGTAATCACCCCTAATGATTTCTAATGGTCCCATAAGAACTAATGACACCGCTAAATGTATTTCCTAACAGGAGAACTGGCGGCTTTTAAAAAAAAAAATATTTGTGTTTAAACTTCTCTACAAACAGAAAAGAACAAGCCTCTTTGAGGGGTGCTGATTATGCAGCGTAGATAAAAAAAAATCGACACAGTCAACCCATCTATACAAACATGAAATAATAGAAGATGTGCACTGATGCATGACAATCAAACCAAGACTTTGAAATGCTGCTGCCTTTAATTTCACACAGCACAATGTTGTTTTTTTCTACAAAAATTGATTGTTATTCTCTGTTTTCTGAAATGTTCCCGTTTTCGCTTTCATCCACAGTAGTTTTAATTTCCTCCAGCTCCATTTCATGAGAACATTGCATTGTAAAAGATTTGAATTCGTCAACAGCACGCTCAAAAATCTTTTTTTTTTTCCTACTATGAATGCTGACTGTTTTCTGGGACAATAAAGACTGACTGACAGTCTCTGTCTGTCCGTCAGCCCTTTTATTAAGTCTCTTTAGTTTTGAAATGTGAACACAGTACATTCAAAACCAGATTAAAATTGGTCTATAATATGGATTTTGAACTCTTGAGCTTGCTGGGAAACTTGAATAGATCAAAGCCATTGTTTATGTTGTGAGTAACATCTGTGTTTTTTTCTGCTTTGACGAGTCAAAATGTCTGCCATCGAAACCAAGCAGCAACCTCCGGTCCTGAGCTGTGAAGCCTGTGCAGAAGTACCAAAAACTACAATTCCTCGACTCGCCGCTTGAGGCTGGCTGCAGAAGGGAGCAAGTTAGATTAACTCTCATGTTAAAATGTCCAACTTCACAGTAGAAAAAAATGTGTTTACAGCCTGGTTCCAAAGCTAGATTGAGCCTTAAGAGCTAATTTCTCCCTTCATGACAATCTGAGGGTTAATTTTAATTTTTAATCTCACTTGTTTAAGTTT
Source organism: Centropristis striata (assembly GCF_030273125.1). NCBI lineage: Eukaryota > Metazoa > Chordata > Actinopteri > Perciformes > Serranidae > Centropristis > Centropristis striata. The sequence goes on from NC_081537.1 coordinate 8,101,828, forward strand.
TGAAATTCTGCATAATTAAGCGGGTCTTTGATTTGAGTGACAGGTGACGTAGCTGTAGCTGCTAGCGCCGCAGCTAATTCGCTGCAGACTTTACCTGTTGTCTGTTGGAGAGTTTTACATGCAAACATCGGAAAAATAACATCACTTGCTGTGTGGTGAGCTATTTTATACTATGTCTATAGTCGAAACCAAAGACGGTATACAAATAATGGACGTAGTCACCGTGACGTCACCCACTGGTTTGTGGACTGCCTGTTTGAGGCATCGAGTTCAGCGTTACACTCGTCGCCATCTTGTTTTTTGGAAACGTGGAGCAGACCATATTTGGACTGTGGAGGAGTGAGAGGGAACTGATCACTGACTACAGCCTCTCTACACCTCAACCTGACTGAGAGAAGCCGCTGCTAATTCATGTTAGCATTAACTGGGATGTTAGTTTTGGCTAGCAAAAAACAAAATGTATGTTACTTACTTGAAAAAAATGAACAGCAACTCCTTGGAGTGTCTGTTAGTCCAACCAAATGCTGGACAGGAAATTTTTAATAGACAAAATGTAAAAAACAACAACATTAAACTTATTAAATGAAAATACAGTGTGAAAGGGTTAGGAGATGACATCAGTAAACATCCTTTAAAAATGTTTTTATTGACACGTTGCCATGGATACGCATTTTTCTGCTTCTCTCCTGATGACGCCCGGCTTGTTAGTGACCTGTCAATCAAAGGTAGACACGCCCCAAATCATACGATTCTTTATCTTCTATTTTCTTCTAAATCGGGCCATTGAAGCGATTGAGACCATAGTGTTGTCCTAAAAAAATTCTGAGGTAATAAATCAAGTGAGAGGTTTTCTCATTTGGTATTGAGATAGATAGGACCAAAATGCTTCTGCAGCCACCGTCATCGCCCCCTGTTGGAATTTTTGGTAGAATGCAGCTTAAGGCACTTCCTGGTTTGCCTCACTGTTCAGACCCGGAGGTTACCGCCTGATTGAAACACACAGATGAAAGTGAGGAGCTTCTCAGAGCTGCAGAACATAAAAACAAGTTTTAAATGTTTTTTCATCACACTTTAGCTGGACTTTGGGGTCTGTTTACAGAGTTTAATGGCAGAGAAGCTTCTAAAGCTGCAGTCTGACTGATAATTGCACATCATTTTCACTTTTTTTAAAAATCAATCAATGGTAGAAATTAGTATTAAAGCTGACAAAAGAATTCAGTAATTCAAAGTTGAGAACATCTCTAAAACAGCCATCATGTGCTGTATATATCACATTTTTCTTCTCATGTCTTTCCTATTACTGAATAATAAATGTGTTATTAAAAGGTAAATTTATGCACAGGCAGCTTCTTTAATGCAAGAAAGTGATTTTCCACCGGTGAGAACATTGATGGCAAAAGTTTCCCAACTTTTGAGTCATCGGTGGAATCCTCGTGATTTAGTGCCGTGAGAGACGACATGCTAAGCTGTTAAATATCACACTCTTAGTACTGCAGATTCCCTCCTCGCCTACACACGGCTTCCCTCACGTGCTGCAAGTGTTGCTGCTTCGTTAGAACAGGGTGCACCTCCGAGCGTGTTTGTGTGTGTGTGTGTGCGTGTACTTTTCTGTTGCTGTTTTTAATTTAATTGCGAGTGCCTGGGTGTGAACTTTATTGTTTGTGTGTCTGTAGCATTCTGTTGCTTGTGCTAATTACCTTTTATTTCCCAGCAACAGTGGCGACTGCTGCTATTTCAGAGAAGTGCAACATCACACCATCTCAGGTCGGCCGGGCTGCTTGTGCTCATTTTTTTTTTTCACAGGTTATCTGAACATTTTATAATCTAAGCATTTCAATACAGTGTTATCACAGCTGACAATTGGCTGTTCAGTTCCATTTTTAACAGGCGCATGACTGCTTCTTTTATTTTTTGCAAAGCAGGTGGTATTTTCACAGAGACAGGCGACGGTACATCTAGCATCTGACTATAATGCAAGGAATCTGTGTGTGTGTGTGTGTGTGTGTGTCCTTTTGCATATGGGCGGCTGTGGCTCAGTTGGTAGACTGTTGGCAGGTCCCACTGATCGGAAGGTCGGTGGTTCGATCCCTCAGTATGTTCAGTTGGGCAAGATACTGAACCCCAAACTGCTCCCAATTCTGTGTTAATTAGTCTGGTGCATCATGTGATCAATGTGTGTGTGTGAATGGGTGAACGAGCGCTGTCTGTAGTGTTTGCCAAGTCTAGAAAAGTGCAATACAAGTGCAGTCCATTTACCGTTCATCAGATCTACTTCACAGTTTGTATAATGCTGGCGACCAAACCAGTGTCAAGTGAATGTGGTGCAATTTGGTTATGGTTACGCTATGACAACAAATGTTACATTTTGGTCTGTAACTTTTGAACTGGCAGCCTCAGAAACAATTTTTTCCAGAAAAATTTAGTCCAGAAAAAAAAATCTATCCAACTAAGACAAGACCTATTGGCATCTAGTGATTTTCGGCCATTTTGAATTGTATCCAATTCAGTTTTTTTTTGCTACTCCTACAAATCCGGCCCAGAAAATCTCTGGATCGAGCCAGAAAATGTTACATTTGTCAGATTTTTTATATTTTCTACAATGTTCTCTCTGCTAGCCCTTAATGCTTGAATGTTTCTACATATCCTAAACACGCTGACCACCCAGCCATCTGTCCTGCTTGCGGCATCTCAAATCTTCAAAACATTCAGTGATTGGGGGGTATATTGCTGAGGACAGATAGGGGTGAATTGTCAAGAGCTCGAGTTGATCACATGAGCAGTTTGAGAACTGCGAGAACTCGGCAAACAGCACAGCCAAGCAAGGACCGTTATAGAGATTTACAGTTTAATAGGGCCAAGCAATTGGCCTGCTCCAAATGGACACACGTTCAAAACTACCACTCTCCAAATGGGCACTGCATTAACCCTTAGAATACATTCAAATCATGGCAATTTATATCCCTGAGAGTTTTTTAATTTTTTTTATTGGGCCATTTGCAACACTGATTTCTGGTTGGAGAGTGAAGCTTTTTATCCAAGGCTGGCATTTCTTGCAACACCAATTTCTCATCCTTCTTTGTAAAGCAGCTAAAAATGGAGAGGAAAGCTGGGAGGATTGGGAGCTGCTCAAAAAAGTTTTATACAAAAATAGATTATAGACCAGAAAGTTAGAAATCTCAGTACTTAGAGAAACGCAATTATTGAGTCATTTGTATTGACATCGACCCTTATTAAACTTCAGCGTAGGATATTTTTGAAAGTACAGTAGCTCCAGCTGTGACTCTTGTTAACAGTAAGCTCGCTCTGACTGGGAATGTTCGTCTGGCCTTGTTTTGCCAGTCTCTCAGATTACGTAAGACTCTCTCCATGAACCATAGTGCTCCACAAAACCTCCGGGACTCCCAACGGCGCTGTTGTTGTTGTTGTTGTGTGGCAATCCGCTTGTTTAGTCTGTGTTTGCATGTGTGTGTGCGGACTCTTGTGAACCAACTGAGTCATGTGAAGCTGAGGGAGCTTGTGTTGTTATGGTTCATTATTTATGTGTGTGGATAAGAGGGAATAAATGGAGATAAAGTGGAAGAGACAGCGAGGGGAAAAGACAAAACTCTGGGACTGAGAGAGACAGATAAAAGGAGAGAGAGTTTGCCTTTTTTCCAACCAGCCTGGCAGCCTCTTCTCCTCTGCTCACTCGTGCTTTTTGTTGTGGGAGTAATTACATGCGGCCCAGGGCAGAGGGTGGCTCCTCTTTGTCTGATCTGGTAGACAGCCACCGCTCCACCTACAGCTGGAACATCTCTGTTCCAACATGGTGCCAGGGATTAGAGAGGAGATAAATGGAACTAATCCAAGCACCATTTTTATATGGCTGCTAGATGGTCCTTGTCAATCAGGGCCTCTTTCTTCATGTTTTTTTTTTATTTTATTTTATTTTATTTTTTTATTATAACTTTGTTTCACAAACATCAAAAACATACAATTCATTACAAAATAATTTCACATGTATAATCTACTAATATATTTAATAGTTCACAAATATCAACTGTTTTGATAGCTTTTTGGTTATTGGACAATTTAATGGAGGCGATGTACTGCCTGAGCTCATGGTAAAAGGCAACAAAAGATGGTTTTCTTCTAGCAAATTTGCATTTATGAATATGAAATTTCGCCATCAGTATGATCAGGTTAATAATAAATATTTTGTTGAGTTTTTCTTTATTTTTGTTGAAGAGCCCAAATAGTACATCCCTCCAAAACAACTTAAAATCTTTATAAACATTTCTTGCAATAAAGTTACAAATCTCAATCCAGAGACCTTGGACAAAGGGGCAGTACCAAAATAAATGAATGACAGTTTCAATATTTTCAGAACAGAAAGTGCATTTCACATCAGTGTCTCTTTTGAATCTACTAACAATGTGTTGATTGGAAGGATAAAATTTATGAATTATTTTAAATTAAATTTCTCTCACTTTATTGGTTATCAAATAACGGTTGGGTAATAGCCAGATCCTCTTTCTTCACGTTTGGTTATCCAGATTGTAGCTGTGTGCATCATTTATTAGTGTCCCCTGGAAACAGTTTCCGTTGTGTTATGAGCGTCTTGCAGCGCTTTTTCTAAATGTTGTGCATGGACACTCACCAGCCCCTACAGAAGGAGCTTTCAAATAAGTGTTGGAGAAACTGTGGCCCACACATTGGCAATCAGACCCACATACTATGGCTATGCCCAAAACTGAAAGCATTCTGGAAGGAAGTGTTTGAAACAGTTAATAAAATATTTGGTGGAAATATTACTATGGCTCCAATGGTGGCCCTACTAGGTCTATTACCAAAAGGCATTGAAGGAAGAGCCAAAAAATATCTTTTACAGATATTACTAGCAACAGCAATTAAATGCATTACAGTAAGGTGGTTGAAGCCTGACCCCCCAACATATAGTATGTGGTCTGAAAAAATAAAGGAAATATGTCAAATGGAACAAATAACATACTCCTTAAGACTTAAAAAAACATATATTCACTAAAAGGTGGAGCCCTGCTATGGGTATACTGATATAATTTTATTTCTTTTATTCCATTTTAATTTATATTTTTCTTTGTCATTATAGTCTCTGATTTTTTTTTTTTTGATGTACCATAAGTGTTACCATGTGTATGAAACAGCAGATATGTTGAATATGATTCTGCACACGATTGTGAATGAAACTTAAATAAAAACTAAGTAAAAAATAAAATAAAATCACATTAACTACTAATATAAATGATCATGTTATGTTTCCAATTAATAAAGTGGTGTGAAACTAAAAAAAATAAAATAAGGGACTTTCTTCGGATCATTCTCTGTACACCCTAGAAATGGTTGTGCATGAAAATCCCAGTAGATCAGCAGTTGTGAAATACTCCCAACAACCATGCCACGTACAGTCACTTAAATCCACTTTCTTCCTCATTCTGATGCTCGCTTTGAACTTCAGCAGCTCGTCTTCACCATGTCTACATGCATAAATGCATTGAGTTGCTGCCATGTGATTGGCTGATTAGATATTCATGTTAACGAGCAGTTGAACAGGTGCACATAATGTAGTGGCCAGTGAGTGTATATTGTCAAGTTAATGTTTAAGTATGTCATTAAGTTTTTACATAGTCCCACAATGGCACCTAACCCACAAGGCAAGGATAGATGCCTTCAGTGCTGCCAGATTGGTTTGATGTTTCCAGCCTAATAAATCCTCTAAATCCGCCCAAACTGATAAAAACAAAAAAAAATTGCTCAAAGATAAGAAACAATGCAAATTAGTTCAAAAACAATACAAACAGTATTGTGGCTCACCACAATAATAAAACAACAATTTAAGTGTTCACAAGTGTGCCAGAATCATTGGAGGCAATATAACACCCTATAATATCATGATAAAATGTCTGTCCTCTGCTCTAAAAATGAAAAAATAATAATAAAGAGACAGGTCAAATACCAAAAATTTCACAGAATTTCATTTTGGTTATCAACATACGCACAATCAGGATTTTCAAGTAAGGTGGATTACTTTTATTTATTTTTCGCCATTTTTTAAATCGCAGTGGGCAACGTCTTTTGTTTACATTGTGTTCAAGTTACATAAACTTCTTGTAAAACCCTCACCTGTTGCCTATTTTATCCTGATATAATATAAGTGGTATGTTTATTTCTATCATGTAATTTTACCTTCTTAATTTGCCTTCAGCTCCGTGGACAGCCTCTTATCATCAAGTCCGGTGAGCTCTCTTTCCATTATGAGTGATTTAAACCACAGGGAAAATCTCTTGACCTATATACATATTTTGCTTTTAAATATAATTAAAAACCCACCAAACTCTTGGAAAGCAGCCTAAATTCTGTCCACCTGCCGAAGCCCTGTCAGTCCTGGGATTCAAACTGGTGACCCTCTGAGTTGCTAAATGTCCTCTAAATGCTGTGCATGTGTTAAGTTAGTGAGGATGTTTCTTAATTTGCATGAGTTTTGTTTTGCAACACACTAAGCTCTCAGGGCCAGCGTACATTTTTCCTTTATTTTTTTTAAATCATCATTAACATCATCCAGGATCTACTAATCAATCCTCAAAAACTGAGCTCAAAAACAAATTAGCTTGATGAGAATTATTATCAGGATTAGTTTAGCCTGATAACAGCATGTAAACCTGAATTATTTAAGCCACATTTGAAGAACAGGGCCTGGGATAAAGTGGTAAAATAGACAGAAAATGAGCCTTGGTGCTCTGTAAAGATGCACAGTAACAGTGTGGTGTTTCACTGCCGCATCACTGAATGTGTGTCTTGTTTGGCTCAGTTCCCAAGAGGACACTACTGAGGTCAAAGCAAACTTGAAGAAGATCTGGGCTTCAAGATATCTGAAAATGAAGGTGCCCCTATTCACTTTTCCCTTATCTGTATGGAAACATCACAAAGGAAAAATAAGGATACTTTAGACAAATATATCTGCCAAATAATGTAAAAGAGATGTCATAATCACATATGTTCTTTTACAGAAAGAATCCACTTTAACTTGCAAAACCAAAAGTTCTGCAACGACTTGGATGGAGCAGAAAGGTTTATTTTTTTTCCCATGTTATGGTCCAAAGTCTCAACCTTTTATTGATAAAAAAGAGCACAACATAAAATAGGTTTTCACATTTTCATGGTAAAAATATCGCTGGAGTTTTTGCCTCCTGCTAGCTTTAGTTGTTTTTGCACAATTAAAAAAGTTTATAGCTGTTAGTCCAAGTCACCTCTGCTCAGTTTCCTGCTCCTGTGACTAGCTGACTGAATCACCTGGATGCCCAGCTGTTTCCCATGAGTCATCAGTCACAGTTAATATAAATGACAGCAAGTCACTGGTGCTTTTTGCGTCATATATGTTCCCTTTGTGGTTTAACCTTTGAAACAACCTGGCTACATTTCCCCTTAAAAGTTTCTTCCTGACTTTAAATAAGTCTCACCTGTTCTGGGTACAGTTTGCTTCTGAGTCAAAGTTTCATGTTGTTGGGATATAGATATTTGGTATCCTTATGGGAGGGTTAGCATTTATGATAACGCCCTTTTACACTGCAAAAAAGCCAACTTGTATTTTTTGGCCTAAAACAGTGATTTAAGTTGGTAAAACTTGGAAATATAAATTATTGACATTTAGGGCAATAATGTAAGTTAGCACAACAAAGGAAGCCAGTTGTCTGCTCAAAAACAAGTTGGTGAGTTGTTGTTACTATTATCTTTAAGTTGGGGTTCACAACAAGGGACAATAGTTCAGCTAACTCTTATTTCTTTGTTGTGAAATGCAGGAAAGCGGTGAAATTCGGTCATTAGCGAAAGCTAGCAGCTAACTGATGCTACCGGCGCTGCTTGAGTAGCCATTAGCGTATCAAAGCTAACTCAACATTGTGGTCGCAACATTAACTGACATTTCATAGCGGCGTTACAATAGCAGAAGTAAGGATTAAAAGTTATTACAATATAAAATTATAAGTTACTACAACTTGCAGTTGAGTTGACAAAAATCTGAATTCAGAGTTGAGCAAACTCAAAAACCAAACTTAAAATATTTAGTTAAATTGTCCAACTAAAAATTTGATTGAAGTTTGTTGCCTTGAAATTTTGAGTTCACCCATCTTTTCTTTTTTTGCAGTGTATTAATATATTTGACGCCCTGTGCAACGTCATAATTTATTCATAAAAGAGCCATTCTTACTTCCCAACCTTTTTGGTGACCCGTGATGGAGGCAATTGGTATCTGTAACCAGATACCCCAACATATTGGATGCCCCGTTGCGTAGTTACAACAATGTGTTTCAGTTCACTGCTAGAAAACATCCCAAAAAATAAAATAAAAAGTTTTTAAACACTCCCATTACCCGCCTCTACTTCTATCTCTGCATCATTCAGTAACTATTAATGATCTGGCTTAGATTTAGACTGGGAAATATGGTGGTGGGAAAAACACAATTTGATTGTTTTTGGGAGGAAAAAAAAAACTTAACAAGGTCTCATAAATCACTGGTGGTAATGAGTGCATGAACTATGATTGAGCAGTTAAGGTTGGGGGTAATTGTTGAGGGCAGTTTATCAGCTGACAGCAGTGACACCTGTTTTGACTGGCTGACTGGTCCTGTGAATCAGCTGACGCTCCATTAAAGGCCCTGCACTCCTGCACAGGTGTTTTTATTTATTCTGGCTGATTACACTTCTGCCATGAAATTAGGTAGAGGAATGTTCTCTTCAATGGGCAATGTATCTGGTGATCTTCTGACTTTTTGTCTTTGCCAGAATCAGGTCAAACATTTAATTAAAAGTGCTTTATGCTGGGCTTACACCAAAAGATTTCCACAGTCCTAGACTAAAAACTGAAAGTCTTTAGTAAATCTAGGAGTTTTACTGGAGTCACGGCGCTCCCGTCATCTCCATCGTTTAGTTTAAGGTAGTAATTTGCACTGTTTCATATCAGTCTTTCCTAGTCTTGGGTTTGGATCATATCAAACGTGTTTGAAATCATCTCAAGTCTCAGTAACATAACACAATCAACAACCAATATATGAGCGGGGTAAAGGTCCCAGGTTCCAGACCGGCCAGTAAAACCACTTCCACAGGAAAAATAATGCTTGTAAGCTCAGTCCTAAATAAAAATATAGTGATGTCATATATTTACGGCCGCAAGCGGGATTTTGAGGGTTCATGAATAAGGTAACCCGGGTGGAATATTACTTGATTTAGTATAAAATAATACATAAAATACAATTTAAAATGTAGAAATTAGAGAAACACATTTTGTTAGCTCATGCTTTATTGTAGCCTGCACTTGAATGGCAACAACATTTAAGCTATTAAAATTTGAAATAAATGTATTGTTGTTAAATTGTATTTTAGTCTATAAAATTGTTGAGAGGTTGTTCAGCGTAAAAAATCAAATCTTAATTTAATATCCAAGTATGTTTTTTAATTTGAATTAAAAAAAGTTTAGTCAGACCAAACAGAACTCTTATAGGGTGTGTGTGTGTGTGTGTGTGTGTGTGTCTGAGTCACCAAGTCTGGGTATTCTGGGCTAGCCCACTTTAACTAGGGTGGCCATTCGTCCGGCTTTAGGCCGGACAGTCCAGCTTTTAAATGCCCTGTCCGGCTGCAGGCGGAGCCTTAAGCCCAACACTCATTCATCCTCCTTTTAAGAAAATAACAAAAAAGGTCCACCTTTTGACACGTTACCTTGTTAGTTTAATACTTATTGGCTAAAAATGGGTGTCAAAACATGTGTGTCAAAATAAGTAATTTCGTTGGCTGATTTGAATATTCAAATGAGCCATGTGTTGATTCGCCACAACACAGTTGCTACCACCAGGCTGTCAATCAAGCTCTCAGCTAATGAAAGTCTGAAAATGCCAACACGAAAGACCACCTTGAACCCAGAATGGGCAAGAGAACACGGGTTTGTTACAAAAAGTATGCGAGAGTTCCATTTTTTTTGTACATTTTGTCGAATCGATGTAGATGTGAGCAGCAAAGGCAAAGCAGCTATCGAGAGACATGCTAGCACTGACAAGCATCGAGCTAATCGGAGCACAACTCTGCATAAACCCGGATCATACCAAACAAATATCTGCTTGCGTGTCCCTGTGTATGCAAAGTGTCCTCCTTTTTGATATGAAGGAAATGGCCACCCTAACTTTAACCCTGGGTATAGTTTAGCAGTGGGTTAATGTGGGCTGCTACACAGCTATAATTGTAGCATGCTAACATGCTAAGATACGCTGACCTTTGTCAACATTAGCATGTAAGCATTGTGAGCATCAAGTGCTCAAAGAACCACTGAGCCACACAGAGCTGCCAGCACAGCTGTAGACTCAGTTTGTTTAAAAGTGTTTTTTTTTTGTGAGGTAACAGTGAGTGTGGGTCATACACACACAAAGCATCTCCAGAGTGAACAGCTGCAACCCCCAAGAAAGGTCCGTGTGTGGATTTGTCACCTGAATTCAAGAGGATTAAGGAGGACAATTGACCTGGCCTTTAGAAAGTCACTGTGAGCTGTTTGCTCAAGAAGCCACAGTGGAGAAAATGTTGAACAAACCTGCAGCGGCTGAACTGAGACAGAAAATAAATGTAAAATGTTGTGCTGGCTGCCAGCACTACTGGATGACCTGATGTAATAAATCAGTGGTCCGGCTTTTAATTAAAGGTCCAGTACAACTTTAAACAGTGGTTTAAAACAACATCAAAGTTTAAGAATGCATTTGATTTATTTAAAAGTGCTTTCAAGTGTGAGATTTATGTAAAAGAAATATTCAATTTGATTTTTGGTGACAAAGAGTTTAAATTAGACTCTCCTACAAAGAAAAAAAAAAACAATTTAGTCAGTGTTGCATTAAAGATAAAGAATACCAGTCCAAAGGTCAGAAATGAACAAGTATTCTTTCAACAATATTCTGGAAAATTAAGACTCTCTGTGGTGTCCTTCTGAGAAGCAATTTTCTTCTTTATTAAAAAAAGTTAAAAAGAGAACAGTTGCCTCATATCAGTTTTATATGGCGTCAGCTCCACACTTCCCTGATTCCTCTCACCATGACGTACAGCTTTAAGCAGAAAGTAAAGCCAGACTTTAAAGAAGTTGATTTGGAAATCTGTAATTACACACGATTTTTCTCATGATTGACATAGCCCTGTGTTTAAGTGTGTTCACTCTCTGTCAGTCAGTGTGTGTGTGTGTGTGTGTGTGTGTGTGTGTGTGTGTGTGTGTGTGTGATCCTCCCTGTTTTATCCCGGGAGACCACTGAGTGTGTTGACAGTGTATTTAGGGAGCTTTTAACTCAATATACGCTTCAAACCCCATGGCAACCAGGCCTTTTCATTCCCTTGCACATCACCATGGTAACGCTGATGTTCATTAAATTTCACCCTCTCTTTGAAGATATTAAGACAAAATGAGAAATACAAGAATCCATATCTAAGCAAACAACTATAATCCCAAATGTATACTCATCCACAGTTTCACTGTAAAAAGTCTTGCGTGTGGTTAAAACTCTGCGGTGGGATGTTCCGTAACGCTCCCAGGTCGGACCAAGTCTTTGTTTAGCAAGTCAATATTTAGATGCGGAGTCAATTCTAAGGTCAAGACTGACAACTGCCAGGTCAAATCCCAAGACAATTCACTCTTCACCAAATGTAATGTCAGTTCATAATTCAGCCATTATCCTTAACCAATTATCCAAACTCAGGTTGGGGGGGCTGGAGCCAATCCCAGCTGACATTGAGCGAGAGGCGGGGTTTACCCTGGACAGCTCAATAGACGATCGCAGGACTGACATAGAGACAGACAACCATTTATGCGCTCATTTAGTCCTACAGACAAATTGGAATCGCCAATTTAATCTAAGCTGCATGTTTTTGGACTGTGGGAGGAAGCCGGAGGACCTGAAGAGAACCCACGCTGACACGAGGCAACATGGTCTCACAGAAATCCGTGAAATTTCGCTACAATGCAAGTTAATGACAGTCATATCCCGTGGCTATTCCAACATACAAAGTGATTATGTACATTCACTGAGTGAATATTTAGAAAATAAAACATATATTTCTTGCTAGAAATGTGATCAAAATCCATTTTTATGCAGAAACTAAGTCAAAATATTGATTTTTCACTAAAAATGAGAGAACGCCATGTTTTTTGTTCTGACCGCTGGGACCTTGAAAGTCACATGACTTGGAACAAACCAATATCCACGGGATATGACTGTCATTAACTTGCATTGTAGCGAAATCCGTGTCAGTTTCACGGAAATTTGAGCGATTCCATGTCTATTCCACGGATTTTGAGTTAAGCGAAATCCGTGGCTATTTCACGGATTTCTGTGAGACCAGGTTCCACGAGGACAACATGCCAGCTCCACAAAGAAGAGCTGGAAGCCGATTTCAAACCGACGACCCACTTGCTGTGAGGCAAATGCTAACCACTGTACCGCCACCGTCCTGTCATTTTAACAATATATTAAAGCTACAAATGTCATGAATGTGTTTGCAGGTATCATTAAAACAAATGTGTTAAAAGTGGAACTGAACCTATTCGTAATGTTGAGGGTTAGACCTCCTCACAGTGTAATTCTTTACAGCTTGCAATCAGTTGATGTATGGTATTTCTTCATGCTTCTTTCCTGCAACTTTATTGGATGCTGTCGGATTGGTTCGAACAAGTGGATCTGGGGAATACTAGGAACGCATAGTAGTAGTATTAATAGTATTAATGTCATGGATGTATAAAGAAAACTGGATACAGTGTTGGCGATGGGGCCCCATTCATTCCTATGAAAGCTGCTCAGTGGTGCATGATGCACAAAAAAATTGCATTCCATGAATGAAATTATCTTAATTGTGTGGCTCTTCCAGATTTTCCAAATATTATTGGACCTAAAGAATCATATTCGAGACTTTTTGTAGGAGCTGTAATGCTAAAGGATATTACAAAGGAATATTTACCTTTATATCTTTTTCTCAATGTAAGAGTTGGGATTAGGGTTAGGCCACTACAAAAGTAGTCTTTAAAGCCAGGCCATTTCCCTGGGAGCCTGGGTAACGTTGAATCAGGAAATGAATGGAAATGAATAGATTTATAGGACACTATACTATAAAATACTTCCAAGGGGCAAGTATTTTCAAGTCGAAAGGCTCAAGTGCAAGTCACGTGCACACATCTGGCCTGTAGATAGGAAACACAGGGACACATTGAGTCTTTCACATAGGACTTGGAGCGTGAAATGGTGACAGCTATGTACTGTATTTGCAGAATTTACATTCCAGCTTCACCTTCCTGCTGTGCCCCCAGCGTCTCTCACACACACATGAATGAACACTCAGAAACCACAGAAACATTATGGTCAAGCAGCTAAAAAGGCCACTGAGATGCTCCTTTGGGAAAATCAATTTCCATACATCTGAAGTTGTGTGTATGTGTATGTGTGTGTGTGTTGCCATGAAGATGCATCCTTGTTTCATTTTCCCCCACACTCACAGGAATTGCATTAACCTCTGTGACAGATGTGGCGATCACACTGCGGGGGGAAACTATGCGTTGTGAAGTGTGTGTGTGTGGGTAAAAGTCAACAGTGCATTACAGAAGAAATGCATCTGCTCCATATAAATGAGTACTACCGTCCAAACACTGACACACTTTCCCATACTGTACACTATACACTACACACACACACTCCACTCCATGTATTCGACGGGGCAGCTTCACCTACACAGGGCTCGACCCACACAGCAGCAGGAACGGAGTCTCTCTCCTCATCTCTGTCAGCCGTCCTCGACTCACTACAGTGAAGCCACAGTGCAACTGCAGCTGGGGACCCCGGGGTGCTATGTTTATCTAAAGAGGATAGAGACAGATTGAATATGTAAAGCCAGCAGCTAGTGGAATCCCATCACACTGATTGCTTCAGACCAGCTGAGAGTCTGAGATGGATTCTCTATTGCTCTCTCTAACTGAGCTTTATTGGGACGTTAGCAGCGCCGGGGTAAACAGCAGCTGACTGTGTGTGTGGGGTGTGGATATTGGCTGGGGAGAGTGTGATTCATATGCATTACACCTACTATATCACACACATCATGGCCACCAAATGCAGACAATTACTTCACGGGAGAGCTTATTTGTGAAGTAGGAATTGTTTTGCACATGTATTCCCAGTAGATCACATTCGAACCATGTTGCATCGTGACACTGTGAAGCATTAGTGGGAATAGTTGGTAAAAAAAAAGACTAAAGTAGCTATGAGGTATTTCCATCACTTTCCATGTTTCATTGGCTTGTATCATTAAATCTGAGAAGATTTAATATGGCTGTTTTGACACTTGTTAACAGAAAAACACCCAACAGTGAAAACAAATCTCTACAAATGAATAACAAATCTAAAATTCTACCTTCTTCAACGATGGAGTCCCCTATAAATAAGTAATTTAAATCAATTTTCTGCCATTCTTTGCAAAACTGATCAAGCTCTTACAGGTTGCACTGATGCTTTTTTCAAGTCCAGCCACAAAATCTCAAATGGCATTAGATCCAGACTCTTGACTTGAGTTACTCCCAGGACATTACAATCAACAAACAAGATAATTGCAAATTAATACATGCTTCCATACACTACCATTATGCCAGTATCAGGAGTTAACCACCTCTCGGAAATGCTTGTTGTGATTTTATTAATAAATGCACCAGTCACACATCGTACAAGGTTAAATTAGGTTGGTTACCAATTCCACTGATACATTGTGTTCAGTAAAGTGTAAACGATGCATTTCCAAACTTAATTTTTAATTATTTTGGCATGAATTTTACTGAATGATTATGATATCTAAAAAACTACAAATTAAATTTTTTACAAAGTTAAATTTTTATGAAACTTGGTTGTAGCATTGGCCAAGGACAAACCCATTACATTTGTCGGAGTGAAGTCTTTTTCATTTTTGTCAGAATATTACAATGGGGTATTTGGCCTTGGTGGAAGTCTGTGCTCTCTGAGTGCCCTTCTAGTTTCCCAGTGTTAATGATCTTTAAATGTTATCCTGATTTGTGAAGCATTTTATAGAGTCTGTTCAATAAAAACTCTATAAATGATCCATTGATCATCCTTGTGACATTTTACATTGATTGAGATATCACTGTGATGATGATGACTGTTAAGTCTGTTATCATTGCACTTTGTCTCATTCTTGCTTTCAGACTTTTCTACCTCGAACTTTGTTTTAATTTATTGCATTTTTATGTGAAAATTTAAAATGCTCATAAAAATGTATTGTCTTGTCCAGAGCAGATCTACTCAGGTCAATTCTTTTTCTATAGGAACATTTTCATGAGGGTAATAAATCAAGTGCAAAGTAGTGTCATTTTCTCATAGACATCTATACAATTGGACTTCTTTTTAACAACCAGTAGAGTCGCCCCCTGCTGGCCATTAGAAATAATGCAGGTTTAGAGCACTTCTGCATTGACTTCCTTTTTCAGACCCAGAGGCTACGTCTACCTCTTTTATAAGGTGTATAGTGTACGTATGGTCTCCATTTAACTAATCATCTCACTTCTAAACTTTCTTTCTTATTAGCTGCACAAGTGATTATGTGTTGTATTATTGAAGTCGAGTGAATACTTAATTCATTGTAGATCACTTTGTAGAGATTTTGACATTAAAGCCCCTTTTTCCCTGCTGATCAGTGTATGTATATATATATATATATATATATATATATATAAAGACAAATTTAATCCAAATATTCAAAGCATATAGCTCACAGTTCAATAAAAGTTCACCCGAAATTGGCCAGAATTGTAGAAACGATCAAGAAAGGAATACACAGGGACTAAAACAATCACTTTAAATGTGTAGAAAATTCCCAATCAAGAGCTTAGATTTATTTATTTATTTATTAAGGACATTGTTTCATACGGAGAAGCAGGGAGAAACACTGCTGCCATAGTTGTTAGCAATCTGAACTTCTGAAGTTGGCAGAAATGGCAACTTTGATCCTTAATTAGCTGAAGAAATCTGCAGAAATCCTTTATCTTTGCCCTCTTGTTCTCGTTATAGGCGCTTGTCCATATACTATGTTTTCAGACACACACACACACAAACACAAAGTCTGCCACACGGTTGTTATACACAGACAGGAAAGCATGTAGCATATAACATGTGCAAGTGTTCCTTAAATTCACAGAACTATATCATCCTCAATTACAGCCTGGAGCGGTTTTCCTTTGATGTAGGCACTGAGTAACCCCTAAGAGAATATATACACACACACTTATATACTAAGAGAGCTCTGATTATAATAGCCTTTTTTTTAGAATCCTATTTCTAGAGTGAAGAAGCATGAGAATCCCTCCACCATTCATTGAGGCCCAGGCCTCTGAAGTATAGTCAACAGCAGCATGCGGCGATTAATTAGAGATTTGTCTGGATGAGGGGAGGTTGGGGAGGCAGAAGGATAAAGCAGGCAAATCTGCTGGCCTAATTAGGGGAATTTAATTTCTCACAGGCTCACATTGACTCAGACCTTGATGAGGCATTTTTGGGAGAAAAGGGGAGTGGAGGGAGGGAGGAGAGAAAGCAGCTCGTCCATGATGTTACACGCCGTAATAGATGGGTGAGGAGAGATTGCCAAAAGGGATGTGCGAGACGCTGCAAAAATCATGTCGCGCCTTGACAATAGAGCTCATCAAATGTGTTCATGTTCCGTCAGTGAGGGCGTTCCTCTACAAGTCTGCAGTTTTTGGGGAAGAAAGTTTGATAACTTTTTTCTGTGTTTTTAGGGGGGATTTGTTTTTTGGGGGATTTCGATGAAGTCCATTGTATGTTTTCGATGATTGGAGAGAAAATCACTTCATTTGTTCGACTGACAATGGCATACTAGGGAGTCAGTTTGGTTTGTTGCTGATTTGAGTCAGTTTCTATTGTGTGTTTTTTTTTTCACCAGTCAAACTTTTTTCAATTTTTGGCAAGTTTTTTGTATGCACAAATTGAAGAAGTCAGATTGTATAGAAGTCTATGAGAAAATTACCTAATTTTTTACTTGATTCATTTGCTCAGTTAACATTTTCCTAATGAGTTCATCATCTTTAAGTCTTCTTCGATACAGCATTGTGTTGACTTTGTAAGTGATGGTCTCATTTCCAGAGTTGCCAACTTAGCAAATGGTTGGCCGCTTGCTTACAGTCAGTTTACAGACTTTGACTGACTGTAACTGATTAGGTGATGATGTAATTTAGTAACTTTTAGGACAGCCAATAGCTACTTTACTTACTAAGGAGTTGGCAACACTTCCCATTTAGAGTGAAATGGACAAAGTGGGGTTGGTTTTAGGGAGCAGCTAGCTCGTAATTGACAAGTCGCTACCATACCACTTTCAGTGGGTTTTCACTTCATGAAAGTTATGGTTGTCTAAAAATGTCTTCTTCAGAGTTCTATTGTAATAAAAGACACTTTAAGGAGACAACTGTTTGTTTTTGAATTGCAGTGCACCTTGCTAACCAAACCAGTTAGCTAGCAGCCTCCTTCCCAGGTCCTCTCATCCAAATCTTGTCCTCTTTTGTTCCAAACATCAAACTTGGGGCTTCAAAACTGTAGTCCACAAATCCCTGGTTGACGTCGTGGTGACTACGTCCACTTCTTTATACAATCTACACTTCAGACGGAGCCAGACTGGCTGTTTCCCCTTGTTGTTTTGTTAATGCTAAGCTAGGCAAACACAGTGCTGGCTCCAGCTGTATATTGAATTTTCTCCTCTAACTTTTGGCAAGAAATCAAATGAGTTTATTTCCCAAAATGTTGAAGTACTTCTTAAAAAGCAGACTAATAAATGAGGGAACAGCAGGCCCTAACACTTTATTTTTCCAGTATCAAGACTTCACCCCAAACTTTAACCAAAGTTTCTGGGTCGCCTGAACCTAATCTTTCCTTTTAACTGAAGCTGTTTAGACAACTTAATCCATGTTATTTTGCAATCAGTAGGAAGTGATGGGTTTTCCTTGAGCTGGCAGTCTTTTCATTCCTAATTCAAATTCCAATTTGCCAAGCATATCATCAAGGCCAAACCTGGGGAAGAGAACCCCCCAAAACAGCAGGAAACAATCACTGGAGTCGGCCTATTCCATCAGGAAGATAGATACTGATTAGACCAGAAACAAATGGTTTGTTTATTGAATTAGCTGCTTTGGTGGTGGGAGGAGCAGACAGAGATAAAGAGAGGGAGGCTTGCAGTGTCAGGTGGATGTAATGGAGGAGCCTTTTTTCAAGGAGGTAAGCTCAGTTCATCTGTACTTAAATGTCAACGGGGAATGAAGCAACAGTACAGCGAGCTTCATCTGAACTGACAGGACAGCAGCTGGGATCGTCTGTCTCCTTTTACTGGAGTAAACAGCTCATACTACAACATCTAAATACTGTAATTAGTGCGGGTCCACAAACAGACCTGACCCTTCCTCACATCCTTCGCCCATCTGTGAAGATGAGTCATGCTGAGTGTGTAAGGAAGCATTTAAGTGATGCAGTCAGTCCTAATAGCACCCCGAGGACTGCTAAAGAGAGGCCTACAGTATAAGGGACTAATATTCTCTTTTAAAGACTATTGGCCTTTCGTGGCCAATGGAAAGGTAACCCATCATTGCTCTCGCTCTGTCTTCTTGTTCTGTCACACACACATTTGCTGACACACACACATATGCAGAGCCTAATGTGTTCTCGGCCTAATAGCTCTTTCATTAGTGCCAATCCAAAGACAAATCGATTCAATAAGCAGCCCAAATCTATCTGTCTGTTTGGGTTTAGCAATACCCCTGATCCCTTTACTCCCTGCCCGGCATCTATGTACCCAGAAATGGCTTGAGAGAGAGAGAAAGGCAGAAAATAGATGAGAAAGTGGATGAAACAGACAATGGATTGACAAAATGGGGCATAATGACTGAAACAAAGGGCAAAAAGAGACAGGGTAAACAGGCTCTGTGTCAAGATGCTGCTAACAGGAATATTGACAGAACCATTAGGGCGAAGTTTTTTTGTTTTTTTAAAAGTTTGTGTATTTTGCAGCAAGTCGATAAGGATTGTGAACATCATTTTGCCAGTCAGGCTGTACTCATCCACTGATGGGTGGTATACCTATGAAAATAAATGCATAGAAATTCATAGGAAACCATAACCGTAATTGTGAGCCAGAAGGTGCTGCTTATTTGTCCTCTGAGATCTCTGCTGAGGCAATGTAGTAGATATAATACCGGTAAAAGAACGCGACGGTGGGGATGTAAACCAGGACTTTGATCAAAAAGTCCGGTGTTTAGCCTCTTGGTGAGGGCTAATATTTCTGGGGTTCTGGTGAAGCCAGTGGATATCCAATCAGAGACTTCCTCTTCCATGTGCTGGTCATTGTTCGCAGTCCAGAGACATGAGAATTGGAATAGCCAGTATGAGTAAGTAAGTAAGCTAATAAAAAGCTAAATTGTTGACATATGATAGTTGATAGGTGCCAAGAGTGCATTTCGTCCAATGTCTCTTACTCTCCACACAGACTTTTTACCTGCTGTTGTCCAAAGCTCACTCAAACATGATTTGTCATTATTACTGGAACTACAAATGGAAACTAGATGACTTTACCCTAATATGGTCCTGTTGCCTCCAGATTCTAAAGGTCAACCTATTTTAAGTGTACTTCAATTAACTTTTACGTGACCTACGCAACCATGTCCAGTAGTTATATTCGGTAGTTATTTTAACTTAAACCATCATCTTTTTCCTAACCTTAACCAAGTAGTTTTGCTGCCTAAACCAAACAAAGCAGACATAACATTAACAACATTTTTTTAAAACTGTGATCGTGTGACGGTTATACCACGTAAAATTGAACAATCATATTTTGTGAGATATTGTATAAATCTGTTCATGAGGATACTCTGTGAGAGTGCAATAACATTTTTATTTTTTATTTTGTCACTTTAGCTTCCGACACAGCTGAGCAGAACATTCTAAAAATTTATGAGCTCAGACATTAATGGGTTTCTGAGTTTCAGTTCCTTTTTGTGCTGCATTTATGGAAGCTATCAAACCAAAAGAGGGAGTAATTAATGCCTTGAATACAAAAGAGCCATTTGCATGCACACACTGTATATTCATGCACTCATGGGTAAAATGAATCCACACCCTTGTCCCCGCTTGTCACCGATGAGCATCGGTGGTGTGTGTTAATTACAGGCCCAACCACATGCAGGGCGAAGTGGCGTATCGGTGACACCAGCCCGTGGACGGCGCTCGTGGAGTCTCTAATCGAGTCTCGAATTCCAATTTCCCAGCGATGCCCTCTCTTTGAACAGGGGTCAAGTCTCCTTCGCTAATTTGTTTGCCTGCCGGAGCAGGAGGGAATCCGACTGGCACAACACCAAGAGGCGGCCCTGGCAAGTGTCAAATAGCAGAGCATGACGGGTGGCTTTAGAGGCACTAAGGATGTATGAATGTGTGTGTGTCAAGATTTTCCCCAATCATTGAATGCTTTTATAGATCACCGTTCCTTAAAACGTTGCAAACTGACAGAAGAATTTCATTAGTCTGGGTTTCAGGGAAGAGTTTCATGTCTAAATGCCGTTTTGGAAGCTTTCCCATCCTGTCAGGAGTCCAATTTTTGGAGGATACATTCATATGTGTGTGTGTGTGTGTGTGTGTGTGTGTGTGTGTGTGTGTGTGTGTGTGTGAGTGGTGGTGTGGGTATGATGGAGGGCGGCAGCGTGGGAGGGGGATGATTGGTGTGCATGCGTGTGGGTGGGTGGTTTGGCCGGTGGTGGGGGCTCTCTAAATAACAATGGTCCGTCTGAAAGCCTGGAATAAGATACCTCTCTCCTCTGTGTGTGTGTGTGTGTGTGTGTGTGTGTGTGTGTGTGTGTGTGTGTGAACATGCCTCTCTCGGTGCTTACGATGTGACAGGACACGAACAAAAGGATTTGGTTAGAATTAGTCAAGGATTAGACATCTATTTTAATGTCTTTTGTCGAGTCAAATGTGTTATATGCCGCTCGAACGAACAAAGTGGGCCAAGCCGCCATGCTGCATACCAAGCGAGCTTCAGTGGGCTGAAAAAGCTGAAAAGGCGAATGCACAGATGTTACAAAGCGAACACCATACCTTACAGATAAATCAAATAAACTTATTCATAACTTGTTGATGGCATCAAAAAAAGTGCTTACGTTTTTCTTTTCTAAAACAGCTCTTTTCCTGCGAGTCAGAACCTCTCATATTTTTTTTTTTGCATCCTTCAAAACTCTTTGAGCCTTTTGAGGGCCCTTGTTTCCATAGCAACTAGGGTTGGGTGTGTGTGTGTGTGTGCGTGTCCGGCTCGACTTGTTGCATTTTGTGATGCTCACAAGCGTCGAGCTGTGCCTCAGGCTTCAGAAGACAGCAGCACAGGCTGAAAGACAGTGAGGTTGGTTGATTCTGTTCAGCGTAACTGCACTGTTAGTTTGTACAAAACTGCACACACCTCATACATTCAACCAAAAGTGTGCAAACATAAACACCTGATATACACATACAGTGAGACATTGGGACACATAGAACACCTGTATTTTGCTGCTGGCCTGGCATGTGAATGCACTTTGTCATTATCTTGGTTTCACCTGATTTATTTCCTTGTTGATCAATGCAGCAGCAGCTCCGTTCTGCCCAGTATCATGTTTACACGCTGCAGTCAGTAATTTGGAGGCAGAACAACATCTCTCTCATCCTGCCAGTTATCACAGTTTACTGAGCATAACATCTCTGCCTGTCTCTCTCGCCCCGCCTTCTCTCTGTCTATTTATTTCCTGACTTAATTCGAGGAATGTAACGATACCTCACGAGACAGTTAATCCACGATACAAATATATGACAATTCAAACCAGTAGGATTAATTGCATCTACATTTGATTTCACTTTATTGATGTACTGCGCCACTCCTATCAGTAGAGGTATGAAGGCACAAAGACATGCAGGATGCACGACCCTGTCTGAGGTGTGGCAGCATTTTGGCTTCCCTATTAGCAGAATATCACTTCTGGGCCACTTCTGAAAGGCGCTGTGTCACTGCAACTACTTCCAGTGTAATCCTGGACAAAGTCAGAAAATTAAATAGGTTTCAGATAACAGAAAACATAAAAAAGTGTTTGTAAATGTCCAGAGTTCCTGTCCAATCTCCAAGCCTTAGTTTTTTGTTGTAATATTTACTTTTTTTTTTTTTTGATTTGGGATTTGTGTTCAAATTCAAAATTAGATTTTTGTTCTTGCTTCTATTTAGGAGTTTTTTTCATTTCACTCTAGTGGGAAAAAAACAAGAAATATGTTTAAATGGAATAGATAAAGAAATTAGAAATTCAAACATGTTTTCCTTTATTAAATTAAACTTCTCTGTTTTGAAATTCTATGCAACCTGGCAGCCTTTCTTGGATTTTGTGGACCAAATGGAAGCAGAAAATGTCACCTTGTAATACATGTTAACCTCTTACTTGTAGTCTTACATATGTTCTTTCTGTCTCCATTATTTTTTTTTACGTGACTCAGCCTATCAACAAGTACATTAAATGACTGTCTTTGATTTAGCGGTACAGGTCTGGTGGATGGGAGGGTGGGGGGTGGCAACTAGGGATTAGTTACTGTTTGTATTATCTTTGCATTTTGTATAATGGGAAAATCTTAAATAAAAAGACCTTGTTAAAAAAAAATGGGTTTCTTATGTACGGCAGACATGGCCACACTTTATGCAGCTAACAAAAACAAGATCATTTTTTGTTGCCGTTGATAACATATGATACAATGTGTAATAATAATAATAGGATCTCCTTACCCCCTTTAAAACCTTGTAAAAAAGCTGAAACCAAGGTTAGGATTTTATTATCGAAATAAGGCTGGCTTCACTATGTTAGCCAGGAAAAAACTTGTACAGGCTACCTTCTTAAGTGTACTGGATTATGGGGATGTTCTCTATATGCGTGCTACATCTTACACTCTCCATCTATTAGATTCTGTATACCACGGTGCTCTACGTTTCATCACTAAACCAACTGACAAAAAATAAGAAATAAATAACTAGAATTAAGCAAATACATGCTCAAAACAAGTAAAAAATGATCTGCCAGTGCAGTAAGTAAATGTTTCTTTGTAAGAATTCTTTAATTAAGTAAAAAAAATATCTGGGGACTGGAAAAAACAATGATATAATAAGCCAGTAATTCTTGAAACAAGCACGTTTGGGTGGTAGAAAATGCTTTTGAAATAGCATTCAAACTATAGGCAACTAAAACTCTCAATTTGAACCAGTATTTTAGGTAAAACTCACCATATTCAACAGTTATATAGCTTTAAAAGCATGAAAAAGCTCACAATGTCAATCCTAAAAAGAATTATTTAAACAATAAGATAATTACATAAGGACATAATAATACTAATAATAATTAAATAAGCACATAAAGTTATGGTCAGTAGGTAAATTATACTCAAAACAATAAAAAAGAGAATACTACTAGATATAAGAAGAAAATATTTGGTAAGCTTCATGTTTTTGCAGTGTATTTCTGGTCCTCATACTCACCACTGTGTGCTGTACAGCTTAGTCAATGGTAAATCAATATAACCGCAGTGCTTTTATTTTGAAAAAAATAGCAAACATTATCATTAGCACTAGAGCTTACAAGCACTTTTACTATAGTTAAGACAACAAATATAGCCACTAATATGACAGAAGAAAATAAACTTTAACAAACCTTGTGTCCTGTCAGCCAGCCACTATAGAAGCCTTTTTCATACTTTATATCAACTTTATATGAATTACGACACACTCGTTATTATTTACCGTTCGTTTTTTCATTTAACCTTTCTACCGGTTATTTCTTGTCACTACCTTTCAAAATTAAAGCACCCATTTTACACTGGACGACACCTTTTCAAAATAAAAGCATCACAACATTGTAAAACACCTCAAAAATGTACAAACACGAAAAAACAAGCTATATAATAGAAGAACATATATAGGAATCTTACTAAAGGTCATTTACAGTTGTGTTTAAAATAAATGGAGTATTGGAGTATATACTACTTTTTACTGCTATACTTGATTTACTCCACATTAACAGTCTCATCATAACATGTGTTCCTATCAGTAGCAGCTCAAAACCAGATAATTTACTATATTTTATAAAGCGATTACATTAATATTGAGCAGAATTTAGTTCCGAGTTTTGGTCCGGCCCCTGCAACCTTCGTGGAGTGGTCATGTGGCCCCTTGGGAAAATTAATTGCCCACCCCTGGTCTAAATGGATCACCTACCATGTTCCAAGAGTCCTCACTGAGTGGAGCCTTTTCCTACTTTGCCCCATGGCCTTGGAATAATCTGCAAACTGTGTTACATTTTTACAAACGTAGTATCCCTGGGAAAATTTAAAGCAATCCATGTTACTGATAAGTGCACTTGTTTTACCTGAGATGGATTCAGTAACTTTCTGTATGTATAATGTGTGTATTGCCTATTTTTTCTTTTCTGCTGTTTTTACTATATGTTCCCATGTTTTGTCACTGTCAGGTCTCCCTCGAAAAAGAGATTGCAATCTCAAGGGACTTCCTGGTAAAACAAAGGTAAAATAAAATAAATACTTTTTTTTTTGTTTTCTCTTGAAAATGATACTTATTAACTAGCTGGACTGTCTCCCAACAAGTTAATGTACAACTTTGTTACTATAAATCCCTCTTTTTTAAATGCATAGAGTTACTGGAAAATGCTATAGGACATATATTGTAAAAAAAAAAAAAAACTTTTTCTGCATGGCTGGTGAAATACCCTCGACTATACTCTAAATAAAGAATTGCAAAATAATAATAATAATAATAATAAATCAATGTACAGAATGTATAACTCTTTGATTTAGATCTATCTATCTATCTATCTATCTATCTATCTATCTATCTATCTATCTATCTATCTATCTATCTATCTAAATCAAAGAGTTATACATTCTGTAGATTTTTATCTGATAAACAAATTAACTTTTTTCACTAGTATTTTTTACAAAGTAAGATTGAGAACAAATAACAAAAACAACATAGTATTGTGAATTGTAATTTTTTTTTTTTATGTTTTAATTAATTTGACAGGCAAAAGTACATACAATGACAAATAAGGACTTTTTTCTTCCAAAAACAACAACAACCCCTAATCCCCTCCTCCCCCCTCCCAGTCCTACAGTTTTGTTACAGATCAGAAAAAGTCAGAAATAATACACATCCTTCCTTTTTACCAGAAGCAGATAAACAAATAAATGAGAAAACAGACATACAGAGAAGTAGCAATGTCCATAGGTTGAAATTAGGCAGAGAGGGAAATGAAACATGGTGAGAATTTGATTTATCCTGTAGTGTCTTCAATTTAGCTATGTAACTATCATACAGCCCACAGAAACATTTTTTTCAGGTGTTTCCCTCAGATTATAGTTAATTTTCTCCAGGTCTAAGTACAGCATGAGGTCCTTCGCTCCTACAGCCATCAGGCTGTCTCATTCTTCAAGAGATTCTACCACACTAACTGAATTTCCCCTCTGGGATAAATAAAGTCTTTTTGATTTGATTTGATTGATTTAAGCCACAGGAAAGCTTTGGGGGAAAATGGTGACTTCCATTCCAACAAAATTCTTCTATGCAATGAATTTTAAGTATTGGTGTGACAATACACTCAATTCACATCCAGTTATCAGTTTGTAAATGTGTGAATGTGTTCTGCAGTGTATCGACCTACTTTATACAGTCTATGGTATCTACTTGTCTAGGGCTATGAGTCAGCTAATGCTAGCTATTGTAGCTAACAAGCTACAGCAGCTACTTTTTTTTGCCAAAAATCATTGAAAGAAACAAAATAAAATATCTTGTAAATCAACGCAAATAATGTGTCCAATGTGATGGCCATACAAGTAACATGACCACACTGCAGTTGAGTTGGGTGAGTTGGGTAAACTCAAAATTTCAAGGCAACAAACTTCGATAAAATTTTAAGTTGGACAATTAAACTAAATATTTTAAGTTTTGTTTTTGAGTTTGCTCAACTCTGAATTTCTCTGGCACGATTGTAACGCCGCTATGAAATGTCAGCTAATGTTGTGACCACAATTTTGAGTTAGCATTGATACGCTAATGGATACTCTTGTAGCTGTAACAAGCAGCGCCGCTAGCATCAGTTAGCCGCTAACATCAGTTAGCCGCTAGCATCAGTTAGCCGCTAACATCAGTTAGCCGCTACCTTTCCCTAATGACCAAATTTCACAACAAAGAAATAAGAGTTAGCAGAACTATTGTCCCTTGTTTTGAACCCCAACTTAAAGATATAAGTAACAACAACTCACAAACTTGTTTTTGAGCAGACAACTGGCTTCCTTTGTTCTGCTAACTTACATTGCCCTAAATGTCAATAATTTATATTTCCAAGTTAAACCAACTTAAATCACTGTTCCAGGCCAAAAAATACAAGTCGGCTTTTTTGTAGTGCATGATGGTTAGAAAGTCACATTTTTGGATAAAAACTCAGACTGAAATATAGCTGGTGTGACCTTGATAACAAATATTTAGTTAGTTTTGTTGGAAGTTCAGTGACAAACTCTTTTCTCTCGGATTTATGTAAATTAAAATCAGGAGATATCTAGGCCTGGTATGACTTGTCTGTCTATCCCTTGTAACTTCTTCCACTTTCTTCCCACATCATCTCACTTTCATTTGTCACTTTGCCTCCTTCCCTCCCTCCTGTATCCTCCACCTGCAGCTCCATCTTAACCCTCCGCCCCCACCCGCATCCTGCCTCCCAGACTGTCATTTGTCACCTGTATCTCCCGTTGATGATAACATCTGTCTGTCTGTTGATAAATCAGTCATCTGCCACGGATCAAAGTGCAGAAAAGCTCTCAGATACAGGTAGCTATCGTTGTCATCCGTCCACCTGTCAAAGCCAGCACTCCCACCGTCTCCTCCCCCTCCTCTCCTCTCTCCTGCTGCCCTTGGTTGCTGACACTAAAGTCAGAGAGATGTTAAACACATACAGCAAACTGAAAATACAGTAATTCACGAATATATACAATACCAATATGACTAGTTAAGTTTTTAGTGCTTATAACCTTGTCAAAGTGCAATAAATGTGTCCCGTAATGGGCTAAAAATGTCAAATGTGTTAATGGAGGTAGATGATATCACCACATTATTAAATGTCAGCTATTATAATGTCAAATGAGGTGAAAATTAATGGATGAATGAATAATAATATGCACTAATATTGTAATAACGAACATAAATGAACATTTTGCTGGTATCAGCATACACTTAAAGCTCATTTCAACAATTGATCTAATCACAATCTCAATTTTGTTCAAGTTATTTACTATACCGTAGAAAATTACAACTTAAGTGATGCAGTTTTAGGTTTTTAGGTTTTTTTCTATGCAACAAGTCTCCCAATCCATACAACCACACAGGCTGTTTGTTCCTACCCCCTAATACAGGGATTCCCAAAGTGTGGTGCATGCACCCGTGAGGGTGTGCGAGCTGCCGCTAGGGCGTGCGCGAGATGAAAAATGTAATAGCGGTCTGATAATTACACAATTCAATTTTTTTCCCCCACACAATAAAGAAGTGTAAATAAACATTTCCTTTGTAAAATGTAAAATCAAAAACTGTAATATTAATTAATAAATAAATGCAGGCTATTCAAAATGCACTTCATCTTAAAATGAAGCGTAGAAGTTATCTTCTTCCATTTTTCCAACCTGTGTTATGATGACGGGTTGTTAAGCTCCACGCTCATTTAAACTTGCTGCAATTTTTGTTCAACGCGGCTCAAAATATTGCTAATTCAGTGCCTCTACTGGTGGCAGGAGATCAACACATGCTCATATCTAATAACAGCAGTCGCATGTGGTTAATGTTGTGAAACGGACACAGTTTGGTTACAGCGAAGTGACATAGCATGAACATACATGCTAGTAATATAGTTACATTGTGTTCAGCTAGAATAACTCAATGTTAACTTTTAGTTTCACACGGGACATGAATAACAGTCTCCTGAGTGAAAGTCCTGTGTTTTTTTTTACTAATCCATCCACCCAACCTTACGTGGACTTTGTCAGTCTTTATAATACATCAGCTGACTGTCCCATCATAATTAACACAGCCACTAGAGGTCACTACCCAACAATAATTATAAATATTGGTCGTATTAAGATGCTTGTTCAAATGGGACACAAGGTGGGACCATCTATAGTTTGAATATATTTAGAATCAGCAAGAGGTGATTGTAATCTAATATCTTGATTTTTCATTTGATCCTCAGATAATGTCAAAGTAAAGTTTATGGAAGTCTAGTCCACTTTGACATCACTGCTGCCATGTATGTATGTACTGTACTTATCAGATAAGTCTCACTTCATACTTAGACCTGTTGGTCAACCATTTTTCTAAGACCGAATAACTCTATGTACTCTATGAACTGCCACAAAATGTCATACCTTCATTGTTCCTGGTGAATATATGCTACCAACTTAAGTATGGATCAAAGTGAATCCAACCATCTTTTAAATTGACAAACATCCTGTGTTTAATTTTAGGCAAAATTCAAATTTCAATTAATCAAAAAATGATGTCTCTCACCTTTTGTATACATTTTTTCTCCAATAAGGTCCGATGAGGGATTTTGCCTCTCTATGTGCAGCTTAATATTGGACAAGTATTTTTGTAAGTCAAATCAAAATAATCAGTCCAACTGAAGTCATTTTTTTTAACCACAATGCATTATTTTCAGTACTACCAAATGAATTTTAGTCAAAATAAGACTCTAAACTAGCTCAAAGCAACAAGCCATAACTGGGAAACAGGTGTCCAATGAATTCAGTGGATCAAATCACAGTGCTATTTCTTGCTACCTGTTTATTTTCACATTTCTGCTCTCTTTGGCTGACTAGATGAGCGAATCTAATTTCCCATGACTCCCATTTTGTGCTGGGAAGGTCGAGAACAGTTGGCTGGTGAATAGTCCCGGGAAGATTATCAGGTACATTTACAGGTGCTCACATTAAATCTGTGTGGTCCAGTTTAGCTGATCATTATCAGATAATGGAAGAAGAGATGTGGGACTATTTTGGACTGAAGCCCTGATGGGAAATCAGGGTTGTTAGGATAATTGGGATATATTGGATGGGCACATCGTTTGCTTTCAGCCAGGCGCAGCAGGGTGAAGTTCTTTTGGATGAGCCCAGTATTTGGCATTAAGGTGGACAAGTCCCACACTTGGCAGTAAGAAAGGAGCCAGGCAGTGTGACAATTAGGCTAATGACAGTTGAGAACGGGCTCAGTGACTGGCATGGAGTTTGATTGTTGTGGGATTGAAGAGGAGGAAGAGGATGGCAGGGGTTCGATCTTGGGGTTGTAGTAAAGACGCAGCAGAGTCAGGTGAGCCAAACAAAGCAGAACAGTTGGCCGGGCATCGTAGAGCCTGGAACAGCACAGCTTGGCTCTGGGCTGATGTGACCTCCTGCCACTTCTAACAGCTAGTGCGAGAAACCACAGACGAGGAAGAAGAGAGAAGATAGCACTGGGGGATTGGAGGGTGTTATGGCAGCAATGGAGGCAAACAAGAAAGGGATAAGAAACAGAAGACAGAAGTGGGAGGAATTAGAAGCAGCAGGGGAAGGGGGGAGTAGTGATGAGAATTCAAGGAGGAAGCTGTAATAACGGAGAAGAGAAACAGACAAGTGGATGCAAGTGGAAGAAAGGGAGGAAAAAAAGGTAAGTGGGTAGTAAACACAGCCAGAGAAGACTCAAGATGCAGCAAGAGGAAAAGGAAAAACAAAGTAATCACAACAAGACCTATATAAAATTGAACAAACCGGACAATAAATAGAATACAAAATAAAGATGGAGTGCCTTAAGGTTCCTGCAAAGTTGCAATTGTGCGAAGAACAACTGAGTTGATTGGATCCAAAGAGTTTATCTTCTTGTTTCAGATTTACTTTAACATTACAGTTAAAAAAAATTGCATGTTCCCCCTCGAAAAATTAGAAACAGTGAAATAAATAACACTGCATTGAATTAAACCCAGGCCTGAAAAGTGAAGTCAATGCAGGAGTGCCTTTAATCTGCATTCTTTCTAGCGGCCAGCAGGGGGAGACAATACTGGTTGCAGAAAGAAGTCTGATTGTAAAGAAGTCTATGAGAAAATTACCCTACTTCATATTTACCTCAGAAAACGGTTTCCTAATGACTTTATGCTTTAAATTGCTAGCTTTCCTCGATACAGCATTGTAATGATTTTGTAAAATATAGTCCTATTTAGAGATACATTCACAATAAAAGAGGGTAGGATTTTGGGTGAGGGTACCTCGTTGTTGTTAGGGAAGGGTCAAAAATTCTAAGATAAAAAACATGGACACAGCCCAAACCTGGTATTTTCAGCTCATGAAAACAAACTAATATTTTGGTCACCTATAACTTCTTTTTAAATGTTAAATTGGGCTAAAAGAAACTCTAGCTAGCTAGTGCCAATGTTAGCTGGTAAATTCACCCTCTTGTCTAAATATGCTCCAAAAAAACAAGATGGCAATTGACACAATTCTAAACTCAAGGCTTCAAAACAGTATTCCACAAATCTCACAAATCTCAACAGTTGCCAAATACAAAAAAAATTACTCGAGTATGAGCAAATAATAAAAATAACCTTTTAGGGGTTCCGGGGGCATATTTTAATGAAATTAAGTAAAGGAGAATAAAGGTTCTTGTATGTTTTATTTAAGGGATCTTATTTTGACAGTCTTCTTGTAAATTCTGTGGTGGATTCTCTTAACACGCTGTGCTCTTATTTTGAAAGCAGCATGTGTTTAGCGACAGAGAGTAAGTAGCTTTTTGTGATTAAAACAACTTTAACCACTACATCAAGAAGTAGGAACGTTGCCAATATCATGATATGCACTGTTGCTGACACAATGACCCTCCTACTCAGGGTTAGCATTCAACTGTTGGTCTCCCTCATCCCTCCCTTGTTTGTGTGCAACCTACAGCAGTATGAGGCAGAAACATATGAGCCTGTGATGCGTGACGATCGATAGAATCGAATTAGCTGTGATACAGCGACTGGACACAGGAAGGAGATCCTCTGCTGGGTATTCTTGATTAGATTGAAGATGTTCTCATCTCATTTAAGGCTGCTACAGACGGTTGTTCCCAGGTCTCCTCTTATAAATGTCAAAACTTATGATGAAAGCTCCCAAAGCCAGTTTGTAACTATGAGATGTTTGTCTGGAAAAGAACCGTTGAGAATTGAGCCAAGCAGTTGGAGGCCAGACCTCAGCAAACTATGGTGGTGAGTGGTTTATGATAACAAGAAGTGCTGTGTTTCCAACCTCTCAATTTCTGTACCTCATGAGCAATTTAATCTTAGTGTTGCAGGTCTGAAACACAGCTGAGCAACTCCAAGTCCCATCCTTGCCTTAAATTTATTCAGAAACTGATTTTTTGGGCCATTTAGTCAAGGTAAACATTGTAATGGCACTGCACTCTGGTGCTGCACTTCTCAAATTGGAGTTGGCAGATTTATCAACATATCTGTCCTGCTGCAGAGATTTAGTTAACTGAAATAGCTTTTCATACACTATAAAGCAGCTGTGGATCAGATAATGTAAGAATCACTTTATAGACTTTATAGGTACTGTACTATAAATACAGGCAGCTGTACCATTGTTCATGCTGGAACCACATTAATACACCATGATTCCGTATCATCGCCACAGCTGCTTTTTTTCTCATATATTCTCACAATTGCCATTACTTGTACTAATACCTGCACTGTATATATTTGGTTCATTATCTGTATATATATGTTAGTGTATTCATGTCTACCCCCCTACAGAACTAATATCCATGAACAGATTCATTAGATTTCTTATGAAAAGGTACGCGTTGCTGTTTGTATGATATCCTATGATATAACAGTCAACAACATCATGGTCACAGTATTGAACAAGTGACAATCCCTGTTTTAAACATGTTGGTAACATTGGGAACTACTTAGTTAGTCAACAAAAGCACTTGTTTAAGGTTAGGAAGAAAGGACAGGCCATTCGGTTGACAACATAAAACATGAGACGCAAGGACTGGTCTCCTGGGTCCTAGCCTTAGGTTTGTGCCACCCAGTGCCTCCTTATGCCCACTCTTATTGCATTTGCAGTCTAAATTCTAAATTGACAATGCAACTTTGTGGAATATCTCAAAATTGTATGTGTTTGTTTTTGAGGGATAGCTATAAAATCCAATGACAGTTAAGTTACATCTATCCATCCATTCACAAATCAATTGTCTTACACTGGGGCACTAAGCAAGGTATTCCAGGTGTCCCACTCCCCAGCACCATTTTTCAGC
The DNA here is from genome assembly GCF_030273125.1 of Centropristis striata. Lineage (NCBI taxonomy): Eukaryota > Metazoa > Chordata > Actinopteri > Perciformes > Serranidae > Centropristis > Centropristis striata. Next base: position 8,134,258 of record NC_081537.1, read on the forward strand.
TCTACCTGGGGGCCCCATGAGGCGTTCCCAGGCCGAACAAGATATATCATCTCTCCAGCATGTTCTCGGGTCTCCTACCAGCTGGATGTGCTTGGAAACCTCCAACAGGAGGCGCCCAGGAGGCATCATGATCAGATCCCCGAACCACCTAAACTGGCCTCTTTCGATATGAAGAAGCATTGGCTCTACTCCGAGCTCCCTAATCCAAATATGTTAATTTTTTCATGCCAACTACTTAATTACCAATAAAGCGTAATTCTATGCATTTGCTGAAGTCCTTGGTTTGTTCTTGTTGTTAAAGTGGCAGCCGAATGACAAAAACAGACAGAAAATCGGGTCATTGACATTACCCTAAAAACAAAATACCAACAATCACTTTGTGCTGGCTCATTTAAATGAACCTCACACCTGTTTGCGACTCTTCTCCCACCTGTTCAGTGTGTTCAGCCCTGTACTGGGCATCATCACAGCACACAGATGGGAAAATTGAATTTCAAGGTCGGATCGCTGCTTGAGATGGTCGTTCAGCCCCTAAAGCAAAATCCAAGAATGGACATGTCCCTCTGACAAAGGCTCATTGAAAACAATCTAAGCTCTTCCTGCACCTAAAGTGTAACCTCATTTCATGGTCACCTGTTGGAGTTCAAGGTTGAGTGACCTTTCTCCCGAGCCTTGACAGACCACAATGCAATGCGACACAACATCCGTGGGCTGGCTATGTGAGGTTTGTTCCAGGACACACAATCACACAAGCAATTTTCTAGTGTCATCCTGGTGACAATTATTTGCGGTAGAGTGGGCTGTTTGTCCACTCATAGAGCTGATACGGCTCTGAGGCAGCTGTTCAAATTAACTCTGATGGGTAAGGACTTAATATAAACACTGGTACTGTTGACTTTTGAAGGGGCAAATGAACACTGCCAGGCTTGCTGTTCAGAGTGACCTGACTTTAGCTAACACTGGTTAAAATAAAATACCATTGTCATTTTATTTTTATGACAGACACCATAATGTCATGGATTTGCAACATTTTGAGGCTTATGTCTTTTTTGATGAGATAACAAACAAAATCAGCCTCTAATCGACGAGGGTGAGCTGGCCAACAAACTTCAGACATATTTCTAACAAACATACTGTGAATAAAAAAGAAACTTTCTTCCAACTTTATTGGCAGAGAAAAAAACAGCATCTGTTTTAAGCTTGATGGGAATGAAATTCTGCTTAATTAAATCACGTTGAACACATCAGAGGAAATCCACAGGAGATGCATCGAGTGGTACACGCAGCCAAAAAAGTGACGAGCTGAGTTTAAGCGAACGCGTTGAACTGGATGGAAGTGAGTTTACATTACCATCCTCTGAAGAGGGGAGGCTTTGAATAGATCACACGGCAGCGGATGCTTGCTCGTTGGCTGTAGTAATACCTCCCTTCTCCAAACCATTCCTTCCTCTGAGCTCCACTCTCTCCAGAGAATCATACCTGGGCCTGCGCACCGACTCCCTGCTGGAGACTTTTGAGAGAAAATCTTGCCAGGAGTTTCTGTCTCCAAAAACTTTTTTTTTGTCCAGTTGTTGAATTATTTAAAAGGGAAGTTGAGGTTCTGTTTCTGCATTCAAACTTTTTCTCTCTGTGCTGCTGGTGGAGGAAAAGGAGGAGGCGGCAGAGGAGGAGGAAGAGGCTGTTTCGGGTGTCTGCAATGTGTTATTTTCTCTCAGCCATGCCACAAGCTGGGTATCCGCACCCAAAGCTTAGCATTAAAATTAAGGTTGCAGATATTAAAATGATTAATTCGGCCTCACAAAGCCGAGCTCCCATTTAGCTCGACCACTTTTATGATGCTCGCCTCTCCCCAGCTCATACTGAAAATGTTCTATTCATGCAGATGTTCCATAATGGGCCTCCTACACACAGCCGTGATGATGGAAACGCAGAGGGTGTGTGTGTCTTTTGTGAGTGTTTGAAAGTGATAAAGCTTCTGGGAGGAGAAGGAGACGAGGAAGGGGGTAAAGGAGGAAGAGAGGGCACGAGGAGATTGTGTACACAGAAACAGTGAGAGTGATGGCTGTGTGAATTCAGGGCCTCCAACTGACAACTCAAACACCATTCGCAGACTCTCCCACATGAACAATGCACAGCATCAGTTTTACTACAATGCTCCTGTTCTCCTCTGCCGGCCAAATGACCAACCATTCAGCTCTTTTCCCTTTTGAAAGCAATACACAAACACATAGTACAAGATAGAATATTTTTACTGTTAAATGCAAAAAGAATGAGACGAACAAATTTACATAAAATACAGAGAAAGCAGGAGGATGGACACCTGTCATTTACTGCTTTATAATAAGCCAAGTTAGCATTACTTATAGCAAACTAATGTGCTTGCAACTTCACCGCTGACTCCATTGACTGTGCAAGATGGAGTGACATTTACAATACATACAATTCAGATGACATTAATGATATTATATCTAATAACCAGCAGAGTGCAACTCAACTGGTTGCAAAACTAACCTGTAAAAAAGTCTTATGTACATTTTTTTCATAATGTTTTGTGGTCTCAATCACTAGATTCAAGTCTTCTTAAATACATCATTTTGTGTGTTTTCAGTCCATGACAGTTACTTGTAACATTTTGGTTGCTTAGAAAAATCAGTCTTTGGTTGGACTACAACATACTCTTATAAGTCAGCTGTTTATTTTGAACTTGATTGCCACTTGCTAACAAGCTAGCCAGCTATCGATTGGGTTAGCTTGAGTCCACTTGGACCCAATTGGGCCAATTGGTGATCTTAAAGAGACTATGCCCATTATTCTTATACAGTCTATAGTTAAACTGTTAAAAATAGATTAAAACCAAACAAAACATTCAACTCATGGAGGCGACATATGCCGCCACACGTGTGTTTCAGTGGCGCTACTGTAGGAATAAAGAATATATTCGGATTGGCTGAGTTTCGAAATTATGACCGGGTTACTTAAGGACAGGAAAGGTGTGTGCAAGAGTTCAGAGTTCAGGAAAGGTATGTGGGGGGAGAAGCAGAATAAGGAGGGGGGACAGGATGTGAAGGCAACAAACACACACATAAATTATGAAAGGTCAGGGAGATGTTAAATTCGCAGATGCACGGTTAGGGGTGGCAACCGAAAAGCATCACACAGAAATTGACCAATTGCGTTAAAAAGCCCACCCAAATGTACAGGGTGGGCCAAACCCAAGAAGAGGAATGTGACATTTTTGTAATCACTGTTTTGTGGTGCCATCGAGATCTCACCGCAGAGTCCAACGCTGAGCATTACATTTGGCTATTCTTTCAATAAATTGTTAACTTTATTCATTTGTGAGTGAGTGTTTTGTAAGACCAAGTTTAGGAAAAAGAACCCGGGTGAGCGTTGGAGGCTTTAATAGCCCTGCTCTAACACTACTAGCAAGTTGTATTTTCAGCTCTTCCTGCTAAATTCAGTCATAAGTGACTGCTTAACCGCGCTACGAAACACATGAAATAACAAAAAGTATACCAGGCAGACACACAGCTGAAACAACCCTAGCTAAACCAGCAGTAGAGATGGGGCTGCATGCATCCACAACAATGCATCTAACGTCATGGCTGTGCAACCAATGCATGCGGAAAATATGTTGGGCCTTAATTCTCCAGACCTGTGAACTGGGATTTAGCTGCCTGCTTGTCTGTTAACAGTTAAATGGTTGAATAATAAATTGATAATTGAATATCAGAATATCTAAGATCCAAATTAGCATCACGATAGCAAAATTAGCATCCCGATAGCAAAATTACAGTGGCGGTTCTAGACCAATTTTACTGTGGGGGCCAAGGAGGGGCCAGTGTTTAATCAGAGGGGCACATTAAAAATCGTCAAAAATGATATTTAAGCATTCAAAACCTTTATTTTAGCTAAAAGTCTCATATTTGGAAGAACTACATTGATTGAAACACTGAGACTTACCAACATTAACAGTTATTTTTGTACGACAATGACATTTCTCATTTTTGTGCACAATTCCTTTTTTTTATTTTTAAAGTGCAGTACAGTGAGAATGATCTTTATATTTAGCTTTTATTGCACAATTAAACTATTATACAATGTACACATTATGGGTTCATTTTGTGTACAATGAGATATTGTTTGAACAAAAAATAGGTACGAATTGTTCCGTCGTTCATTGCTATAAATTGATCATTTTATTATTAATTTGACACAGGGGCCACAGCAGGGGCCAAGGGCTTCTTAACAGGGGCAGTGGCCCCTGTAGGCCCCTGTGTAGAACCGCCACTGCAAAATTAGCATCCCGATAGCAAAATTAGCATCCCGATAGCAAAATAATACCAAGTAATCCTACTCACCTTATTTGCATGCTGTGGTAAGAAGTTGGAGGGAACAAAAACTTGGGTTTTGAAATGGGTTTCAAGCCAATATCACTGTGGATGACATAAGAGAGGCTTACTGTCCTTTCACTGTACACGAGGGTATCATGACCGAAGTTAGAAACTTCTCATTTAGTTGTTTTCACCGCGGAGGGGAAACAAACTAGCAGAGCTCTGTTAATGACTGTTATAGTGAAGTGGGAACGGATGTCGGAGCAGTGTCTTCCAATCAAAGGAGAATGTGTCCCCGACCTGTAGCCTTGTCTGACCCACTTCAGCTCTGTGCTGCGCATTCACTCTCCTAATTGACCACCTGTGGGCATCCTAATTGGCTTAGTACACTGGTTTTAATCACGGAGAGTACCATGATTAAGACCCCAAGACTGCCTCCACAAGACAGAAAGCAGAGTGAGAGAAAGAGAGGGACTTACCGCACCAACAGAGTTAGAAATGACTGTTTAGTAAATGAAAACAAAGTGGCATTTTGAGCCACCTCACACACAAGCGAGTACTTAATGATGCGCATTAAAGCAGAGATTTATTAAGGAATCTGTAGAAGGCCATTAGCTGAGCCTTTGATTTATTCATCGTGGACTGAAGGAGCACAATAAATATGGAAATAACTCCTGGCCTTTTCAGACCACGGCTCTGGGGAACACCCGACCAGAATGAGAATTTGGATCCAGAGGGTGTCGATATCTTTTTTGGAGATGAGCTCATGATAGCTAGTTAAGAGGTTTCTGTCCATGCTGACATAACTGATGGCACAGGATTGCAATAAATTCACTCTGCTTCAGTCCACTCAGCACACAAACTCTTTGCACACAAATTGTTATCATGCAAATTGAATTATGTAAAATGCTGTCTGCAATATTTCATCTATATATCTATCTACACTGTATCCATTTTGAATGTTGCAGATTCATTAAAGTTATTTTTAAAACTGTTCTCAGTATCTCGGATTAGGAGATTCATCAGCTTTCATTGAGTCTACTCTGATCAGGCTAAAGGAAATCATTTAGTCTGTGCTTTTACATCTGTGTATGTAATTAACGGTGGGTTAATTAAGGGTTGTGAGCTTCTGTCCAAACTAATTTAATTTGCCTATACTGCACTTTTGAAATGTGCAACACTCTGTGTATGTTTTTCCTGTGTGTGTACAGTACGCATACACCCTGCAGCTCCTACTCTGTTATTTATTGTAGGTGATGTTCAATTTTTTTCTGATGAAGAGTTATAATTAACTCTTTTGTTTTACACACTCAATTTGGTTTCTCAATTTCTTCCCCAAATTTTTTTCAACAACCCCACAGACATTCATTATCCTTAATCCTTAACCGCAGGGGCTGGAGCCGATCCCAGCTGACACTGGGGCGAGAGGCGGGGTACACCCTGGACAGGTCTCCAGACTATCACAGGGCTGACACATAGAGACAGACAATCACGCTCTCATTCACACCTACGGGCAATTTAGAGTCACCAATTAAACAGTGCATGTTTTTGAACTTGAATCCGGAGTACCCCGTGAGAACCCACGCTGACACGGGGATGTGCTGACACCATCTGTCCATGTTTACTAAAAAATGTTTCCACGATTTTTAAGGTGCACTAATCATTTTTGTAACCACATAGGATCGATCAAATGACTGTGAAATATAAATAGGGTCACCAATGATGGCGAGTCCACAGAATTCTCACCCAGACCTGCAGTACCCTATACTTCTATAGTGAGTTTTAACGTCCTTCAGCTCATTGTTTTTTTGTTTTTTGCACCTTTTTGTACCTCTGGTACGTAACCATGTTTTCACATTCAACTTCACGTTTGATTTATTGTTCTGATGAAACTGGAGTTGTTGATTGTGAAAAAAGTGGAAAAACTAAGGATTGTTTGAATGACTTTCAATGAAGTTTTGTAGACGAGTTAACAAGGTAATTAAGCTTGATATAAGTTTGTTAAAGAGAGAAATTTGAATTCAGAGAGCCTATGGCTTTTTTCTTCTGTCTAATCTGGAAAATTACTGTACATTTTATTTTCTTAAATGTTTTCTTCTTACACTGAGTTATTGTGTGGATAAAAGAGCAAATGGCAGTTGACAACTTAAAATATAGTTTTTTTTTTCACCCCAAAGTTTGTGGAATAAAACACATTTATTTTCTTGTAAATTGTGATGTTTTACATGGACTGCTGATAGAATAAAAGGTTTTCTTATCAGGTTTTTATTCCCATGGGAAAGTGTTCCAGAAGATTAAACATGGAGTCTGGTTCTTTGTCTCTGATGTGGCAGTGGGACACAGCACACATGCCAGGACACCCCAAGCCTCCTCCAGGGAATTTGTATCTACATGAATTAAAGACATACCCAGTGTCCAGATCAGCTGTGTACAGTTTGACTTACTGAAACTGTGCGTAGCTGGAGGACTGTGGACTTTTCCTGTTGAGCGAACCAAACTGAGCTACTGAACTGCACACTAACTCAGTCTAAAAGGAATATCCAATGTGACATTTCATTAATAAGGCTTATAAAGCCAATATTAAGTTGGATACTCTCCAAATGGACGCTACTTCCTGTCTTTTGGATGTGTAAATATCCAACATGTTCACCAACAACCACCCACTGCCACACAGTTGAAAATAACCCATTTGGTGTTTATGAACAACTCAAATGTAATTCCAGAAAACCTTTAGTCTGCTTTAATAATTTCAGGAGCTGTAACTTCCTCAGCATCACAACCTCACTCTTTATAGAGCAATACATCACTGTGACAGATCTCATCACTGAACAGAGGCAGGGCAAGTGCTTCCTTTGTTTCTGCCAACTGCCTGCTACTGTATGTGAACTGCTGCACTTTGGCATTCAGATGCTTGAAGTTACATTATAACTGCCAGGGCCGACTCTTTATAAGACTGTTGAATATAATGTTTGCTAGACAAATGACCGATGTTGGTAACTTAACATTCACCAACACTTGATTACCGTGTAAGTGCAACATTTTTGCTCCATTACACACGGATACTCAGAGAATTTGCTGGGTTTGCACAAAGATGAAGAGCCATTCTGTATACCTAATTAATTAAAAGTTAAAGGGACATTCCACCATTTTTTACACATAAAAAGCCATTTACCAGCATGGGCAGCGCCACACTGTGAAAACAGTAGTGTAATTTCTGTGGTGGAGGAATCCTCATATAATAATTTACACATAACGATAACTTTATTTCCAATGGGTGAACGGAGTGCCACTTTAGTTAAAAACTGAGACCTTATCTGACTTTCTTGGTTTCTTGTAACAGCCTTTGGGCCGAAATTCGATGGAAAGGAAAATCCAAAGGAGGCAATGTTTATGCAGGCTCCTTGCCTCTCTTGTACTCCCCTACAGCTCCACTGTTTACAATGTATTTGTTCATTTGAAAAAATACAATGTACATTAATCAACATTCAAAAATATGTAAATGATCCCGCATTAGCTCAAAGAGTCATCGGCAATCCCTTTGAAAAGTGTGCAACACTAGCTAACGACGGCTAAAAATCTGCTAACATTAACAAATGAAACACCACAGAGTCTAACACAGTGATGTTTCATCTAGAGAAGGCTGTCTTGCTAAGCAGGAATGAGACCAATGTCAGAGAAAATACTGGCAGAGCATTCGATTCATACAGAGACATTTTGAGATCAAAATCAACCCAGAGGTAGCTTTTTTTATAATAGCTTGTTCGCTAATGTTTCCACAAGCAATACCAAGTTATCTACTCAAATCAGTTCACCATCTGATGAAGTCAATGATACTAACTTATGTAGTATGACAATAAGTGTTGATTTTACCCAACAATGAATGATGTAATAGTACAAAGCAAAGATGTATTACTAACAATTGCTAAACTTAGTAAAGTTAAGGCGAACCGGTTAACTGTAACGTAGCTATGCAGCACAGATCTGGCATGGGTTGTAACATAAAGTTAGCTGGAAAGTAATTTACAAACGGCATGCTAGTTAGTATGATGGATTAGCATGATGATACATTGACCGATATAATACGAGGCTAGACACAGCCTTAGTCGTTGGGGAGGGCCGCATGGTTCTGATGTTTTTGCTAAGAATGCCATGCAGAACCAACGGCACTGAGCGTGCATCAACGGCGCCAGTGAGGCTAGACGCAGCTTTAGTCGTCGAGGAGGGCTGCATGGTGCTGATGATTTAGCCAAGAATGTCAAGGTACTCTGTCTGTTATTTGTATTGTTAATTTCACTCAGGCACCTTTCAGGACAGCCCCAGGTAGCGTAGCTGCAGGGTCCTTGGGTTTTGATTAGTCTGAAGGAAAACACAAGAGTTCAAGGCTGGCTGCGAGGCTCTTTGGTGTATGCGTTCGGGAAGAATTTATAGAATTGTGTGTAGGTTGAGTACAGGCATTAGTTGGTGAGGTTAAAGTGTTCTTTTGCGGTGGTGGTGTGGAGGGGGGTGTTACCAGGACGCTGGTTTACACCGTTAAGCCTTTCTGAGGTGTCGTGGGCCTAACTTAACGAAAAATCAATGAGGGAAGGTGCCCACTTGATAACCCCAATGACATGCTGCATACTGCTGGTGGCTAGGATAGGTAGCTGCTGATTGGTCCATCTGAGGATTGACTCTGTAGACGTATGACGGCTTAGCCTGATGTCTCCTATAGGGTTATATCTGATGATTGTGATATCACTTGGTTGGGTACTGGTTGTTAATCTGAATTGGACTACTAAATGTGTTTCTACCTAGGATTATGGCACAAGGGATAGTAACATCTTGTCCTGTGTATTAACGTATGGATATCATCTTGTGTATTTCACGTCACTATGGAGTGCGACTAACAGGATGCTGACCACAGTTCAATACACGGCCAATGGTGTCTATATGGACCAGGAAATTGTTAGTCTACAAGCAACTACAAATTTTAAATAACAACTCTAAACTGGGGGCATGATGCTTGAAAGACCAGGCAGGGAAGTCCGAACAAAAAGATGCTTTTGGTTGCATTACTGAAACTGTAGGAACCAACATTGTTCGGACTTGGGCTCATGGGCGCAAAAAGTCAAGATATGTCGGACTCTTCCCCTTTTATTTTCACCATTCTTTTAAAAAGTAGCCTAACACTCTCTAAGGAGAAATAAACAAACAAATTCACATACAATAAAGAAGAAACAGGGTATGTCCCCCAATTGCTGGAGTAGCCTACTCCTTTATCATTATATTTGGACCTCCAGGAGCTTCTATTTTCCTGTATATAACTAAGTTAGTAGAAGCCTTGCAATTGTCTGATTTCAACCCAGAGCATGAGCTACTGCGTGACCTCTGAAATATTTCTTGGCTGACGTTCAAACTCACTAATGGTTTTCCAAGTGTTGCTCTTCTAGTTATTTTTCTCGAGGTTCAGAAGAATCGTCTTTTGAATCTTTTTCTCCTCATGCTGCACATTGCATCAGAGCTTTTTTAATGACATATTGCATGTTGGACTGTGTACACTGCATCTTCATGTTTGTCTTTCACAGCTATTCACCATCCATCCATCTATCCCAGGGGGGCCGAGCCATACACTCCCTGCAGTCATTTGCATTACATGTGTGTGGGTGTGTCTGGTGATGCCATAGCCTGCAGAGGATGTCTTCTGAGTGCTTCTCCAGCTTTCCATATGTCTCTGAACACATTCAAACACATGCAAAGTGTACATGCATGCTCAAACGCTCTGTAGACATGCACAATCACAAAGCCCTTCCACCCCATGTACAAACACCCACCAGCTTTCTCCTCTTTCCTTTGCCTCTAAGGAAATCTAAATAATAATTCCATGTGTAATAATGCCAGTAATGCCAATCCACACCGGAGTGAGCGCAGGGCGTCCTGCGGGAGTGCTGCTTGCACACACATCAAAGCCATAATAGAGAGATTGGCATCCAGGCGGGTTGCTATGTTTGTCTATATGTGTCTATTACAACAGTAATGTGGAACCAGATGCTCCCGTGTGAGCATCCCACAGGGCATAAACCTAACTCTGCAATAATCAGATGAATCCTGGGGCTTCTTGTTTTTCTGGAGGATCAAGGAACAAGATACATGCTGTACTTTGATCAGGATTATGTGGCTCCAGTGCACAAAGCTAACATCAATGTCTCATTTAATGGGTTACATGTTATTTACTTCTGAAACTACACACAGGGAAAGACACAGGACAATAAAGAATATTTATCTGATGTATATTAGAATTCAGATTTTTCCAAAGCATGTTGTTGTGACATTTAACTGTAACAGAGGATCCAACATTCAGCAACAATGATACCTTCACAGAAGTTACCCATGATGCCATACCATCACTAACACGACCCCAAACCATCGCAGGCGCTTTTGAACTTTGCGCTGGTTACAATCTAGATGGTCATTTTCCTCTTTAGCCCAGAGGACATGACATCCATGATTTCCAAAATTTGAAATGTGGACTTGTCAGACCACCACCATAGACTGTTTATAAATAATGGACGTATTGACCGTGACGTCACCCATTGGTTTGTGGCCCGTTGGAAGCATCGAGTATAGCGTTACACTCGGCGCCATCTTGTGTCGCCATGACTACAGCCTCTCTACACCTCAACCTGACTGAGCTAAGCTGCTGCTAATTCATGTTAGCATTAACTGTAGCATTAACTAGGATGTTAGTTTTGGCTAGCAAAAAACAAAAACAAAATGTATCTTTCTGACCTCAGAAAAATGAACAGCGACTCCTTGGAGTGTCTGTTAGTCCAACCAAACGCTGAACAAGACATATTTACTGAACAAAACGTTCAAATAAACTGTCATTCAGTGAAAATACAGTGAAAGGGTCAAAGTTATGAGACCAAATCGGTAAACGTCCTTTTTATATGTAAAGTTATATATATAACTTTATTGACAAAGTGCCGTGGATACGCATTGTTCTGCTTCCCTCCTGATGATGGCTTGTCTTGTTAGTGACCTGTCAATCAAAGGTAGCCACGCCCCAAATCATATGATTCTTTATCTTCTATTTTCTTCTAAATGGGGCCATTATTAGAACTATTAACATCAAATTGTCTTGAAGAATTCAAATCAAATCACATTTTTCCACTTTACCCCAGTCCATCTCAAATGGGCTCCAGCCCAGGGAAGTAGGCAGCGTTTCTGGATGTTGTTCATATATGGCTTTTTGCCAGTCTTAACTTGCATTGTAGATGCAGTGACGAACTGCGTTTATCAACAATGGTTGTCCTAAGTGTTAATGAGCGCATGTAGTAATGTCCTTTATACTATCATGTCAGTTTTAAATGCATTGCTGTCTGAGGGATCAAAGGGCACAGGCATCAAATGTTGGCTTTTATACGTGCCCCTTACATGCAAAGATCTCTCTGGAAACTTTTAATGATGTGATTGATGTAGATAGTGGAGTCCCTATATTCTTTGCAACTGGGCTTTGAGAACAGTGTTCTTAGACGTTTGGATTTTTATTGGCATCAAATTCAGAATAAGCATATATTTACAAACATAAACATAAGGTAAAACAATAAATATATATTACATTTAATTTGAATATACAGTACAGGCTATTACTATTACTACATACTATTGACATTGTAAATTCATCAAAACTATTAATGAACACATGAGGAATTATGTACTTAACAAAAAAGTGTGAAATAACTGAAAACATGTCTTATATTCTAGTAAGCAAAGGGTGGCTACTTTGAGGAATCTAAAATACAAGACACGTTTTCAGTTATTTCACACTTTTTTGTTAAGTACATAATTCCATATGTGTTCATTCATAGTTTTGATGCCTTCAGTGAGAATCTACAATGTAAATAGTCATGAAAATAAAGAAAAACGCATTGAATGAGATGGGTGTGTCCAAACTTTTGGCCTGTACTGTATGTCAAAAAGGATTAGCTAATGATTGCATTCTGTTATATTTTACACAGCGTCCCAACCCTTTGGAATCGGGGTTGTACAAATGCACTGATATGTACACAAACATAAAAAACACAATAACTGCTAACAGTCCCATGGTTCAGATATCATTGCTGCGGCAAATTGCAATATCAAAAACAAACAGTCAACCTGCAATTTCAAATAGACTGTGGGAGCGGACGTGTGCATATTTACACAGAGCTCCATGCAGGGCGGCTACATATCTCTGAACCACTGTTGATGCAGATAGCGGATACAATTTACCAGCATTGCGCTGTGAGTGTGCATGTTTACACATGCATATGCAAACGCCACATGGCTCTCCAAAGCCACAGCTTTCCTGGAATGGGAATGGATCCAGCTGTTGCCCTTGGCTACAGATTAATATGTGTGTGCATGTGCAAGTGTGCATAGTGCATAAAAGAGCCATATCTATCTCTCACACACCTGTGATCCACTCTCTTATACCCCCCACTTCCTTTATGCACACAGAGGGAGCTTGACATAGAATCAGAGGGGAAATTCCTGCACAAAGTTTGCAATCTTCTCTTTGAGTTTTGCAGCTCAGAACTATGACTGTCACACACAGGCATGTGTGATGCACCACAGGAATAATTTCACAATGCACATATTGATTTGTCAAGATGGATTGCGTGTAGCTTGATCAATGAGATCAAAGCCAGGTAAGCTCTTGAATATAATGCAAGGGTCATGATCAGCCATTATTCACCTTCCAAACAGAATGACACGATTATGGAGGGTTTCACAGCATGGTTATGGAGCCGGAATACTAAATGCAGGCGGACAAGTGTTCACAACAGCACACTTGAGGAATCAGTGTGAAGTTGATTAGTAAAGGAAATAGCTTGTTTCACACAGATCAGAGGGAGAGTCCCAAGTTCACCTTATATTTTGTGGATCCAATTTCTCAGACAGAATTTAACTTACCCAATAAACATTAGAATGTCACAATTTATTCATTTTCCCTCAAGGTTTAAACTTCCTTAAAAGCTAATTGTTTCACTTTGGATTGAAGCACTCCAGCAGTTGAAAAGTTCAACTGAATGCTGTGAATAAAAGACATCGGGAAACCTTACAGAGGAGAACATGAAGAAAAACAAGTCTATGGCCATGCTAGCAGCCTTGTGACGAGCTGCTTTGAACTAAGTGCTGATGTCAGCATACTAAGATGCTCACAATGACAAAACCAAACTGCAGAGGAGGTTTAACATTTACATTGTGTCCACCTTGTGTTGGCATAAACTGAGGATGATGTTAATGTTTTTTGTAGTTTTGCAGGTATTTGCCAAAAGCAAAGTACTGGACAAATACATGTTTATAACTTGTTGATAGCTCTATAATCATTATTTTAAAAATGAGTTAGGGACCAGGAAAGTAATTACAATTCATGCTGTCTAACAAATTTCACAGCAACCCCAAGTACAGCGACAACAGATTGCAACATATTTCACTACAGTTAAGAATTTTGATCCGCTGGTGGTATTACAGCCAAGTGGCTACCCTTGAGACTGAAAAGTGAAGCTAATTTGGTGATGCCTTAAATGTGCATTTTTTCAAATGGCCAGTAAGGGGCAACCAGACTGAATGCAAAAAGACGTCAGATTGTATAGAAAATCTATGGGAAACCCACCCTACATCTCATTGTGTTTATTATTATGGTCCCATAAATAGAAAAATACATGATAAGCAGATTACAACTAAAGACTTTTCCTCTGATCTGGTAGCTTGCTAAACTAAGCTTTTAAAGTAGTTACCATTGTGTTTTTTAGTTTGAATGTCGTCTGTGGTTTCTTCTAAGAACTTTCTCAGGCTGTTTCCGGTTCATAATAGTTAATTGTAACATGTTGGTAGCCTAAAAATTTCTTCTTCAGCATTCAGTTTCAAGACACAAAAGACACTCGAAGGAGTTGGCTGATATTTTTTAACCTTGCTAACCAAGCTAGCTAGCTAGCTAGCTCTACCTGATAACATAACTCTAAATATTGTCACTTCTGGCTCTAAAAAATGAAGATTGCGGTGGCCAAAGTGACACACCTGAGGCTTGAAAACAGTAGTCTGCAATCTGGCTATGTCCACTTCTTCTTATATACAGTCTATGACTACAGTAGATAAAAGGTTGGAGGGACATCAAAGTCATTAGGGTTTATGCTCTGGACACCATGATAATCTGAACTAAATTTCATGACAATGTGGACAATATTTGTTCGAGACATTTCACTTGACCTGTCATCCTGCTAGTTGTCAACCTGCGGCAAATGTCAGGGAATCACAGAAGTAGGACTTTGAGGACTATGAATGTTTGAAGAGAATTTAATGGCGGTCCAGCCAGCAGTGTTGGACCAAAATAGTGGATAAACCAAGAGATAGGCAACATCAAATTAGTCGTAAAAGAGAAACCAGGGCAACTGATACTGATTAGAGGCTTTTCTCCATTTGGGAATTCATTGTCATTTCAATCAGCACCATCATCATGATCATAATCATAATCAAAAGCTCATATATCCAGTCCTTTTCTCTATTCTCCTCATTATCACTATCAGTATCAATATTATCAACAGCAAACTTATCTCCTTCTGATCACCCATCTCTTCCTTCACCCGACCTTCATATCTGTCTCCATCATTATATTTCAAGTCATCATCGGGTTATCAAGCAATGCTTGCATGCAGATACTGCCTCAAAGTCACCTTTATCCTGCAGATCAAAGCTGCCATCAGTGACTGAAGACCAGAGACTGATGTTTGTGGCCCTCACTGAGTTAAAACTCCCTCATTGTGTGGAAGAAGGGCCTGACAGCAGCAACACATAGCTCCCCCAGTGATTGCGCTCCATTTCATCATGCATGTACTTTGTTGGTGTCAGTTGAACTGCTGTAGACTTGCAGATGGATTTTAACAGCTGAAATGAGAACAGATGACTGATTGGCTATGGGTGTGTTGTTGATTTTTGAGCTGTCAATAAACGGAGCCTGGCGACATCTACAACTCAGAACGGGTGCCTCGAGCTGGTGATCTTCCTCTCACTCCATTAATTTAAAGCAACTGCGATCCCACTTTTACTGTTACAATAGTTTGCTGCCAGGGTAGGGAAGTATAATTGTACTATGCTATAGATCTTCTTTCACAAAGCATTTCTTTATGTTTTTGGCAATGTAAATCCAGGTATAAAAACCTTTATCCCATCTGGTCCTAGTTTTATCTCAAAGGAGGGGATGTACTGTGAATGCGAGAGGGATTTAAAGATGTTACACAGCTGAGATTGCCTGTAACTTAATATCCTGTTGATCTCCTTGCTACTTTACAGTTGTATGGAAGTATATCTTCTTCTCTCTGCATGTGCTTGCTATTGAAGTATTGACGTGGCTTAACATCATAAAAATGAATATAACCTCCTGTGACCCTGCGTCCTCATACGTGGACATTTCATTTTAGGTTTTATGGACCTTATACTTAATTCTGCTTTACTATAACATGTTGTCCTCAGTAGTACACACTCTTGAAAATGCACAATACATCAATTAGTGTAAAAACCAGATGGCAGCACCTTGCTAAAGTCAATCAACAGCTTATCCCTAGACAAAAGTGGACCAGGTACAAAATCTGATCACATTTATGGTTAAAACGTGTTCATTTGTGCTTAATAATGTTTGTAGCTTGATATTCTGTGCAAGTTTGACTTTTTTTAGCAATAGCAACAAGCTACGACTCTGCTAATCAGGAAGTAGTCATTTGAGAACGAATAGACTTTTACTATCGTTCTTCCAAAGAGAGGGAGTAAATGTAAGGAAATAAAAGTTTTATACACTGGTGAATTAATTATGTTATACAGTAAAATTAACCGATTTGGGTTTTTTTCAAAAACTACTTCCTGTTCAAAGACATTGCTTAGTTTTTGTACTTATGTCCTACAAATCCAAAATATCAAATATCTAGTAGAAGCTAACAATACATACCAAACAAAAGCTTGGGTCTCAGGAGGATAAACAAAAAAGATTTCATATGTAGGCCTATGAGATTGGCATAGCATATTCAGACAAGCTGTCGCTGTGGGGGTATCCACCCACCTATGCTACCTATACCCCTCCATCTGACAAAATCATGACCAGAAAGAAATAGTATTTATTTGTATTTGAGTTTATACAGATGAATCAGTTTTGGGCATACTTTAATTGTGGATTTAGCAGCTTAATTAAAAAGGAGGAAGACAGTCAGCCAACAAATCTTGCATGTAACAGTGGGATTAAGGATGACTTGCAAGGTTAACCACACAACACGACGAATTTAGGTGGTAATTATTGGTATAACAAAGAAGTTTATCCATCCATCCGTCCATTCTCATCCGCTAATCTGGAGCCGGGTCGCGGGGGCCGCAGACTAAACAAAACATTCCAGACCTCCCTCTCCGCAGGCACAACATCGAGCTCCCCCCCGAGGCGTTCCCAGCCGCACGAGAGATATAATCCCTCCAGCGTGTTCTGGGTCTTCCATGGGGTCTCTGACCAGTTGGACATGCCTTCTACACCTCTAAGAGGAGACGCCTCAGAGGCATCCTCACCAGATGCCTGAACCACCTCAGCTGGCTCCTTTTGACGTGAAGAAGCAGCGGCTCCACTCCGCTCCTGTCTGAGCTCCTCACCAGGCTTGGAATTTCGTCATTTTAGGGGCAAGGCCATTTGGCCTTCCTGTTCACACTTATTTTAAGGGCACAAAGGCCACATGACAGGGCATAAAGGCCATTTGGTTAAATTACGCTGGTTTTACCTTTCAGATTAATACCTTAACATTCTCATTCACCAAGAAACATGAATGCACAATTTATTAAATATATTACAAAGAACCTTGTTGGAAAATGACAAATGAACCAGTTTTGAAAAGATGGCAAATGCAAATATTTTGAAAAGATGGCAAAATTAATTTCATGCCTGAGTTTATCTAAGAGTAAGGAAAGAGAAATGCCTCCTCCTGCCATAAAAAAGGAACCTGCTGAGGTGAAATTTACATCAGCTAAATGTCGACCCCTTGTCCCTGAGGTAGGGAAGATGTTAGTGATATCCCAACTAGCTAGCTATCGCTAGTTTTCATGATGCAAAAATGTAACTACGAGTCGACTTTAAATAGGCAAATACAATGGTAATTACCATTACCATATATCATTAATACTTTCTATAAAAACGTAAATGTTAAGTTCTGTCAAATACTACCACATACTTCAGTGTCACAACATATCAAAACAGCTTGTCCCGCTAGCTTACCTGTGCTGAGCATCAACACATGGCTCATTTGAATATTCAAATGAGCCATGTGTTGATGCGCACCTCTGGAAGGATGGAGAGTGGGTCAGGTTAGCGTTGTGTTTACTGGAACTTTGACAGGGCCAAAGGCCAAAGGCCACCTTGGCCGTAAATTGAACATTTTTTCACAGGGCATCAAGGCCAGAGTGTGGAATTCCCACCTTGCTCCTCACCCTATCTCTAAGGCTGAGCCCAGCCACCCTAAGGAGGAAACTAATTTCAAACTTGTTTACGTGATCTCATTCTTTCGGTCACAAAAGTAAGTAGTAGAAAGTAGTTTATAGTAAAAGTAGTTAAGTGGACAAAAACAAAGATATGTCTAGCTTAGAAGTGGTAGAAAGAGGGGACAAAATCAACAACGAAGGCCAAGGTAACATTTGTGGATTGGGTATGACCACTAGTAAGCCACAACTTCAGCCTCCTGATCTTGGACTTGAGAGAAAATTCATTCTTAGTTATTAGGAACATCTTCGCTGAACAACATTGGTTCATGCGCCATGCTCAAAAGGTGCAACTGGAGCAACTGTTTGAGAGACCCCTCACCTAAAGGTCTTCTAACTTTGAGTCCAGTCGTGTAATGTAATTGTGTTAGTGAGTCAGTTCAGTGAGTGGGACTCTGTGAGGTTGGAGCTCCAGGGAACAAATCAATGTAATGAAGGAATTCTAGTGATTCAGTACAGTGAAAAGAACAGCTGTGCCCATCACTGCTGAAAAAACTGCTCCTCAAAACAAAAAATGAATTGCAGGAAGTTAAAACAGGAGTTGTAGACTTATCGTCTTGTTAGCAACCAAGCTAACAAGCTAGCTTTGAGAAACTTTTTTCCCCAGTATTAAATAAAATGTAAAGTCCTGAAAACAAAATACTAGAGGGGAGTAAACTAGCCAGCACTGAGGAAAGAGGAAGACGCTCTGAGAGTGATTGACTAGCATATGCATGATCCAAGAGAAGCATATTAGCTGTTAGTAAGCTAGCTAATTTACTAGCGATAGTAACAAAGAGCTACTACTACTACAACTACAGAGCCTTTAAAACAAGTATGATGCAAGTGTGATGATATACATTTCTTTGCTCTGCGGATATCCTGCAGTACCCCGTAAAAAAGGTGAAAATACCTTTGCTGAGGAAGAGGAAGTTACTCTATTTAGCCTCCAGTCTTTGCAGGAGTGATTCAACCGTGTGTGCTGTAGGTGTCAGAGCCAACCTGCTGGTGTCAGGTGGGTTATATTTCACAGGTTAACCTGATAACCCGCCAACTACCCTCTCAGGATTTGCTGTCACATTCAATTACCCCACCTGAGTGGCTCTGTGTTTGTATGTGAAAGCAAGAGAGAGAGAGAAAGAAAAGACAATAGGGAGAGAATATTGCGCTGAAAGGAAAGTGATTGATGAGTGTTTGAATGCTTGGGTTTCTGTTTGCTTGTCTGCTTTTTGCTGTCTGTGTATCGGCTCTTAGAGTTGTCTTCCTGGGCGTTTTTGTGTGCTAATTCATGTTCACCCATGCCTGCATGAGGCACATCCCAGCGGTGTGTAAAAATGCTGTCAGAAAGTTAATGTGATTTCCACTGGTGCCTTTGAAGTCAGTCATGTCATCCTCATCACATCACTATTCATCATCATTCAGCCGTGTGTTTGACCCACACTGGCTTATGAAAACCAACTTTCTCGTGTCACATCTATCGTATCAAAGAGTTGCGTGTGCAAGACTGATCAGGAGGACTTTTGATAGTCTGTGACAGTGAAGGATATCCACTTGTTGGGATAACCATGAGGTTGGTGACAAGGAATCCTTTTTAACCTTCACTATGAATCTATTTAACCTCAAGTCAGCAGTGATGCAGCTTTTGCTGTACAGACAAGCTCATAACTTTTTAAATGAGCTAAAATACTCTGTTTTAAGGGTTATAAATTGTTATGGACTTTACAGTAAAAGTGTATCCAGTCCATATGCCAGGTAATGATAAATCATCATCATTGGTTTTATACCCTGCCAACTCTCATTTACATTTTCAGTTTCTTCTATAAACAATTGAAAGCAACATGATATCAAGTGAAATATTTAAATGTAATATTTTGTACTACACTAAGCCCAGATGGTCACATTCAAATAATTAATTTTAAATTATTGCACACTTATTTCACCAGTCAATTGGGGGCAAACTGTTAAACAACAACAACAAAAAACGCACTCGATGACAGATGGCCTACTTCAAAACAACAGCTTGACTTTCTTAAAGTTAAAGAGGCGCATCTGAATGCACCATGAAGTCCCTGACGGAGCCCACACGCCTTGCCATTCAGTGTTTGCATACGGTAACTAAAGGGGAAGGCAAAATTTGATCAACCTTGTGATCATGTAAATGGTTTCATGTGGTAATTTTGATTTTTGTTGCGCTTTGGGCATCACATGCAAAGAGCCATATAGTCCCATTATATTCACGAGAAGGCATGACACCTCTACGGCGAATATCTGCAACACTCTGCAACTTACACCAAAACAATCTATAATAGATAGCACTACAGGTAAGAAAAAATATGAAATTTGGGGTTAAACTGTCCCTTTATCTGACAACCTCTCTTTGCACATCTGGGTACTTGGCATGACACAAATTTTCTCCATATTTCAGGTTGATAAATTTGAAACCTCCTCCACAAGTTTTACTATAGGTGATTAAACAGGCCCGCAAGACAACACAAAACAAATGTTTTTCTCCTCCCTGTTCACAGCCAGGGAATTACAAAATGTACCATGACACTGACATATGCTGCTGTTTTTCACCGCCTGGAAAATGGGGCTGTTATTTTTTTTCCATCGATCAAAGCATTATTGGCTGTAATTCATAAATCTGTATTCTGAAAAAGGAGAGATAATCTTTCACTGTAGAACAGATGTAATGCTTTTGAGGACTTACACCCATTTCTAGGACAGTGCATTTGTGCATGTGTGTGTGGCTGGAATATTGCCACTAATTACTTAGAATAAATCCAGCCCTTATTAAGGCATTTAACTGAAAAAGTGCGACAAGATGCATCGTAATCTCCTGCAGTTGACTTGGTTAATACTGATGGCATTCTGTGTTAAATACTGATTGATTTGGACTTGTGCAGATGACGAGACCAACACAGATGTAAATGCGAACAGTAAGCTTTGTAGGGTTATAATTCAGGATGTGGCAAATAAAGTGCATTTGATGAATAAAACATGCATCATGTCTAAACAGAAGCTTTGTGGGACATTCATGCTGTTTGTGTATAAATCAATGTGTAAAGGTGAAACAACCCACACTGCACACAACTCCACACAGGTTAATTTGGATTAATTAACCTAGAGTACCTTAATGGTCATGTGATAAGCGTTTACAGTCATGTTAATATGGACTGAGATTGTTGCTGATACAGGGCTGAAAAGCTTCAGTATACAGAGATTATTTTGTTTCAAAAAGCTGTTTTTAAAATGAAAATGTATTCATGTGGAACGTACCAAAAGCCTAATTTATGCTCCTTTTAGGTACGAAAATGTCTTTTTCAATTAATTAACCGTCACTACAACATGCTACCATCACTAGACAGCAGTGCAGCTTAGAGTCAAATGTTTCTGACAACAAGAGGTCATGAGAACGTACACTGTAAAAAAAAATCTGTTTAATTTACGGTAAAATACCGGCAGCTGTGGTTGCCAGAACTTCACCGTAAGAAATACAGTGAGCGTATGTAAATGTAAATATCAGTAAAAAAAACTGTAATTTATACTGAATAATCCCATTACTTTCAGGATAATTGTGTCATCATGGTATTTCTCCATCCATTTTACACGAAAATTGTTTATTTTTACAGCACAACTGTGTGTTTTCTACAGTTTATGGCAGTAGAATTTAAAGTTTTATGCTATTCTTTGATTTACAGAAATTAAAAGTATCTACTGCGGTGATGTACAATGTTCAATTTTACGACCTATTTCTGATGCAATTTGACAGTGTTTTACTGTAATTTCTACAAACATTTTTTACAGTGTACCTCTTGAGGAAAATGTGGGGGCAGCATTATAGGTGTTCTTTGAGGTCATTAAATACATCGCAAACATGTGGATGGAGAAAGTTTTTTCCACTAAACATCTCCTCAAAAAGTTTCACGATTTAAAAAAAATGTCCTCATTGTGTCTTAGGTCATGTCTTAGCTGAAGTCTTTGCTACAAGGTTTCTGGTGGTTTATTTCTTCTGCATTTGTAAGCTTTCAGAAAATACAGATTAAATGAACGCAAAGTACGGACAAGACTCCGTCCACGTCTGACATTGAGCATAAATGAGTCCTCAGACAGACGAATGGATCCGATACTGCGACTGGACGACCTCTGTTTTCAATCAGTGCTGAGGCCGAGGCTCTGCAGAGCCAGCAGGAGATCCAAGCTCGACAAGAACTGCAGCCGGACCAAAGTTCAATAGAGTAATTCCAGCTCCATTTCCTCCAAAAGAGAAAAGCCAACTTATCTATCTCTCCCACTGTTGGATGACCCATCACCTCCAAACCCTAACAGTGCTGTGAAGGATCAATAAAGGTTCCAACATAGAGGAGAAAAATAAGAGCACTTTTTCACCAAGGTTTATATCAGATTTTTCTCTTAAAAGATAATCTCAAGAGGTTGGAATAGGAAATAGGCTGTGATCACAAATACGTAATCAAATTGGAAGTTCACTGTTCCGGTGCATGCACTAAGATGTGTGTATGTGCTGGACATCATGATTGGCTCCGTGGCCCGCCTTACTTACTATCTAGCGTCACTTCATCCCAGGTTGTTGTTTTTTTTGCCAAGCACCTGAAATAATTCAGGTGTGTGCGTGTTGCCATAGCAACAGACCTGTGTATGGGAAATGGAAAGGATGTACGCTCTGCTGTAATTTGAAGAAGCAACTTGTTGTTTCAGACCTTTGTTATTGGCAATTGATGAGCTTCTACGATGATGTGAATGTATAAAAATCATTTACTCATCTGAATTGCTCTGTAAACACACACATCCTCCTCAAGGTAAACTAATTCAGCCAGAACTAATAACACACACCAACAAACATCTCATAGAATTTTCTGCCTGGAAAGATATGCCGAATAAGAGAGAGAGAGAGAGAGAAAAAAAGGCACAATCTCATGCTGTTTCTGTTTGAGCTTCTGCCTCAAAGATGCACTGCTGCTGCATCTTTCTGATTCAGTATTCTGCTGAGTAACTTTGTTTTGGATGAGGTTACAGCAAACTGTAAATTCACCCACGCAGTCACGCATAATCGGGCATAAACAAGGCAGAGATGGAAGGAATAAAAGAGAAGTAGCCAATCACTGGAGCCACAAACAGCCCACTTCTCATCTGCAAGGACCGCCTAGCACTGATTAGCGGTTTTGCCTGGCAGTTACAGTCATCTCCAATTGCATTGACTCACTTTTCACAACAGTGTGCAAATGTGCAAAAATCAGACAAATACTTAACTCCTGATTTTGGCCTTCAAACTCATATAGCACACAAAATGATGTAGTGAGTCATGCATCAAGTTTATCAGCAACAGAATGTCATAACTGCATGTCCATTGCTGAAATGTCTTTGTTGCACTCTAAAATAAAATAGGATGGCTGGCAATATTTTACATGATTAAGACCAGTGAATTTATCCCACTTGAAAATTTAATCCAGCGATGTTATCCACGGTCAAAACAGTCCTACTAAAAACAACTTTATGAGCGTGTTGAAGACTTTTGGAACATTATAACATTACCAAGATGGACAAGTTAATGTATTAAAGTTAACATTTTGTCATTTCAATTTTATGAAATAAGAAATAAAGCCAAGTAATGTTAGCTAACATAGCTTTAGCTTGCTGCTTGAGTCAACTACCCGTACAGCTACTGTAGCTAACATAGCTCGTTATTAGCTAACGATAAGTTGAAAATTATGTTGTAGCTGGTATCAAAAGTCAATACAGTTATACTAAAATACCTTTATGAGAGTGTTGAACTCTTTTGTAACATTTTAACATTACCTAGGCGTAGTTCTGCCCAGAGCGAACCAGAAATGCCATTTTTGTCCTCCTGATCACATCTCTTAAATGTGGTTGAAATTCATCTAGTAACCTGTAAAGACTCCATTGTAAATATATGCATGTGATAAAGTAAACAGTGGAAAACATTCTACCTCGAAAGTAGCCAGTAGCGGTTGGTAGCCTTTGAGTGACAGTATTCAAACATTTTTTTCAGATAAAGCTAACTATCTTTTAACTAGTAAAGATGAAAAATGCCGCAAAACATCTTTTGAATTTTGAAACTAAAGAGGTAAAAGTTTACAATGATGTAATTTTAGTAAAACAACAACAGAACAAGGCCCCAGGCCAAAGAAAAGAGCCACAACTTAGCTACACCCCTTACTGTATACATTAGCCTGGTGGCTTGGTTTGTTCAGTTATAAGGATTTAAATGTACGAATACAAGTCATCTATATAGTTAAGAACTGGCATGTAATTTAGGGATTCAAGGCGAAAACATTCTACCGGGAAACACTACTTTGCCAAAGCATCACAGTGCACCTGTAGCTCCTTTTGCTTCAAGTCAACAAGTCTTTGACGCTCAGTGAGGCTGATCAGATAGCAGTTAGGGTACTAACTGGCATTCACATTTCACTGGCTGCACTTCATCTTCCACTAATGCCATCTGCGAGCACTGGCACCTTGCCCAGAGCAGGGCGGACGAGCGGTGAGGGGCCCTGACTGAGTTTGTGTGTGTGAGATGGAGAGCGAGAGTGAACGGATGGCTGATAAAATTAGTAAGCAGGTAAGTGAGTTGAGTTAATGAGGGCATGTTCATATATTACAACATTTGCT
Source organism: Centropristis striata (assembly GCF_030273125.1). NCBI lineage: Eukaryota > Metazoa > Chordata > Actinopteri > Perciformes > Serranidae > Centropristis > Centropristis striata. The sequence continues at coordinate 8,158,737 of NC_081537.1, forward strand.
TTTTTTGAACTCAAGTGGCACCCAATAACAGCCAGTTTTCTCTTCCATACAAACTGTTTGTTGGGAGCTGAGAATGTATTCCAAACCATCAACAGGAAATAACTGCAAAATGCATGAGTTTACTGCTATGAGGGGAGAGATGTTGACATTTGTTGGCCAGCACTTTTTCATAATTGGAGAGCTGAGTGGAACAAAATAAACAGAGGACAGAATGCAGTCTGGACCTCATGCATGGTCGTCTGTCGTGGTTTAATCTGCTTTATCCTTCCTTTTTCATTCATATGTTTCCATTTTCTATAATTAGAATGTGCCATTCCTTACCTATCCTAGTCACCACTTAGCCATCTCACCTGCCTTTCATCTGACCTCATTACCGGCCTACCAGCTGCTCTCCATCACTAATTAGCCTCACTTCATATAAGGAACTATTGCCACTCACAGACCTCTAAAGCCATCTATGCAGCTCAATGGTTTCCCAGCCTGAGCTTGCTCCAAAGCCCTTTTAACCCAGTTAATGACACTTTACTCTGAAAAGAAAAAAATCAAGTGTGTTCACGTTTTTGACTCTAATCCTCCCTTTTGACCAGACTGCTCCCTTTCTTTGCTGATTTTTAATAAACATAGTGGCACCTGTTCGAGAAAAGATGCTTGTTAGTTGCTGTAGTCGTTAGTCACAGCAAGGAGTGCAGTCAAACATGTTTACTTTTCCCCCTACATCCACATTTTTGTGGGATGTCAAGTTACTAAATGTCTGTCCAGAAGAATCTGCATATCAATGTGATTTCTGTTTACAAGCTGTTATTCACTTAGTTTGAACATTAATGAACCAAAAGCAAAAACTTCTCCACTAATCAAACCAATGAATATAATTACTGTTTTTTATGATTCGTGTCTTAAATGCTTCCCTTTTTTCTTTTTAAAGCTGTGCCAGTCATTTTATCAATGGATGAAATGACTATGTTGTGAAAGGAGAATTATCACTGGACTCTGTGGTTTTGGATCTTTCAGTCCATAGTTTGCTGGACTGAAAGATCAGCATAGTTGATTAGAATAGTTGTGCTGTGAAACCACAGCACAACTATTTTCGGCTCATTCTTTCAGCTTCATTGATTAAACAAAATTAAACAAAGTAAGTTTTCAATAAGAGCAAATTGAGTAATGAATGTTAATGGTAAATGGACCTGCACTTATATACCGCTTTTCTAGTCGCTTTGCGACCACTCAAAGCGCTTTACACTACAGACTGCGCTCATTCACCCATTCACACACATTCATACTGGTGGCAGAGGCTACCCTAAACGGTCCCACCTGCCACCATTGGGAATTCATTCACACACCGATGAACACAGCATGGGGAGCAATTTGGGGTTCAGTGTCTTGCTCAAGGATACTTCGACATGTAGGCTGCGACGGTCAGGGATCGAACCACCAACCCTTCGGTTAGGGGCCAACCAACTCTACCAACTGAGCCACAGCCGCTCATAATGTATAATTTTGAATTTTAATATATATTATTATTTTAAAAAATAAATTTTTCAAGTAGTAAAGGGGCTCCCCAAATTACGTCCCTGTTCCATCGCGCAATACACAATTTTGCGTTGCTTTTCCCCACCCTGGGCTGCACGGTGGTGTAGTGGTTAGCACTCACAGTAAGAAGGTCGCCGGTTTGATTCCAGCCTGTGGCTCTTCTGTGTGGAGTTTGCATGTTCTCTCCTGCCTCTCACCCAATGTCAGCTGGGACCGGCTCCACCCCCCCACGACCCGAGTGCGGATAAGTGGTTAAGGATAATGAATGAATTTCCCCAGCCTTTCTTTTTTGTTATTTTTTAAATGAACCCACCATAAACTGCCTTCCCCACATCAAAAGGCAAGCTAACGAGCACAGCAGAGGATTTTAGTGGCTAAAATGTCAGTTTTTACCCCTAACAATCAGGTGGGGATCAAACAGAGCAACAAAAAAAGTAATTGAGTGTCTGCTAATGTTGCTCTGTGTCTTGTCTAATATATGTAGCTGTTAGCTAACATACTTGATATACCGTAGTAGCTTTATAAGGTGTGACGCTGCCAACAAATGACAGATGAAAGATGCTGCATACTTGTTTCATTGTTGGTTGAGGTAAAACTATGTGTATGTTGTAACTGTAAGCACTTATATTCTTATTATTCAATTTTACCAACTAGCTAGAGGCTAACTAGCTAGCCAGCCTACAGTAACAGTTACTGGACACTTTTGTTTTCTCTGTTGAATAAACCATCAAAGTAATTAACAGCGAACAGCGTGGGAGCAGAAAGGGCTTACATCTAACATTATGGCTTAAATACACTCATCCATCACATAAGACAGTAGACTCACGACACAGGGAAAAATCTCATTCATCAGTCAGTTAATTATTGAATTAGTGAGAAAGCGTATGAGTGCCTACTGCATGAGTAATGACTGAATAGCAGTGACAAAAGGCCTGCATTCAGACTAAAAAAGATCAAGAGGATACGTTTGAATTCTTTGTTCAAAGAATAAAATGGGACAGCGATAAAAAAGATGAAGATTGTGTCAAATGGCTCTGCCTGAGGAAGGCTGGTGAGAGTGATTCTTTGAAGCAAAGTTATCAAAACGAGCTGTTGCATACTCAGTACAAACTGCACAGAGAAATGCCATCTAACCCTGTTGTGTCTCTCGTCAAAGCATTTTTAATTCCTTCCCTCCTCACCAAACTGTTGCAAGCCCAGGACGTTCTTTTTAACTCTAATTTCAAGTGAAGCTAACACTCAGGTCCTATTTTAACGGAGGGCATGAGGAGGCAGCGGGAGCAGCATTATGCTTCTCATTATCACTGGATCCAACTGCACTTTTACCCCGGGCTACTGGCAAAGCTCATTAAAACAGGCCAACAATGGAGTCACATTCTGAACTCAGAAATTTATCTGTCAGGCTTGGTGTGGAATGTCACAGGCATGTTTTTTCCCCTTTCTCTTCAGACTCTGTTATAAGCCGTCGCAGCTGTCATGGGTTGAGGTAATTTGGAGCTGCCACTTGATAACCCCTGGGTGCTCCAGTCCTCACACCTTTTTAACAAGAAACACAACTCCCCACTGATCCCTTCTTGCTTGTTCTTTTTTGGTGCAATTTTGCATCCCCAATGAAATCCAGTCAAATACTTGAAGACAGATGCCGAGAGACCACAGCATCTCTTGTGGTCTTTTTAACTTCTTTGCACCCATTTCTGTTACCCAAATTATTTAACCTTGGATGTTTGACTGTTTTAAAACATGCAATAGAAAATCCTAATTCTATCTTGGAAAAACTAAGCTTGTATTTTACTTCTGCCATAGTCTTTAGGCAATGGGAGAAGATTTTGGTATCGGACCCCTTCTGGTGTCCTTTTGCAGTCTTAGTGGTATTGACCAAACACGCTTGAGCGACCTTTGGTTCATGTGGTTTAGCAGCCAGTGTGGAGAGCAAAAGAGGCAGAACACATTGGCCGAAATGCATTCTCCGAACCCATCGTCTAGCATCTGATGAAAATTTAGCCTAATGTTGGCTTTTTGAAAAAGAATCTGCATTAATGTGCAGATATCTTTGAAACACCTACACAAGGTATTGATAAAACAACATGGTCTCACAGGAATCCGTGAAATAGCCACAAATTTGCTTAACTCAAAATCCGTCGAATAGCCACGGAATCACTCAAATTTCCGTGAAACTGACACGGATTTCGCTACAAAGCAAGTTAATGACAGTCATATCCTGTGGCTATTCTAACATACAAAGTGATTATGTACATTGACTGAGTGAATATTTACAAAATAAAACATATATTTCTCGCTAGAAATGTGATCAAAATCCATTTTTATGCAGAAACTAAGTCAAAATATTGTTTTTTTTTTCACAAAAAATTTGAGAACTGTCTGCCATGTTTTTTTGTTCTGACCGCCGGAACCTTGAAAGTCACGTGACTTGGAACAAACCAATAGGAAAAAATATCAATGGAATAGCCACGGGATATGACTGTCATTAACTTGTATTGTAGCGAAATCCGTGTCAGTTTCATGGAAATTTGAGTGATTCCGTGGCTATTCCACGGATTTTGAGTTAAGCGAATCCGTGGCTTCGATTCCTCTGAGACCAGGTTCTGATAAAAATAATAACCGTGCTGTAAACAAAGACTGGTGCACTGGAGAGGAAGTCTTGACTTTATGGCCGAAGGTTTCCGAGATTGATTCTGCCATGAGTTGACCACTGGTTGCTATAAGGAAATATTTGGGCTTTCCTACAGGTAAGGTTAAAAGGTCAGTAAATCAAAATCATAAAAACTCTAACCCCTCATGGTTTCTATCTAGATAGTTTTGAACAAAAGGAAAGGTAACTAATGTATCTGAAAAATGCAAAATGTGCATACAGAACGTATCTGTTAAATGCTGCCTGACAAAAAATATCTGTGTTCATCATTTGTTGCTCTGCCAACACATTCACACTCTGAGCTCATCAGATGCTGATGCTTGTGATCAGTGCCCCTCCCCGTCAGATGCGTACGCACTAGGAACCCTTTAGCGTTACTGGGGATTTCCACCGGGCGCGTTACAGCAGCAGCACGTCTCCACCGCGGTTTTGCTACGTCTTCTGCCTGGCGTCAATTCACACCGGGCACCTTACAGCAGCGTCACGTCAGCTTAGCGAGCCGGTCAAATACACGCGAGATCACGAGATCACGCGATAATCCTGACCATACGGGAGACCGCAAGATCCCGTGATAAACTCTAAACTCTATTTATACAGTCTATGAATAAACTGTGTGTATAAAGTAAACAACAACAACCAACAGCTTACTTTGCTTCTCTGACGTGAAAGATCTGTTGATCTGACCATCTATCCTTATAAAAACAATATGTTATGTCATAAATGATTGTATGATGTTCCACTTCAACAATCAGTCTCTTGTCGTCCGTGTCGCCGATCCTCTGAGACCCTTTGATTGATTGATTGCTGATCTGGTGCCCCGGTCATAACATAATGTTGATGTGAAGTAGTTTTAGGCTGCATGAACTGCGTATTGTGTTTTATTTTGAAAGGGGGCGGAAGTGTTTTACGCTGATTCTGAGTCGGATTTCCTGTCTGGTGCGATCTGCTCTGTTGAGATTTACGCGATTTGGCAGCGTCTCGCAGAGAAATAGAAGTCCTACCTAATGCTCGCGTAGAGACGCTGCTGAGACGCTGCTGTAACATTACGCAGCGCGCCCAGTGGAAATGCTCTCATTGATTAGAGTGTTACCTATTTGCAACACCGAACGCGACGCTGACGTGACGCTGCAGTAACGCGCCCAGTGGAAATCAGGCTTCAGTCTTAGATGTGCCAGGGACAGTGCACGAGTTTCAGCTCCTTTCCACACCTCTGAGACAATAAAACCACTTGATTCCCACTGAGATCAAAGATCAAAAACTGCTGGACAGGACCAGTGAAGCTATTGATGTTGAATACTGCGGTAATGGTTACATACATTTGTGTGTCCTACAAGACTATTGTACAACGGCTAGATGTACAGGAAGAACTTCAATAAAGTCAGTGTGCAAAACTATCATAATCTATCCCACAAAATACTTTATTTCTCTGCTTCTCAAACAAGCTACGCTTATTGATAATGTGAAAATCCAAACGGGGCAGCCTCCCGTGTGTGAGGTCTTGATTTGCAACGGAGATAATCAATCATGAACTCCATTGTTTTATTGGTTTCAGATGGAGGAAAGATAAGGAGGGAGCCAGCTGAATTTATAGTACTCGTATATAGTACAGTTAAACCTTCGAGCTGTGGTTCATTGATTTAGCCTCATCTCGGGATAACGTTGTTGTTTGAACACTCTTAAACCTAAACACAAAAGATACCAAATGTAGCACCAATATAGCTGAAGTGAACTTCACAACCACAACCACACCCCCACAACCATAACTTTATGTTGTTTGTATGATTCTCCCCTGCAGCTGGTATTTGCATGTTAAAATATGCAGAAAGAGAAGAAAGCACCTATACTAAGACACATGCATGTAATGGTACAATACTATTGTAGCTCCTGGCGTGCATTTAATAACTAGTAGCAGAATGGAAATTTGCATGCTTTCATAAATGAGCCCTCTATACATTCCCTGTATCTCCTTGCACGTAGTTATAAATACTAAGGGTATGTGTGGTGCGTCTGAATGTTTATGTGACTGTTCTGCACTTTTGCCTGTAGTCAAGCTGGAATGTGAGCAAACAATTTTAGCTGAGCTGCAGTGCTTTTAAAGTAGGAGTGTGTGCGGGCATGTATGAATGCATATAAACATGATTATGGTGGCTTAATTGTTTTCCCAGTAAATCTCAGTGGAAAACTATGTGAATGGAATGGAGTTACACTTTGGATCAGCTCCATGGCCTGAAGAAGAAGATTGGCCTCCAGTGGCCCGTGTGTGTGTGTGTGTGTGTACTTGTACAACTACCTTTGTGAGAACCAGTTAGACTTGTAGACCTTAAGAGTGAGGACATTTTGAAAAGTGGGGACATTTTTTTTATTTTATTTTTACTAATTTTCACAGGGATACCTTGACCTCTGACTCTCTGAATGAAAAAATGTTCCAATGGTACCCTTTACAGACATGCCCACTTTATGCCAATCCCAGGCAGTTTAGGGCAAAAACGAAAGCTATTTTTGTATTTGAATATTTCTGCATCCTGGGGTCCCAAAACAGTATAGCATACATTTGGTAAGACTGGAAACCTGAGACTCTGACTGAGATTTTTTTCTATGTGTTCCTCAAGGTCTCCTGGGGGAAATATGTATGTGTATGAAGACACCCGGCTGTGTTTGTGGATGTAAATGTTCAGATACTTGCCTATGTACAATGTGCATAAATCAGACCGTTTTAAGGGCTCAAATAAAAGAAATAGAGTTTCTGAATTGGTGTTATATAAACAAACATGGCGACACTTGAGGGGGATGATCTAATGCTAATTCTCAGATAAAAAAGCAAAATGTGCTGCATCATAGATGGTCCGAAAGACATTAAAACAAAGCATCGGGAAATGGCGAGTATGTGTCTCTCGATGTTGTCACATCCGGTCTCACACCCCTACAACCCTCCACTGGTCCTATCAATTACATGAATGTTGCATCTCATGGGCGTGTATCATTAATTTCTGCTGATGTGCAACCAACCCTACAAAAACCTGCAGAATACTGATATATCATGCGTTCACATACTCGTAAATCAAGCAAGTATACAGGAGCCCTCAATGTGGTATTATGAATTCTTGGATTGTCAAAATTGGATTGTGAAACGGTCAAAAATGGTTAAATTTAGCTCCAAATTTAACAAATTGTATCACCCCAAAAATTGCTGACGATTTATAAGACATAAGTGAGCATGGGAAATCTGATTGGCTCCCGTAAAATCTTATGTGGCCCCAGCCTGGCCCACTAATTAAAAATGGTCTAGAACCAGCACTTCTACTTCTGCCTCAGGTCGAAGGTAATTTTGGCAACAAAAAAAATGAGGGGAGTGTAAGAAAATGTATCCTTCTCTTCTCGATTTATGGAAATAATGTGTAATATGAAAAAGTTACTCATATGTCAGAGCGCTACTGTAGATGGAGAGTGAGATAGAACTGGTAGGTATGGGAGGGAACGGGAAGAAGCTAATAGGATTTGGTATTAGCTGAGGGTTAATACACCCTTTTCTCTGTGTAACAGCCAGGATCCGGCCAAAGTAATATTGATTTGAAACAGTGATCCGTCTTTGTAGTTGAGCCCAAGCAGACAGCAGGAGAGACTCTGCTGAGCTAATAGCCTTCACTCACAGACCTCCCTGCAAGCAAAGAACATGCAATGAAAACACAGAGGTGAAGTGCGTGAGTGACAAAGCGAGTGTGTGTGCATCTGTTTCTGAGTGCAGAAAGTGTTTGTGAGAGGGAAGTCTCTTTAGGAGTGAGGTGGACTGCCTGTGTGTGTATTTTTGCAAAGCACGCATGGGTGCACATGTGCAAATGTGTGTTTGCATGCGAGGAGTTTAAGCCGTGTGATACCTCCCGGCGCCCCTCGTTCACCTATCCCCTAATCTCTGCCGACTCCCAAGTGAGATAACAGAGCTTACTGACATTTGAATATTCCGACTCCTTGGCTGGAATATCAATTAAGACCACGGCGGCGCTCGCAGCTTTTTCTTGCCCTCCTCTCCTGCTGTGATCGTTTCTTCTGTCACTCCAACGGCCTAATTGTGTCGGAAAAAAACACTTCACGTGGACACGGTGAAGGGCTGGCCAGATTCGCACCGCCACGGGAGGTTTCTCAGAGTTTGTGCTGAGCTCAAGTCCTCTGCTCTCTCTTCCCCGAGTGGCTGATTGTCTCCAGGCAATCAGAAGAGATGAGATGCGATGCTGGCGTCAGATAACAGATACCTTTTTCCTTTTGGATCTATCCTCTTTCCGCCGAGCCCCGTGCAATTTCGGGGGATTTGATTTGATTCAATTTCCCTCTAATCTCGCTGCCTCATGCAAATTAGAATGTGTGGAGCTGCGTGTGAAGTGTAGAATTGGGGGGACTGATGAGAAATTTCCAGTTGCTTTGAGTAACGAGCAGCCTGAAAAACGGGAGGGTTGCATAAATCTGCATACATAACCCAAATGTAACCAAGAGCATATTGAAATAAAGTCATTCATCCTCTCTCTGTCAAGTCCTTCTGTCAACTTGCACTTCTCTGGCCTCGCAAGAAAGTAAAATGACTACATTATTCATTATATTTATTATAGTGTAGATAGAGCCGCGACAAAGCCACTTAGAAGAGTGTTTTTTCCGTCTCGCGCACATTCACACTCGCATATGCTAAATCCAGAAATGCTGAGAAGAAACACTTCTGCAGTGTTATTCTTCCTCGCCACATTTATGCAATCAATTCAAACACAGTGGGAATTAGTGAAGCCCCGGAGCAAAGCAGTTCAAAAGTTATCAAAATGACTCCAATAAATGTTGTGAAGTCACAATTAAAAACTCTTAAAAATGCTCGACTCAAGAGGAAGAAGAGGGGGGGAGGTAAAGGGTGCAATACTGAGAAATAAAGGCACATAGAGGGAAAAGAGAGTGGGATCACGATAGCAGAGCTCACTATGCTACCCAGCCTGGAGACATGCAGTCGGTAAGGAGGAGCCATTGACTTATTGTGTCCTGTTTGAGCTGCCTGCTCAAAGAAGAGCTGCTGTATGTATCTGACTCAAAAGAATCTGCTGAGTAACTTTGTTTGGGATGAGGTTACAGCAAACTGTAAATTCTCCCACGCAGTCGAGAAAAATCCAGCACAAACAAGGCAGAGATGGAGGGAATAATAAAGCTCATATCTCTGCACCCTCAAACACCATCTCATCCTTTCTCCTGTTATTTTTTACTCGCCCTCTTCTGACCAATCTTTCCTTTCCTCTTCCCCCCTCTCCCCAACTCTCTCCATCAGTCTATTCTTCCACTCCCTCCCCACCTATCCACAGTTGTTGCCTTGGTAACAATACAAAGAGATTTTCTTTGCAGCTCTGTCACCGTGGCAACGCTTGGCTTTCCTCCAGGCCGTTGTTGGAAGCGTGCCGCCCTCCGGTCCGCTCCAGCCGGCTTGTACTGACCACCGTCGGATCGAGGCTAACCATTGGCTGGAAGCTGCTCAGGGCCCGATGCCTCCGTGGGCTCCGAGGAGATGCAGATACTTCAAGATGGAGGGGTCATGGCTGTGAAGCTGCTGGAGATTCAGGGTTTTGATTCTGGCTGTGGTGATTGTGTCTGCACTGGAATGGATTCACTATCTTGCAAAATTGTTTTCTTGTTTGCTTCCTTTTCAGAGCCAGTGGATAAATGTTCATAAATGTGCTCATGCAACATGAAAACAGACTCCTTCTAACTTCAGCTCTTGTTTTATAATCGTCATATTTCCTTTATTTTAAAACATAGCTCAAGGTTTAGCCCACAGCAATATAGAGCTGTAAAGTGAAGGAGCTATTTCGTCCACCTGGTTCCAGAAATAAAGGTTTATTATTCCCATAGAAAACTTTATGCATCTCACTCTGGAGAGAGAAGTGAACCATTGCTCCCAAAGTGCTCATCTCAGCAAGAAACAGATTCAAAGTTAAATGTAACACTGAAGTCATGCTTGCTGTAGTATCCTGCATTTGCGCTGATGGTGTTGATCAGCATCTATTGTGCATAATTTATCCTCATGCAACAGTTCGTATGATATCTGATACCCAGTAACAAATATTGCTTCTGGCTTTGTGAGCCTAGTATCCAAAGAACGACATGTATAACACATTTGTGCTGCTAGCCTTGATTGTCTTGTTATCCAACATAATAATAAATGTTGACCTTCTAGCAGAAGTGGCGTAGGCAGTAACAACTCTGCACAGAATTGGTCAGCATGATACACACAGGTGTAAACACCCCTGTGTCTCATCTGTCCACTTGTTATCCGGTCACCCAATATGCATTTTAAAACCAAGTGTAAACAGAGTTATCATGGATTTGGTTAAAATAACTATAGAACTTCCCTACAGACCATGCAACGTATAGTCAACTTGTAGCGGTTTGACAGTGCCGGGGTGCCTACCCATGCATGGACCCTACTACTCGCTGCCAGGGATTGGCAAGCTAACGGAGCAGACAATGGACGAGCTAGACATCTTCCTCCTCAGTAGCTGCGGGCCCCATCTTGAATTCCCCATACCGGCATTTTTGTGATTTGCTGAACAGAGGGCTTGCTTGAGTCTGGGGCGTTCCCGGAATTATGACAGCATTGCTACAAACATACCAATTACTTTGTGAACATAACTTAAAATGAACAGAAATGAACATTGACATGATTGTTTTCACATGGGACACAAACACAGGTCATCCAGCCCAACATCCTCTCTATGCGGACTTTGTCGCTCTTATAAGTCACCTGACTTTCTACGGCCACTAGAGGTTTCCTCCTGACAACATATGGCTCATAATAAGCTGCGCCTCCTGACTCAAGGGAATCAAGGGAATTTGGTGGCTTTGAAGACAACATAGATGAATATAATGGCTTCGGTTCCTTGTCATTAAATGCAGTCTGACTATTATCTGAGGCCAATTATTCAGGTCGCCCTCCCATCCCTCAATAACAGAAGGCAGAGGTAACACATAATCCCGTTTGAGGTGTAACAGGTGGTGTTTTCACACATTTTATCTCCCAGTTGCTCAATGAGAGAGGTTTAATGCACTGGTTGTTTCCGGTCCAGGTGGAAGTTTGACCCATTATTCACGTAAGGTATCACAGGGGCTAAAAATAAGGTCAATAATAACAAGACTAGGTCAAAACTACTACAAAAGTATATGGCTGACTGTGTTTGGTCGATATGATTTTGTGGGCAATGTGTTTCAGGAATAGTTAATGGTAGTGTCTTATATGTGAATATTTTGGATATTAATAGTTAGTATGCTTTTGTCCCAGTAATACAAAGTAACAATACCGTTAATGATGTGATAGATATTTATTTTCTTTAAAATTAAATTAGTGAAGTAAAAGCACTGTCCTTAAAGAACAATGACAACATGTCTGAAAACAGCCTCCCTCTGCAGAAGAAGAAGACAGTGGACGTTCAGCCCGGCCCCCCGAACAAAATGTGATCACTTACTCACTTACCCACTCAGTCATCGATCTCCTCATCGATCAGCCAAAAACATTTAATTTGTAAAGCACTTTACTACTAAAAGATATGTTTGCATTCTACAAAGAATTATGGCAACTGTTGTTTTTTTTTCTTTTCTTCAAAAGTAAAGAAAAGAAAAGCAGTAGTAGGACTGACAAAAAAATCATGAATATATAATTTTTCATTCTACATTATGTGTTGTGTCAAATCCCAATATTCACAAAACACAATCACAAAATGCACTCCAGACCTGCACAGGCCAACCACACACAAGAGGTGGGTGGAACCAAAGTAGCAGGAAGTGATCCCAGGGGGACCATATTCTGCTGCACACCAACTGGAAAGGCATGGCACAAAATGTTTGGTGGTGCTTCAGTTAGCCCTTTCACCTGCTGCTGGAAACAAGGGAAGACCACAACTCCTAATCAGACCGAAGATGCAACTGGTAGGTGAAACATACTCTAAATTTGTGAATGATATGTTGAGGTCATGCTTTTTTATGACTGTTTTGATTTGATTAGTTACAAAAATAACGTTTGTTTAAGTAAACCTTAAGGTTAAGCATGTAAATCATTACTTTAATTGTTTGCTTGGTTAATTTTGAATGACTGTTTGTTTTAAAGTAATGGTAACATTTATTTTTTAGAAAAACTGTTTAGTGGGATTTGCTTTCAAGACTAATGCCTGTTTTTCTGTTTCTTAAAGGGTATCAACCTATTTCACACCACTCTGCATAATTCTGTATAAACCATAAATCACCAACCATCTTCAAGAAAATAAAAAAACAAAAAAAGTGGAAAACGAGTTGTTCCTTTGCATCCTTCGCATACTGATCAGGCAGTTTTTCAAGTTTGGGCAGAGTTGTGGTCGAACTTTACATTATGAGTACATATTTTGACATCTCTGTGGCTAAGAATGTAGAATCCACATGGCTCTTATAGTCCTGGGACAATGACATTCTGCTCGATCCATTCATATACAGATATTTGCCTTGTGCTGAAAATATGTTGACGTATAAGCAAAAAACTAAAGCAGCTTAAACTTTTACATAATCTGACACAAACAAAAGTGTGTTCCTGTGAAGACGAAGACAACAGAGTATTTCCTTGACGGATTTTGGAGAGCAGAGTTGTGACAGAAATAATATTTTGGCACAAAATGTAGAGTCTGATATCTTAACTTGTGTTTGAGTTGTGATAGTCACTTTCCTCTGCCCGGGCCTATAATTGCTTGCTACACCCCTGCTGGTGGAACGCAGATATTGCTACAAACGCTAATGCTGCACAGCTGGTGCTGAAACTGTGCGCCACTCGCAAGATGCAGCAGCCAGTTGGCAACTAATGGGCTTATTACAACAGCACCAGGAGACATGACATTTCAGATGTATTGTGCCAATGAGTAAAATGCACTTTAGAGATGTCACGCTAATGGGATTGTGTTTTGGCAGGATGGTTCTGGCAAGGGGTTGGGAATTTCTACGTTTACCAGGCCGAAGCCTGGCATCGACACTCTGACAACTGATTACACTTGTGTAAGAGCGTCAGTGTTTTGTTGCTGTGTAAGTCATTTGTCTGAGTGTCAATGAGTTTGTCTCTGCTTCACATCAGGGCCTATTGAAAAGATTTATCAGGGTATCGTCTTGACAGAGTAGTCTCCTGCCTACCCTCATTGTCATGGTGACTGGCAGGAAATGACAACAAAATCACTTAAATTCAGACACGGAAAAAATACAAAAAAGAACTTGTATCCAAGCTTTTATATAGGAATAAAGGGCCGCGTCATAGATTTTACAGAAGGAGTCCAGTACAACTCAGACTGTTAAACAGTTGTACGTCTTCATACACAGGATTTTGAGACAATGGGACAGAGCAAGACAGACTTTATAGCTGTTGAAAGCTTTTTGTTGTTTTTGTGTGTCTTTGTTGTTGTTCTGCATCTTTCTTGGATTTTGTGTCGATGTACTTATTTTGTGTAACTTTGTAATCTCTGCCTGTGGTTGGTTTGCTCCTCTTTGTAGTTGTTTTACTTCCAGTGTCTTTGTAGTTACTCTTTGTCTCTTTATTTTACTTTCAGTCTCTTTGAAGTTGTTTTGTGTCTCTTTGTAGTTTTATTTTCAGTCTCTTTGTAGTTGTTTGGTGTCTCTTTGTAGTTTTATTTTCAGTCTCTTTGTAGTTGTTTGGTGTCACTTTGTAGTTTTATTTTCAGTCTCTTTGTAGTTGTTTGGTGTCTCTTTGTAGTTTTATTTTCAGTCTCTTTGTAGTTGTTTGGTGTCTCTTTGTAGTTTTATTTTCAGTCTCTTTGTAGTTGTTTTGTGTCTCTTTGTAGTTTTATTTTCAATCTCTTTGAAGTAGCTTTGTGTCTCTTTGTTGCGATTCCAGTCTGTCTAGTTTTTTTTCTCTCTTTTTATGCTTTTTTTTTCTCTTTGTCATTGCTTTGTAATAATTCTGAGCATCTTTGTGGTTGTCTTGCCCATTTCCATAGTCCTTGGTTGGTCCATGTCTCTTTGAGTGACTTTGTAGGTTAAGGCCAGGGGGTGCCTCATACTTGCTGGTAATCCCAATGACCATAGCATGGATTGACTGTGTGTTTGTTCTGTAAAAGCTAAGATTTCACTCTTAGTGTCTCTGTGGTGAGAGTAGTAAACAAGCTAAGACAAACCTCCAATATTCCACAACACACCGACAAACACTCACACACACACACACACACACGCACACACACCACAGCATGTGTACAATATACATGTAGCTGCATCATCTGGGCTGTCCAGGGACTGTCTGACTTTCTAAGGAAACCATGAAATTCGGCTGGAGGCTGTAGTGTCACTGAGATTCCAACCTCAAAAATAAATTGAATCTGTGAATGCTGGTTTGGTTTAAAGTTGCTCCATTTAAGACAAAAAACTGTATCATCCACAGTTATAACAATTGAACTCCTTAACTGTTTGGTTTTCTTTTCTATTCTATTCTGTTCTGCTTTGGTGTGTCTCCTTTCTTTCAAACAGATACCAAATCTCATTTTATTTATATATTAAAGATGATGAAATCAATGGTATGTTTTCTGTAGTACAGTGAAGTCTTTATAGAACGAATATAGCAGCAACATAAAGGTTCATACTGTATGCAAATCCCTGCATTGTCTTATGAGGTTGAGACATAAATGTGTCACGGATGTCAAATTTCAAAGCTGTTTTTCTCTCTGTATGTTAAAAGTTGCTAAATTAGCTACTCTTCCCCTTTTTTCTTCACAGTGAGCAGCTGACAGATGAAATGCATTGATAACATGAACCCAAAGGTGCACAAAATTATTTTATAGTGTGATACTACCATAGACTGTATATAAATAATGGATGCAGTCACCCATTGTATCGAGTATCGAGTTCGGGCGTTACGTCTGTCACCATCTTGCTTTACGTCTGTTGCCATCTTTGTTTTTTGAAACCGGGAACGACCATATTTGGACTGGGGAGTCGCCTGGACGGGTGTACCTAAAAATAAACTGTTAATGCTAAAACAAAATGTACATTATTTACCTGAAAAAATGAACAGCCGACTCCAAGGAGTGTCTTTTAGTAGGCTACAACCGAACAAGAAGTTTTAAAATGAACAAAATGTTCAAATAAATGTTGATTAACTGAAAACACACTGTGAAATGGTCAAAGTTCTGAGATAAAAACACAGCTATTTAAATGTACACAGTGCTGTCAATACACACTGTTTTGCTTCTCTCCTGATTGACAGCTCACCATGTTAGCGACCTGTCCATCACAAGGTAGCCACGCCCCAAATCATACCCTGTTTTATCATCTATTTTCTTCTAAATGGGACCATTATTTACGCAATAAGTTCATACTGTATTGAAGGAGCCTTGAAACTAGCGATTGAGAGCATAATCTTGTCACTTGAAATTTTATTAAGGTAATAAATCAAGTGAGAAGTTGTCTCATTTTGTACCGAGATAGATAGGACCGGAGTTGGCATCACAAATAAAAGTGTTCAAAAGCATTGCAAGTACAGAGTAGTAGTGTTCTAATATAATTTATGGCAACCTTGGAAGTAAAAGGTCCCAGGGTAGGTTTTAAAATTGCATTCTATTTCAACGTAAAACTATTTACTGGACCTGCTCCTCTCCATCAACTGACCTCACCGCTGTGATTAGTCGTTTCTCACAGCAGCATGTAGCTGATTGTCTGTTTATAAAAATGATGGAGATGTCCAACGGGGTGACTGGTGAGGGATGTCAGTGATTCTATTTGGTGCGCTTGTTTGTGTGTGTGTGAGAGAGAGCGAGAGTGGCAGAAAGGCAGAGGTAGAGAGCTGGAAAAAAGGATAAATTCATACAATGCTGAAAGCGAGTGTGTGTGCATATACCTGTGTGTGTTTGCAAGTGTTCAGAGTAAATATATTGGCTTATCTGGGTATGTGTGTATTTGTGCGTGCATGAAAGAAATATTTAAAAAATGTATCTTGCAGGTTTTTGTGTGTTTGTGCATTAAACATTGGGTGCACCCTTATGTATACAGTGTGTGTGTAAATGGGGCTGTCACAGTGTGCGTGTGGAGGCCTGGCAGGGCACGCAGGGACAGTCGGAAATAAAGAGCCATCTGACAGCTCCATGCTGAAATGCACTCTGGGAAAAGCAAAGAGTGGCCTATTTGACAGCCGGTGCACCACCGTATATGTGTGTATTTGTGCATCCAGGTGTATATATCGGGCATGCAAGTGTTTTAGCTGTGTGTGTGTGTGTGCGTGGTATGACTCAGGTGCAACAGTCCCTGTGTGTGTATGCAAAGATGTGTGATTTGAGACTATCTGTGTCTGTTTGCATTTTGTCTGTGTGGTTCTGTAGTAATTAGGTAACAGTCTGGCCCTCAGCGATCCATTTCCTGTCAGTGAGGACAAAGAGAGACCTGCTGATGAACCATCTGGTGTCCAGGTGCATCGCTTGGTCTCTATGTCTCTCTATCTCTCTCCGTCCCGCTCACTCTTACCCCCGGGAAGCTGCTTGACCCCCGGTGGCCGCTCGCTCTCGCATCCTTCATGAAATCGATCTCATCAGCAGGAATGATTAAAGTGTGGTTGTTGTTGTTGCCGTCCATTTTGTTCTGGACAGGACCATTCCTCTCTGTACCAACAGACAGAGTACTTCATCTACGGGTAATAGGCAGAATGTGATAGCTTGCAGGCCAATTTGTTAATAGAGGGGGCAGATGTGGCAATCTGGACCGGTTTCTATTTTTTTAGTCTTACTACCAGAGGCTTCTGATCGTAACAAGGACATTCCTGGGTTCACCTGTGGATATCAATGATGCACCCGAGGACATGTGGTGACACTTTCAATGCTCTCAGCAGCAACACAGAAAATCAATCTTACATTGTTAGTCCTTAGTCGAATCCTAATTCACCATGAGATTTTAAAAGCATGTGCATTTCATGCTTAAATTACTTACTGTACGTATTTATTCATAGCTTGGGCTCCACTAGCATTTTGCTACATGTGCTCTGCACCATCATACAAACCACTTATGTGCTTCTTAAACTTTTATTGAGTTTATGTTTTGGTCACCTGTAGGCAGAAAAACAAGCTGTATCACATCAATAGTGTATTGCCTCCTTAAAAAAACTAACATGTTAGTTAACAGTCGACTCTTAGCATAGAATGTATAAATAGTGGATGTTGCCACTGTTACTTACCCATTGGTTTGTGGACAACCTTTTCGAAGCAGAGATTTTGGTATTTTGGCCGTCCCCATCTTGGTTTTTTGGAGCCAGAATAACAGAATGACAATATTTGGACAAGACAGTGGAGCTGGGGAGGTGGACGCTAAGTTACCAGCTAATGCTAGCACTAGTTAGAAAGGTGTTTCTGTAATTCAAAATTAACAGCCGACAAAAGAAAAAACATAGGTCGCAGCGGTAGCAGCTTGTAAATCACAAGATGGCATCTCCTCAAATACCCATCTTTCCTGTCTATTTTACTCTAAATGGGACCATAATTTACAAAATGACCATTGTGCTGTCTTGAAGAAAACTTGAACCTCACAATTGAGACCATAATAAAAATGTTTAATGAGGTAATCAATCAAGTGAAAAATAGGGACATTTTCTCTTCTAGACTTTTATACAATGGGACATCTATTTGCAACCAGTGGAGTCGCCCCCTGCTGGCCATTAGAAAGAATGTAGGTTTAAGGCACTTCAACATTGGTTTCACTTTTCAGACCTGGATGTTGCAGCTTGCTATTTATGCATCCACTAGATACAGAGTTATATCAACATTCATTTGATGGTTATGTTTCTGGACATTTAATAACAGGGTTCATACGGATGCTTGAAATCCTTGAAAATGATTACATTTTAATGTTGTATTAAAATGTTATATTTTTTATTTGGTTTGAAAAGTGCTTGGATTTTGGATAAAGTGCTTGAAAATGCTTGACATTCTTACTGTATTTCTCTTGCAATTTGACTATAGATTATCACATGTTCAATGAAAAAAAAATTGAATATTGAGATAAGCAAACTGTACTTTTGGTTGTTAAAAGTGTAATACCATCGCTGTCGGTATGGTTGAGTGAAATTACACCTTTTAGCATGTAAGTACTCATCTAAAACATGCAACTTACAACCGTTGTAAGGTCCTGGAAAAGCTTGAAAATGGACATTGAAAGTCCTTGAAAAGTGCTTGAATTTGACCACTCAAAAAGGTTTGTTTGAGGCAAAAAAATTAAATTCATACTACATAGTATAAACTGGAATTGAATAAGTATGGACACACATACATACCAAAACAATTCCTCTTACACGGTGCCACTTCCAAATCCCCTCCACTTTAAAAAAAAAAGTCTTTCAAAAAATCTCCGGTGTATTATGTTACCTTTCATATGCCACACTGCAATGTAAAAAGCATGCATGAAAAAAAAAAAGGATATTTCACAATGGCCTTCTCAAGGATTCATCTACTTCTCAAGAGAAACACACAAAACACACACTGCCTCTTGTTTACACTGGCAAGACGTTTTACTGAACACATGCCGAGTCTTGACAAAGACGGGTATAAAAGGAGGAAGTGATTTATTCAGCTACTCAACATTATATACCCTTCAAAAGAGCATGGAGAGGAGCCCAGCTTAGCATAGTGCAGTTTACCCCTGAGAGCCCTGAGCCCACTCTCTCTCTCTGTCTAGATAATACAGTATTGAAACACACACACATACAGAGAGAGAGAGGAGGAGAAACATGTCCGGGGTGATTGGCCGGTCATTCCTTTTGACAGTATGACTCATTGAACTCTGTATGGAGGGTAGCCCTACAACACAATGCCTTCTGCATAAGATAATTTGCTGTAACGGGGTCATGATAGAGAGAAAGAGACGGGGGGGAAAAACACTTTCATGTGCAGCGTGCTGACCATAACAGGCCTGGCCTTGACTTTAGTTTCGCTGCTCAAGTTCAGCTTTACAATTACGCTGACATGTTTGACATTGATGTCTTTATATCAGATGTCTTTATATTAGCTGGTAACAGTAAAAGGTCAAAGGTCAGAGCTGCAGTGGTTTAGGGTGATAGATAATAGGCGTAAAAATTGCATCAGATGTCCCAGGGATGAACTGCAGCTTTCATGGGTGTATTTTCATGTATTCCTTTATTTACTTTATTTAATAAATAAATAAGTAATATAAGAATAAACGTTTTTCTGCTTGTTATTATCTTTTTTCTGTGTTCTTTGTTCTTTTTCTATGCAAATCTATTTTTTATAATAATTTAAAATATGTGGCTTTGAATTTTGTCAGCTCTTTTGGTCACATTTTCTTTTTAAAATTTTTCTTTTTTAATTCACAATTTGCTTAGAGGCATCTGCAATGCACGATAGCTCCTTAAAAATTAACTCTGTCTAAGATTATTCCTTGTGTTTTGTAACAGTCTGTCTATTTCTGATAATACATTTCTCCACGAATTCAAGTTTACCTCTTTAACTTGCAGAACCGCAAGCTCTGGATTCTTTAAACCCTCTTTTTTGGTCATAATATTTTCTCTTTTTCTCCTATTCACAATTTTCTTAAAGGGCCCCTAATCTGCCATGCAGGATAAAAAAATGAACGGGGGAAAAAAAGCTTAACAGAAAATGTTTAAAAAAAAAGAAAAGAAAAAGAAAAGCTCAAGAGACTCAAGCATGATATAGTCTGACTATCAGGGCATATTTCTAATTTCAAACAGACAACATTACTATATTATGAAGCGAAGCTCCGTTGGATCTCAAAGTTCAAACAAATAGTGTAAGAGACGACAAAGTGAGTCCCAGCGTCGCTGTCAGTGGTATCCCTCCAGGCTGTACATTGGTTTCTCTTCACAGATTAGAGTCTGACTCCTCCTGGTCTGAAGCTTTGGAAGAGAATGGTTCATTTTCACAGACGCTGATTTCAGCTGCCTTGGGCCATGAGAATAACATATGCAATTTCTGAAAAGCTGAGTGCTGTTTTCACTACATAATTGATGTGCTGTGCAGTGAAATGTAATGCTTCAGCAGACCTATTGAAAAATACAAAATTGTTCAAATATAAGATTTTTTCTTTAGCTTCGCTTGCAGACCCACAAATCTAAAATCGTTTAAAATCCCCCCAAAAAAGAAAAAGAATATACGCTGAGTTCATCGGAAAGTCTATACATTTACCTATATAATTTCACACACACTCTAATCATTAGAGATGATTTAACAGGTTACAGTCCAGTAATAGAATGCTGTAGGGACGATGTGAAGGCCAAGAAGTTATCTTGACCCAGGTACCCTTGAAAAAAAGACAGAGATTTTCACATTGGATTTTGGATTATTTGGTACATTGCACAATTTTTTCAGCAAAATAATGATAATGAACACCACTTGAATGATTTTTGTAAGAATTCACTGACACTTTAAACTATAAACACTATAAGGCTAAGGCTACAAACACCACGATTGCAGGACTTCATTGTCACCACCACAAAGTTGACAATGACATTTAATGTCCCCAACAACCTGTCATTTGATAGCAACAGCCTATTCAAAGAGACATTAAAGTTTCAGAATTAACAAGTGGGATATTTACTGAGGTATTTTATGTCGTAAAAAAAAGTTTGAAAATCTGTTAATGTTTTTTTCCTTTTACAGGCTTTGGGTTAAATGTCTGAAATAAAGTTTGACTTTGGAACTAACAAACATGAAAGCAAAAAAATGCTCATTTAGGAGGAGATGCTGTCCTCTCATCTCCCCTGTTCAACATCTTCTTTGAATACCTTGCTGAACCTGTTCACCAGAACAATCTTGTAAAAGTTGAACAGTCCACCAGAGTAGAAACAGTTTATACGCTGATGACACCTTGCGTTACATACAGAACCAATAACCATTGACCCATTCAGAAGATTTTTTAATAGATAATGTTGTAATTTTAATCCTATAATGTCAACTGAATTGAAGAAAATGCAATAACCAATTATCTTGCACAAACCTTCACGGGTCACAGGTTCAAATCAAGCTTGCTGCTTTTCTGTGTGGAGATTGCATGTTCTCTCCATGTCAGCGTGGGTTCACTTCCTCCCACAGTCCAAAGACATGCAGCTTAGGTTTAATTGGTGACTCTAAATTGCCCGTAGGTGTGAATGAGAGCGTGAATGGCTGTCTGTCTCTATGTGTCAGCCCTGTGATAGTCTGGCGACCGGTCCAGGGTGTACCCGCCTTGTGCCAAATGTCAGCTGGGATCGGCTCCAGCCCCCCATGACCTGAGTTCGGAAAAGCGGTTAAAGATAATGGATGGATGAAAACTGCCTAAGTGGGTTTTAAGAAGAACTTGCCAGTTGTTGTTTACAAAATTGATGAAAAAAAACCCACCAGTAGCAACCAAAACAACTACCAAAAGATGACGGTGATGATTGTGATGATGCCCCTGACAGTAGAAGCAGACATTGGTGCCAGATGGCTTAAAAACACACAGAAAGCTCTTGTTTTGCAGCTCCGCTCTGCTGAGCAGGAGTCGGGGAAGGTAGAGAGGGATTGGCAGGAGAACGAGAGGGAAAAGCAGGTTTGCTTTGTTTTGAGTTAAATTCCCTGGACTGTTTCCTCGCTGCCAATAGCACTGGCAGCCTGAGTAATTAGTGTAAACTCACATTGTGTGAATGTGTGTGTCTGTTGTGGTGTGTGTTTGTATTGGGATGGCTGTGAAGGCAACATTTGTGTGCAGTTAAAAGGTGTTTTTGCCTTGCATGCACGGTTCATTTGAAGGGGGAAAAAAAAAAAAAAAAAAAAATATTTACAACCAAAACAGTAGGTTTGATTTTGTCTGGCAGTCAAGTTGTGTTTGAAGCCCAAGGACACATTAACTCTGTGGCTCCAGCTCTGCATGCACGAGGAGAAGCAGCAGGGGGAAAGAAATATGAGAGGAGAGGACCCAGGAAATATATTTATGGTAAATAGATATCTATTTGAATATAGTGACTTTGTAAAAGGAGGAACATTTCATCTTCCCCGGGACCTTTTATCTCTGAAGTTACTTCTAATGAAAGGCATGCTGCCAAAAATAAGCTCTACAACTCCAAGAGGTGATGTTGACACAACTACAAGCAAAAAAAAGTATGAAAGCAAGGGTAGATTAAGCCCTGAAATAATAATGCAGCTTTAAACAACAGCTCCCAGAATTCTGCACTACTTGAGCAGCTGCTTTGTCAGAAATGCAACAAAAGAGCAAACGCTGTATCTGTTTACAGTGCAGGCAAACCAAGAAAGCCAATTAATGGCATTATCATCATCACGTAACAGCTTGTTCCCGTTACTACATGCAGTAATTAAAACAGGTGAAAATGTCTTTTTTTTATATTTTTAATGAACAATCAGAAATTGTTTTCTCTTACTGCTTAACAATAAAAGCCACCCACGTTTCATCAGTTCAAAGCTATTATTGTGAAGCAGCAGCATTAGCATTAGCATTAGCATAATAGAGCTCAGCATTAGGAGAGCGAAAACTAAACACTGAAGCTGATATGAATTACAAGCCTGATTCCAAAGAATTTGCGACACTGTGTTAATGAAAACAGAATCAAAATCAAATCAGGATTCAGTTTGAACATTAACGTCTTAAAACCCACCTGCCCGGGTATACAGGCAGCGAAAAACAAGCGATATTGACGTATTTCATCGACCACTGCAATGTGTTCGCCGCCATCTTCGGTTGGAGGCCGGGGTGGCGGATGGGTCGAACAAATGGCGGACTTTCACCCATGAGAGCGTGGAGAGAAAAAAAAATTACTTTTGTTTTCACACAGGTCCCATGTGAAAACAAAAGTAAATGATTTTTACTTGAGTTATTTTACTATTTTACTACTTCACTTCCGGCATTTACATATGTTTATTAACTGTTTTTACTGTCTTTTAAAACGCCTTACCAGGATTTTTTTTGCCCCAAACCTAGGTCAGTTGTTTTATAACATAAATCCACAGAAACTGCAGCCATTTTTACAATCAAAAACCGTTGTGTGTGCTATTTTTAGAACGTGCCACTATACGGCGAGCCGCAAGCCGTGATATGTACCTACGTGTTGTAATGGGTGGTACTGACACACGGCCTCTTTGGTAGTTTAGCTTGGAGACCTTGTTGTTCTTTCACTTTGAACTAATCTTTTATATGAGTGGGGAATAATGAGAAGTCTCAGTGAGTGCTTTTTCATTTTCACGCAGTACGTTCTAGTGATGTTCGATACCACCGATTTCCTTTCCGATCCGATACTGAGTAAAATTCAGGCTGGTGTCGGCGATACCGATCCGATACCAATACTTTGTGCAAATACACCTAATGTGCCTGGTAAATCTAAAAAGAGTGTATTTCAAATGACTTAAGAATGAAAACAAGATATCAGAGTCACTTATTTAGCTATTATTTTAAAATCAGAAGTATACGGACTCATTCAGAATATAGCTTCTTTCCCGCTCCACCACTGAATTACACACACACACTGAGAGAGAGAAGAGTGAGCAGCAGCGTGCCGCTGCGCTTACATATGAGGCACTTACCCAGGCGGAAGAAAAAGTAGTTCCTACCAGCAGTGTGTCATTTAGACAAGATCGGAATAGTTTAGTTACTTTCCAACGTATTCCGTTAAATGCAGAGGTTGAATTTCCCCATTGTGGGATTAATAAAGGCTTAATCTTAAATTTTTTTTTAGAATACCCCTATTTTATGTCAGCAGGTTGGTTTTAATAGGGTTAAATATATTGTCTTTGTACAGTTTCAGATTGACTATACGTCACAAAGGATTTCAATATGATCACATTCTGTTTTACTTACGTTGTAGACAGCGTCCCAGCTTTTTTGGAATCTGTGTTGCAGATGAATTCACAAACTCCCACATGGAGGCAGGCAGATTAAATCCCACGTGGGAAGGGTGGACCCAGCAGGGGTTTTATTTCATTAAAATCTTAAGTAAACTTTAAACTATAATGATGGATTATCATCATTGTAATACATCTCCACCTGTCAAATATAAACTGTGAAGAGTAAGAGGTGCTCATTTAGCAGCGTTTTACAGACGAGGAAAAGCAAAAACAGACTTGGAACTTATTTGAATTGACATCTGTGAGACATTTAGAAAGTAAACCTAAAACAACAAAGCAGGAAGCAGCTGACTATGAACGTCGCTTCAACTTTTGCTTTGCTGCTATATATAAACGTGTTGCCGAAGTTAGTCCGATCCGCTCTAACATCATCTATTTAACTTCAAATGTTTGCTGGGAAGGAGAGAGCCGAGGGAAACAGGGAGGAGGAGAGTGGGATGGGTGGAAGAAAGAAGAGCTGAAGGACTGTACACTATCTCTTCCTGAGGACAAAAGGACAAAGAAACAACAGAGACAAAGAGAGACATGAAAGGACGGCAAGGAGAGCAGCGTGTGTTTTTTTGTTTTTTACAGAAGTCATCTTTTATTGCCACGTAAGAAAGTCGTATATAGAACAATGGTGATATACTGTCAGATGGCAAATCATCAACAAAAGAAGAACAAAAATATCCCTGTCATCCCTCCCCAAAATAAAGAAAACAGACAAATTCATAGAAACACTATGGTAATATATTTCTGGGACAAAACGTCTGCTATATCTCTTTTTCTAACAATATTTGAATAGTACCAAAATACAGCTTTTTCATAACTTAATGTCACAAATTATAAAGTCAGTAAACAGTAAAAGGACAATGGGGCATCACGGTGCATATTATAAGCTACTGTGCAAACAATAGTGGGAGATGGGCTCTACCATAGAAAATATGCTTTACTAGTCACGCATAAATGCAGTGTTGGGGCTCATATGTATCCATATACACATATGCATAAATACCACAAACTGGTCTGGACATCAAAAATAGAAAATTGGATCTCATATAACTTTGTATGTAATGTATGATTAACACCAAAATGAGTTAATCAATGAGTTATTCTATAAAAGGATATGCTCCCTAATGGATAGTAGTCATATCGCAAATAGCTTATTGATTCTTCGAAGGTAATGGAAAATCCCTTGGCTCTGGACCGTAGAAGAGGTCAGAGTATATTTTCACATCCGCTGTGATTGATATCCCTCTAACAGCAAGTATATTTAATATAGGTTCGTGTTCAAAATCATACATATAAAGCACACCATAGGAGCAAAAACCCTTTTAAAACAGATGTTGAGCGTTACTGGACAACAAACACTGCATCTCCTCCGTCTCCGGTGCAGAAGCTCTGGGTTGGTGAAAACATTGCGCATAAAGACTGATGCTATACAAAGTCGTAAACATAGCTGACGAGAAACCCTTTGATAATATACTGATATATTGATTTTTTTCGATCGTACAGAGGCTGCTTTTTATAGGCTGTAATGTTTACAACGCTATCAAGTCCAGCCAACAGCGACAGGAAAGGATTGAAAAAAAAGAAAAAGAAGAAGAATGGAGGAAAACCTGGTAAAAATGTGTAAAACTTGTGTTTGAGCCCTTTAGTGTCATCCCAGATGTACTGTACATTTCCCACTTTCTGATCATGAGAATGCTGTTCTTTCTTTTCTTTAATGAGGACAGTATGATAAAGAGTATTCTGCATTGAGATTCAGAGAAAAAAACAGACTTTCTTATACCACCCCACCAAGAAATGAATATTTACAGACAACTGCATTGTCCTGATTGAGACTGACATCGAGAACAATCCATACGTCACATCTTTACTCTAAATGGGAAACAATGTAACACATGTTCCAGTGCCAAAACGTCTGGAGGGATCACTGATTGATTTGGGAGTTTATTGTCTACTTGCACAATATAGTGTTACAGAAATCCATTTCAGAAACTGCATGTCTGGTAACTTCCTGCCATCTCTACGGTACGTTCACCTCTGACCTTATTGATCGCCGGTGCTTCACTTTGTTCAGTCACTTTGGTTTTCACATAGCTTTGTGCATACTTTTAACAGTATCTATCATTTTATTTGTTTATAGTCTTTTAAAAACATTTTTATTACAGATTTGATAATCACCTCTTAGACAGGATGACCATATTTGCACACCCTCTGGTCCCATAAGTTTACGTACGTTCATGCACATGCCAGCACTGAAAACAAATATAATATTATAATTGTTCAAATCCATGATTAGATTAGATGATTAGATTTGAGTTTTGGTCACAATTCAATTCAGGTTTTGATGTCTGCCGTTGTTAGACAATATATTCTAGTTTCGTAAAGGAGAAATCGTTGGTTTGAGGCGCTGACAACTATCATTTACATTTTCAAATTCTTCTTTAAAAACAGCAAATGTTATGTAACCGCCATATTTTTGTGGTCAAATCGAAATAATTTACTTAAAATCTAACAAGGATAACTCAGTTGCCAATGGTGGAAGAAGTATTCAGATCCCTAACTTAAGTAAAGTAAAGTAGTAATACCACACTGTGAAATTACTCCACTACTTGTATACAAGTAAAAGTATCAGCATCAAAATGTACTTAAAGTATCAAAAGTAAAAGTATGCAGAATGTCCCCACTTAGATTGTTATATATATTCTAAATATATTGTTTGATTATTTGTATTGATGCATTTATGTAAGCAGCGTTTTTATTTTACTGTACTTAATATACTGTTATGAGGTTTAATTTTTTAAAAAAGGACTAATCCCTTTAAATGTGCCATGTTTTTATGTTAAATCTCAGCCTGAAAAGTAACTAAAGCTGTCAGGTAAATGCAGTGGAGTAAAAAGTACAATATTTGTCTCAAAATGTAGTGTAAAGTACAAGTACATCACAATTATACAGTAATTGAGTAAATGTACTTAGTTACATTCCACCACTGTCAGTTTGGAACAAACTGTTAAACAACAATTAGAAGTTTACTTTACACTTTTTTACTTAACAGATTGAGTTTCTTTGTTTACGAAGTGCACCTGAATGCACGTCGTGTAAAGACATCCACATGTCTTTACACGCTATACCGTGTGTTTACATCGTGGAAACCTAAATGTTTCACACCGGTGTATTCGCAGAAGAAGGGGGATTTTTCTCTGTCATGTCCGACTCCAGCAGTGACTCTGGTGTCTGCAGCTTACAGGTAAACTTTGGTCTGTTATGTGCTGTTGGTTATTTTCAGACTTGCATAAATCGGAAGATACTGAATGTTGAAAACCGGCACATTTTAGTGATCCTTCAAATGCAGCTTTCTTAACCACCCAGAATGCATGGCAGCTCATCAGACTGTACAGGTACATCTAAAAAAAAAAAATAGAATATTGTGAAAAAGTTCAATATTTTTTGTCAATTATTTCAGAAAGTGAAACTTGCATTAGATTCATTAGGCCTACACATAGAGTGAAATATTTCAAGTCTGTATTTCTTGTCATTTTGATGATTATGGCTTACAGATAATGAAAACAAAAAACTCAGTGTCTCAGAAAATTAGAATATTATATAAGATCAATAAAGAAAATGGATATTTTAAACAGATGGCAGGCTTCTGAAAGGTTTCTTCATGTCTATGCACTCAGTTCTTAGTTGGGCTCTTTTTGCATGAATTACTGCATTAATACTTGGTGGCATGGAGGAGATCAGCCTACAGCACCATGTTGCTTTTATAGCAGCCTTCAGGTAATCTGCGTCTGGTGTCTCTCACCTTCCTCTTGACAACAGCCCATAGACTCCTATGGGGTTGAGGTCAGCCAAGTTTGTTGGACAGTCCAGCCCAGTAACACCATGGTCACTGAAGCAGCTTTTGGTACCTTTGCCAGTGTGGGCAGGTGCCAAGTCCTGCTGGAAAATGAAAGCAGCATCTCCAAAGAGCTTGTGGAACATGAAGACTCTAAAATGTCCTGCTAGATGGCTGCTATGTTGGCTGACTTCTTCACAATATTCTAATTTTCTGAGAGTTTTGGGTATTCATTATCTCTAAGCCAGAATCATCAAAAATACAAGAAAAACAGGCTTGAAATATTTCACTCTATGCGTAATGAATCTATATAATGTATGAGTTTCACTTTCTGAAATGACTGACAAAAAATGTTCAATTTTTCATGATATTCTAATTTTTTGAGATGTACCTGTGCAACGGCAGAGATTTTTCAGCCTGGCTAATATTGGCTCAACACTGCTCAAATGTCACTTTATTAAGTTCTAAGATTTTTTTAGTCGTGAATCTAACCTTCAAGATTCCCAACATGTGGTCAGATTATCCAAATGTACTCAAATTATGCAGAACAAACTGATTAGGCAGAATCACTGGTGGACTCAGGATGTTTGAGGGTAGGGGCGAAAATAATAAAAAAGACTTTAGGGTGAGGGGTTTTGTCCACTATGAGGGCACCCTGGAAGATACTTTATCACGTTTTATGAATATTAGGGCACCAACAATAGGGGGGAGACACCTTTGGCCAGTGTTTTAGTTTGCAATTTCGAACACAGCCATTGTGATTGTAAACGTTAGCTTAACTGTTAAAAGCAGGTTAAAGTTTGTGCTTTACTAAGCGACTAGCTAACGTTGCTAACGGTTATCTCAGAGGTGATTATCTAAATGTTTAAAAACTCTATATACAAAAATGATCAGTAAATCTTAACATTATCTACTGCTTACTGTGAAAGCAGTTAGCTTAACTGTTAAAAGCAGGTTAAAGTTTGTGCTTTACTAAGTGACTAGCTAACGTTGCTAACGGTTATCTCAGAGGTGATTATCTAAATGTTTAAAAACTCTATATACAAAAATGATCAGTAAATCTTAACATTATCTACTGCTTACTGTGAAACGCAGAGTAGCATAAGCTAACTGAATGATGAGAAAGTCCTGGAGGCGAAGCTAACGTTACTGCAGAGTTGACAGGATGTAAGCAGACGTGCAGCTCGTAGAAAACAGACGTGTGTCACACTACGTTGTGCAAGTAGAGAATTGAGCCGCTGCATTAATGATCAAAACAAGTCTGAGAGTCTGTAACAATACTGTAACAACACGAAATGTGAGTGTGTATGTGTGTGTGAGCCAACAGTCACATCTCTGATTCACAGCTTTCCAAATGGAGCTGTTAGCGCTCACGTGCCATGCACCGCCAACATTTTTGCCATATCAATAATTCAAAGCTTCCTCCCCAACAAGTGTTGACATTAAGTCCCTTTTCTGTCTTTGTGTGCCACTGTGGACCGAGTCCCCGTCGCAGCACCAAAGCTCTCTCCCTACGATTCTCTGGGTTTTTGATTAAAGACCACAGTGAGAACGCGCAAAGCCCCCCCGGCCACTGGTCCCAGTACAGCTCCTTTTCTGTCTATTATTGAATATTTCTTGTAGATATTCCACTGTGTGCTTTCTCCCGGCGGCTGGCTGCTCTGCTGAACAAGAGAGGCTTGATTTCAGTACAACTTGTCTAATGGGGTTGCTTTTTTGTATTAATCGGGCTCTCTCTCTGCTAAAGGAAGAGAGAACAATCCGAGTTTTCATGTCCCATTCACGTCTCACCTGCCAGTTTCTGCCTCTCTCTGAAGCTTGTTTCAGCTTGTATGAGCTTTTGTTGTTCTCCGTTTTGTCATTGCTTGTAATTATTTGTCTGTTTTGTAGGTCGGTTTGCCACCTTCCAGCATTTCCTCTGTCTTCTTTCAAGACATTTCATCTGACTCAAAATCTATCACTCATTTGCTGCTTTTGCTGTTTGCTTTTTGACGTGAACTGAAAGAGAAAGACTCAAAGTAGTAGGAAAGGCTACAATCGGCATTCGTTCCTGGGACAAATCACTTTAGTATGCATGGGTATTTATCGTCTCTGGCTCTCATCAGCAGCGATGGAAACAAAACATCCGGGGGACTACGTTAAATTGTGGCCCTTTTCTGAGATGATGCTATGACTCTTTGTCATCTCGGCCACAAATCCCATCCTTCTCCATCCAAGCAACGCTCAAAAATCTTTCCAAATTAGTTGGCACAGAGTTTGAAAGTAAATGAAACCACTGTAATTTGCACTGGCATCCATGCCATTTTCTGGTGCATTCGTGATATGGAACATGACACACTATACTAGTTTACTGTAAATGTAAAAAAAGAACCCTATTGCCTACTTTTAGCGGGTTATGCGCGATGATTTTGGTAGAAAAAGGGCATCAGAGAACATAAAAAAGAGCACAGTGGTGGCTATGGCTATGAGAGGCAGGTAGCTCAGGCCTTGAAGTTTTGTTGCAAACACCCAGGTTTTTACCCTGCGGGTCAGAAAACACTCAGGAATCATTGTTGCTGTGAGTCTTTCTGGTTGGTTAGGATCTAGGGCATCGATTACCAGTAATTTCAGTAAAACTTTTCATCGTTGGGCAAATAGAAGTATATCGATTTTGAGTCTCGCAGTGTGGACCATGCCAAATCCAAAGGTAGAAAATTGAGGGGAAAAAAACATGCAGCTTAGGCAAGTTAACTGCACTATCAAGAGCTGTTCTTAGACGCTTCATTTTTGAAAGAAATCAAGGGGACAAAAGATCCAAGGCTAATAATAGCACTGAATACATATAGGTCTCACTTGTTTTGTCTGATTTAAATTGACAAAAGGGTTGTAAAACAGTCAAATACTGCTTCCATAAAAAATATAGTATAAATGATTAAGTTGTGGTCAAAAGGCCAAAGCACATCCAGCAGAAGCGTTAACATCACATAACTTCAGACTGCATGCTGACTGGCCTGATTCTTGCTGCTGCCTCTGTTACTGATCAATGTGCCGGTGATCCGCTGCACCCTCTAACTTGGGTCTGATTCCTATAATTAGGCCAATTTCACCTCCACTCTTCATTTGATTTCTATTCAGGCAGGAAGAAAAAGAATAATACAGAAAAACTTTGGCGCTGCTGCAGGCAGTGCACCCATAGGGCAATCAGGACCTGGAATGGCTTGGAGCAATGAGTTCACACTCAGTGGTCATTGCTAATTTTCCAACTCATTTTGCAGTGTCAAGGTTGGTGGTAAGAGACTAAGAGGTGAAGGTGATCACTGGCATTGTACTTAAAACTGTCAGTTACTACAGAATGGCCAGCTGGGTGAGAAAATAACTGATTGGCTAGTTTGAGAAAAAGTCTGGTCACACCAGAAAGTGGCACAGCAAAAAACACAATGATTCCTCACATGGCCTGGTCTCCTAAATGGGTCTTTCTCATACAATGGATGCATTGCCAAGAATACACTTATACATATCACAAATGCATTTATCAAAGTCTGCATAGGGAGAACTATGGGGTGGATGCATTGTTCAAACGGACTGTAGTTTTGTTGCCGAAACCTAGCCAAACAGTGACACATTTGCCACATACTTTAAACTGCAACCTTATTCCAAGAGAAAATATATTTCCCTTGAAACATCATGCGGAATACTGTTTTGTTTGTATGGAAACATATTATTTAGGCTTTAGATTATTTAGGCTTTAGGCCTTGCTAACCTAGTTGGTAAACTTCGACGCTAGCCAGCCAGGAACATGCTAGTGCTAGTCACAACAGCTCTCCAGGCTTCTCATTGGAAAAAATGGATTGATAGCAAGCTAACTAGCTTTGTCACTTAAGGGATACCCCTATCTCAAACTTTCTGATGTATGCCTCTTTTGTAGAGCAGTTAAATACTCAGGTGGAAGACTTTTTTTTTAAAAAAAAAACACTGCTCATAAGCAACGATAGCTTTCAATTTCAGTTCACATTTCAAAGTTCCCAGGAGTTGAACTTAGCATGATACATATGAGTAGATCTGTGGTTCCATGAGTGAATCCACTGATTGCGGTGATGCCATTGAAGGGAATTGATTTTGCAGTTTGAAATGCTGGTGGGAGCAACTCATTGCAAAATCAGTTCATCATATATTTACCTCAGCCAAGAAGGCATTTAGTTTGTTGGTTGGTTTGTCAGCAGCATTACGGAAAAACTACTAGTCTGATTTTCATGAAACCTGATTGAAGGGTGTAATGTGGGCCAAGGAAGAAGTCATTGGATTTTTGATTGGAGCCAAATCACAGGGCAGATACATGAATTATTTTTCATGATTACAAGACAGGGAGTAACCTCGGTGGAGGTCTGCTGTGTCTGACTGCCCTTCTGGTTCATATGTGATTAATTTTCTATCCAATTCATATACATTCTGGAAATAAAGATGTCTCTCAGAAACATTCATGGAAAAAGTGGCAACAACCATAAAAAACAGACAATAGATACAGAAACAAAGCTCCTTTAACGTAAACCATCTCTATGAATCCGTCCTTCAAATCACAATAGCACTTTAAAATGAGAAGGAAAATGAAAAACTGTCTTTTTCTTTGAAACTGGTTGCTTTTATAGTTTTTTTTATTTGTTATTGAATGCTCTTATTATCACAGCATCTAGAGCCACGATTGATACTAAGCACAAATCTAAATTTTTGTCACAAACTGGGAAAACAAGCATGTTCCAGAGCTCCTACTGGCTCTGTAACTGAGCTGGCTGTTCGGAGCCTGAGGACTACGTGTGTCCTTTAGTCTCTACTGTGGCATTTTTTGTCTGACTGACTCGTCTGATGAAAAATGTCAGACATGGCTGCCTCCTGAACCCACTCATCTGTGGCCCTGACCCTATCAGCCGTGACCCAGCCAGCGCAACCAATTCCCCGCTTTCTATCAGGTTTATTTTGGCTGTTACCGCAAGTTTTTTTTTTGGTTTGTTTACCAAATGTTTCCACTGTCCTGCCTGCTTACCAATTGTTCCAGTGGCTGCTTTTGCAGAGCTGAATAGGCTTTAAGGATGGCGCATTACGTGATAGCAAGGAGGGTTCATATTTCCGCATTTCCGCCTTGCTGGATTAAGTCAATTGGGTCCGATAATGCACATCCTGAGCAAACATTGACCTGCTTCTCAACTCTGTCGCAAACAAAACCACCAGCTGTCAGGAAAAGGAGGGAATAAATAAAAAACAAGAGAATTTGCAAAAGGATTCTCATAGGAAGCAAACAGGTTTATGGGATTGTGAACTCCATTTATATACGACTCACTTTGTTTGGTTTGTTTGTTTGAGATTTGACTTCTTCAGAGACGATAATCATATGCCAAAGTTGGATTCACACACACACACACGCAGATATAGAAAAAGTTACAAAGAGTGAAATGTGTGCATTATTCGAGTAGACACACAATGGTACAAAATTGCAAACTAAATTACATTTTTTGGCACACAGAATCAATCACTTATATTTCCTTCTGGAACAATGCACACGGGGGAAACCAATCATGCCTTTCAAGGTGGGGGGTGAATTATTATTATTCACTGTCTCATCATGACTGTACTCCACTATCACAGAAAAGATTCATCACAGCCCCGTTTTCGTTCCTCCCAAATATTTCTCCATTCAGACATTGAGTGAGCAAAGAAGAAGGGAAAAGGTGTGAAAAGAAGTGAAGAAAAGAACGAGATTAAGAGAGAAAGGCTATGTATATTTATATATATAAAAAGCATAATATCAGTTATCGCTACAAAGGGCCATGGTCTGGAGTTTTTCACAGTCTTTCATATACAACAGGCGCAGTAACAGTACTGACTCTTTTGTCTCCCTGCTGTGATGACGTCTGCCGCTCGGCACTGTGGGAGCAGAGGGAAAGCAGAGTCCACCCTGTAATGTATTCTGTGTGTGTGTGTGTTATATGTGGGTGTTATTAATAGGTGACAGGTTTTTTTAATGCTCCGGTGACTTCCTAAATCCTGTTCCATGCTTTCAATTTGGTCCCAGGTTTGCAGTCACGTGACCCTCGAGGCAGCAGGGGGTTCCACCGCATGTGGCAAAAAACATCCCCTTCCTCTGGACCCCCTTATCTTACTCTCAACTGGCTAAGCCGTTTCATCTTTTGATTCAGAAGCTGTAGTATTAGACCCCCCTTTGCACCTCAGAACGGCATGTGGTCTGGATACACAGTGGGCCCAAACTGAGTGCAGCTCTGTTGGAGCTTCCAGTAAAACGTGTCACACTGAAATCTTTTTTTTTTTCCTCAACAGATTGTCACGTGCACCCTCTTTTATCCTTATATTTAAAATTGGCAACTTACACCTTCTATGCTTGTGCTTTGGTCGGTTCTGCACACAATTTTTTTTATACATAGCTGCTGATGGTTTAAGCAGTCTGATCATAATCCACTGTGTCTTCTTCTTTTCTTTTTAAATGTTGCTTAACATTGTCAGAACAATCTGATCTCTTTAAAAATGCATCTTAATTGCAAGTGTAAAGAGGGTCTTAGAGGTGGAAGCAGCACTTTTAGATAACAAGGTCAAAATGATAACTGTGGCAGCAGCCGCTAATAAATCTCATATCGTTAAAAAAAAACAAGCAAATAGGCTCGGAGAAGCCCTTAGAAGATTTGGCCTATTTGTCAGACTTAAGGATTTATTTTTATGTTTGAGTCATGTAACCCAGATAGTTTTTTTAGGCTGGTTGTGATGTTTTATTTTTTCAGCTCAAGCTCGAGTACAGTGAGTGATCTAATCAAGCCTAGTTTCTTGTGACAGTGTCTTCTATTACCAGCTAAAGAAACGTGGTATTTTTATTCCTGTTACACCCAATTTTTAGTTGTTCTTGCTTTTGTTTGTTAAGTATAACATCCTATACAAAATCTGCACATGTTGAGCTGCCTAGGCTCACATGTATTCCACCTAATTAAATATGTTTGCCATATAGTTAATAATGTGACCCACATTGTATGTGTTCTGTCTGTGCTCCCTTAAAGTAATACATATAAAATATTTTATAGGTCACTGCTTTTTTGGCACATTTTATATATTCTTCTAAGGAAATAGTTTGACACTTTGTTGCCCAACAACCTTATGGTGACATTAAACTAAAAAAGTTACAGTCTGGTACAAAAACCTTTTTTACAGTTCGGTTTATCTTCAGATTAAGTAAAGCTAGATATAACATATACATTAATAAGCTCTTGAGATGTTCGTATGCAGATTTTGTTATTGAACTATTTGACCATAGACTGTATATAAAAATGGACAATGTGCCTACACTTCCTCCCACTTCACAAAAATGAAGCCAGAATATCTCTGATGTGGGCGCTGCCAATTTATACCTGCCTGACTCAATTGAGAGATAATCACAGCTTTCAATCATGACATCGCTCACATTTTTGATATCATCAGATATCTAATTAAACATATACAACTATAAAATAAACACTTCAGTGTGATAAGAACTATCTTAAAATGACAGATACCATTTGGGGTAAAAATGTATTGTGTTTGGATGTCCCATCCACTAATATGAAGGGGTCAGCTTAATATATTTTGGCTTCACTTTTGGGGAGCTCTCATGGCATTCATCTCCATATCAAGCTCCCAGGAAGAGCAATGGACTGGCCAACTTAATGGCCAGACAGTGGGATAACAATTTCCAGGTCCGTCATGTGATGCCAATGGACCCCAAAAAACATTTTCCCATAGATTTACACTACAAGAGTCAGTGGCTTCATACTGTTTGCCACTGAGCAGCTTTCATAGGAATGAATGGGGCCCCAACTTTACTTTATTCATCCATACTTTATGTACAGTCTATGGATTGGATAGAACCAGGCTTGCTGCTTTCCAGTCTTTGTGCTAAGCTAAGCTAACATTATACTGGCTTTAGCTTCATATTTAACATGCAGAGATAATTAGTATTGATCTTCTTATCTAACATTTAGGAAGGAATGTTTCCCCAAACTATTACTGTAATTATGCAACCCTTTTGTAAATGTACTGGTTCAAGAGTAGCTATGGCTCCCAAATGGTACCCTGTCCTTTTCATTGTTTCATTTGAGAGTTTTTGTGTACTGTGGTGGTCTTAATGCACCGACGTTGGGGAACCACTGAAGAATGCAAACTGTTTAAATTTAAAGACAACAAATGCAAAAATTAAACTTGATATCAGCCAAATGTAACTTCGTATTAAAATTATTGGTATACTGTAAAACATTTTGGTCAAACTCTGTTGAGCGGTATTTCTACAGTATATGTTTTTGTGTGTTTCTCTGAAAAAATGTATCCGCCTGTGCATGAATGTGTGTGTGTGTGTGTGTGTGTGTGTGTGTGTGTGTGTGTGTACAAGAATCATGCTCCGTGGAGCCTCTGCTTGCTGCAGCATCATCCAGATGCTGCCTCCCTGCCTCCTTTATCCCTCCTCTGGGCCAGCTGTCACCACATAGACGAGATCAGAACAGAACAATGCCAGTGTGACAGCCTCCATTCTCTGTGCTGTGGAGCCTTGTGGAAAAAAGGGCGACCTTCAGCTGCAGATCTTATGAAGGCGCTTCTGAATAGCCACAGTACAAAGCCCTGCATGTCTGCAGTCCAAGCCCAGCGCCCTCATAATGTGTGTCTGTTTCAAAGCCCTCGGGAGATTTGGGGGATGAATCATAAGAGAATGTTATTTCTTCCGTACCATTCGACGCCTTGTTGGGCAGATGAGTAGAACTCTTGTTGTGAGGTTTGTGGGTAAACTTGCTTTGTTTCTTCTTTCCCACAACGCTTCGGTGCTTTACACTTAATCCCTTATATTGCTTCTCGGGTTTGGTTCGTAAAGCCAATCCATTTTATTATCAGCAGGTTCCCACTTTATCATTTGTGTGTAATGCTCAGATATTGTATTAATATCGATTAGATATTAGCTGTGAGACAACACTCTAATATCACCACATCCCTGCTCTGTAGGCTCTTTGAAGTTATGGTTACAGATGCCACCAACACCATCCGTCCAACAACAAAGGTCTGTTCAGTGATATGATTGGTGAACTCTTGTTTGTGAAACGAGGACCACTCAAACACAGTGTCACTGTCCCATCACATTCACCAGTATACCAACGAGCCACACAAACACACACATAGATCTGCACCTTTGACCAACGCAGGGGTTGGTGTCTCCATTCAGAGATTACTTGTACCACCACTCCACATGCATCCTTTCCCCCTCTTTTTCTCCCTTTCTTCCTCACTCACACAGTCACCTCTGTCTTGCTATTGGTCACAAAGTACGGCTGTGTGGGAAGGAAGTGTTGGCTGTGGCTCTGGCCTCTGCTGCCGTGAAGCTGGTTGGGCTCCAGCACGGTACACTGAGGCCTCTTGTGCCCGTAGGTCTTCCTCCTGCCTACCGTCTCAGTCCCATCCCAGGCCTTCAACCCCAGCCCCATCGTATGCCCAGCCGCGATTGTGTTGGAACTGTATGCCACTGGGCGGCCCATTGTAGCCGAGCCGTGGCCAATAGTGGTCTCAGCGGCCCTAGAGATCCCCAGGGAGGTGCCACCTGGCATGGTCCCTGCCATGTGTGCCAGGGAGGTAGCCCTGAGTCCTGGCGGCTTGCTACTGTGGCTGTGACCATGACTGTGAGTGTGAGAACTGTGAGAGCTGTGTGAGCTGTGGCCCACGTGGCCATGGGTGCCTTTGGGTTTCTGGCCATTCAGCTTGAGTCCCCCTCCTCCCATCCCGGCTATGTGCCGTTCTGTCGGGAGGGTTGAGATGGAAGAGATGCTGGGCATCTCGGTGATATAGGTGGCCACTGGCTCAGGAGTCAGTGGACCCAAGGAGGTCATCTGGGTCAAGGAGGTCATAGGGGTCATGGATGTCATAGGAGTCATGGAGGTCATTTGGGTCATGGAAGTCATTGGGGTCATGGAGGTCATAGGGGTCATGGAGGTCATAGGGGTCATGGAAGTCATAGGGGTCATGGAGGTCATCTGAGTGAGGGAAGTCATGGGCATCATAGATGTCATTGGGGTCATGGAGGTCATCTGGGTGATGTTGGGGTTCATGGAATTGGAGGCCATTTGGTTAGAAGCCATAGGGTTGGTGGTCATCGGAGGGGTCATCGACGACATGTTGCCCATGGATTGTCTGGAGTTGCCCATTGGCTGGAGAGGAAGCCCGCCCTTCGCTGGCAGCTCAACCATCAGCCGACGCTTGTTGTAGACTTCACCGTTGTACTTGGCAGCTGACAGAAGAAGGAGAGAGAGAAACAGAACGCTAATGAAAATGTTAAGTGGACATGAAAGAGCTGCTGAAAAGCATAGGCGAAATCTTGGATTAAATGTTGAAATTTAAATGAGTTTGCTTCCTACAATTTGCTCTATTTACACAGTTAAGTGTTAAGAAACCAGACTAGGTCAAAACCTAGTATACGGCTGACAGCGTTTGGTCAATGCAATTTTGCGATTTTGGGGAATGTGTTATACGAGCAAGTAAACGCACTGAGGCCAAAACAGCGTTTTCGAAAGCAGGCCTGTGCTGCAAACGTAAAAGAAGACATCGGACAAGCAGCCATGAGCAGCCTTGCCCCTGCCAACAAAGTGTGATCACTCATTCAGTCACTCACTTGCTCAGCAGGCACATACACACCCATGTGTAGGGCTGACCATGGCGTTCAGCTAAAAAACAATACCTTCAGTTTGTCTGTTTTGCTGCTGTGGAGCAAAGAAAATATAAAACTGTGTAGAGTGACTCATAAAATCAGTTTCAGTGGTTTGAAAAGCTAAGACATGCACACACACATCGGCAGAAGTTTGGACATCCCATCCCTTTTTACTCCCACAATCTGGAAAGGTCATATAACAAACCCCATATACTTTAACTTTGTTAGTCAGCCTACCCTTATGTACTGTAACTGACCAAGCACGGTGTCAGGGCCACTGTAAACGCCTGCATAAAGAGGCCTGTCGTGTCACCGGGGGAGTGAAATCAAAAGGAAAGCCCAGAATGTCTCCTCCACCTCGCATATTCCTCCCTTACAAAGCCAAAAAGCATCTAATTTCTGTGCAGTAGGAAGATATTCACTATTATAAAAAGAGCATGGTGTATGTTTTCCCCTTTTGACATATGCATAAAAAAGATTTCAAGAAGGTGACTGCCCTTTCAGTGGAGGAAATGGAGTACAGTGCAATTTCAGAGCTAGAATGCTTTCTGAAACAAATTTTTGGATCTGGTTTTGTGCAAGGCATTTTTTGCTTCTGACAAACTAGTTGCAGAAAACATTCACTAAAGTGGTCATTCTTCCAACAGGACAGCTTGTCCCTTGTACATGTAACTGGAAAACAATTCTTGGTACTGCTATTTTTGTGAATGTGTTACAGGGTTTGTACGGTGTATGACTCCACCTGCCATATAGACCGAATCTGGAAACCGCTTTGTGTGGTCTACCATCCAGCTGCACCACCATTACTGCAGTAGCAAGTCATTGTGACAGCTGCCTGCTGAGAGTGACGGCAGCATGAGCAGTTGGATTGATGACAAATTAACTCAGCTAATTGATGACTTTGTGTTTTTTTGTCAGTAATGTCTACAATTTATGCCAAAGTTTAAGATTTCCATGGCTTAAAAAACCCTTGGTTGCCGATGTTTTGGTTTCACAAGAGACCTTTAACTATGGTGACTTTCAGCTGAATTCGTCAATGGTACATGGATGGATCTTATAGTGTGCATGTTCTGAGCGTGAGGAGCCAAATGTATGACTGACCAGTATAAATACTGTGTTCCTATACAGACAGTAAATGGCTGCACGGAAATAGATACAAGCCTCATGTCCATAATTCTCCACCCAAGAACAACTGACCTATTCTTTTTTAGAGGGTAAAGAGTATGAGTAAATATATACAGTATACCAGTAAACATACTGTACATGCTCATACAAAATCCCCTCCAACAAGCACCCACACATATCTAACCACTGAGCCGTACAGCTCTGTGTTGGTATAAGCGTCGCCCGTATCTTCTGTGTGTGTTTGTGTGTGTCTCTTTAGCCTTGCAGCAGTAAGGTTTAATGCCTCACATTTATTCTTCCCTCTGTCAGTCACTGTCACCAAGCTACAGTCTCTCTTATCACTGCAAAATGTGACCTTTTTTTCCGTCAAATTCCCGTTCACAGTCGAGTCATTACTCTTTAGCCCTTGTTGCCTCTACGTCCTTGAAGATAAAGTTAACACACTCAGCGAGTTTGCTTTGCCGCTGTAACTATAAATCTACTTTATCGCTCTGTGAACGGGGAGAGCAACGAGCGAGAGGAGGGATAGCAGAGGTGTTTGCGAGAAGGGGAGGGAGGAGGGAGAGCGGCGTCTCACCCGCCGAGTCGCCGCTAGACCGCCCCTGGGGATCAAACCTGCTCAGGCGACAGGTGAATCAATCCGGCGGCAGTCGGCTCGCCGGTGCACACATCCAGCGGCGTACGTGAGTGGAAATGGAAAACACCGCTGTTGCACAGTGTGGGCTCTGCATGCCTCTGCCTGAGAAAGGCCAGCATCCCACAGAGACTGGCACACATTATGCATCAGAAAATCAAGCACTGCTTCTCTGAAGTCTGAAGTGTCAATAACAGAAGCACCCTATTATAGTTAGACCAGTGCGTCAATCTACTTTTTATTAGGTTGTCTATTGCCAAGGTGATGGACGCTTTTAATAGTTATAAAGGTCTTTAAAACCTCTTTTTACATTTTGCAATATGTTTTTGCGAATTATAAGATAATATATTCCTGGAACGTTTTAGTATTTACTGTAAGTGGGTGGATCTCCCTGTCACCCAACCCAAAAACATCCATTAGTCCGGGACTTTTATCGTCTTATGATGAAGTAAAAGCTGTCTGTGAGGCTTTTTCACTCTGTAAAGTAAACGCTTTACATCTCAATGGTTATGTTCCTTGGCAGGAGAATGGGCTAATATAAAGAGATTCAATGTTGGCACAGAATGTGAGATGTAATCTGGACCGACTCTGTAGGAGATCAGCTGCTATCTCCACTGTGGAAATGCAGTAATGTCGGAATAAGAGGCTGGACTATTGGCAACTGGCACATACGATGGGCTATTATAGACACAGGTGCAAACCACTTGTGCTTTGTTATAAATGCTAGAGAATGTGACATCTTATGGTCATACACATTCAACCACTGTTTTGGTCTACACTCAAATATCTCAACAATTGTGTGAGTCTGACATTAATGATGCCCAAAAGACAAATTCTTGTGTTTTTTGTGGTCCACTAGCTTTTACTGTAGTGACACCAGGATTTTGTCACTTTTGTTTTTTATTGAAATATCTTGGGAACTACTGGGTGCATTGCCTTGAAATTGGGTACATACAGTATATTAGTGCTGTCTAGACGATGTATGGTAACGGTTTTGTTGATCCTCTGACTTTTTCTCTGGCGCAACCAGCAGGTCAACATTTAGCTTTTCTCATTAGCCTCAGCTGTATTTTGTGTTGAGTGCCAATTTGTCGGTGATACACATCATAAACACCAAACTTAGACAGTGAACATGGAAAACATTATAACGGCTAAACATCAGCTGGTTAATATCGTCATTCTGAAATGTATCCACATACAACAGTTTACACGGTTGCATATATCTCACGAAATATGACCACTCCAATCAATGTTAGGGAACAGTTGCACAGGGGGACACACACAGTCTCCTGGGTGAAAGTCCTGTGTTTGTTTGACCCACCAACACACCCTTCACGGACTTTCTTGCTCTTAATACTACAGCCATAATTGGTCGCTGGCTCACAACAAATGTCAACATGGCTCGTAATAAGCTGGCC
This sequence comes from Centropristis striata, assembly GCF_030273125.1. Classification (NCBI taxonomy): domain Eukaryota; kingdom Metazoa; phylum Chordata; class Actinopteri; order Perciformes; family Serranidae; genus Centropristis; species Centropristis striata. Next base: position 8,200,439 of record NC_081537.1, read on the forward strand.
CTTCTGGCTATTGATTATCTTGGTTACATAGAAACTATAGTGCATTACTTTTCATACACTGCAAAAAAAGAAAAGTTGGGTGAACTCAAAATTTCAAGGCAACAAACTTCAATAAAATTTGAAGTTGGACGATTAAACTAAATATTTTAAGTTTTGTTTTTGAGTTTGCTCAATTCTGAATTTCTCTGGCACGATTGTAACACTGCTATGAAACGTCAGCTAATGTTGTGACCACAATTTTGAGTTAGCATTGATACGCTAATGGCTACTCTTGTAGCTGTAACAAGCAGCGCTGCTAGCATCAGTTAGCCGCTAGCATCAGTTAGCCGCTAGCTTTCGCTAATGACCGAATTTCACAACAAAGAAATAAGAGTTAGCAGAACTATTGTCCCTTGTTGTCAACCACAACTTAAAGATATAAGTAACAACAACTCACCAACTTGTTTTTGAGCATACAACTGGCTTCCTTTGATGTGCTAACTTACATTAATACCCTAAATGTCAGTAGGCTAATTTATATTTCCAAGTTTTACCAAATTAAATCACTGTTTTAGGCCAAAAAATACAAGTTGGCTTTTTTGCAGTGTAGGTATAAATGGAAACAGTGAATCTGAACAGAAAGTTAAAAAACAAAACAAAAAAGGCATAAACTAAAATGCATATAAATAGATTGCAGGACATTAAATGATAGCTGAGGTGGAATGATATATGTTGTAAATATATGCAAAACACCAATAAATACTTTGGCAGCAGGTGTGGGGTATGTGGGAGCCTAAAGTCTATAAAAGCAGGCTTGTAGCTTGTTGGGTGATTTTTTTTTTATTCTTGTCAGTTCTTCAACTCCCAGTAACCATTAGCAGCAGACCGGCTATACTTGGCAGTTTCCTGTTCAAGATACTGAGGATTTACTTTGCAGACTACCCATGAAAAACGTATTAAGAGGCATGTAGTGACATGTCATCTCTTCAGTGTACATGGCAGTTGTTAGATTTAGCCCGTGGGCCATAATTGGTCGTTTGTACTTGTAGAGGACTGCATCCTCTTCTGGGCTGAGTTACAGGTCTGCATCCAGGGACCTTTATTAGTTGGTTTTTGCCTTAGCTGCAGTTAGAATTCGATAAAGTGACCTTATATAGATGCACAGGGGGGCAGTGGAGATGGCTATTGATTGGCAGAAGTGTGGCTTATCAGCTGGATGCTAGACCATTGGGAAAGTGGCAGAGGCAATTAAAGAGAAGGAAAAAAAGGCGTTTGGAGGAAGTGGTGGGAGAATGGTGTTGATCCTAGACTCGGTTCTATTTCTCAAGGGGTCAGCGGCAAGAACACAAGACTGTGTAGCAGAGGAGAAGAAAAGGAAAGTCCATTTATGCTGCTCAAGATTAGCAACGCTCTCACAAAGGTGACTTCTGAAAGAGCCCCTGGTGGCATTTTGGTTTTGTTTACCGTCATTTAGTCTTTCCTCCTCCTCTCTTACACCACACACACATTTTTTCTCCAGCTTGTGTGTGACGTTTCCATCACTAGACTGGCAGCTTGCCTCTTGGAATCCCAGGCTTCTGTAGTGTATATCTCTGGACGGGTTTCCAATCATTTCATAGGAGGCTCTTTGAATACCACTTGTGGAATGGAAATCTGTCAGTCAGGTGTGAGCCTGAAGGAGTGGAGGCCTCCCTTCAATTACAGAAATGGAATCAGATATGAGCAGCTAGAAGGGAGGATCGAGATTAGCAGCCAAATTATTCTTTAAGGAGCAATATGGAGATTGACGGATCGTGGGTGGGGGATTCAGTGGGTGAAGACACAAAAGAAGCAAAAAGGAAAAGGTGAGGGAAAATGCAGAGTAGGGGGCAGGAGGTGGATGATAAAAGCAGCAATTTGAAAGAAGGAAGAAGGGAAATAGAGGTGGGAGGGAAGGAGCGGGAGAAAAAGGTGAGAGGAAATGAAGGGGGACGGGAGAGAGGACCGCAGGAAGAAGATGAGGGAGAGAAAAACGAGCGAAGACATTAAAGGTTAGAAGAGCAAACGGGAAGAAAAAGAGTCCAGGAGAAGTAGAGACAGGAAGATGAGGGTCATTTCACATATAAAGAAGCAGAGAGGGTCCGAAAGAGGAAGGGGAGAAAACTATCAGATGTGCTGAAAGGTTTGAATGTAATTTCTACGTTGCTGCCAGGACCCAATTCAGTCTTAGCAAAGAGGGCCTTGTGTAAACGCAAATGTACAATTTGAACCACACTGGTAGTTTTTCACATTGTATCCCATTAACTTGTAATCCTGTACACTTTATATTTCTTCCGACCATTTTTCATAGCCTACCACAGCTTTTTAGATTGATTTTGTGCCCTCCAGGCAGTCACTGCTCTCAGAACGTGTCAGTGCATTATAAAAATCAACTTACAGAGAGTTAACACTGCCTCGGAATAGTAATCAATCACAGTGAACATGTAGTTTGGTACTTTTTTGTCCAAGAATTTTCAGGGCAAATTGTTTTTATATTCATGCGAACAATAAAACACTGCCTTTTGAATTTTAAACAACTGTCAGTATAGTTCATCTCGATTCATGGGCTGCTTAAAAGACAATGGGCCCCTTGGCACAGACCTGAAAAAGGACTCACCACCTCTTCTACAGAGGAGCAAAACACACAGACTTTATAGTTGTTTAGTTTCTTTTTGTTGTTGTTTCGTTTGTCTTTGTAGTTCTTACGCATCTCTGATTTTGTGTCACTTTGTGGTATTTTTTTCTGTAATTGCCTTGGCCCTTTATGTAGTAGTTTTGCATCTCTATGTAGCTGTTTTTTGTTTCTTTGTGGTCATTTAGTGTCTCTTTGTGGTAGTTTTGCCTTCATCAAAGTCTTTTTAAGTGGCCTTGTGGTAGTCTTTTTGTAGTTGTTTTGGTCTTTTTAAAGTCTTTTTGTATCTCTTTGTAGTTGTTTTGGTCTCCTTAAAGTATTTTTGTATCTCTTTGTAGTTGTTTTGGTCTCTTTAAAGTCTTTTTGTATCTCATTGTAGTTGTTTTGGTCTCTTTAAATTCTTTTTGTATCTCTTTGTAGTTGTTTTGGTCTCCTTAAAGTCTTTTTGTAATTCTTTATAGTTGTTTAGATTCTTTTTGTTGTTGTTTTGTTTGTCTTTGTAGTTCTTACGCATCTCTGATTTTGAGTCATTTTGTGGTATTTTTTTCTATAATTGCATTGGTCCTTTGTGTAGTAGTTTTGCATCTCTATGTAGCTGTTTTGTGTTTCTTTGTGGTCATTTAGTGTCTCTTTGTGGTAGTTTTGCCTTCATCATAGTCTTTTTAAGTGGCCTTGTGTTTCTGTGACCTCTTTGTGTCTCTTTATAGCTGTTTCACATATCTTTGTAGTTGTTTTGGTCTCTTTAAAAGTCTTTTTGTATCTCTTTGTAGTTGTTTTGGTCTCTTTAAAGTCTTTTTGTATCTCTTTGTAGTTGTTTTGGTCTCCTTAAAGTCTTTTTGTATGTCTTTGTAGTTGTTTTGGTCTCTTTAAAGTCTTTTTGTATGTCTTTGTAGTTGTTTTGGTCTCCTTAAAGTCTTTTTGTATCTCTTTGTAGTCGTTTTTTGTTTCTTTGTGGTCATTTTGAGTCTCTTCCTGATTGGTACATCTCTTTGACAGACATTTTGTAGGGAAGGGGCCCCAGGCAATTTTGGCCCCTGCGCCTTTGCCTGGTAGGCCAGTTCAGTAATCCTTCCATGCCATCATTTCAACTCCAGTGTCACGATTTGTTTCAGAATCTGTTCTTGAGTCAAAACAGATTTTTAATTAAATAAATAGAGAAAGGGGTACGAGTTCTAGGCTCGTACTTCAGTGCACTGTGTCAAACTATTCCCTTGTGTTTGTGAGTCAGCTCAAATGCAATCTAAGACATAGCTGGCAGTAATTAAGTTAAGTGGACTTGATGAAGGTCACTGTCAAACAGAGAAAAGCAGATAAGAGTGTGTGGGCGTGCACAGCTTCTTTATTTAAAAAAGCTCAAAGCATTAATTTAGAAGAATGGCACAATCCCCTGCCTGTATGAAAATAATGAAACCAGGGTGTAATTTACTGACCATCACAGACTAAATATCTTTTTGTAAAACAGTAAAGAAGTGACACTGTTTCTGCTGCAACACTAAGTCAGATCAATGATGCTGAACTGGCATGAGTCTTCTTAATGAAAGAGACAAGCAAATTTTGTAATGAGTTGCATTGTATGTTGTTTGGTTAGCTCATTTGCTGGTGCCGGAGTTCTAATGTTAGTCTCTGGGTGTTTGGGTATGAAAGACTGTCTCCACCCAAAAATATGTCCGTATAGGTTGTCTCTGCAAGCAGCTTACTACAACCAATATTTCAATTTGTTGCAGTCAGGTGCAGTGTATAAAGAGTGACAAAGTCCGTATAGGGACATGGTCAGGGTGGAAAACAAACACAGGTTTTTTACCATCCTGTGTAGAACCAAAAGTCAAAATTAACCTTTTTAAATGTGCGTAAGCAAACCTCCAGCCTGCCCACTTGATGAATGTCTGAAGCTTAAGCCCCACATACCAGGCTGTGTGTCTCAGTTATATAGTATTTTACAGGACATGGAAGGTAACTCTCTCCACCATCTGAAAGAACGGTGGGGTGAAGACTTGAGCATTGAGCTTTCTGAGGCAAAGAGCTATCAAAAGAGTACATACGTCCTCAATTTGTGTTAGGCAGATTGATTCAGATTAAGATACTCAACCGCCTGCACCTCTGTGGAGTCAGACTGGCCCAGATATACCCCGGCTCAGATCCGAACTGCATCAGATGCCACTCTGGGACACATGTTTTGGACATGCTCAAAACTACACACATTCTGGTCAGAGATTTTCAATAAATTTTCTAATATTTGTAAAAAAAAAGTATCCAGCCAGGCTGTGGCTCAGTTGGTAGAGTCGGTTGGCCCCCAACCGAAGGGTTGGTGGTTCGATCCCTGACCGTCGCAGCCTACATGTCGAAGTATCCTTGAGCAAGATACTGAACCCCAAATTGCTCCCGATGCTGCGTTCATCGGTGTGTGAATGAATTCATAATGGTGGCAGATGGGACCGTTTAGGGTAGCCTCTGCCACCAGTATGAATGTGTGTGTGAAAGGGTGAATGTGCGCAGTCTGTAGTGTAAAGCGCTTTGAGTGGTCGCAAATCGACTAGAAAAGCGCTATATAAGTGCAGGTCCATTTACTAGGTCCATCCAGTTATCTCAGTATTCAGGGTTACCCCTAGCAACAGCGGCCTATCAAAACATCATTCAGACATCATAGCAATTTCAACATTACTAGCCCGCCGTTCATGCATTTGTGTCTATTAGCTCTCTGTCAGTGTCAACTTTTTTCTTTTTTTGAAAACGCAATGAAAAACAATTTGAAATTAAATGTGCGTAAGAACATCACATATGTAACAACCTCATGCAACTACGTTTCCTACTTATTTTGACCTAGACAATGTTCTTTTCCTAAACCTTGTAGGATACGACTACAAAATGTAGCGATCTCGAACAATTTTAATGCATGGAAGAAGAAAAACGAAACAAGAAAAATTGCTTTTTAATGTTATCTTTTATAAAAGACTATATATAATTTTCAGGTTTGATTCCCAGACACTACGTGTAGAAAGAATGCCTTTGAGCAGAAAAATCTCAAAGGACAAATATATCTTTGAATACTGTTACTGTATAGAGTGAATTCAAACAAATTCCTGTAATTTTGCTATAATAAGCCCTTTCCTTGTGCCTTTTTTTCATCCAGCTGCCTCAATTATTTTCCCTACAGTTAGAGATTTCCCAAAATGCCATCCACAATCCCCAGAGTGTGCACTTCATCCATCTGTTGGTTTAATGTGCAGTTGAGATGAAAGGAAAGCTGTAGCCTAACATCAGAGAGTGAGGTTGTTCAGTTGGGAAACAGTGGGGTTGCGTCCCTTCCTCAAATTGCGGCTGCACTGCACTCTGGTCTATTCAAGCTCGGGAAATTGGCGTCTCTCCTATGATGGATTCCTGGTTGACTATAAGTGCAAAAATATTGAGTTAAGAAAAAAATCCCTTTGTTCTTTGATCCTCGGGGACTGACACCAAGACGTCTTCCATTGGCATTTCGGATAACTGAACAATTTTCTGCAATCGCACACAGCTGTAGCTGAAAATATCTATCGTGTGATGTCTATATTTGGCCTGTTATCTTGAAATGAACAAAAATACACACCGGATAACATGACAACAAATGCCAGGGTCCAAGACACAGAATGACAGTGTTAATCACTATTGTCATTGATGTTTTTGCTTCCCTTCAAGCTCAAACATTACATGTCCACTGATCACTTATTATTATTCATCTGTTTCTCTGTTTTCAATTTTTCTGGCAGTTATTTAAACTGCTACTATAATTACACAACATCTTCCAGCTTCCAGGGCACAAAGCTGCGCTCACAAGCATGATAATCTATTACTGTAACATGTCTGGGGATGAGTCACGGCCCTCCACATGCAGCGTGGTGTCGGGAATAACATTTAGATTTACAATTCAGAGAAAGTTCACACCTACATTTGTCATCTGAATCAAATATTTTTTACTTGGCATGCAGAGAAAGGCTTTGCAAAGGCGAGCTCTGATTATTCTCTAATAAATGCAGACAAATAGCATCTTGCAGCTGTTTATACAGATATCTGGATGTGTTTGTGGATGATATCTGGCGTGAGTGGGTTGAATTCAAGTGAGGGCAGGGTACCTGTCTAGCATAAACAAGCTGACAGACACATGCTGAAAAATTCACAAGTCAATCTCAAATGAATTCAGGTTATGAAATAGTGATGCCACTGCCAATAGCATATGTGCATGGTGAGGCGAATTCAAATCAGCAGCACTGGCAACTGAGCTCATTGAATTTGGTGGCATGCATTAAGCTGTCAAACAGCTTGATAAGCAGGCTGTTTTCTGTTTTACAGCGCGTCCAGTTTGGTAGTGCGATCAATAACACCTGTCAGACCTGCCTGCAGGGCGGCAACAGCTCAGTCACCTCTGGAAAAACCACACTTTGTGTTTTGATCACAAAACATTCAGTCATGGAAAATTATAATAATAAAAGCCTGAAGATTCACTGGCAATTGAGGATGCATGAGATGGTACAACATGGGTCTCAAACTTGCGGCCCGTGGGCCAATTGCGTCCTCATGATGATATTTTGTGGCCCCCACCTTGATATGAAAGTTTAATGTGGGTTTTATATGAATGGCACTTCACCGTTTTGTGTGTGGAAGGTCCCTTTAATTACTTTTTTTTGCTAATTTTGTGTCTGTTTTTGCTAATTTTGTGTCTTTTTTGGTAATTCTGTGTCTTCTTTTGGTAATTTTGTGTCTGTTTTTGCTAATTTTGTGTCTTTTTTGGTAATTCTGTGTCTTCTTTTGGTAATTGTGTCTTTTTTTAGTCATTTTGTGTTTTTTTCGTAATTTTGTGTCTTTTTAAAATAATTTTGTGTCTTTTTTTATAATCTTGGGGGTTTTTTGTAATTCTGTGTCTTTTTTGGTCATTTTGTTTTTTCTTTAAGTAATTTATTATTTTCTGTCATTTTGTGTCTTTTTGTCATTTTGTGTGTGTTTTTTTAAAGTCATTTAGTGTTTTTTCAGTCATTTTGTGTCTTTTTTTAGTAATTGTGTGTCTTTTTTTTAAGTAATTTAGTTTTTTTTCTGTCATTTTGTGTCCTTTTTTGGTCATTTTGATACTGCCTCCAGTGGACCCCAGGTAATTTGAGTTTGAGACCCCTGTGGTACAATAAGGAATGTGGAATAAGGGCAGCCCGAATGTTGATTTTGACCATGGTGCGTGCACCCTTTCCAAACAAGAAGTGAATGTTTCTGAAATTATGAGACATAAGATATAATCAAGATATAATAGCATGCATTTATTAGTTTATATAAGCCACATGACCTCCGCCAGAAACACCAAGGTTATCATTAGTCTGACTCACCAGAGGAAACTGTTGGAGTAAGCCTGCCATTCGTCTATTTCACACAGTATTCTCCTCACCTTCAACTATCTCAGCTGTCTTTGTATTTTGCAGGTAAACTGCATTCTCAGGGCTGAGAACCACTCAAGACAAGTGGGATCTAGTGCTGGCAGTGCCATGGAGATCGGTCAGGGTATGGAAGACGAGGTAAACAAAACAATCGTAATATTACAATATAACTTCACTAACTAAAAGAGAATTGGATACAGCATTGGAGGCAGGGCCCTGTTCATTCCTATAAAACTTGCTGAATGACACATGAAGCCAAAAAAAGTATTGATTTCATTGCATAAAATTACCCGGTCTTGTACCTCTTTCTCACTATAGGGCCCAGACCTCAACTGACTCAGCTGAATACTTTGGGTCCACTAACTTGAATGAGGATAAAATGATTAAATGTTATGGCAGTTCTAGACTTTCCAAATGTTACCAAATTAATCAAAATTTGACACTGAAACTAGTATTAAAGAGACTGGGTTGCGATGTTGAAAACACTGATTGCTGAGTACAAAACGTGTTTATCCCAATGTAAGTTTGTGAGAAAAAAAGTATTTTTGGGCCACGACATCTTGTAATGGAGCCAGTAGTTGTAATTCTACTGTTGGCGAAAACTGGCTTCAAAGCCCGGCACCCTCCTGGATACCTTTTAGTTTGCTAACATTTTCTAACTTAGCTCTGCGCTGAAATATTTTGATGAACCTTTTTGCATTTTTGTTCCTGTTGTTGTCGTTTGCGTAATGTAATTGTATTTTAGCTAACATTAACGTTAGTTTGCTTACGACATTAGCATAGCTAGGTAACTTTGGCAAAATCAAAAAGTTAGTACGTAAGTTATTTGCTGCTTAATTCTACGTTTCCCTAACTTTATAAGTAAACGTACAGTTTTATCGAAATAATATGTTAAATTGTTTACCTTGGTGTAAGGAAGGGTTAGGAAGTACAATAAACACTTTTTGTTTTCACCTTAACATACACTACAGTTTTAGAACACCCCAATTTTTCCAGTTTTTTATTGAAATTCAAGCAGTTCAAGTCAAATGAACAGCTTGAAAGAGTACAAAGGTAAGTGGTGAACTGCCAGAGGTAAATAAAAAAAGGTAAGGTTAACCAAAACTGAAAGATAATGTACATTTCAGAATTATGCAAGTAGGCCTTTTTTCAGGGAACAAGAAATGGGTTAACAACTTAACTCTATGGAGTCTTGGGCTATTTTGTCCATTTTTGAATTCTTTACATGTCTTTGTAAGTCATTTGTAAGTCATCTTTTTTTGTCATTTTGTGTCTTTTTTTAGTCCTTTAGTTCAACATAAAATGTGATTTGGAATCTTTTTTATTTTCAAAACACTATCATGCTCAATAAAGAATTTTAAATGTTGCAAATGTGCATTCATTTCAGAGTAGACTGAGACATTAAACTGCATCATTTTCAATTAAATTCTGGAAAAGTTGGTGTGTTCTAAAACTTTTGACCAGTAGTGTATGTGATAACACACAGGCCCGAGCCTGGGGCTCTGCAGGGTGCTATTGCTTTAACAACAGTGGGAGCCAACAGCAACGACTAACAGAAACAACCCATTCTCTTAAAACCTATAGCACAACAACAAGTGTACTGCCTATCTCAATTTGTGAAACTGTTCTTTAGTTAGTCAAGATGTTAAGATAATAAGAGTACTTGACAGACACTCACCCACTGCCTTCAGGGAGGCGTACTTGTTGAGATCCTTGTTTTGCTGCTGCTGCTGCTGCTGATGCTGCTGCTGTTGCTGCTGTTGTTGCTGCTGTTCGTAGACATGAGCCAGCTGGCTGAGGGCTGGATAAGGGTGCTGCTGGGCAATGCTTGAACCCTGTCCCACGTTGTTGTTGATCTGACCTCCCTCTGTGGGCAAAGACACATGACAGGACAAGGTTAGAAATGGGTTTTAGATGGGTACGCCGGAGCGTTGACAGTTTAAAGCTCCACTTACAAGCACCCACTTACGTAACACCCCCCACTCCCTTTATACTGTATGATCTGCTGCTTTAGAAATGATGTCCATGCTCGACAATCCTCAGGACGCATTAACATCCATTCACGTCAGTACCATCAGCTGATGGCCTCTTGCCATCATTCTACAGCTGCAGCCTATTGTACGTCATGCTGCCTAATACACGTTTGGACAGAATCCAGACGGTATATATGGACACTAATAAGCGGCATCTGCTGTCTGTTAGATGAGGTTTTGCCATTTATTAGACCATGCATGCCAGTATATTTAGAATCAGAGCTGGAACACTCATGTACCAGGATACAGATTTAACTATATTGCTGAGCTGACATTTTTAATGTACATTTGACTCATCAGCCTAAATATGGAAGCTGAATTGCAAAAAAAAAAAGAAGGAGAAAAAAAGCTCTTTATCTAAGCAGTGCTTTATAGACATATCCTAAATCCTGGTGTCAGGGACTGTGAGAATTGTGTGTCTCAAAGCTGTGTCCTTGGAGCGCATTCTTCATTGAAGAATTTTCATTTTGAGTTAAAGGTTTTTAAATGTAACATTTAAAAAGGTTATTAAAAAGGGAGTGATATATTGAGTGGGATTCTGAAGATTTGTCACCATAAAGGAAGTTTGATTACAAAAACTGCATGAAATATTTTTTTTCTGATTGGATTCTTTTCCCACATTTGTAAGATTACGTATGTTTTTTTAGTAAAGGAGGAATTTTCAAAATGCCAACCACCCAAAATGACACGTTTGGGTGATTGCCAGCACACAAATGTTAAATACTGTGCTGTAATCGGCCCTACACCTCTGACTTCTCTTTGAGCTACTTGTTGAACTGTCTAGTTCACAGATTTTGTGCTCCACTCTATTTTATACAGTCTATGGCTCCACTCCCATCAAGTAGCCTATTCTAAAACACATTTCACCAGTCAGCTGAAACTAGAAACTAGCATGAACAGTTTTAGCATGAAAAGGATTTAGAAGAAATTCTGATGTAGATTACTGCCATACCGGCAGTTAGATCATATTTACAAAAGTTGCATGGAATTGTGTAGTTAACAGTCTATATCCTGTTTGAACAGTTTTCTTTATTCTCTTTTAGCTAACTATTTCAACAGCTTATTTGTTGCTTTTTTCCCACTTCCACAGTTTCTTACCTTAGCTAGGTACATAAGTATAAGTAGTGGATAATATCAGTAATGGATAAGTAGTTAGCTAAAAGACCTTTTAGCTAACTACTTATCCATTACTTTGAAGCTAACTATTTCAACCTTAATTCGTACTGTTAGGGAACAATTTTATCTTTTCATACGTTAGCTAGTAATGGATAAATAGTTAGCTAATAGTGATTCATAAGTAGTTCGCTAAAGATGACAGTGATACTTGAAATACTGCCGTATTTGAACTTCTTTGTTTGTTTGCTAACTAGATTTGATTCACTCTAAATTTTTACTAGGTGTTACAGCTAACTCAATATGCATATATATTTGAATCAATTATTCCAGTTTTTCTTAAAAAAAAATAAAAAAAAGCCAATCTACTCGCATTTTCTTTTCCTGGTTTCCATGTGTTTCTTTTAGTATTACTATGAATTAGTATGTAAAGTTCCCTGGTGTTGCTTGAAAAGGAATAAACATTTTTTTTGCCACCTGCTTCTGGTGTAGGAGGTAACAGATGTCTTACATTAATTAGAGTTTTATGGTTGCACAATTTGGTTATGTATTCCCCTAATTTAATAAGCGATAATTAAATTTAAAAAAATGTGTTAAACATAGCCGTAGTCTATTCTCCAACAGCATTACAGCACATACCGCTCGAAGTAATCCGGTGCTTAATCATCAGTAAGACATATGTTGATGATATACAGAAAATCAGGAGGTTTGTGTTCTGAATGTGATTAGTTGGCAATTAGTCCTATTTTAAAAGTAGCCCCTCAACTTGGCCATATTTAATAATCAGTGAATGGATCAGCCGTCCTCCACAACCACACCTAAAGCTTCACCTCCTCTGGAGGATGGGGAAACCAGACGGTGGATTATGAACAGATGGATATGAAGGGTGCTGCCAGCAGCTTGACAGAGTTGTAGGAAAACGGCGGAGAAGTGTAGCAGAACTGCACAGTCTGACTTTAAAGCCGCATGTTAAAATATGTGTGGGGAATTCAGAGGACACTCTCTTTAGCATTGTTCTCTCGCTGCGCTGAGCCTAACGGATAATTGCAAATTCCTGTTCCTGAAAGCGAAGGTATCCTTGCTAAGTGAATACATTCTGTTAAAAGCCCCAAATACTGCCACTTCATAATTTGAGGAGTAAGAAAAAGTTAAGAGACAGCTGAGAGCGAGAGGGAGGAAAGTGAAATAGGAGAATGACAGAAGGGATGAGGATGCATAAAGAATGAAGAGAGTGAGAGAAAAGTTTAAAAAAAATTGGCTGGTGTGTGGAGGGAGCTCGACCAAATCACTGAGGCAGAGGTCGAAAGAATATAGAAGGACAGTAAAAGATGGACAATCTGAACACACCCCTATAAATACAAGCTTTTCCTCCCCTCACTCTCCTATCAGCCCTCTTATAGGTGCTCATACAGAAAGCCTTTTGTTGCTACACAGAAGGAGAAGTCGTGCGGTCACAACCCGACAATATTGATTTCCTCCTCCATTTTCACCCTGTTTCATCTCAGCGCTGAATTGTTGAGCCACAAGGTGCGCTCAAAGGCCTTAAACCTGCACAGTCCAACTGTCAAGCAAAGCAAGTTGTGTTGTTACTAATTAATCACTTAGCCCTGGCACTGGCTCAAACCACACATTCACACACACACACACACACACACACACACACGCATACGCTGACTGACAAGGTAGAGATGCGAGAGAGCTGAGACAATTAAAAACTGCATCAGAGTGCGAGACAGCGTGAGGCCGCGCAGAAGAAACAATGAGAGACAAGATTCCTCAATGTGATGAAATGTCCTGTGGTGCTTGGTGAAAAGGAAAAGACGTGTGATGTAAGTTCATATAGACATCTGGCTTACTAAAGGCTACATGAATGTAAGTAGGGAAACAGCTGAAGGCATTGATGATGCTTAAGCTTTTCTCTTTCATGCATCTAATAGAATCTCACAAAAAAACCAACAACATTCACTGCGGTCGTGATGAAAGCCAGTCCTCTGCTTTATTCTTCACAAGAGGCCAAAATGGCTGGCACGAGGTCACCAATTTTCTAATTTCATAATGGATTTTGCCTGGTCCAGAGCACAATTGTAAAATGCAATATCCTATCAAAGCGCTGGTGGGCCTTCTTGTTTTCAGGCACTCTGCCATGAACAGTGAATACATAACCAGTCATGGAAATTAAGCACAAAAAACAAGACTACCTCACATTTATACTGTTTGTGTTAATGCTTTATGTTGATAATAACTAAAAATAGGGTGACATAATGTTTACATAGTCTTTTCCCAGAGAGACTACCAACACAATGTATTAAACTGGACTCATGTTTGCTCTGCCAAGTTGGCTGGCTGTTGGCTGTTGAGGGTGCGACAAGGTGGGAAATCAAATTACAGCCTCACTGAGCCACAGATAAACATCTGGGTACAACTGTGGTGCATTTTGGCATGAAGCAGTCGTTGGACATTTTGGGAAATACATTCATTCGAATTAGATGAGGTGATTGATGCCACTCTCAAGTGCGGTAAATATGTAGTCAGAGCCAGCAGCACATTAGCTTAGTTAGTAGCACAAAGAGTGGAAATGGAGAAATAACTACAGTTTCCAGTCTTTGTGATGAATAAACCTAATTGTGTCGTGAGCAGACATGAGGGTGGTAAATCTTCCATCTAGGTCTCCACTAGAAAGCCAATAAGCGCATTTCCAGAAATGCAAAACTATTCCTTTGAGGCCCCCATGAGTCATTTGTTCAAGCAGTTTTTTTAACAATCAAAGACTATAAAAATAACAACTTCACGCATTGGTTTGTGGACTTTTGGCCATTGCCACATCATCTTTATGCCCTGAATGTAAGTTGAAATGCGTAGGCATTAAACAAACTTATTAAATGCTTTTTAATTTTGGCAAAGCAGTGTGACTTGTGTAACGTGAGCTGGTGTAGGCGGAGAGGCTACCAGTTAGCCTTAGCAGAAGCTCCGGATAGCAGGTTAGCTTGGAGACGACAGACACAGAAGTGGGGATTTCCACACGGCGGCTTTATTCTACACAGTGTAAACATTGACCATACGAAGCCAGGTCTTCACGGCGCTACGCTACGTGCACTAACCATACGAGAAATACAGTGGGTATACAGCTGAACCATCACCAACTCGTTACCATAGTTTTTGAGTTCTCTTCGGAGGGAAGTCCACAGAGCAAGAGGGATGGTGAATGAACAAGGCGGCTCTGTATAACCACCCAAACAGGGAAGAAGTGTCGCCCCCTTGTGGCGCTATACTGTACTACAGTACACATCTATACTGACTGTTACACTTGGTATTTGGTACTTGGTATTATTTGCTGATGACTTATTAACCACAAAGCTAAGTACAAGTCTAACCATAATCGTTTTTTGTTTGTTGTTCTGCAGCAACTTCTAGTGGCTGTATTAATTATGACGGGAGCAACAAGGGAAATTCAGATAACGTAGTATAAAGAGCAACAATGTCCGTAAAGGGAGGAGGACTCAGGTGGGTCAACAAACATAGGACTTTCATTCAGGACAAATATTACATTACATAACTTATGTAACTACATAACTAGCTAAATTACATAACATTCTGTGTGATTGTAACTATGTCATGTAATTACGTACAGAAGTGAAGTAATGTTACCCAAATCCAAACCATAATCCCTTTCTAAACTTAACCAAGTAGAGTTGGAGCCTGAACCTAACTTAACTGGTTGCCCTGTGTTTAAACCAAACCTGTGGACCAAAGACCTATGTGGTTGTATGGTTTGGAGGACTTGTTGATTCCTTTAAATGCAAGTGGAAACTATGGAAAAGTAAACCACATTTAGTGGAATCTGCACACTACCCGTTATGCTCCCATATTAATTTAAATAATCTGTTCCTGAAACTTTTACAGGATGGTGTGAAGTAGCCTAACAAATAATTGTATTTATTGCAGGAGCATTAAAAAAATGAGTGTGCCAGTCCAAATGTTGCCCTTAAAACCCTCTGCTTTATCCAGCACCTGTTAAAAAATGTTGGATTTGCGTCATCCTCTCTCAATAGTAAACCAACAACACCTCATGAAGGCTTGAAGTTAGAGCTGTGACTCATACGAGAAACTGTAGCAGTGCTGTTAGGGTTAGGACTTTATCACATTATACCAAAACATTTTAAGCGATCCAGTCTATAAAACTTGCTGCTAATTGTCCCTTAAGAAGCATTCTTTGCTAATTTATCTCTATTGCTCAAGCTCATAAGATCCACGACAAGGATTAATGCTGTGTACTGCTGCTCCCTGTGAATCACACTGTCCCACAGTTATTTCCACTATTTACTCTAATACACTTCTGCTTCGGAGTGAAAAACAATCCACAATCTTTTCTCCTCTGCTTCCCTTTGCTTACCGAGTGCTATAATTATTTCAGGTTTATGAAAACAGTGTGTTAGCTCTCAGTTGACAAGGGTGACAAAGATTATGCAAATTTGAGCCAAAATACATATAATTGCCAACCTCGCCCCATGCAATCTTGAGAGATAAATAAAATAGATCCAACTATTCTGCTACTTCTGCTGCAGGATCCCTTTTTAAAAACCTCTCATCCCTATTCTTTGTGAAAAGGGTCACACAGAGTGAAAACAAACACAGCAACCTGATGACATCATCACACTATGAACCCATTCAGCAGGATGATTGACAGCTGTCACAGGGATGCCCATCAGGATGATGAAAAGGATGCAGTGGGAGTCTGCTGGTGTGGTCACGGTGTGTCATCAAGCTGAACCAAAGCACACTGATTCTCTGAGGTCACTACAGTCTTTTAACTATCTCCAGTCACAGCCAGACTTAATTCTTGCTACACTGCAAAAAAAAAAGAAAAGTTGGGTGAACTCAAAATTCCAAGGCAACAAACTTCGATAAAATTTTAAGTTGGACAATTAAACTAAATATTTTAAGTTTTGTTTTTGAGTCTGCTCAACTCTGAATTTCTCTGGCACGATTGTAACGCCCCTATGAAACGTCAGCTAATGTTGTGACCACAACTTTGAGTTAGCATTGATATGCTAATGGCTACTCTTATAGCTGTAACAAGCAACGCCGCTAGCATCAGTTAGCCGCTAGCATCAGCTAGCCACTAGCTTTCGCTAATGACCAAATTTCACAACAAAGAAATAAGAGTTAGCAGAACTATTGTCCCCTGTTGTGAACCCCAACTTAAATATATGTAAGTAATACATAAGTAAGTATGTATGTAAGTAAGTAACAACAACTCACCAACTTGTTTTTGAGCATACAACTGGCTTCTTTTGTTGTGGTAACTTACATTATTGCCCTAAATGTCAGTAATTTATATTTCCAAGTTTTACCAAATTAAATCACTGTTGTAGGCCAAAAAATAAAAGTTGGCTTTTTTGCAGTGTACTGGTATATTTCCTCAAAAATAGGGCAGCAGCAAACTACAAATAAAATAAAATATAAATCATGTACTTGGAAATCAATTTAAAAGCAGCGACAATTACAAACCCATTTTGTTTTCAGGTACTGGATCAAACAAAATGGAAATTTAGATGCCACAACAATGATTCTCTACATCGTTATATGCATACATAACAGAATGCCTTCCTCAGATACCGCCTCTACGTTTTTGCCAACACGTCTACATCAGAATTGGAGTTGTACGTATATGATGGTCCATTTAATGTTGTGAAATGGATCCACAGTCGCAGCCTTAAACACATGGTTAACATTGTGAAATAGCTTCACTGAAGTCTTCTCATCTCAGTTATTGTGGTGATTTCATAGCCAAGCTGTTCTGGATAGATGGCAGTGTGACGGCCCCGTGCATCTGCCTGCTTCCCCTCAGTCCCTACCAGGAAGCAGTGGGCCGTCCTTAGCAGACCACGCCTCAGGGTGTGGTCTCATTTACAAAAGGCTGCCTGAGTCAGTCTTCTCCCTCTCTCCTGGCTGAGCAGCTGGCTGCTGTTCTGGCTGACGACCTGATTATCTCATCTACACTCACACATATACACACACATCCATCTACACTGACTCATAAACACACGTTATGCTTCTTTTTGATCAATAAATATTGTAACTATCCTCAGAGCTCTGTGTCCCCTCTCTCCTTTGTTGCAACCTCTGAGCCAGGGTTGTAACAAATGGGGGCTCGTCCGGGATATTTTTGAATCCTGTTTGTAGCTTGGTGGGCTTCAGCTTTGTTGTGTTTTGCTTCATCAGAGGTTTGTCATGGTGAGTACCGAGGCCTGCTGTGAGTGTTTGTTGCTGCAGCCTGCGAAAACTTTTGTTTGGGGAGAGGTTCTTCACATCTCTGAGGAACATGTGTGTTGGGTCAGTGTGTTGTGTGCTATGAGGTTGTTGGATCAGTGCTAACCTGCCTGAAATTTTGTTGCCCTTAATCCTTGTGGTGCTTTGTAAACAGTCTAAGTTTGTGGAACTAATTTCCCATTCAGGAATCAGAACGACCTCCACGGGGGATTGTTGTTTATTGTTTTAGTTTGTTATTTTGGTGCACCAGCGCGGCCACAACAAACAATTGTTTGGGTACGTATCCCTGACTGTCCAGGTGGGTCGCTGTTTCAAATGGTTGCCCGGCCGAGTCAGTGGGCTTTGCGTTTAAATCTCCCACCAAGGCTGGTGCATGAAGACCAGGGTTGAGAGAGCTAGCTAGTTTCTGGTTAGGCAGTCAGCCAGGGGAAAGGATGTTCCACATGTGGCTGTAGCACTGGGTTATGGGTGAATCTGTTTGAGGGTTGTGCTGTGCAGGTTAGTTGATCTGAGTTTTGCCAGGGAGCAATTTTTTTTTTCCCCCCTTGAATCTTTTTGTGTGTGGGTTGAACCATGTCTGCAGTAGACAAATTTTTGCAGAGTCCAAGTGAGGATTTGTTGGATCTCCTCACTAAGGATCAGTTGGTTAAGGTGGCTGCCCACTATGATGTTGAAGTCTCTGGTAAATTGCTCAAGGATTGTGTCTATGATACTGTTAAGGACTCCTTGGTGCAGTTGGGGGTTTTGCCTACGGTGGCTGTTGTTGGAGGCGGTGATGTTGCAAGTGCATCAGCTCCTGTCTTACCTACTGTTTTTCCCCAGGTCAGTCCCTCGTCTTTGACATTTGGGCAACAAAAAGAGTTGTTGACTCTGCAGCATAAATTGGAGTTGGAGCGTGAGGAGAAGGCTCAGGAGAGGGCCTTGGCTCTTCATGCTCAGGCACATGCTGTTGAAGTAGAGAAATTAAAATGCATGGCCAATCTACGTGAGACTGAATTAGTGCAGCAGAGAGAACAGCAGCAGTTTGAACGCTACAAGCTGCAATTGTTAAATGACGGTAAGATGGTGACATCAGGAGATCATGGACCTGGTGGGTCTTCAAATTTTGATGTGTCTACTTGTTTGCGGTTGGTGCCTAAGTTCTCAGAAAGGGACCCCGACACTTTTTTCTTACTCTTTGAGCGGTTAGCCAGAAACAGGAAGTGGAGCGATTCAGAACAGACTTTGCTGCTCCAGTGTGTGCTAACTGGGAAGGCCCAGGAAGCCTATTCTGCATTGTCGGTGGCAGACAGTGAAGACTATTTGACGGTCAAACAGGCTGTGTTAAAAGCTTATGAACTCGTGCCAGAGGCATATAGGCAGAAGTTCAGATATATCTGGAAGCAGGACCGTGAAACGTATGTTGAGTTTGCACGTGAGCTGTCCACTCTTTTTGACCGTTGGAGGGTGGCCTCTGATGTTAAGACCTTTGATAACTTGTGCGAATTGATTTTGGTGGAGCAGTTTAGAGAAACTCTCCCTGAGAACCTGGCCACTTATTTGAGTGAGAGACGTGCTGACACTTTATCTGAGGCTGCTGTGTTAGCTGATGAATATGCTCTGACTCATAAAGTCCGAGGGGACGTAGGACGCAGGGGTGGAGCTAGTGGTTATCATAGGAGTTCAGAGAGGGGTTCTCCTGTTTTCAAACCAGCTAGCAGTGTTGGTAAGTGGGATGCCAGTCGGACTTGTAATTATTGTTTGGGTAAAGGTCACTGGAAAGCTGACTGTCCTGTTCTGAGATCCGAGCATACGTCCCACCCAGGTTCCCGCCTGGGCTAAAGGCCACAAGGTGAACAAAATCAATTGGCTGGGAGCCTGATTTTACACAAAATATTGTATTTATGACAAAAGCCAGAAGAAATGTTCATGTGAGAACTGGAAGATTGCACTGAAGGTCATGCTACAAGAAAGATTTTTTTACAGCCTGAATGCACTCAGCAAACATATTACTGAACATATCTCACATAACAGTAGCATGTAAAGTATGCTGAACATGTGATGGAATTCTTGCTGCGGTATAAAGGTTAAAACTGGTGGAGTTAATATTGAATTCCTTCATTCATTCCTCCCTTCTGTATAAAGACTTTTTTAAATAAATGATTCAGAGGGCCTTTAAAATTCCTAATGAAATTTTGATAATCTGGTCTAGTCACTCTCAGTGGCTACAAAACAAGACGGACAGTGGATGTTTGGGGTTCTTTAAATATGCAGTCCAATCCTCTAACAGATCTTTTGCACTTAGTAATTTCTTCTTAATCTTTTAGTCCTTTTCCTATATGCACTACTATAGTGGGATATGAGAGTCTTGTGTTACTAAGCGGATGGGAAAAAACACTGGTCTGTGAGTGTTACTGATTTTTTCTATAATTGACTGCTGATATAATCCTGTAAGGGGATGTAATCCTGTAAACAGGCTTTTACACTAACAATAGCAAAGTGACAAAAAACGACATTTCAGTGAGGCTGCATGGTACCTTCTTAACATATGCCCCTTAATGGTTCATATATCTTATAAAATATGACCGCTCTATTTAACGTTGTGAAATGGTTGCTGTTTCAAACACAGATGGTTGCAGTTGTAAACATGTAGTTAACATTGTGAAATAAAACTACTTGGTTGGACTCAAGTACCAAAATGTCTTGGTTATGTTTAGATAGGGCTCGGCAATAATTCAATACAATAATAATTCATTTTTTAATTAATAATTTATTGTCTTTCATTGGCATCATATCGTGATGAAAACCAATATCGAGATATCGTGATACCACATTACATTGTCTAATTTGATACTAACAAGCACTAGGGCTGGGCAATATGACAATATATATTACCTGAACAATAAAAAAAAATGCTTGTTGTATATATTTTTCTATAATGTATTGTCTAATGTAACACAATGTAAAAAACCAGCGGCCGAATTGCTTTAATGCAAAGTTTACAGCCTTAAGAAAATTGACAAAAGACAAAAATAGGCTTTAGTTATTTCATATAGACAATTTTTTTTTTAAAGAGATTTTTTTGGGCCATTATTGATAGGACAGAGTGAAGGGGGAGACAGAGGGGAAGACATGCAGGAAAGGGCTCCGAGTCGAAAAATGATTCATCATGATGTATATCGTTATTGAGATATGAAATAACTTATTTTGGGATAGAAGATTTTGGCCATATCGCCCAGCCCTATATTTAGAATAAAAGTTCATGGTTTGAGTTAAAATAACTACTTCCATACATGTGTACTTGACATAGATATGTAAGTGACATTTTGCATGACATAATTATGAATGGAAGTTAATTCACATATGGATGTTTTAAAAAATGACGATGCCTTTTGGTTTTACAGAGCAAACACCAGTCTCCAGGGGAAAGTCCTGTGTTGTTTGGCCTATCCATCGTTTTGCGGACTTTGTCGCTCCTTTTACTACATTTCTTCCGTCATATTCACAGTTGTAGAACGACCAGTAGAGTCATTGAAAACAATGACTGGTGTGAAAACTTTAGATAACTGCACAAACTCGACTATAATATTTGCCTCTACCTGTGTAGGAGTCTTGTTCATTGAATTCCGGTCAGTTTTAAGAAAAAATGCAGAAACACTCATGAAAGAACTGTTTTTTTTCTGACTAACAATAATATCCTCCCAGGTACGCCAGGTTTCAGTAGTCAGGTGTTTTTCCAATCTCGTAGCCAGTTGAATGGTTGCCAGAAGCCTTTTTAAAGGTCACTTATTATGATTTTCTTCAGACCTCTGTGAGCCTTGACAAGATGGACATCTGGCTTTGGAAGATTATTGCTGCCCAGTATGAAAGATTTATCATTTCCTGTTCACTATTTTTTTTTTCTTAGACCTGCTCACAACACTGGCTGCTTGTAAAATCATGTTGTAAAAGCGCCTGTAAATTGGCTGAATCATTGCTATGTTACATCAGATGCTGTTGGTAGGGACTGTAGGTCATCACAGGGTAATGCTGAGGGAATTTAGGGTAAAAGCAGCGGATTTAATCGTGCATTTGGTTTCAAATGTATGCCACCATCTGAAGCTTATTTTTTAATGTTGAAGAAAAAGACATTTACATGATTTCACCCTGCAGGGCAAAGGCGCAGGAATGTCAGGATTACAGTAAGTGTGACTGCACTGATGAGACAGCGCGTGGATGATGAGCTTATGACCGCCAGGTAACAGACAGTGCAGTCAGCAACGCACAACATGAGTGTGCACTACATAACACTGCAGAGGCAGAGTCATACGGCACTAAAACACAGAATGATTTCAAAGCTGCGCTGTCTCCCTCGTGGGAAGACAGACATCCAGCATGGAGCAGTGAGGCAATCCTCCCGGGGCAGACATGGTATCCATGCTTTTCTCATGTCCTAGACAAGCATATATTCTCTTCTGCTACACACTGAAGGGGTGGAAAAAGGGTAGACATCACATACAACTGTCCCCCTTGATGTGCATTGTATAGTTGTGTGTGTGCAAGAGAAAACGAAGAAGAAACACAAAAGAGACATCAAGCGAGAGCCAGAGCACATGTATGTAGGAGTGCTTCTATCTCATGCTTGGCTGGACTCCATTGCTACTGGGTGTACAGTGTAATTTCATTGCTTGTTTGATTCGCAGCTGAAAATTGTAAGCAGCTGACTCATCTATTATTCCCTCTTTCTCCTCACTCTGCAAATGGATAAACCCTCTTCTTTTCTTCAGCTGCAAAACTGCCTCTCTGTCATTACTCAACCCTCTCCATCTCTCGCTTCCTCTCTCTTGTCATGGCAACAGTATTCTCTCGTGTAGTATTTGCTCTGCAGCACACGGCGAGTTCGCATTGTCCCGCAGTCACCCGCGCCCACATATCAACAGGCAGGCCGGCTGTACTGTACTGAAAAAGTCATTGTTATGCAACCTATGTTATGCTGCCTGCTGCTCTGTCGGTCTGTCTGTTCATCTCTCTCCACTTATTCTTCACGTGTCTGCTCCTCGGAGCCTGTTCTAGGTCACATCCTAACGGCTTTGTCAGGCATTGTCAAAAAAGCATGCATGTTTTATTGAAAGACTTGCTCTAGTTTGCTAAAAAGGCAATTTCATGAGTCATCTTTGGGTATAAGCGAGCAAAGCATTTTGACGTTTGAAAAGATGTTGACACAAAAGTCTGCACCGACGATGAAAACCTGTGTAAATAGATCCTCAAAATGAAAGATGAGATGTGTGCAGTTGTCCAAAGCTGCTGCCTGTATTGTTTTGTGAAACCGGGAGCGACAGTAAACATCTTTGTAATATTAGCTCAGAACAGTAATATGAAGATACGTGTCCAAGAAATGCATCCTGAGACTACAAACAGGCATTTTCTGTGTGTGAAGCTTTCTGTATTTATTATGTAGATTTTGGAGCTCTTGACTCGTCCAAATCACTCACCCTTATGTGACAGTGCGCACAGATCCCATGTGTAGGAGTGTGTGGGGTTCTCTCTGTTGCTCTGCATATGCATATTTAGTCACACTGAAAATGGTAAGCAGGTTATGTGTGAGCCTGTGTGAGGCGGGAGTTGAGCACTTCCTCTTTATTTGCCCTCCTGTCTGTTTACAGTATAAGAAGCACTGCATCTGTCTTGACCTCATCCCTTCGGCCCATATCTCTCTCCTGCAGCATGGAGGACAGCGAGGATAACAGAATGAGCAGAGGCCCCGGTACGCGACCACCGAACTCATGGGAATTTCGTTGGGAGCCGCGTGTAAAATCCCCTTTGTATGGTGGGCGGTAAGGTGATGGAGTTCATGCGGAGGATTGAGCAAGGAAGGCGTGCTTGGGCTCTGAGGTGAACAGGTCACACCTACGTGATTGGTGGGCACGGTGGCCAAAATCACCAAATCCTTGTATACGTATGTATACAAACAAGAAAGTTTGCTGGAAAGAGAGAGAGACAGACAGCGAGAACAGAACAGATGTCTGAGGCTCTGTAGGTCTTGCTACCTGCTGGCACTGTCAGCAGTGGGGGGCAAGTTTGAAGTGTAAGGGCCAAAAAACTCACACATAGAAACTATTTGACACCGATGCTTACTGCCTGAAAGAAAGCCAGCTTTATAAGAGCCAAGCAAACTGCAGACAGCTTTTAGAGGTGCTTCAAAAGTCACTGAGTAGCCTACTTTAAAGTAATGATTCCAAATCATGGGTAATGGCACCCCTGGGAGCAATTCTGTTTGCAAGTGGGTAGAGTGCAAGATTGTGGAGTGCCTCAACTAATATCAAATGAAAACTTAACAATTTGCTAATTGGCAACTGAACACCACAAGTTGCAACAAGAACAATAATTAGTGTAAAAACTAGCAGAAGAAGTCGAAACAGTTCGCTAAAAGTAATGGAAACGGATAACCTTTGGATAAATGGTGAAATATCTGTTAGTAAATGGTTTAAATTGTTTGCTAGAAAGTAACAGTTAAGGAGCTGATAGCTAAAATACATTAACGGCGAGTTAAATGTAAGCTAATGGGTAAATTAAATGGCTAGTAGCAGATAAGAAGTTGGACTAGCTCGCTAAAAAAGTTAGCTTAAAGCAATGTCGGCTGATTAAAATAGTTAGCTAAACGCAGCTAATGTGTAAATTAAATGATTAACTAAAGTAATGGATAAGCAGTTGAAATAGTTAGCTAAAATTGGTAAATAGTTATTTAAAGTTATAGATAAATGGTTGAAACAATTAGCTGAAAGTGACAGAAAAATGATTTGAACATACAAGTTAGCTTCTTCCACTAGTCGTATGAATTTAAACTTTTCATAGCCAAAAACATTAACAATTCAATTGCATGGGGCAAAAAACTGGCACAATTTCAATTTTTATA
Organism: Centropristis striata; assembly: GCF_030273125.1. Lineage (NCBI taxonomy): Eukaryota > Metazoa > Chordata > Actinopteri > Perciformes > Serranidae > Centropristis > Centropristis striata. The sequence goes on from NC_081537.1 coordinate 8,224,742, forward strand.
CCATTTATAAAATATGTAATAGAATCCGGGTTTAAATTTAAACATTTCAGATGGTGTCACTGTAGGGAAACTTCTCACAGCTCAGGGGGTACATCTGAAAAATAAATTGGGAACCACTTCTTTGGTTTGCAGGACTTAGCTGTATAGCAACACAGTAAGTTTTCAAGCCACAAAATGAGAACTTGCATGAGCACTTGGGGGTAATAGCTAAGCATCTGCTATATGATAAAAGACTTACGATAATAAAGGCATGTCACTGGCACTAGCATTCATTTATTTGCCCAGAAACATTGCCTTTAGGACTTGGGTGTGCATGGTCATGAATAATATATCTCATGTAGCTTAGCCTTAAGGCTGCTGTATGACAGTCAGTGCACAACACTGTCTGTCTTCTCCAAAGCAATGTGTCAGATCCTCAGCCTTATATATGGCCCTGTTTTCCAAACATTGTTCATCTCATTATCATCACCATATGCTGCTAGCTTTGTCTTCGCTCATTAGCGCATCAGCACACTCCCATTTAGGAAGAGATAGTGAGAGAGAGCTCAGAGGGGGGGCACGACGGAGAGTGTGTCGTGAAATGCTCGAGAGATACAGAGAAATGGGCTACGGAGAAGCGTGTGCAGCCAACTCTATTCCAAGAGCGATCACATATCTCTGAGTAATTCTCATGAGGGCTGACCATTAAACAGATAGGAGTGCGATGCAGAGAAACCGTATTATTGAAAAGTCTGTCATGGAAAATGGCGGTGGGAAATGATAGCAGAGAGAATAGCTTATCTACCCTTAATTGTTCCTCCCTGAGCCTTTGAAAGCACAATGACTTCCGTTGCACCCTTTTATGATTAGAGCCTTCCGTCATACCTTCCTCATTTTGAAGTGCTATCGATTTCTATTGTTCCTCTTTTTTTTCCTCTTCTATTCACTGAGGAACCTTTGCAACAAGATTCAAAAACCATTTCCTTTTGGCGTTGTCTTGTCACAGGACAATGACTCAAGTCTCACAGGACATTGTTAAAGCTAGTGACTGAATCAATAGTAAGGTATCATTCTGATATCTGTAAAGACCTGTTTGAACTAGAAATATCTCAGTTCAAGGGAATAGTGTTTTAAAAGTAAGATGTATGAGGAAAAAAATGTCCAGTATCAGTGTCAAAACTATTCCAATAACGACTATCGCTGTCCCTTGAGATGCTTCCTTTGAACATATCCCATTATTTTCCTTCCCCACTGCTTCTGACACATAGTGTATATACCAGGACAGATGCCTTAGATTTTTATCTGTATCTGTAACTCCTAAACCGTAGCAGATGGGGGCATCCATTTGTAACGGCATCATAATGTGTCATTGCAGCTGACTTCACACTCATATTTAAACGGGAAAAGAATCTACCTTGTGGCATCTACACTGCACGAGTGGATGGAAACAACTCACACGTGAAGGGCGTTCGAGCAAACGAAATGCCAAATAACACCTCCGGATAATAAGACCTGTTTATCAGACGCTTAAAACCATAAGTCCTCTGCGCTGCTGAGGGTTGACAGATGTGTGGGAGAACACCAGGTAGCAAACAGAATGTACAAAAAGTTGTTTGGAAGGAAAAGCTGCTGAATTCTTTCTAATTACTACAATTTCCTGTCAAATGACACTACATCGCCTTGTCTCTCATTGTTGAATAAGCTTTAATTATTAGATTAGCAGCATGGCAAACAACCAATAGTAAATATAGTTGTACTGTAATTGTGATGCTAAAAGACCAATCAAGTGCAAAATGCTCAGAATAATCATGATCTAGGAAGTAATTGCTGTAACCCAAATTCTTACCAGTTACCACATACCCAATTCCCGAACCCAACGGCTGTTGGTCTCATGATGATTTAACCCAGGGGTGGGCAATTAATTTTCCCAAGGGGCCACATGACCAATACCACGAAGGTTGCAGGGGCTGGACCAAAACTCGGAAATAAATTCTGCTCAATATTAATGTTATCACTTTATAAAATATAGTAAATTATCTGGTTTTGAGCTGCTACTGATAGGAACACATGTTATGATGAGACTGTTAATGTGGAGTAAATCAAGTATAGCAGTAAAAAGTAGTAAATACTCCAATCACTGTATCACTTTTCCATTTATTTTGAACACAACTGTAAATGACCTTTAGCAAGGTTCCTATTTATGTTTTTGTATTATATAGCTTGTTTTTTCATGTTTGTACATTTTCAAGGTGTTTTACAATGTTGTGATGCTTTTATTTTGAAAAGGTGCCGTCCAGTGTAAAACGGGTGCTTTAATTTTGAAAGGTAGTGACAGGAAATAACCGGTAGAATGGTTAAATGAAAAAACAAACGGTAAATAATAACGAGTGCGTCGTAATTCATATAAAGTTGATATAAAGTATGAAAAAGGATTCTATAGTGGCTGACTGACAGGACACAAGGTTTGTTAAAGATTATTTTATGCTGCCATATATATTAGTGGCTATATTTGTTGTCTTAACTATAGTAAAAGTGCTTGTTAGCTCTAGTGCTAATGATAATGTTTGCCAACGGGCCGGATGTGGCCCACGGGCCGCCCAATGCCCAGGTCTGGTTTAACCTCTGGGGGCAACGAACCATATTGTTAGGGTTTCGGAGTTGCCAGTGGATATCGGATATGGATATCCAGGCAAAAACTCTTTTTGAGAGATGACATCTACAACTGGATTGTTTTTCTGCATATGATTGCAGATAGATTTTCAAAAAGCTGAACTCTGTATTTGCCGATACCATGATTCTGTGGTGCTACAAACTATTATCTCATGAACTGCTGAGTGAAACTGACAAAAACTCAATTAAAAGTGGATCAGTCGGACCTTGCTGATCCACTTTATAAGTAGGAATCTTTGTAAGGTCTAATTTTCAGTTGGTGTAACAGCAAGACACAGGAGAGTACAAACAACTGGAGATCTGCCCAAACACCGACCGGTGACACTTTACAATAACCAACTAAATAATGTTTATAGATGGTTTATAAGCCAATTATTAACCATTTACAAAGTGCTTTACATATTTAATCGTTAAATGTTTTCAACCAATTTATTAAAGGTATATGATTGACATTTCAAAATCATTAACATACTTAATATGGAGTTAAAAATATTAAAATGGGTGCAACTAAAACTATTTATAAACAATGAATTATAATTTAATTGTTTGTTAATGGTAAAGTAACTATAAACGTACATTAATAGACATGTTTATAAATAAATATACATCTATTTGCCATTTATACATGATTAAGTTAGTTAAACATTAATAAATTATTTATTTAAAATTCTAAACGGTCTATAAACAGTTTATAAATGATGATTAAACATTAATAAACTATCTGTTTACCGTTTATAAATGATGGTTATTGTAAAGTGTTACCCACCGACCATACTGAGGATCGGGTATTGACAGCGTATGTCACAGATCCCCATTAAAGTTTCTTTGTCTGTGATCATAAAAATAAGTCTGTTCACCATCAGTTACATTTATTGAGTCAAGATGGGCTGTTAGTTTTTAGTGCCACAGTAATCCCTGGCCTCATGTTACCTTACATAAAAATGATCCCAATGAGTTCTATGTAGTGAGGTATGCAGATTTTGGAGTTTGGAAAAAGACAGCCCTGGAACCAGATCAGTACTTGGTTTCAGCAAATACACAGAGAAAAAGAGGTCAGATTCAACCCTGGAAACAAACATTAAACCTCTCCAAACTACATTCTTTTCCTTGTAGCCAAAGTAAGAGGCTATGCATGCTTTTCTCCACACACTCTCTGGACCCCCATTAGGTGTCAAAGATTTTTCCTTTTCTCTGTATTTCAAAATATCGGAATCCAGATTTCTGTCACATCATTTTGTCTCCTAAGTGCCTGGAGCAGTTATCTCTGGTGGCTACAGACTGGGTGTTCCTCCCCGTGACAGGGCTCATCAGTCATGAGGCCACAGAGAAAGACAGGGCGACAGCGAAAACAGAGAAATAAATACCTGCTCCACTAAAGCACATGATTGACAAAGAGGGGCCCTTATTCATCATGATGATGAAGCACCACTCAAGGAAACAGAGCATCCGCAATAACATCTGGGCCTATTGTTTTCCTCAATGATCTTCTGTCTGGTTCAGAGAAAAATGTTCCATTTTAAGCCATGGCCTGATTGTTTATGAGTTTTTGCCAGAAAAGGGGGCCAAAGTGTCCTCCATAACTTTTTCTTTCTTCTGAGGCCCCGTTTACACGAGGACGCTTGCGGGTAAAAACGACAAAATATTTTATCGGAAGTGCCTTTCGTTTAGACGGTGACGGCATTTTTGGGGCTTAAAAACGCAAAAATCTGAAACCACCTTCCAAAGTGGAAAAGTTAAATACGCTCCGCCGTAGCGTGTCCGTCTACACTGACAAGACGCAAAACTCTGCTCAGATCTGCTCACGTCACGTATGTGTTTACGTCACATACATGCTCCAGTACAGGAAAATAAACAAACGTGGGATTATTTCCATGCGTCGGACCTTCAAGCTGCTCTGGCAGCTCTAATAAACTTACAGGAGTATTTCCACCAAATGTACAGGATGTGTACAGATAGTATTAGTGAACAGAGAAGGATCTGGAAGTACCTCCATCACATTTTGGATGCAGCAATTCGTGGGAGGCGAGCCAGACGGCTTTGGAGGAGACGTGGGAGATCTAGTGGATGGTGGAGAACTTTGTGGAAGGAGTAGCTGATGAAAATGTGTGGCGTGAAAACTTCTGCATGCCCAAAGATGCTCTTATCGCTTTAAGTGATGCCGCCTGGCATGCATACAATCGAATTTCACACACTTTTGCGTCACCGTATGCACGCAGATTTCCTCCCGAAAATGCTCGTCTAAACGAGGAATAAAAAGTGAAGACACGACGCCACTTTTGTGTCTTCTGTTCAGACCGTCCTCATGTAAACGTAGCCTAAGTCCCTTATTTCAAGAGCTCATTGAAGTGTCTGTTTGAGCTTCCTGACTGGCAGGATGCTACCACTGCAGTGCCACCTTGACTTACTGGGCTATACTGTTTCCCCCCTCATCCAGTGTTATGAGTCAGCAGTGGGACTGCCGATCCATCAACTTAGGGCAACATGCTGCTACAGACAAAGTGAGACAGACATATAGGGAGGGAGGCAGTGGGAGATGGTGATGATAATGATGTGTGTCTCCACAGGGGGCTGACACCTCTGACAACATGTCAGCAGGGCCGACCCAGATATCACCGGAACAGAGACAGGCGGGACAGTGCTTTCCAATGGGTGCTTGTAAGAGCCTGTCAGGTACTTATGGTCTGTTTGATGGCAAAAGTAGAGGAAAACATACATAATTTGAACTGAAAGAAAACAACTTTGTTTTCATAAAAGGCCTTTAAACAGTATTGTGCATTTGAATTTGAACTACGTGACGTTCACACGGAAATATCTTATGAAATAATGGATGGATTGCCATGAGATTTTGTAAAGACATTCATAATTACCAGACATTGAATTTTATGACATGTTTAACCTATGCTCATGCAACAGTTTATATCTTATATTATGAAAAGGTATGCATCATATCCAGAGGTGGGTAGTAACACGCTACATTTACTCCGTTACAAATACTTGAGTAACTTTTTGGATAAATTGTAATTTTAGGAGTAGTTTCTTTGGACCATACTTTTACTTTTACTTGAGTATATATTTGAAGAAGGAGCGGTACTTTTACGCCGTTCTATTTGGCTACGTGATGGTAGTTACTTTTTTTTTTTTAATCTTTTTTTTTTATTACATGCAAGATCTATTTCTACGTCTTCAGCTTTCAACCAATGAAAAACATTAGAAAATGATCTTGCCAATCAAATGCAGCTACTTGGGTCAGATGACAAGTGTTGTCATGTTGGTCATAGCCATAGCAACAGTGAACGCGCACTTTTTAACGGCCCGTCACCTGCCTTGACTCACAAATGAACTAAAGTGACATCCCATTTTTAATCCATAGGGTTTAATATGATGTCGGTCCACCCTTTGCAACTTATGGCAATATATTGTATCTTTAGTTTGAAGATTGCTGTTTTATATGTTGTTTGCTACTATTTTATACCGTTTGTGTTGCTTTCAAAAATAAATCCGGAGAAAACGCAGTACTTGTACTCTTGAGTACTTGAGTAGTCTTTTCACTGCATACTTTTTTACTCTTACTTGAGTAATTATTTTTATGAGTACTTTTACTTTTACTTGAGTAATTATAATCTTAAGTAACGGTACTTTTACTTGAGTACATTGTTTGGCTACTCTTCCCACCTCTGATCATATCTAACTACATAAGTTACTGTACGTTACACAGGACAAGACCAGTATTCTGGGTGAATGTGTTGTGTTTGGTTGTCTATATAGCATGTCACCTGACTACCTTCTCTGAGGCAGCCATGCATACATCTTGGGTTATATACAAATTATAGTGCATTACTTTTCATAGGTATAAGTACAAACAGCATGTCAGCACTGTCATTTTTATCTTATTGGCATGCTGATGCTAGCATTTAGCTCAATCTCTTGTTAAAAAAAAAACATCTGCAGTTATAGTTAATTCAAATGTTATATTTTGATTTACTCTATAATGAATTTCTGTGTTCCAAGTAGGTGGCAGCCACCAAGCCAAAAAAAGTGAGTTAAAGCTGCATTCTTTCTTTTGGCCAGCAGGGGGCGACTCTGCTGATCACAAAAATAAGTCTTTGAGAAAGTGATCCTACTTCCCACTTGATTTGTTACCTTAGTAAACATTATCCTAATGAATTTATGGTCTTAATCACTAATTTAAGTCTTTTTCAATAGAGCATGATGTTCATTTTGTACATTATGGTCACATTTAGAGTAAAATAGACAATAACGTGGGGTATGTTTTGAGCATGTTTTGACCCCATAATTGACTCATTCATTGCTCATTCATTGTTTTAAGTTAATTGTAACATTTTGGTCTCCTAAAATTGCAGTTGTTGAAATACACTAAGGAGAACTATTCCTTGCAAACCAAGCTAGTTAGCAAGAGCTAACTTAGAACTTAGCTCCTCCCTCTTGTCTAAATATGGTCACTTCTGGCTTCATAAAACCAAGATAGTGATGGCTAAAAATGTGAAACTAAAGGCCACAAACCAACAAGTGACATCACTGTGGCTACATCTGCTTCTTTTATCCAGTCTTTGGTTCTCAAATACATTTTCATAACACCAGCAGATAATAATGGCAATATCTGATTTTTAATAGAGGTTAAAGTGATATATCAGTCTCACCCTAATCCAGCAATCTCCATTATAACAAAGCAGACTTGCTGAAGGAAGGATTCTGATAGCTGATAGTGTTTAATTAAACGTAACCTCAGAATGTATTCCCCTGCAGTCTTTGACCCACAGTCTGCTCCCCTGGCTCCGCTGAAGAGAAGCTTTATGTTTAAAAGCTTTAGTCTGCTGCACCTGGCCCTTGGGCTGAATCCCTGGCAGGTTTAAGTGTTGGGAGCACAGCTGTGAGGGGCTTTTCTTGGCCTGCGGAGACAAGACAGGGCAGTAGGCAGATTTCCCCTCGCTCATCCCTCAGCAGCCAGCCAGCCAGCCAGCCAGCCAGCAAGCACGCAGCAGGATGAGAAATGCATAACAATAATTGCTAAATTCAGGCGAATCTGGGAGTTAAATGCTAGCGGTAACGGCTTAAGCTGCATGCACTTCACACGCCGTCAGAACAATCTAATCAATCACAGTCTGCAATTAACCAGCTTTTTTTTGTTCCGGGGAACAAAGAAAGGGCTTCTAGGTGTATGTCTAGGGAGCTGCAGTACAAATAACCTCTTGTTACACACTTTCTCGAATTGCCTCCAAGCACAACAGCTCGATAACATGAGGCTTTATCATCATCTACAGACGTAATTTGTTTTTACTCACGGACTCATAACTTCATGACATTTAGAAGTTTTCGAACATTCCAACCACGATTCTCTCCCTTTTTTTGTCTCTCTCATGTTCTCCTGCCACCCCTCCTTCACTGAGAACCACAAGACAACACATCAATGATGAAGTGAGTCAAAGTGAGGCTGCAGAATAGCCTTGTATCCATCTGTGAGGTAGAAAAATATCTGTCATGCTCCTCGAAAAACTATCTCAAAAACACAGATTTCGCCTTCTGTTCGCTCGCTGGGGGTAATCTTCAGTATCAGACTGTGTTGTTTTTTTTTCGAGTGCGTGTGCTCCTGCCTGAGCTGTGAAAGTATAATTTGCTTTAATTGAACGTGATGAGGTGCTTTATTGTAGATGCGACATGGGTTTACTAATGGGGAGAAAGGCTTCCGCGGGGCCAGATTGAGGCTTGGTGTTTAGAGTGATCTCTCCTCTCCCTCTGTCTCTGCGTTGCTGCCATATGCCTGTCTGATATCAGCACATGGTAGGAAACACACTCTTATCCCTGTGTTATTTGTGTACCTGTTTATGAGTCTTCTCTTTGCCTCCTCCTCTCTCTCAATCCCCTGCTCCCTCAGTCCATCTGTTGTCAAAAGCATCCCGAGTATTTATCTGCCTGTCTCTCTGCTTTCTTGTCTAGCTGCAGATGGAGCAGGTCAGCGCTCTTTCACTGCAAACACACATACAAGAGGGGCATCTGATACCTTTTCCCTTGCTTTCCACCAGCTCATGAAAGATGTAATATTTTCGGGGGGGGGAGGAGGAATATTCTTTCAGGAAAGTCGGAGTGGCCCCGAGGGATCTCCGCGCTAAGAGGGACAGATTAGCCCCGTGAGTGAATCCCACACTGACCTGTCTATTCATCCACAAAAGATGCCTCAGTGACGTTCTATTATTAGTAATATAAACTAAACGCGGCGCTTATTGATGGCCCACGCTGCAGGAATTGACTCGAGCGAGACATCCATACTCCCTCGGAGAGTTAGGGGAGAAAAAAAGAAGAGGGGAGAGGAAAAAGTAGGTTACTGAAGAAAGACCGGCTGCCTGCTCCATTTGTAAGCAGAAGAACACAAGCACTGGCATGGTGCAAAGTGTACAGTGTGTAAGTGTGCAATGTTGTTTGTGAGAATGTGCTTGTGTGTTACTGTCACTGTGAGTAAGACAGTGGCTGAAAGAATTGTGCAAAGAACAATAGAAACGTAGCAGATATTAATGTATGTGAGTAGATGAGTGCACATGTGGGTGCACATTTTCCCATGGGTGTTTGCACCCATTTGTGCAGTTTACAGCTGCTTTCTGTGTGACTGCCTTTGTTATTCCATGTGCATTTGTTCATGCACTGAATGCTATGTGGTAGCATTCATGCGAAGGTCCGTGCAAGGCAATGGCCCTGCAGATTGCCAGTGTAACTGTCGGCTCTCCTGCACCGCTCCGTGTCTTGGCAACAGGGAGTGTGAGGGAACCAGTGCGAGCAGACAAAGACCTCCTTCTGCTTGACGAATGCTGCAGAGCGGGAAAGGCAGGCAGGCGAGAGATGGCTTCTGTGCAACAGCATGGGGGTAAGAAGTGGGTCATAAGGAAATCCCCATATGGACGACTAACCCACCCCACACCCTACCCCGCTGGGCACTGCCTGCACTGCCAGCGGCCCTCAAAAAACTAACCCAGAGCCCAGAGCGACAAGCACGGAGGGGCAAACCCTCGGCTACGTTTACAGTGACATGCCAGGTTATAAGGAGCAGTCTCTGCCTCGATACAGATTGTACATTCTAGCAAGACATATTTCACATGACTGCATGTGTGTGGAAGACTACAGTAGCACTGACTGTTATTTTGAGATGTTTCGATAGTCTATCAGGTATGGTGTAAGCAAAAACAACTGATGCATGGGGATCAGAGGACAAGAGAATGTCAAGATTTCTGCAGAACAACAGCCACAACCAGACAAGGAACATCTGAACACAATATAGAACATGGTCTCACAGGACTCCGTGGAATAGCCACGGATTTGCTTAACTCAAAAGTTAATGATAGTCATATCCCGTGGCTATTCGTGTTACAAGTCACGTGACTTTCAAGGTCCGGGCGGTCAGAACAAAAAACATGGTGGACAGGAAAAAAATCAATATTTTGACTTAGTTTCTGCATAAAACTGGATTTTGATCACATTTCTAGCGAGAAATATATATATATGTATATATATATATATATATATATATATATATATATATATATATATATATATATATATATGTTTTATTTTCTAAATATGCAATCAGTGAATGTACATAATCACTTTGTATGTTGGAATAGCCACGGGATATGACTGTCATTAACTTGCATTGTAGCGAAATCCATGTCAGTTTCACGGAAATTTGAGTGATTCCGTGGCTATTCCACGGATTTTGAGTTAAGCAAATCCGTGGCTATTTCACGGAGTCCTGTGAGACCATGTTGCAATATTCTTAGATGAATCAAGAGAAAAAACCATGTTTGGAGCTGATTTTTTTTGCAAAGAATGACGATGGGTGTCTACAGTGGGCAAAGCATATTCAAAAGTGAACCACTGGGGAGGGTAAAAGAATGTTCTTGATCAAACCAAATCCAAAGCATAGGGTTCTCCTTGCTGATGGACAAAGGAACTTTCCTGGGTCCAGGACTTTGTATTCCTGGGTCCAGGACTTTGTATTCCTGGGTCCAGGACTTTGTATTTCCTGGGTCCAGGACTTTGTATTCCTGGGTCCAGGATTTTGTATTCCTGGGTCCAGGACTTTGTATCTGCTAACTTCAACAAGTTGACTGATTTGTCTCGCATCATGACATGAAACAGTTAAAACAACATTTCATTGAATCAGAGGTAGAGGGGGACTAACGATTAGCCAAAAGCACCATTCAGGGGACTAACACCTTCGTCAAGCATTGCTGATCATTTACTGTAGATTCTCACTGAAGGCATCAAAACTATGAATGAACACATATGGAATTATGTACTTAACAAAAAAGTGTGAAATAACTGAAAACATGTCTTGTATTTTAGATTCCTCAAAGTAGCCACGCTTTGCTTACTAGAATATAAAACATGTTTTCAGTTATTTCACATTTTTTGTTAAGTACATAATTCCACATGTGTTCATTAATAGTTTTGATGAATCCACAATGTAAATAGTCATGAAAATAAAGGAAATTCATTGAATGAGAAGGTGTGTCCAAACTTTTGGCCTGTACTGTATATAAGGCTGTTTTGTCAACATCATAGTTAGTTTGAAGTGTATCTGTGTGAGCCAGTTGACCGTCACAAATCATAGATCACACATCATAGGCTCCGCTGTAGCCTACTCTGATGCTACTGTTGCAGCTACTGGTGGACGCATTGTTCTGAGCATTTCAGCCCCCGTGAAATCTGATCAGTTCGGTCCGATAACATTTGGAGAGTTGAAGTGCAGTGTGATGGGATTATTTTATCCCCATTCAAGTTAACATAGCATAACTATTAACTGAAGTTATTTGGCTTGGCAGGTGGAAGTCTGATTTGTTAGAGAAAATCTAATCAATCTCCCTCACAGAAATGTCAGTCTTAAGATGTAAATTGAGTGAAACGAGTTGACAATTCTGTCTGGCATCAAGCATCAAAGGAACCTCGAATCCTGGTTCCAGTGTGGCTCAAACAAGTTTATTCCTTCTCCACTACAGTTTATTCACACTTGGATGGACCACCCCCAGCATGATAGCAACCCATGGTACAACACTTGGGAGTGTCTCTGAATGGCTCCAGGAGAGATTTCTATTACATTTACAGGCTTAAATTGACAGGCATTTTTGCTGGCTGACGAAGATTTCCCTTAGAAATCCATCTCTAAAACCTCACATTAGGGGAAGAATGGCAAAAATAACTGCTTCTAAGTGATCACATTTGATAGCGAATCCATTTTACTGATCTAAACTTACTTCACACACATTTTAGTCAAGGACAAAGTACTAAAGTCTGAGCTGTGATAGCTGATAACTTTGTCCAAGCTGTGAGATAGAGACCACAAGAGAACTCATTGTGATGAAAAATGATCTCAGTCTGGAGATTCACACCTGAAAGTGGTTCTCACAAAGACAGAATTACACACAGATCAGGGCTGAGCTACTTAAGTCTGGTCTTGGTCTGGAGTCTGGTCTCAAAAACACTTTTTTGAAGTCTTTTTTTTTGGGAATTGTTTGACCCGAAATTGGCTTGATCTTGGGCTTGGCTATTGGTATTCGATATAATTTGTACGGATCATTAGATAACTTGATGATAGATTATCTCTGTCAATTTCAACTCCTCAATCACTATGGTAGCACTGGAATGACACTATTGGCTACACTGTAAAAAAAATACCGGCAGCTTTGGTTGCCAGAACTTCACTGTAAAAAATACAGTGAGCGTATGTAAATGTAAATATCAGCAAAAACTGTAATTTATACTGAATAATCCCATTACTTTTAGGATAATTGTGTCATCATGGTATTTCTCCATTAATTTTACATCAAAATTTTGTATTTTTACACTAAAACTGTGTGTTTTCTACAGTTTATGGCAGTTGAATTTAAAGTTACACATACACTGTAAAAAATAATCTGTTTAATTTACGGTAAAATACCGGCAGCTGTGGTTGCCAGAACTTCACCGTAAAAAAATCCAGTGAGTGGATTTTCTATTCTAAATTTAAATGTAAATATCAGCAAAAACTGTAATTTAGTCTGAATAATCCGGTTATTTTTAGGGTAATTGTGTCATTCATTCACACATCATGATATTTCTCCATAAATTTTGCATGAAAGTGTTATATTTTACAGCAAAACTGTGTGTTTCTTCCAGTTTATGACAGAAAAAAGTAAAAATTTTGCACTATTCTTTGATTTACGGTAATTAAAAGTGTCTAATACGGTGATGTACAATTTTTCATTTTATGCCCTATTTCTGATGTATTTGACAGAGTTTTACTGTTATTTCTACAAACCTTTTTTACAGTGTACTTACTGTACATACTGTACATAGTCTCTCTTTGACATCTTTGTCTCTCACTTCTGTTTTCTCCTTCGCATGCATACACACACACCAAACACATGCTCAAACGCTTCTGCACCCGCCGCCTCATACTCATGTCTTCCCAAATGAACTAAATCTAAACTGGTTAATTATGAGATTCATCGCTGTTAGCACCTGTTAGGTAATTAATGCCAATCACTGCCTTCTGGGGAGGAAAATTATCCTCCATAAAAACACGGTTTAGCTGTCTCTCTCTCTCCTCTCTTGTTTCCTTCTTCCTTTCTCTCTCCCCTGCTTATTACCTCGAACAACCTGTGTGCCCTGTGCCTGCTGTTAGCAAATCATCCCAGAAAATAAATAAGCAGCGCTATAAACAAATGTTGCAGCCATGGCTATGCTAGTGGATGAAGCAGTCTTGGAATTCCATCAACCACAGATGGGCAGACAGTGTAGGAGTGTGGACGTGGCGATGGAGAAACCTGAGTTGTCAGTTAGCAATCAGAAAACAATAAATAATTTAGGACTGAGCTAATGCTGGGATGGTAATGGTGATTCTGGCCAGAGTGGTGGTTGGCAAGGCAAAGCTTGTGCTGCAGGCAGTTTCATGACTGTATTTTGACAGTCAAACCAATAGTATTCCATAAAAATTTTAGGATGCGTTGCAAATTTAATCAGAAGTCGACCACTTGATATTTAAACCTTCACTCCAGGGTTGCTGCAGCTGGAGTGTAGGAGCCAGTGAAGGATACTTCAGCAGGTGTTTGATTTTCTTTTCAGTGGTGATATTGATACATGTCTGGCAGGTTGCAGATATGCACTGTGAATATGTAATGTAATGATGATTCAAAACACTGGTTTGTATGAAAGCTGCAAGGCTATTCAAGGTTTTATTACCCTATCAATAAAGTATTAACAGACATAAACAAGCAGTTTTCCACTTTGCAGCCTCAGTCCTTACTCTGCACATGGCTTTATTTGCTGCTACTGTGGATCGGGCTGTAGTCAGTTATAGCAGAGGGAGATTGTTGTCTAACAAATAATCCTTCATAGCATTGCAAAAATGTAGGAGTGAAAGTCAAACAGGGAATTAAATTAATTCCCCAAACAGAAAAAGATTTTTGAAAGCAGAGAAGTTGATTGGAAACCACAGACCCTAGACCAGGGGTGGGCAATTCATTTTCCCAAGGGGCCACATGACCAATACCACAGAACTAAATTCTGCTCAATATTAATTTAAGTGCTTTATAAAATACAATAAATTATCTGCTTTTGAGCTGCTACTGATAAGAATACATGTTATGATAAGACCTTTAGCAAGGTTCATATTGGTGTTTTTGTATTATACAGTAAAGCTTGTTTTTATGTTTGTATATGTTCTAGGTGTTTTACAATGTTGTGATGCTTTTATTTTAATAAGTGCGTCGTAATTCATAGAAAGCTGATATAAAGTATCAAAAGGCTTCTATAGTGGCTGACTGACAGGAACAGGGTTTGTTAAAGTTTATTTTCTTCTGTCATATATATTAGTGGCTATATTTGTTGTCTTAACTATAGTAAAAGTGCTTGTTAGCTCAAGTGCTAATGCTAATGTTTGTTATTGTTTCCCACCTCGTAGCTCTTACGGTGGATTCACAAGGTGACCAAAGAATGTCTTATATTTATTTTCATCGAGATACGATTTTAAATAAATCTTGTGAACTATCAGTTAAAGAGCTGACCGTCATTCAGCTACTAAACATACATTCAAACCACAAAAACAATATAGAGCATGTATGTTATGCAGTAAACCAGTAATTTATTAACTTTATGCTAAAAGCAACACGTGTTTTTGACAAGGTACCGAGGTTACTCAGTGTATTTTGTGGAACTCGTTTCTTTGCAGGTGGGTATGCATGCAGGCAGATATACGTAAACCACCTTCAAAATAAAAGCACTGCGGTTGTATTGATTTCTGGGTAACCTCACGCAGGCCTGACAAGGACAGCCAACGGGCCGGATGTGGCCCGCAGACCGCCAAATGCCCAGGTCTGCCCTAGACTCTACATAGACTTGGTGCTTTGGTTGTCACCATCTTGGTTCTTGAAGCCAAAAGAGACTGTATTGGTGTCTCTTAATATACGTTGTATGGATCAATCAGATAACTTGATGATAGATTATCTATGTCAATTTCAACTCCTCAATCACTATGGTAGCACTGGAATGACACTATTGGCTATTTTGATCTTGGGCTTCTGGTCCTGAGTTCGGTCTTGATTTGGCTTTGACTGCCTTTGGATTTGGTCTTTTAATTTAGCTAATTAAGCTAACATTAGCTCCATAAGTTAAGAAAATGTTATGATATCTTGGTTAAAGGTCTGTGGTTGCTGCAGTGTAGAGTTCCCCAAATGTAATAAAATACATTAATGTTGTAAAGTGCTAAATGCTATGTAGCTAATCACACTATTCAGCTGATTAAAGCACACACTGAATTCCTGAGGCTGAATTTCTAAGGCTGCACAGAGACTTCAGCTTAACTGCACTTTTTAGCACCAAAGAGAGTAAAGTAGCTTGTTTTCACATTCACAAAAGAACCCAGAACGATGTGGGATGCATTATAATTTAACAAGGTACCTGAAGATAGATATTGTGGGTCAGGGGAGGCAGTCGTACATAAATCTAATCTGTTGCACAGGCAGCACTGCATGGAATGAATTATGCATCCTTTATGGCTCTTAACTGTTGATCTTAGGGAAAATCCTGGTCGAACAATGTACACAATCAGAGAGGAGGAGACATATGGGATGGGTGAAGAGGAAGTGGCTGACGGTTGGGATGTATTAAGGGTGCAGATTAAAATCAATACAAACATACGGCTCGACTAAATGACTCAGGTACAGCGAGATGGAATTCAATATAAGACTGAAATAACATGAGGAGCTGACGGGCAGCCAAGTGAAATGTTTGCACTAAGGGCTATGAATGCAAAATGTCACATTTTTGCAAGGCACACACATATTGCATGCATAAACACGCCCTTGCATGCAAACATGCATATGAACATAGATAACGGCAGGAAGAGGATTTGAGTTGGACTGGACCGCCTGAAGACTTACTCTAACTTGAATCAAGTTTTGACCTTTCAAATCCCAGAGCAATAAAAAAATTAATAAAACAGCATCAGGCAGACTTTGCATAACCACTAAGCTTGAATATTTAAGTATTAGGCCTGTGCATTTAAAGAAATGTAAGATGTTTTTCCAGTGGAATTTGTACTGATACATTCATAAACCTACTTCAAATATTCATGTAGACTGGCTTCAGCAGTACCGGTGTTTAAGTGACTGTGTTAACTGGTGACTTAAAAAAAACCCTCTCTGAGATTAAAGTGGTGAAGTGCATATGATAATATGGTGATTCTGGGCTAAAATGTGCCTGCAGAGGATGGTCTAATCAAATTATACCCAGCAATCTGATTTAGCAATAAGGAAAAATTGATTTAAGCCAATGTCCATGTCAGTGTTTCAGTCTCGAACCGCTTCTGATTTGCAGAAGAAACTGGAGAATAATGAATCAAAAT
The DNA here is from genome assembly GCF_030273125.1 of Centropristis striata. NCBI lineage: Eukaryota > Metazoa > Chordata > Actinopteri > Perciformes > Serranidae > Centropristis > Centropristis striata. The sequence continues at coordinate 8,241,276 of NC_081537.1, forward strand.
TACATGTTTAATGTGCACATATGCATAATTGAGGCTTGACAGTGCTCAACTCTAGATGGAATAGATACCTGCTGCATTTCGAAAACTAAAGAGATACTTATGATATATGGAGTATTTCCTCCTTGATAAATGTGACTGCATGAGTATATTATGATTAGCTCATCCACTGCAGGCATAATACACGGCAAGCTGTGGCATTTGTGATGTGGTGTTGATCCAACCTCACAAAGTAGAATAATGTGGTTCCATGACAGAAAAAAAAAAACATTAATTTTTTTAATTGTTGCAAATCTGTGACTTTTTCTCATATTTTTCTCATAATTTACCTGTTGATTCTCAGTTTTTTCTAGCAAATTTATTACTTAAAATCTCAGAAAAAAATTGAGTTAATCCTCATAAATTTGTGTTTTTTGCCACCTTAATCGTAAGTGTTTTTCTCATCAATTTCTGAGTTTTTTTCTCTGAATATTGCCCCATCCCCCAGCTTCGTAACTTTTATTCAAAAAATCTACAACGGCCCTGATAAGCCATTGTAGTTTCATCACCATCCGTAACATTTTTCTCTTTTTTTGTCCAGTTGTGAGCAGCTCCTCCTTCCTTCCTCCCTGTGCATTGTGGGAGAGAATTTTTTTTTAAACTATGCATAGTGACTATTTTATCACTAAACTACATACTCAAACCCTGCTTAGAAATGTATGTCGTGGATCTGAGACACCTTTTTTCTTCCAAATAATAAGTCAACCTTGTTATGGTACCTGGTTGTTGCCATATTCCTAGATTTCAGCACTTAGTTTGGTTAGTATAGTGTTATTATTACCATTAAGAATGAAGGCCAAAACTGCAAACAAGAAGTAAGTAGTAATAACCTCAAACTTCCCTAAAAAGGACCATAATATACAAAATGTACATCATACTGTATTGAAGAAGACTTGAAACTAGCAATTGAGACCATGAACTCATGAGTAAAATGTTTTCTGAGGTAATAAATCAAGTGAGAAATCGGTCAGTCATCTTCCCATCAACTAACAATCAGACTTTCTTTTTGCAGCCAATCGAGTCGCCCCCTGTTGGCCGTCAGAGAGAATACAGGTTTACGGCAGTCTTGCAGTTTTCAAGCCTAAAGTTGTTGGAAACATGATAGCAGTTTTGCAAAATGCTAACACTGCCACTAGCATGACATGTGCTGCTACAGAGGAAGATTTACCACTCAAAACCTGGAGTAATTGAAGTTACAATTTCTAAAATCATGAACCCAGAGTTTGAGAAAAGCAGTTTACCATTTGAATGCTAAAAATGACAACTATCAGCAGCAAATTATCAGCTGTTGCTAGCTAGCTTTCAGATACCTGAATGTTGCCATATTCCTAGATTTCAGCACTTCATTTGGTTAGTATAGTCTTATTATTAAAACATTATTAAAAACCTATTTATTCTCCTTGGCGTTCAGTCCCAGCTAGTCAAGAATCCTTGGCTTTCTTTTTACTTTTTTACCCTTTCATTTGTCTTTTTTATCTTTACCTCTGTTTTGGATTGAGTTTTTATTACTATTTTATTTTATTGTTTTACTGTTTTTAGTATTTTATTCTTTTTATTGTTTTTATTTATACCCAGTTGTGTATGATTTATTCTATTTTAATAACTGTACAGCACTTTGGTCAACTGAGGTTGTTTTTAAATGTTCTCTATAAATAAACTTTGACTTGACTATTATTACCATTAACAATAAAGGCCAAAGCTGCAAACAAGAAGTAAGTAGTAATAACGTAAAACTTCTCCAGATATAAGATGGAAGTAACCAAATATGTGAAAGAAAACATTCAGAATTGTGAGCAAGCATGTTGACACCAATTACCTACCGCTTATACATTCACATTCATTGTCTCTGGCGATCTACTGCCTTCTTATTGTCTAGCAGGAAAAAACAAGAAATCAATGTTTCTCGTCTGCAACTGGTAAACTATGCAAGACTGATTCACCTGCCACATTCGCATCAATACCGTTTGTCACACTTGACATGTAACAGCCTCGCCGATGCTACAGAAAATGGGAGGGTTTGTACACAGAGGAGCTTTTCACCAATTCAGGACTAAGTGAATGTCAAAGCACCAAAGCCCACATCACCACAACAGTAGAATATTGCCACTGTGTGCTCCAAGCACAACAGGGAGCTTTATGTGACTGCTATCTGCTCTGCGTCGTCCCGCTTTCATATCAGGACAGGCCCGAAAGATCGATGGTCTCGGTATGGATCTCCTCACTCCATCTTTCGCCAACTCTCTCAGCCTCCCCCTCTGTGGGCTACAGTTCTTTTCCCACAATCTTTCTTCTCTCATCTCTGCTCCTCCACTTGCACTCTACCCGTCTCATTTTGGTTCCCTCGCTTTATTTCTCCCTCAGTCTCTATCTTTCAGACCCGACATGTACGACTACTCTCCGTCAGGCGGTGTATATCAGAATAGGAGGGAAAAAAGGCACTTTCAGATCCTCTCTGCTTCTATTTCCCAGGATTCCTGAGGGGGACTGATTCAATCGCTGCCTGCTGCTGAGGTTGACAGTGACATCTAAAGGTACCTCTCCCTCTGGATGCCTGTCTCTTATGCTTCTCTAGAATTCCTATTCCTCTACTCGCTGCAGCACTCGATGCAATTGCCATCTCTCTCTATAGTGAAAAGGCACCTTTCTTGTGTGATTGGAGATGTTTATCATATGTGCAAAGACGTACGAAGTTGTATGATTATAGGCTGCGGGTAGACACTCAAGGGAAGTATTAAATCTGCATATAATAATAGAGCAGAATAAAAGTTGAATGCATCGTCACCAGCAGAGTATATATTATATATCACACCTACATTAATGTGCTGTGATTTCCCAATAAGGTAAGGCCTGATGGGATTATGAAGCTCATTAAGTTGCTTTGTGCAAAGACACAGTGGCATGCTGCTGCCTGTGATCTGATGAGGAGATAGTGAAATGGTGCATTTGCATATATGCATGAGACTAAACACGGTGGCCAATGAAAGGGCAGCAAAGCAATTCAAATTTCCACAATGAGTCAACAGGTTCACCAAACCACCAAGAGTGGGCATTTGGGAGGAAGGGATTTGGACCTGGACTTCAAAGTGTTTGGAACACACTCAGCATTCAGAGGACAGATAGATGAAAGTGCAATAGCACAGCAGTGATTCCAGAGAAGTTGTGTGAAAAATTCAGAATTCAGAGTGAACATTTACAGAGAAAAAGGTGCATGGAGAGGAGGTAAAGTTGCATGTGTATACAAATACAGTGTTTCGGAATCGGGGTTGTATATATAACCCCTGTGTTGAATGATATTATAGAGTTGACATCACTGAAAGAAGCTTTTCTCATTTGTTGCTATTGTTGGATTGTAATTCAGAGCGAATACTCTGCTGCGTAAACTTTGTGATGACACCATTTTTAAATACCTAAGCATCTTTTTCTGCATTATATCCCATAAAAAAGTTTGCATATTGGCACTTGTTGGACAATGTATACGCCCAAAATTAATATATATATCTGCTATAGACCAACATTGGCTCATAAATTGGCTCCAGTGGGAACTCAACTTTGAGCTAAATCTTATGAGATACGAACTTGATCAGCAAGGACAAAATCAAACTAGCGGCACCTCTAAAACCTTTGAAGTTTTGAGCTGTATTGTCCGTTTTTGAGTCCTGTATATACCACTTCAAAAATGTTTACCATGCCATATTGTTATCATTTTTTTCAGCACAACCTCACCTCTATGACCTGATAATTATTTTTTTCACTTTGAATTACTGGATCAACAATTTTGTACCCAAAATTCGCAAAAACAAAACAAAAACAAACGCATCAAATCAGATTTTCACTTTAAAATCATGCTCAATTAAGAATTTTTAGAAATTTCAAGTGTATATATTGTAAATATAACATATAAAGGCTAAAATGAAGAGAACATCTAGTTCTATATTTTTATACTTCATATATTTGACCTTGTCTGGTTTTACTTGGCCTATCATTATCAAAAAAACTGGCATGGAATTTCAAGCCATGACTTTAGAGAGAAGTTGATGGCTCGGCTCGGTGTTGTACCCATGAACTCATGAGTAAAATGTTTTCTGAGGTAATAAATCAAGTGAGAAATCGGTCAGTCATCTTCCCATCAACTAACAATCAGACTTTCTTTTTGCAGCCAATCGAGTCGCCCCCTGTTGGCCGTCAGAGAGAATACAGGTTTACGGCAGTCTTGCAGTTTTCAAGCCCAAAGTTATCCACTTGTTGGAAACATGATAGCAGTTTTGCAAAATGCTAACACTGCCACTAGCATGACATGTGCTGCTACAGAGGAAGATTTACCACTCAAAACCTGGAGTAATTGAAGTTACAATGTCTAAAATCATGAACCCAGAGTTTGAGAAAAGCAGTTTACCATTTGAATGCTTAAAATGACAACTAACAGTAGCAAATTATCAGCTGTTGCTAGCTAGCTTTCAGATACCTGAATGTTGCCATATTCCTAGATTTCAGCACTTCATTTGGTTAGTATAGTCTTATCATTACTATTAAGAATAAAGGCCAAAGCTGCAAACAAGAAGTAAGTAGTAATAACGTAAAACTTCTCCAGATATGCCAAATATGTGAAAGAAAACATTCAGAATTGTGAGCAAGCATGTTGACACCAATTACCTACCGCTTACTTCGTAAGCTTCGTTTTTACGTTGTGACAACATGAAGAAGTCATGTGCTTCAATCATGCCAGCATTATAGGTTACTCCAGTGTGCTAAGCTCACCAATGCTATAGGTCATTTGTTTAATTCTTACAAAAACATGTTAAAAAAGGACACTTGTTGTTTTGAGCGGGACTATTTCTTGGCCAGAAACACTGATGTTCTTACAACTTGTAGTCGCTGTGAGGTTGCGAGGCAATCAGTAGCTGTTTTCCCCTTTTTCCTGTCTTCGTTCTAACTCAAGCTAACCGCCTGCTGACTGTCGTTTCATATTTAACATCAGACATCACAGTGGATTTTCTCATTTAACTCTCAGCAGCAAAGTAAATAAGTCTTTTGTAACATTCTGAGTTATTCCTTAAATGCTACTGTATGAAACTGGGTCACCATTGTCCAATTGCAAGTTGACTACAAATGTTTTCCTGCATTTCCGGGGAGCAAGCTGCAACCTTTCAGGGTCAGTGGATCATTCCTTGAAAAATATTTTAAAGCAAGTTTAGTTGCAAGTCTCGCTGATATTTTGTATTCAATTGGTGTGTTCTCCTTGACTCTTTACTTTGACTCTTAGGTGGATCTGGCTGTGTGAAGCTTCCACTAACAGTGGCAGGTTATGTGTGGGCAAAGTAAATAAAAACAGCATGACCTTTCCTGAAGGAAAAGCTCCTGAAACAAAAAAAAGAAACACTTGATCTCCTGGTTTAAATCCTCCAAGGAAGAAGATTTGTTGTTCAGTTGTAGACTCATTCCCAATCTCACAGCACAAAATATTTTCAGTGTAGCTATCTGAACACGTTTATTGGTGCCTTCTAAACCTGTTGCATACATACACTGCAAACCGCTACAGACAGATACACACTGCTGCTTCTCTCCGGGGAAAACGGTGAGTATATCGTCTAGAAACCGCAACAAAAACAACACCGGGAGTAGAAAGGAGGACTAATTTTGTTCCCAACTTAGGCCACAAGAGTCAAGAAATGCCAAGAAAAAAGCCAACAGTGGCCAGCAGCCGTTGGAGCCAAGAGCAGGGCGTTTGCTGCAATCACAAGGGTGGAAAACAAAACTCCTTTTCTTGTTTTTGTGAGTCGTTCCGGGCTGGTAATTTGCAGGCAGGCAGACAGGCACAAGATCTGTCAGAGCGAGAGCCCAGCATCGTGACGCATTTCGCCCAGCCACATGTCCCCTATCCATGGGCCAGCGCCCAGCAGGATGGGGGGTGGCGGTGGTGGTGGGCGCGGGCTGTAAGCCTGTCCACAAGTTTGTGTGTGTTCGGTGTTTGTGTGTGTCCATATGTATGCATGCGGATGGGAGGGTGAGCGGCGGGAAGGCTGCCAATGTGTCCCTACATCCTCGAGGCAGGGTGGTGGGCGAGCCAGGCCATACTGAAGCCCGCAGGCCAGAGAGAGAGAAAGAGGTGGAGCTGGTGATGGGTGTGTGTGTGGTGAGGGGTGGCGTGGATGGCACACGGCGAGGGTGGGGGATTCACAAATGTGCTCCCAGCGTGAGCTTTCCCTGCCTGTGACTTAACATCGCTGGTGGCATCAGTCGGCTTGCCAAGCAAATCTGCTGCCTGCCCCCGGGCCGTGTGAAACACAGGCCTGGAGAATATATATACGTGTGTGTATATATGGAGGTTGCACACGTGTGGGTGCCATATGCATGTGTGTGCACGAGGCGGAGAAAAGGAAAAAAAAGCCCTCAGCACCGTAGGGACATGGGAAGTGATCCGTTGCTTTTGCCGGTTCATCCAAAACAGACTGTTGTCTTTTAAAGCCAAGACTTTCAAAATGCACACACATGGAGACATGACGGGCCCACACACAGCTGAACTCATATAATACTGTAGGTGTAATAAGATGTACTGTACTCCAGTGTTCCCCAGCCTTGTTCTGTAATTATTGTTTTCGGATTTACCGCAGGCCTGTCATGAGCTCATTTGCCCCTTGATTAACAAACTAGTCATGAACCAAATGTAATCATGTGAAGTGATTTTAAACTGAAAGATGTTTAACACTTTTAACTACAGGTGCATCTCAATAAATTAGAATATGATGGAGAAGTCCATTCCCAGTAGGTCAAGTCAAATAGCTCCAACCAAGTATTGAGTCATATAGATGGACATACTTTTCAGAGGCCAACATTTCCATATACATATGCAAACATACTTTTTAAAATTGGTTTATTGTAATATTAAACATTTTTTGAGACATTGGATTTTAGGTCTTCATTAAATGTAAGCCATCATCATAATAATTACAAGAAATTAAATAAATGAAGACATGAAATGTTTCGTTATGTGTGTAATGAATCAATATAATGTGTTATTTCCACTTTTTTTTATTGAATTACTGACATAATAACTTTTCTATGATATTCTAATTTATTGAGATGCACCTGTATATTAATACGAACATTTTTACATATTTATTCTGAAAATGTAACTGTCAATATTCATGTTGGTTTGGTTACATTCATAATATTAGTGAATACTATGAATTTTAGCTAACTAATCATCCGTTTTCAGAATTAACAAATTCAAATGCTTATCTGTTATTTTTAGCTAACTTATTCATCTGATATGTTACTTTCAGCTAACTATTCCAGATGTTAAACTTTTGAATTAGTTAGCTAAATGTATTGGATTAGCTGTTATTTTTAACTAATTTATTAAACTGTTGTGTTAATCCACTACTTTCAGTTTACTATTTTACCTGTTAATCCATTATTTTTAGCGAACTAATTCGACCGGTTATCCAATATGTCAAACTCACTACGCTGGCAAACTTTTTTTGTTTACCCATTATTTTTGACCTAATTATTACAACCATTTATCCGTTAGCTCTTAATTTTAATAATTTTTCGCTGCTTAACATTTATCCGCTGTTTTTAGCAAACTAATTTAACTGTTCATCTGTTAGTTTATCTGTTACTTCCTGCTAACTATTTCAACTGTTCTTTCAGCTTACTATTTAAAAAAAACATTTACTTTCAGCCATTTCATCACATATCCAATCACTGTCTATTTCAACTGTTTATATTATCTATTTTTTATTTTCATGTAGCTAATTCAGCTGTTTACCTATGTCTTTTAACCAACTGTTCTACAATGCTTGATGCTAACTAGTTTTAATGAACCTGGTCTCACAGAAATCCGTGAAATAGCCACGGATTTCGCTTAACTCAAAATCCGTGGAATAGCCACGGATTCACTCAAATTTCCGTGAAACTGACACGGATTTCGCTACAATGCAAGTTAAAGACAGTCATATCCCATGGCCATCCCATTGATATTTTTTCCTACTGGTTTGTTCCAAGTCACGTGACTTTCAAGGTTCTGGTGGTCAGAACAAAAAACATGGCAGACAGTTCTCTCATTTTTAGTGAAAAAATTAATATTTTGACTTTGTTTCTGCATAAAAATGGATTTTGATCACATTTCTAGCGAGAAATATATGTTTTATTTTCTAAATATTCACTCAGTGAATGTACATAATCACTTTGTATGTTGGAATAGCCACGGGATATGACTGTTATTAACTTGCATTGTAGCGAAATCCGTGTCAGTTTCATGGAAATTTGAGCGATTCCGTGGCTATTCCACGGATTTTGAGTTAAGCGTAATCCGTGGCTATTTCACAGATTTCTGTGAGACCATGTTGGTTTTAATGCACAGTGGAAACGCATAATGTGAATAGTGTCAAATCATGACTTCAATTTTTTTCAGATTTGTTCAGCTACTCCACAGTCTTTTCACACGCTCCCTTGCAACTGGAGAATAACCCCCTGGGGTACAAGTTCCCCTAGTTGGGAATCACTAACATACCCCATGAGATGAGAGCTTCCACTGTGAATACTATTAGAACCCCACTGGAACACTGTTGGGAAGCGGCAGGAACGTATATACTGTTATCGTCAGCAGTACAGAAGATTAGAGCTCTATTTTCCTATTAGAAACAGTATAAAAGGAAAACTGTGTGACTATATCTGCAGATTACAGAGGATTTCACACAGCGCAACGCAGCTACATGTTAGGGGGCATAAATAGACTTACGATGCTTCAATGTATGTTTAACAGACAGTGAGCTTGTTATTGTCAAAAGGAACATGGCTGTTTTTTCAATAGCTCCCCTTCTACAATGACAATGATGCATGCATGGAGCCTCTCCAAGTGCCTCTTGAAACCTAAACATAGCCAGAATTACAAACAAAACCCTTGACTCAAACACCGTTATCTTCATCAATAATTACATTTTTGTGTCATACAGAAAATAATCCTAATATTTGCAAAAGGCTTGACTCATTAATTTGAATAGTCGATTAAGGAGAGTCAGTGTAGCAGTTAATTAGAAACCAGTGGTGATAACCACCTGTTCAAACATACAGATGGGAAGTCTGGTTGCTTATCCCATGACTGCCTGTGAGTGCTGTATCATTACACATAGTCACATGTAAATGAGTCTGAAATAGATGAAGATAGATGGATGTTATGTTGCTCATCACACTCAGGATTTTACTGAAGCGCACCACAGGTTATGTGCATACACAGGCATGTATGATGAGCATGCAAGTGAACATAGACTTGGACACACATCGCAAAGACACACACAGTCATAGTGGTAATTACCTGTCAAATGCAAGATGTGACTTCCTGGGAGTAAATGAAGTGATTAATATTCGTGAGGAGGGTGAGGGAGGAGGTGGGGTTTGGCTGATTAGATGTTAAGATATTCACTGTCCCTATTGCTTCTTTTATTATAGCACCACAATGACAAGATGGGAAATTACATGCTGGGTGATGCAAAACACCAAGGACAGAAAAGGATGGGCTGCATGCATTAGGCCAGTCACTCTGCTCGTCAATTTACTCTTTGATTTCTTTAAATGTCCACAAAATGAGTGCTTGTTCCAATTTGCATTACCTTTCACAAATAAGCTGATGCTCAGTAACAGGCGCGTGATGCAGCAAGGGCTCGCCTGTCACTTTCTGAGTTTTTCTACACTCTTACAAATAATGGTATTAATTTGTACCTTTAGGGGTATAAAGTCACTGGGGCAGTACCCTCTAAGATACAGCTGTAATACCCTTGACCTTAGCATGGGAATATACAGTATACATATATATACATACACACACACAGTCATGGAAAAAAATATTATACCATTGTTTTGTTTTGTTTTCAATTTCTTGTGATATCTAGCCATTTTCCATGGTTTTCTTGCTAATGATTTTGGTTATTATCAAGAAACCATGGAAAATGTCTAGATATCAGCTCTCAAATTGAACTCTTATGAGCTATTTTTGTTGTCATCATTATATTTGTCTAAACAGATGTACCTTTAGTTGTACCAGGTTAAAATGAACAAGAAATTGAAGAAAACAAGGGTGGTCTAATATTTTTTCCATGACTGTATATATACCTTTTTGGCCCTTAAAAAGGTACAATAATTAGTCCTATCAGAAACAGGGGTACAGTAGGAGTCATTTTCTGGCCCCCAAGGTACAATCTACATTACGATTGGGCGTTATCTCTTTTTTCATACTGTCATACCTTTCTGACATTTCACCAGAGGTGGGGTATGCGATTTATGGCAGTATTTGTGCCTGAACAGCACTGCAGTGGCTTTGTTGTTGTCTTCAGAGCCAGTGCATTGAACTTACAAAGTAAAATGACAAAAACAGCGTTGTCTGTGTTGGCTGCCTCAGAGTTAACACCAGAATTAAACCCAAACAGGGACAGAGTCATTCTAGTTGTAATAGTCCTGTAAGTCGCCATGTTTCTCAACTAAGTTGCTGAGAGACTGGCCTCTGGTGGCAGCTGCTGTGCATCACACATCAGAAAACGGCACAACTACAAGTTTAAATAGACTGAAAGAGCAGCATCTGTATTTTTTTTTACCGTTGGGATTTCTTAATACCTTGGTATACCATAATACCAGCCAAGCCAAATCTACATTAATGTACCCCTACTAGGGGTGTGCCATATCGTATCGTTCACGATAATATCGGTATTTTTTTTTATGGTTAAAAAAATGCATATCATGATATTGGCAACGTTTCTACTTCTTGATGTAGTGGTTAAAGTTGTTTTAATCACAAAAAGCTACTTACTCCCTGTCGCTAAACACATGCAGCTTTCAAAATAAGAGCACAGTGTGTTAAGAGAATCCACCACAGAATTTACAAGACTGTCAAAATAAGATGCCTTAAATAAAACATACAAGAACCTTTATTCTCCTTTACAAAATGTAATTAAAATATGCCCCCGAAACCCCTAAATAGTTATAGTTATTATTTGCTCATACTCAAGAGTCAAGAGTAAATTTTTTTGTATTTGGCAACTGTTGAGATTTGCACTTCAAACTACATTTTAGATTTTTAATTATTTATACAGATGGAAAAAAAATAATGTTTTCTATCTTTTTGAGTATTTCTCAATATCGTCAAGAATATCGTTATCACAAAAATACCCTGCAATATCGTGATATTCTTTTAGGGCCATATCGCCCAGCCCTAACCCCTACGGACTAATTATTAGGCCTCAACTAACTATGTGTGCTTATTTGAGGGCCAAAAGTGTACATGCAGTATAAGATCTCAAGCCAATGTCAAGGGTACAGCTGTACCCTTCCCCGCCGACAAGCCACTGTACCCCTAAAGGTACAAATTCAACACATTATTTCTGACAGTGTATTTTTCTCTTTCAAAAGTCTTCTTGGCTTCCTTCATCCTTCCAGTCCTCAGTCCCAGTCTCCCTCCCTCCCCAGGCTGTGTTGACACCTCCCCGGCCTGGCCTCCCTCTGTGCCTAAGCTGAGTGGATGTCTGCCGTTGGTCGATGCCTGCCGGCTGTGCGGCCCCAGAGCCCTAATAAACAGGAATCTAATGGCGTCCCTGGGCTGCTGAGGGGCCTCACATTAAGATAATTAGGCAGAGAGAGAGGGTGCAGGAATGAGGCTCTGGAGAGGAGGAGGAGACACTTCTGCACTTTCTGAGAATCTGAGATTGTGACTTAGTGTCCTTTTGCCTTCTTGCTCACTGTAACCTGATTTGAGCCTTTAGTGTGTTTGTGTGAAAGGAACATTACTTGTGATGCACCAATTAACTCTGCCCAGATGTCTGAAAATGCAGGGAGATGATGTGATATGTCAGAAGGTATTTAGACATACTAAATCATCTTTAATGCACGGTGTTATAGGGTGACAGATGTTGATGTCTGACAGCTAGCACAAAAGTTAAATTGTGCCAAAGAGTGCAAGCATGTAAATTATGTAGAGCTAAAGTTAAATATGTGGACTGAAATCTGATTAGTTGTGTCTCTGAGTTTAGCGTGTATTTTTGTAATAGCCATTTGGCAGGGAATTTGAGTCTAATTCAATGTTTTGTATTGTCTTTGGTATCGATTTTGAACATGACTCCATATCAGCAACATATTAAGATATACGGTACAGAAAAGCGTGTTTTGGCTATCAATTGTTAAGATGGCAGATATGCTAAACCTAAACTCAAAATGCCATTTTAGAAACCTGTTAACGATGTCAGAAACATCATGTGATCATTTGCTTTCTTATCAAGAGTTAGATGTGTCTGTATGCTAGCTAAATATGAAGCTAAAGCTAACGGACAATTAGCTAAGCTTTGCAGCTAGTCTGGCTCTACCAGCATTTGCTAATTAACATGTTTATATAATCCATACAAAAATAGAAAAGAGAATTTGACAAGCTGTGGTTTATAGGGAGCTATGTACATAATGTGGGTTATATCCAGCCAAGAAATAGTCTAGCACACGACACCTGTAAAACCACAACTTGTTTTACACGTTGGCAGCCCTTGCTTCCAGTCACTATGCTATGCAAAGCTAAGCTAAGCTGTTTGAAGCTACAGACAGCTTCTAATTATCATTATGCCAAATGTAAAGCTAGCATTAGCTAGCTTAGCATAAACTCACTGGCCCTGCCAAGAAGTTATTTCCTGTAAAACTATGAATGTTTGCTTTAACATTTCAGTTTTGTAAAGAACCAAGGGATAACTCAAATAACTCTCACCAAGAATGTGAACAATGTGAAGTTGTTAAACTATTCATTTGTGTGTATGAAAATGGCAACTCAATTTTATTACCAGAGTGTCTGTGTGACTTTTGTGTGTGAAAACAGGCAATGGGAATGAGAGTAAACCAAAAAAAAACAAGAAATGGGACAAAACACACATTTTCCTCAATAGTCTGGATGAAAGAAAACTAGCAGTAGATATAGCAGAAGCTTTACTGACGCTCCATCGAGCTATGAGCCTGAAAGACAAACTCAGTGATGGAGCCTTGACTTCACCTGCTTTTTTGCCTGTTTGAACACGAGGACAGAAGCTGAGCTTCAAACGGCGCTGTTGCCGGAGTGACGCCTCCCAGATAACTACCTCCAGCTCTGTCATTTTCCCTCTCGCAGCCTCTCTTTGCTTGTTTTATACGGCCTGTGTGGCGGTGTGTGGGTTCACTAGCTGGAGCTCCTTTTTCCGCTCTGACACTCTGCAATCAGATGTGACACACTGAAGGCTCAGATGACAGCTCGGAAGACAAGGTCACACAGTCACCTACTTTTAACGAAGGATATGCACAGCTCCTTTTGACAGGCCTACGCTGTGCACAAACACACATATACCTTCGCTCACACACTCACGCGCACACACAGTCACAAGGCGGAGCAGGAGTATTTTGCAGACAGGGCCTTTCCTCGTGCCTGTGCAATCTCAGAAGCAATTACCTATTAAAATTTCATCCTTCCCATCTCAGAATGTTTAGGGAAAGATTATAACTGCTGGGGAGGTAATTAAGCCTGCAAATGTTGAATTGAGTTGTGAATACAGAGTACTGTGTGTGTGTGTGTGTGTGTGTGTGTGTGTTTTGTCTTAATAAAACGAATAGTGATGCCTACCTAAAGCTTTTTAGTGTGATACCCAGAATGACAATTACGGGAATAAGAAGTACAATAATGGTCTGATGGAATTGTTCAGCGTAGTAAGTCACAGGGATAGATGCTGTTTTCCAATTAAATTTCACCAATAACTTCTCCTTAACTTAATTTTTTTACTGTGATGACGACACTGTTTGCACAATTAAAGGCTGCAAATCAATCAGTGTGCTCCTTTCTGTTCCTTTAAACCCAAAACTTCTCCATTAGATTATACAGTGAGTGTAGTAAGAAAGAAATTAGCTTCTGCTTGTCAATTATAGTTAAGAGACTCTCTAGACTTATGGTGCGAAAGAACTGTAGTAAAAGTCTCCGTGAATTCAGTGGTAATGGCTCAAGAGTGACGCTTTAGTGCAGCATTAATAGAGAACATGTGATAGATACAAAGCGCTGTCCTTCAGAGATTCACAAATGGTTGCTGCCATCAGTCTAGATGATGGCACAACAACACATTCTCACTCCCGACTCATCACATACAGACACTTGGTCTGGATCCTTTCGATGTCACTTTGTAAGCACTGGGTACCCTTTTATCTTAATTTTTCAGTGTGCAAGGCAGTCTGATAGACTTGCATAGAACTCCCAAAAGTCTGAAATAGACGCCATGAGACTACACTGTAAAAAATGTTTGTAGAAATTACAGTAAAACATTGTCAAATTGCATGAGAAATAGGTTGTAAAATTGAACATTGTACATCACCGTAGTAGATACTTTTAATTACTGTACATCAAAGAATAGCATAAAACTTTAAATTCTACTGTCATAAACTGTAGAAAACACACAGTTGTGCTGTAAAAATAAACAATTTTCATGTAAAATGAATGGAGAAATACCATGATGACACAATTATCCTGAAAGTAATATTTACATACCGTTACATACCTTAACTGATATACGTAAGTTAAACTAAGTATACATTACATTTGTTACGTAGTGATGTGAATTAAGTATGTTACGTAACCTAAATAAGTGTACGTTGATTTGTCCTGTCTCCTGGGTGAAAGTCCTGTGTTTGTTTGAGCCGTTCATCCACCTTGACCTCTTCCCTGTGCAGACTTTTTCACTCTTTATAAAACGTCTCCTGACTTCCTCCCATGCAGCAGCTCTGCCGTGCTACTGTGAAACTAACCAAGTGTCTGTATGTGACGATTTGGCAGTGAGAACACCACTGAAAACTAAATCTCTTGACTCCTCACATTGCACTGTTCCCACTCCTTCCCACCATTCTCCCCATTCTCCATCGCTCCCTTCTTTGTCTCTTCAGTGCTTTGATGCTGGAAGTGAAGAGACGCTGGATTTTCAGCCTTTAAAGGATTCAAACAAAATCTCTGGGTTTGGAGATGACATGAAAGTCTGCCAGCCAGCCGGGCTGGCCCACCCGGAGGGACTGGTGGTTCTGGCCAGTTCTGGTTCACACGGCAACCGAAGTGTCTATTTTTAATATGCAGTAGCTTGCAGGGGCCCCTTCTGGATATGCACAGGGGCCCAAAACATAACAAACACAAGCCTCAGGCTCTTGTATTACTAACAGATATTTTCTCACTTGTGTGCTTCATGTGATAATGATCAAGAATGATGAAGACACATCACGTACTGGGAATAGGGCTCTGCTTGTTTTTCTATGACTCTGTTGAGAAATGCATTGAATAAAGTGCCTTACGGGGGAAACCATATAAATGATATATATATCTATAATGCTATAGATTCATTTACAGACAAATAGCATTCTGTGACTGACAGTCGTGCGTGGCCCAGAGAAAAGTTCTCCTCCTATATGGGGACCAGGACCTGTCACACCAGATTCATTGATGCCAGTAATAGGGCAATCTCGCCATAAGCTATAATCAATATGTGGTTAATACTAAAAATAGATTTTCCAGCACAATCCTGCACTGTATCTCAACAAACACTGCTCGGCACACATACAGTGGCACTTTTAACTCTAGCACTCATCTTTACATTCATCTCTCTGCCGCCTGTCCTTTGCATTCACAGCAGCTCACTTAAAGAAAAATCATCTTGACCTTTTCAGTCTATTTATCTTCCGTTAATCACTTAAAACAAGAATAACATGTCCATATCCATCCAATCCATATCTAATTTCTCTCCCGTCCAACTAACCCTCCCCGCGCCCCTGTGATGAATCGTCTCATTCAGTCGGCGGAGGGACCCGTGGACCAATCAGGTGAATGTCGGGGAGGATCCCGCCAGATCACGGAGGTTAATAACATTCCACATGATTACCCACAACCCAGAGGATTAAAAGGTTCAGGGGAGCAGGTTCCACATTGGAAATAATAATCGCTATTTCACAGCAGTGTCCTCCTGGCCACTCGGGTGAAAGGCCACCACGCTATCTCATCTCTCCCACAGTGAGGAAGAAAAAAAAGACTGGAGCGGACACCAACACCTACTGAAAGTGTTATTCATCTCTTTTCATGGTAGCTCTTTTTCTGCAACCGAGACCCCCCCCCCCTCCACCCCCCCCAACCAAACCATTTAAATGAATGCAACCTTTCTTTCCCCTTTTCCATGAGATGTGCTCTCACCATGATGTTGATGGTGTCTGTGGGCGTAGTGCTTCATGCTGAGTAGGGTTATGTCACCTTGTCGTTAGCCAGGGGAGCTGTTGTAGGATTACATATTTATCTCATTCTTGCGAAGAGAAGCAGTTACTCAACTCCACCACCACCACCACCAACACCACTACGACTCCCTTACATGAACACCTGCTGTCTTTTATACTGAGCAGAGCCCCAGGCTTGCTTTTGATGGTTTACCTCAAGCATGTGTAAAGTTTCCAAACAAAAACTGTAAGAAGCAAGGACACAAGATGTGTAAAAAAAAATAGCAATATAGTTGAGGATCGCAATATCGTGTTTGAGGATAGTTGACATGCAAATACCATCCAAATTTGGTTCAAGTTTGGATGCTGCTTTTATCAAAAATCCATCTCATCCAACTGGTGAATCTCTGAATATCTGACTTTCAACTCAACATCAGATTAAAGGTGCACTATATGATCCTGGAAAACGATAGGTGATTGTTGAGTTTTATTGCCGAGTACTCAAACACTGTTGCTTTAGGCTGGTTGTTCGTGATTACCAACCAATTGTGACGGTATTTGATGACTTGGGAATAAGACTCAACAATCAACTATATTTCTCCAGAATTGCATGCTGCCCCTTTAAATAACTGGGTCACATTAATTTATTTTCTCTGTTCATATTTATTCATTCATTCATATCGGTGCAACGATACATGGATCGGTTTTGGTATATCGATTCACTGATCAACAATCCAATATTATTAATGCAAAGTAAAAATATTGATAAATATGATCTTTAAGATTGATTGCAGGCCCCTGAATTGAACTAACACGAAATCTTATTGTGGCAGACTTGATATGAGCAAATATGATATTGTTGTCCAAAGAATCGCAATAATATCGTAATGTCATGAAACTTGTGATTTACAGCCATAGTAAGTAGGGGCAATTCTTGGTCCATTTTCAAGCAGGGAAAACATGAAAAACATGAAAAAAAAACCATTACCAAATTACAACTAAACATTTCTGAAAACATTTGAGCGAAGAAATAGTCAATAAGGTTACAGAATGATTCATATTTGATCAGCGCTGCCTACTTTGCCAGTTTGATCTGAGTTTCATTGGTTTGCACTCAAAGCCTATTATTGTATAAAAGGCACCTTAGATGAGATAAACGGGTGTGATTGGCCGGCTGGAAATCCATCTGAAGGGGAGAATGACCAGACACATCTGCCAGAGCAAATAAAACACGAGCTTGACAGATTCGTCTGGTTTCCAGTCTACCAAAGGGGTGAAACACAGTCCAAAAAAAGCAAAATGCAGTCTTTCTGATGTGCGATCAGTCAGACGAGATTGTACAGTGTGCCATTCATGTATAGCTCAAGAGTAACACAAGAAAGGAGGGAAAGCCAGTCCTCTAACAAGACCAGCGCAAGTACAGTGGCAATGTTTCTTAACAAATTTATTTTGTTTTGGCAAAAGAAATCTGATGCAACTTTAAGAGGATCTGAACACTGTGTGGCGACCGTGTGTATGATGTGCATGTACTGTATGCTCAGGTCTGTATATATTTGAGCGTGTGCATGTTTTTGTGTGGATTCCTCTGTTTGATCTTCAGTGTAAAAACACAAAGAAGCTCGGTACTGTAGCAGCCCACGGGACGCAACAGAAATAGATGGCATTCATAGTCTCTGTATTCCACCACCAACACCACCACCACCACCACCACCCTTCAAACTCACCGGCCCCCCAGTCCCCCTACACATAAACACACTACCACCACCACCACTTACTTCCTCACCGACTCACACCCACTTCCCCTTTTCTCTCTCTCATTATATCATGTGGGCAAGAACCAAAATAAAACAGTGAATAACGGGTGGATTTGAAAAGGCAGCAACATATTCTCTTTCTAGCGCGTTATGAAATGGACGGATAGCCAAGATAAAACCCAACGCTGTCATATGAAACAAAATAGGAACAAGCCTGCAGGGATGTGTGTGTGTGTGTGTGTGTGTGTGTGTTGTCTCCCTGTGTGTGTGTGTGTGTATACTGTATCTTTGAGGATTTTCTGACTACGCACCAGCAGCCAGCGTGGTTTTAAAACACTTGAGCCCAGCTGGGATGATCCTTACATCACTCTTGATGACTTCATAGGGGGCCTCTGACACCAACCTGGATACATTCAAGCAGCTTTTTTTCCCGCTGACACACACACACACACACCCACTCACACCCCTATATGAGCTGTCCAGAATGTATTATAAAAAAAACACACTCACGGAGGTTTGTGGCTCTGGAAACAAAGTGCTGCGAATGCATCCCGAGGGCCTCCTCGCCGCGAAACTGCTCACCTGGACACCCGCCCTGCAGCACGCTGGCGACGGCCCTGTCAGACAGACAGAGGGAGGAGAGGAGAGGAGATGAGAGGAGAGAGAGGCGGTGATGGATGAGGGGCGCACACATGAGGAACTGTGCATAACATGGTTAATTTAATTATTCAGTTGGGCTGCACTGCTGCACAGAATCTTTTCATGAAACTGTGAAGGTGCAGCCAACTGGAAAAAAAATGTGATTCCCATGATGAATGGGATTTTATTTGTCCTGTTTTTTTCTTGCAGCTCCTGTCTATTAGATTACACTATGAAGGTGTTTAAAAGCATTTTATCTGCAATCACACACAGTGGAGGGAAAGAAAGAAGCCGCCCACGCCTCATAACGTAATGTTATGCCATACCACAATGGATGGATAGACTGGAGTGGAGGGAGCATGCACTTTTTCCTCTCAGTACAGATATGAGTTGCTCTGGTTGCCAAGAAACCACAGCCTGTGTGTGAAACATATCTGATGCATTATTATAAGCAGTTTTGGGGTTTTTGCAAGTCCCCATTATATTTTTGATGTGCAGAGGCAGGAATGGCAGGAACGACACGCTCCTGATCAGTGCGTGCGTGCGTAGGCTACTACTGCAAGTCTCTTTGTAAACAAGCGCACTGAGAGCAGCGGGGAGAAAGAGGGACAGAGTGACTTACCTGGACATGTTCTCTCTCTGAGGCCGGTGCGCCTTTTCCAACCCCAGTTTAGTGAAAATCCCCACAAGAGCCATAATGGCGACTACTCCACATATGATGTAAACAATTAAGTTCGTCTTGTCTTTGGTGCTGTCGTGCATCTTGTTCATTTTTCTGTAGGGAGTCTGTCCGGTCTTCATCCACACCGGGGTGTCGTAGTTTTTGCAGGTGCTCTGGTCCAGGCGCGAGTGCTTGTAGGAGCAGCAGAAGCGGAAGCCACAGGTGCCGCAGCAGTACAGATAATTGCCCGTTTTGCAGATGAACGGCGGGTCCCACTGGCCCATCACGTCGTAGTAACCCCGGCATTTGTCCTCCGTGTGCGGGGTCTCCTCGGACACGCTCTCCTCCTCCCTGGAGCCGTTGGAGGTGGCGATCATGACGAATCCGCCGAGCAGTCCCGGCTCCCCGTCAGCCTTGCACACCAGAGCCATAAGTTTGAGCAACAAGAAGCCGAGAAGAAAGTATTTCCCTCTCATCGTGCCTGCTCCTCCGGTCAACTTCACGCGGAAACGAAACGACTTGGAGAGAGGGGAAAGGGCGCGCGGTCATGATATGCTGAAAAGTCCAGGAACACACATCCAAATAGCAACGCACCGTCATCCGCGCTGATGAACATCTTTATTACCATATCATCATCCAAAAAAAAGAAAAACAACAACAACAAAAAACGCGCAGAATAAAAATTGTGGGATTACTTTAATTGGTCTCCAACGCGCGCTCTCTGTTGCGCATCTAGACGTGTTTGCAGAAAGGCATTTGCACGCTCAGGTTTGGCGTTTTTTCACGAGTGCACCACTTTACATATCCATCGGTGCGCTCTTACGCACGGGAGTAGGCAGAGACACTAGCCGCACCGAGGATGAGAGCGCAGTGAGCGAATAAGAAGAGCCGAGGGTGGGAGAGCCTGGTGCGCAAAAAGGAGAGGAGGAGGAAAAACATGGGGAGGGAGTGAGACTGCGAGGGCTGAGGAGAGAGAGAGAGAGAGAGAGAGAGAGAGAGAGAGATTTTATTGTGAAATATTATGATAAAAGCCCCTGAATACGCACATTCGGTTTTTGTCATCGAGGAAAGGCGTGGGAGCCCCCTCCCTCCCCCTTTCCCCACTTTAGTCATTTTCAGTTGTAGGTTGCCATTGTTTCAGAAATCCTCAAATCACAAGTAGCTTAATGTGCTACAATAGGCAGCGGCTGGCACAGCTTCTAAAGCAGGGGATACAGTTTTGAAAAAGGGCCCCTTCAACAAAGATGTAGCCCCATAATGCCCAAATCCCCGGGTTCTCAGGGTTCTTAAATGCTTAATGAGACCCTACTACTCAATACTCAGTGTTCAAATTTAGGTAAACAAATAATAAGACAAGTGAGATTTGTTTTTCTTTAAATGCAAAGGTGGAGAACCTCATCCCCAGATGGGAAATGTCGCTTCCTTAAAAATAGTTTTGTTTGTTTTTTTACCCGGGTACACAGTAGGTCTCGGTGCTCGCAAGTTCTTCGAATGCAGTTGTTTTTCTTGAACAGGCGCAGTGAAAAAAAAGTCTTTTAACTGCATGAGTTGAGCGGAGCTGTGATGAAATTCAACCATTTCCCATCTGCAAAACATATTTGTATAAACCTGTAAAACAAGCGGTCTATGTTGTAGCGATGTTATTTATCGATTTTCGATTTAAACTTTTTTTTCACCACTAAAAACTTCATTCAAAAAGACATGGTTTTATGCCCTTACATCAGTCTTTTACATTTTCAGATTTTTTTTTTTTTTTTTTTTTTTTTAAACAAATGTCACATGTTTTTTTAACCTGTGATAGGACTACTATTTTTTTGGTGAGAATGTGCCACAGTAACGGTCAAATTTCCAATTTCGCCGATCCTGCTTTCGATTTTTGAAAGTGAATAATCATTTCAATTGATTTTCGATTTGAAATTATTTGGCATGATCCTGACTACTCTTCTAAACTCTTTATCCTATTTAGCTGTTCATGTTTAGCTTTTTCCGATCAAACTTTGTATGCTGTATTTGTTGTTGTTGTTGTTGTTGTTGTTGTTGTTTTAATGGATAATTTAACATAAGGCCGAAAAAATAGCCCTTTGGTTAACACTGGCACGTCCACAGTGAGGTTGATCAATATGCATCGTCCCTGAGAATGCATAAACAAAAATGAAATTCGAATATTTAGTTAATATTAAAGCAACCGGATAAACAGTTCCTTCAGGTATGCCTTAGAGGAGGATGATGCTGAATTTGAAGCACCCTGTCCATGGTGCTGAAAGGACTCTGAACCTGTCCAAGGTCCTTCTTTGTGTTAACAAGGTGCTGTGGGCGACCTCGGGGCTTTTTTCTTCTTCTTTTTTTCTTTTATACATTTTTTAACCAGGCAATGCAAAAATGCTTCAAACAACATATGTTATTTTATAAAGGTTTATGCAACAGTACAATAAGTGCTCCAGAATCCCTGGAGTGCAGTGTGGGAATCACCGGAAATAATAAATAAAATATACACGTTAGGCTAAATAAAACAGTAGTACACGCTAAAGGGTGTACCTGATTTGCTATTCTCAGTGTACCTTGTTATAGTGGATTCATGTATGAGCTGTTGTCTGTGTATCTGTTAGGAAAGTGTGCATGTTGTAGCCACACTGGGGGCCGCTGCAGCGAAACTCACTCAGACTGAGAACAGGCTGTGTAGTCGATCACCGATAGACACTAGCCAGCGAGCCGCAAAGACAGCTGGGACGAGCCAACAGTTACACAACAAACCCGTCCGGAGGCTAGCTGACACGCTCACAAGTCACAAATTAGTTTTGCTCGGACACCTCTGTAACAGTTGGAACTTATGGCTGACAGTGAGGATATCTTCCTCAGGGCTAAACATCGGACTTTCAGCGGACTGACAGAAGGTAGCATCTCTTTTGCTCATGTAGCCCCGCCGGTTAGCCCACTTACATGCTAACGCGCTAGCTAGCTAGCTAACGCTCTCTGTAACTTGTGTGTTACACAAGTTTTTTATTGCTGGCTGTAGGTTAGTGGTTTGACAGTGCACACAGAGTCACGTGACAGCTTTTGTGTAGCTTCGTGTAGTTTTGATAACCGGGGCAGTGTTGTCAAGCGTAGTGAGGCTTGATTGCTAGCTTGTGTTTACAAAATTGAGCGTATGGGTAGGTGTTGTGCTCAGTTTAGTACCCCAGATTAAAATAAGTCAGTGCGGGGAAACAGTACTCTGCCTTTGCTCTAGTTTAGATGTGTTGTCGCCTACTTGTCATGTTCATACAGTACATATAGGTGGTGATATTTACTGTCAGGGGGTAATATTTCAAACTTTGGAAAACATTAGTTTGGACTTTGGGTCTCTAATAATTAACTCATATTTTTTTTTTAATTTTTATTTTTTATTTACCCTTTATTTAACCAGGGAATATCCCATTGAGATTAAGAACCTCTTTTTCAAGGGAGCCCTGGCCAAGAGGCAGCAAACACAGAATACAGTTACATATTTACATAACACACAGACCTTAAACACGTCATGAGAAACAAGTGCATGTTGTGGAATTGGCCTCAATAACTCTTAGTTTGGATTTAAAAGTGCTCAAAGAAACAAATTCAGTTAATTTCCATTCTTTCTGTAGCATATTCCAGCATAAGGTGCAGAGTAAACAAATGCCCTTTTACCCAACTCCGTACGAGCATAAGGGACAGAAAGCAACAATTGATCTTGTGAACGAAGAGAATAAGATCCTGCATTTCTCACAGTAATTAAGCTGCAAATGTACGAAGGCAGCAGTCCCAATATTGCTTTATAAATGAAAGTATACCAGTGACTAGCCCTTCAAGTGGCCAGAGCAGGCCATCCTACCAGAGAGTATAATTCACAATGGTGAGTGGACATCTTACAGTTAGTAATGAACCTCAAAGAAGCATGATAAACAGTATCAATCATTCTAAGACATTTAGCAGCAGCATTCATGTACAAAAGATCTCCGTAATCCAACACAGATAAAAACTTTTTTGCAGTAGCATTTTCAAAGAACAGTAGCACAATTTAAGTTATTGTCACTATGGCAGACTTCATTCAAGAAGATTCAATTAGGCTAAAATATCTCATTACAAAAGTGGTTTAGTCCTGCAGTCAGGACATACAGTAATCAGACTAATATGCTCATTGATTTCCTTGATTTCCTTCATTGATTGATGTATCCTTTCATGTCTGTTTAGCACCTGTTGTAGACAATCAGTTAGTATAAGGGAACTCAAGGGAAGAAACTGAAATGTTCTGTATTTTATTTTTCTCTATAAAAGCGAGCCCCCGTGTGCTTTCATCTTAGATGATGATTAATTTTGTTTGGAGCTGCACAATCTGCCACCTGAGAAATCTGTGCGATTTATGTTTGAAGTTGTGCTCGACCAGCGCAGCCACACAGGGCTGCTGCCTCTTATCAGCTGTCATGGGAGCTTTGTTGGCTTCTGTTAGTGCTGGAGTTTAGTTGGGTTTTGTTCCCATTAACTTCTTTTATTTGTCTGTGAAATAGTTCACACATATGGCTCCAGAGAGAGACATTGTGCTGCTTAGAGGATTTGTGTGAGTGTGCCTCGCAGCTTCTTTGTGAAATCTTTAGAGATTGTTGTTCAGGGAGCTCAAAAAGGAGATGGCTAATAAATCAGCCATACATTTACATGTTTTATGTATATTCATGTGTACACACTTGCATGCATGTGTGATTTGAAAACGTGTGTGTATTGTTAGGTGGTGAGTTTCACATGCAAACTCTCAAGCTAGGATAGAGTTTAGAGACTCCATGCTGAGCTGCAAGATGTGCTGATGAGAGTTTTTGATCTGCTTAAAAGTATATTATGAAACTTTTCCGCATTAAATTGTCCAGCAGATGGTGGTGATATAACTTTAATGGATGCTAACCGCCATAAAACTCAACAGAAGAAGAAGTTTGGGCAATGCCGGACGTGCTCAGGGTAAGGCGTTTCTTGTTATTTTCAGGAACATTGCGGGCAAGAAGCAGTGTTTGTCACGTGCCAATGTTCTTGTAATGTATTTAATCTTCAAGTACTCAAGCACTTCAAGTGTGCAAGGTGAGGATTGTTTTTTGGCGTAAATGCTAAATCAAAACCAAGTTGCAAATGAGTTTTGTGACCGGTGCACTTGCTCCAAGTGATAGCATCGTATCTCAGATGGGCGTAATCCTTCACGTCAGGGGTGTCAGCTGATCCGTAAAACGGTCCGTCTGGCTGCAGGTTTTTTTTTTTTGTTCCAACCAAGCAGGAGCACATCTGACTCAGCTCGTTCAATCACCTGAACTATCTTCACTCTGCTGATTTGTTGTATCAGGTGTGCTCTTGCTTGGTTGGAATAAAAACCTGCCGCCACATGTGGCTCTTTCATGGATCAGTGTGACACCCCTGCTTGTTCCTGCAGTGCACTTTCAATCGCAACACATCTCTACAGGCATTTTCCCTGAGATGGTTCTTGGCCTTGAGGTGGGATATTGGTGCTATAGATTTTCCCTGAATATTAATCCCTGCTCCCATTCACACATGACCCCATTCAGGAAATGTTCTTGAACATTTTAGGGACAGATTTCATGTGTGAAAGGGCCTATTAATTGACATTTTTCCAAGTTTTAAAGAACATTTTTATGACACGCTTGCTAGATCTTGTTTATTTTTAATCTTGAGTCTCTATTTTTAAGCTTGAATCTCGAGTTGTCAGAGAAACAAGCCAAGCTAACGGCTTGCAGTCCCTCCGGGACAAACTCTGTATGCCAAACAGTATTGGAAAAAACACTGTTTTTAGTGTGAAACTGCTTTTTTCAGTGCTTTTATCGGTTTAATCACCCGGTCCATTTGTTTTGGAGAAGAGGAGACCTCTGTGGATAATTTGGCTTCCAGTAAAAACCTGAACAATGAACAGAAAAGGAATCCTAACCAGGTGAAGCTGAATGCAGTGATAACAATGGTGGTGAAGACAACAACTCTCCTATGCTACTTCACAACATCCCCAAACTCTGTCTTTTGTCATTGTTTTGACTGAGAGACTCCCAGCAGCAGATCTAGGCTAGGTAAAGCAGGAAACTTAACTTTATACACAAGTGCTCATGACAGCTGTTCAAATTCAAAATGCATCAGCAGCTCTCACTGCGATGTCGTAAGTTAAGATCAAGGCCAGGCTAGTTTGGACTGAAGGCATTCTAGAGTAATTTGGTTGAACAGATAATGATGATAATCCTAAAAGTCGAATGTGTTTCCCCCCTCATGGTTTTATAAATGTCAATTACACCGAGGGGATCATTGTTAAGCTTCGGCTCGCTTGGTTTCCCAGGAGCAAGGCACTCTCTTCTTTCTTTCTTTTCCTATCTTTGTTCAAGTTTCTCTGGAGGACAGAGTTATCATCAAGTCATTTGGGAGAAAGAGACACATGGAGAGCATGTTAAACAGAAGATACTGAACAGCAAGTAGTCCCTGCTGAGTGTGAGTGAGGGGATTTGTGCAGAACACAGATGCAAACTCTCCACAGTGACAAACTACAGCAGTCTTTCACATCCTCCGGAAGCTAAACGAGTGGAGCAGAAACAGTTTACACCTGCTCTTTGCATCTGCCCATTTGCGGGCAACAAGGGGGACTCCATTTCCATATCACTTCGCCGGGCTGTCTCTCATGTCCTTCATGTCAAACCTTGTCATTACCATCAGCCGCGTCGAGTGTCTGCTTCCGTTCTGTACATGGAAAGCCAGGAACAGTTGTTGTTAATGAATATTTGAGTGATTAGATCGCTTCTGTTACGCAATATCAGGCTTATGTAAAACACTTGTTCTTTGCCATTCATGCTGCAACATGTAGCTGTTTGTTAATTATTTAGCGTCGGCTTCTGATGGAGTGAGCTGTAACAAAAGGACGTACAATACATCGAAGCACTTTCCATTCATCAACTGTTGTGTCGATTCCAAGAATCTACACGAAGCTTTCACAGCAGGTGTCATACTACTCAATGACTAATGCTGTGATGACACCTAATTACCAAAGCTCTTATGTTTCTGCATACTATGTGAAGTGTTCTGTACAAGTATCCTGTAATGTTGAGATGAGCTGCTCAGTTGTGTTCATTAAAACAGGTACAATTTGAGTGAAAATATCCAGTTAGATGCTTTTTCACACATCATAAGGTGACACTTGGGGTCACTCCACCCTAACTCACATGCACTTCCCGATTCGTCATGATTTTTATTTTTTTATTTTAACTTTTTAAAAGCATGTGAAGCCTTTTATTAATGGACCTTGAAAACTTCTATTCAATTCATGGGACCTTGTAACATCCTAAGTTCAGTTATGAATTCTTGTAGTTTGGCTTTTCGGAAAATAGGCTATTTTCAAGAAATTATTAAATTATGAAGGAGTAATATTTCATCTTTTTATATATCCATTAAAAAGTTTCAAAGATATTAACATAGTCATTTGGAATTTACATATAATATATATAAATATTAAAAGATAACAAAAGTTGTTTTTTCAGCCCCAAAGCAATAATTAGCAAGTCAAGCTGCACAATTTTACAAAAAGCACAAAATGGACCAGAGCATAACCAAATCACCAGAAAGGTGCAAGATTTGTTTAAGGCAAAATATGTGTCAAAATATATAAATAATGTCCTGATCTACCAATAGTCTTCTACAGAAAACGATCATTTGTCTATGGTTGTAACAGATCTATATTAATACCACACAGAGTCAAATGTTGGTTGCCAGAAAGGGAAACTATTAATTAACATATTACTTGAAGATTTTTGTTGGGTAAAAAGGGATATATTTTTTAAGATACTGAAAAACCTTCAGCAACAACTATTTAGTTGAATACATAATGCATTTGTCCTTAGGATCTCTTGGATGTTCAGTACAAATTTCAACTCAAAAAAAGTAGAGATTTTGCAAGGTCCCATCAATTTAGTAGAAGATTTCATTTTTATTAAATGTATTTATTTTAGAAAATCAATGATATGAACTAAGAGGTCTGGGTGAGGTGTACATGTTAGCAGCTAATGAGCAGCCATGTATGTATTCTATGTATATAGGTGTATATTATGTATGTTTATTATGTATGTATATGTCATATTTTTATTCTTTATTCTTTTTTTATATTTTTGTAAACTCCCGTCTGTATCTTGAGCTGCTGTGATGACTAAATTTTCCCACTGTGGGATAATAAATTATCTTATCTTTTATCTTACATACATGGTAATCAGTATTTATCGCTGTTTATCGCTGTTTCTCCATGTATTTGTTGTGTACATACCTGCTGACATAAGGCATGTTTCCATTAGGTACTTTTCCCTCTAGTGAGCCTCTTTGGGTGTGGTTTGGGAGAGAGGACCCGCCCAAGATCCGCCCAACTTCACCAGTTAGCGGCGCAGGTAGCCACTCAGAAAGTACCCGCCTCGGGCAGGTACTTTCTGAGCCGCTACTGAACGGCGATTTCACACATGCGTGATTTATTTGCAGACTGGTGCAAACTGGATGCTGAGGGGTTAACATCTCCTGCTCTGACTGCATCTGGGAGAGACTGCTGTGGGAGGAATGGGCCGCTTGTGAGTGCTTTGGGACATCGCCTGCTACTCGTTAAGAAGAGTAGGAACGAGTCTCCAAAAGTATCGAATAACACCAGAAAAGGTCGTTAGATTTGTCGCTAGTCGCTTTTTTGAAAAAGAGTCGCTAGTGGGGTCTGAATAGTTGCTAAATATAGCAACAAAGTCGCTTACCACTGCTTGCCACATCGGTCTGTTGTCACATTCGAACTTCGTTGGTTAGCCGCTACAAAAGTACCCGTATGGGAACAGAGGCCATGGGGAACTAACTAGTGGGCGGAGCCAAAACACTCACTCGCTTTCCAGAAAGTACTCAAAAAGTACTTGTTGGAAACACGCCTATAAATGACTCAAGCTATCAGACTGTATAAGGATACAGTGAAATAAACATTTCACAACATGTAAAGTTGCATGATGCAGCTTTAAATGAAGTTTTGTTGCATCGTGGTATTGGTAGTAACCGGTGTCCATCTCTGTCCCTTTGTGTCTCTTCTTGTTCCAGATGCAGAGCGTGAGTGGAGGGGACCATTTTACTTCATCCAGGCTGCGGACCCCCAGCTCGGGCTGATGAAGGCCTGGAGGGACGGTGACTGCGACGGCGGAGGAGATGAATGGGCAGAGGAGGTGGAGCTCACCAAGCAGGCCGTGGAGGCCGTAAACCAGCTCAGACCCAGGCCGAGGTTCATGGTGCTGTGTGGAGACCTGGTCCATGCCATGCCAGGTAGGGATAGAACTCCAAAAGCACAAACCATAGGTAGATTTTCATTTTTGGATTTAAGGAACTACGCGAGAGAATCACTGCTGTCAGGAAGAGGTTGTCATTCCAGTTTTCCACCTGGTAAAGTCTTTAAAGATTATACATACAGTCATGGAAAAAATGAATAGACCACCCTTGTTTTCTTCAATTTCTTGTTCATCTTAATACCTGGTACAACTAAAGGTCCATTTGTTTGGACAACGTTATGATAACAACAAAAATAGCTTATAAGAGTTTAATTTAAGAGCTGATATCTCGCCATTTCCCATGGTTTTCTTGATAATAACCAAAATCATTAGCAAGAAAACCATGAGAAATTGCGAGATATCAGCTCTTAAATTAAACTCTTATGAGTTTTTTGTTGTTGTTATCATTATATTTGTCCAAACAAATGTACCTTAAGTTGTACCAGGCCTTAAAAACAACAATAAATAGAAGAAAACAAGGGTGGTCTAATAATTTTTTCCATGACTGTATTTTTTGTGGGTGCTGCTGTTGCGTTTTGAAGTACATTGCTTTTATTGCTACAGTAAAATACTTCTCTGAGTGATAAATACATGCTGAGTTCTGAGGGCTGTAAAGGAGCTACAACAGCACATGCTTACTACTAAAAACCAGCAGTGAAGAGAGGTTCCCACGGACAAAGGAGATACTGGCTCAAACCATCGTAGCTGCCAATTATCCGCCTAATGTTGGAGGGCATAATGTGAACTCACAGATGCTGGTGGCGTGAGTTAAAACTCCGCTCAGCCTCTTTTAGAGAGACAAAATGACACAGCAGCACTGGTCCCACGAGCATCTGGTGCATCACACAGGCTCATGCAAGTGCTGCACTTATTTCAAAGTGTTTGAAAATGGCTCTCCCAAATTATAGATAACAGCAAACTATTAGAAACACAAGCTGTGATTTCACGCGCTGCACTCCGTTTCACCAATCAACTTGCCTTATGCCTCGTTGATATTCAGCAGTCCCGAAAGCTGCATGTTGACAGATTCAGCGCCCAAAGCTGATATCTTGTTTTTCATCAAAGAGATCAAAGGAGAGCACAAGTTAGAAGTGATCAACAACCACCACCAAAACACTGTTAAATGATGTACTGTTCCATCAGCCATCAAAGCAAGTCGTATCTTTTATTCTTTCTAAAACACCTGCTGACCTTTGAGGTTCGTGGCCGATGAAGTTTTCCTCTTCAGATCTGCTGTCATACTCACAATACAGCTTTTTTCTAATATAGTTGACATCCCATACATTTTAATCAGTGGTTTTGTTATGAAGATAAAATGTTCATGATATTTAATAATAACAGCTTGAATCTGCCGAAATTGAACTCAAAGTGTAGATCCATCTAGGCCTGGGCAATTATACATTTCAGGTTGATTACGGTGATCAGCTGTGAGCCTATTTACTCGATCAAACATGTCAGAAATGTGCGTGACAACAGCCAATCAGAGTGAACCTTTTCCTGCCCCACTGTTTGTAAGTTGCCAGGGAAGTAAACAGAAAGAACACAGAGCTAAACGAGGAGCTGAGGGCAGCGAAGTAGATGTCAGCCATGACTTGGAGGAATGAACCAGGGAGGTACAGGTGAATGTTGGGAAAGAGCAAAGAAATTACAATCTATCTGCCGCTGTATCGAGAGAAAAATAACATTCGCAGCACGGCAATTCATGCAACGGTATGGTGCATTCAATAGCGTCGGAACGGCTATTGTGCATTCAAGAGTGTGGGACATATGAAAACTTACAGAGGAACATGTTGTTGCTGAATGGAACTTAGTTCAATAAACAAGTTACAAAACATTAACAGCGTGGGCTTTCTAACAACCTCAAATCTGTTTAATCATTTGAAGAAGTACCACCCAAGTGATTATGCGGAAAGCATGAAAATGCGAGCAGAGTCTGAACAGCCAGCCACTGCTGCCTGCACATGTAGCAATAGCAGTTCAGCCACTACTAGCAGAACTAATCTCTAGTTTCTTTAGTTTTCAGGACAGATGCTTAAAAACTGGCAGTTTAAAAACAATATAAAAAATTGTGATAATAATCGAGATGGGACGATATGAAAAAATATATTGTGATCCTTTTTTTTGGCACATTGCCCAGCCCTATATCCATCATTAAAGGGATGGCTTCGATTTCTTGAAAAAGGTATATGTTCAAAGTCAGTGTATTACCCACAGAAGGTGGAGATTGGCATGTTCCAAGTTTAGAGAAGCAAGAAGGAGCACTGGCACAGAGACTAAGCAATGTGCTGCTGTGGACATGGGGCAGCAGCAAAAACCACCATACCTAACAAGCACAAATGCACAAGCTAGAAGTCCCTTTTGTGATTAGCTGGGAGTTAGGAGGAGGCGTTGGGCTCTGCAGGCTGGAGCCACTCACTATGAGATCAATTTCACCTCTAAGAAACCTATGAGGAGACTATATTTTATTTCAATGATCTGTTATAGGGGTGTCATGATCCTCTACTCCACGATTTGATTTTTAAAGTCATTATTCAATTCAGTTCTTCGATTTATACATTATCATATCTCAGCACTGACAGTTGTGTCATTATTAGGGAATCAATTCCTGATTCGTAAAAATCAACAGAGCGATGGATTTTATGCCCTGACAACGCTCATTTTACATTAATTTAGCTTTCTTCTTTACATTCTACTTTAAAAAATATAGGCTACATGATATCAATTGTGTGATCCATCTGGTGCTGGAGCCAATCCCAGCTGCTTTTTTTTTGCTAGACTTTCACAGGCTGACACATGGAAACAGCTCTCATTCACACCTATGGGCAATTTAGAGTCACCAATTAGAACCTAAGCTGCACATCTTTGGACTGAGGGAGGAAGCCAAAGGACCCGGACAGAACCCACACTGACACATGAAGAGACATACAAACTCTACACAGAATGACCCCAGCTTGAATCAAACCTGTGACCCTCTTGCTGTGCTAACCACAACACCACCGTGCCTTATCAATTGTGATATGACTGTGATCATTTTTCTTGGAATGTACCACAAATTCCAAATTTCATCCAATTTTACAATTCTACAATGTCATTTAGCAGATGATTTGGTAACGCTTTATATTAAGGTCCTTGTAATAACCATAAATCTTGACTAAGGACTTTTAGGTCGCGCGATTGGTCGTGCAACTTATCGTTGTCGTTTGTGTAGATCAAGTGTGAATGTGTTCAGTAAAGAGTTGGTCTTCAGTGTCTTCTTAAAGATTAAGAAGGAGATCGGATGGAGTTTGGAAGTTGGTTCCACCACCGGGGCTCTACAGAGGAGAAGAGTCTGGTTGAGACGTAGAGGCCTTCAGTGGTGGAGGAGCCAGACATCTTTCACTGGAGGAGCGTAGTGGACGGGAGGGTTTGTGGACCTGAACAAAGGAGTTCAGATAAGCAGGAGCTGTTCCCATTGCTGTTTTATAGGAAAGTGACAAGGCTTTGAATTTGATGCTGCTGTGACTGGGAGCCAGTGCAGAGAGGTGAGTGGCGGAGTGACATGTGCTCTCCTGGGCTGGTTGAAGACCAGACGTGCAGCTGCGTTCTGGATCATCCGCAGAGGCTTGGTGGTGCAGCAGGAAGACCTGCAGGTCCTACTTTTAATTTTGAATATTGAAATTGTTAGAGCGTAAAGATTTTACAGCTTCTACCTCTCACCCGGGTTCTTTTTCCTAAACTTTGTCTTACAAAACACTCAGGACAAAGGAATAAAGTCAATTATTTATTGAAAGAATCATAACCAAATGCAATGCTCAGCGCTGGACTCTGCCAAGTGACCCCGATGGCACCACAGAACAGAGTGATTACAAAAAACCTTGATGTTACACACAGCTCCTTGGATTTTGGCGAAATCCCGGACAATGGGTGGGCTCTTTAACGCAATTGGTCAATTTGTAAGTGTTATGCATTGGTTGCCACCCCTTAACCAAGCCTCTGGAGATTGAACATCTCACTGATCTTTCAAACTTTATGTGCGTGAGTTGTTGTTTGCTGAAGCTTCACATCCTATCCTTTGCTCCCCCATGCATACCTTTCCCTGAACTTTGACCTCTCCTTTCCTTAAATGACCCAGTCCTGTCAGTGAATAACCCAGGTCATAATTTGAAGTCTCAGGCAACCTGAGCATATACCCTCGCTCCCACAAAATCGTTGCTCATTTCAGTCAGTAGAAATTGCGAAAACCCTAATCTATAGCAATAGTTTCATTTTGGTGACGGTGGTGGAGAACAGATAAGAGACACTGTCTTTAACCTGTTAAGCAGTCTCAGGGTATCAGAATCTTGAAGAATAAACATGATCAACCCAAGCTGACCAAATTGTTGCTGTTTCTGTGTGGTATCTATGCTGTGCTCCCAACATGTAATGACATTTTGAGAAGGCCCACATCAGCTATATGTGCCAGCTCCGCCGCTAAGCTGTAATACAGAACTTTAAATCCACCATAACCGATGCTCTCCATAAGCACAAGCTGAGGGCCCAGCCTTTACCCACAGCCTATTTAATGTAAACTATTGCAGCTGCTGAGTGCTTTTCATTCATTTGCTGCCTTTGCAAGCAGAACATTTATAAGCTGATTAATAGATTATTATTTGAACTTATCACACATCTGTATTGCATCAAGCATTCGTACTGACATTTCAACCTTGTAATATTCCGCAATGCTTAGAGGTCAGACTTATCAGCAGTGTTAAAAACCGCCTCTGCTCGCCCCATTTCCACTGTTGTAGTTTTTGACCTGCCCAGCATGAGATGACTTTCTGATTAGGCCGGAAAAGCTGCTCTGAAAGGAGCTATTATGCCAATGTCAAATGTATTTGTCATAACTGCAAACTGTGACAAGAATGTTTCTGACTGAAACCATTAAAATGTCATGCTTTTTTCCCCTGTCATATAGAATTCCAAATAGGCATGCAGTGTAATCTGAGTTTCATTGTGCGGATGCGGCTGTCATATTCGAGCCTCCGGCTGAATGTTTGTTTGTGACCCTGGCGCAGCTGGTCGGAGCTGTTTGACCAAAATATGTAACATTAAGAATGATAGAGGCGGTGTTTTGGTATACTGATTTATTATTATTATTATTTTCAAGAGATTGTAGCAAACCTTTTCTAGACTGCGTCCACTGCAGCACATTCTCAGATATGTTGTTAGCAGCAGCCAAGCAAGCTTTCTGACATTCAGTCTTTAAAGAGAATGGAATATGGCTGATATGTGTATTGATTAATGGATTCTCAGCTGCCCTCTGAGACGGTCCTAATCTAATGAATGCACTCTGTGAAGAACATCAGCTCTGGCATGGTTCAGCTTTAGAATATTTCTCACTGAGGTGGGTTTGAATATTAGCCTTCTCTGTTTCGCAGCCAGAGAGTGTAAACATGGAACTCCCCGGTGATAGTAGCTGATATTTATCTATGAAAAAGCTCAGCCCTTCTGGCTATTGTCATGCAACTTTAGTTTCTGTGCTGATGAGGATTTCGACTATTGATTTGACAAGACACACTTTAAATTCCTGTCCACTTCTGAAAATCTATTTAACCTGGCAGTTGGTGTGTTATCCACCCTTTTTGTAAAGTCAAGTTTTGTAAACAAATGCAAAAAGAGATTATATTTAATTACCAAGGTGTGGCGGATACTCGATTTTGATTGGCTGCAGGGTCTCCAGTCATTCCTGATATTAAGTAACTCCAGTATAACTAAATCATTGCGCTGGCATCATAGTATCAGCCCGTATCTAATATGAGTAACCATAGCAACAAGGATGCAGTCAAAGCCTCCTTTACAAGTTATTGCAATTATTTACAACAGAGTGTTTTTTTCAGTGGCTGCTCCTCTGAACACCACAGGATGGAGACTTTAGTCCTTTTCATAGTGCCTTTTCATGCCGGGACATTTACAGCTCTGTAACGTCTCGCCTCCACTATTAACGCGCCCAAGGCGGGATGCAGGGATCAAGTTATGCCACCAATTTTCCACCTCCAGAGGTAGTCCCAGAGGTGGAAAATTGGAGGGTGGAATATTTGACGTAGCGCGTGACGTCTAACACACGCCTCCTACTTAGTCCGACAGTCATAGAGTCAGTCAACTTGGCACAGCGTTCGCTGCTTATTGTAAACAAACCGGCATGCTAACTGTACACATGGTGTCAGCTGCTGATCGTAAACAAACCGGCATGCTAACTGTACATGTTGTGTCCACTGCTGATCATAAACAAACCCGCATGCTAACTGTGCAAAAAGTGTCCAGTGCTTCTTGTAAACAAATGGAGGTCGCTGTTGTAATTATGCAATATCTTTCAAGATCTTTCTGGCAATATAGCGGGACATTTGCAGGAGTGTACTATGAAAGGGGCTTATAACACACAATCTGCTACTCTGCATTTAGTGACTACTCAACGGTTAATGAACTTTTGACATCGCTGGTGTAACCGAAACATCTTCCCCAAAACAGAACAGGAAATTGATGTGGCTGTGGCAGTTCGACAGTGTGACTCCATGCATATTGATATACACGTAAGATCCCAGCTTGCTTCAGACAGGTCTCTGTGCTCATACTCTGCTGCTGCTTTATGGAGCAGACACTATTAGTTTATAATTATATTGTCTGTTGGGGACTAATACGTGACAAAAAAATATGCAAAACAATCTCACCGGTAACACTTCATACCATGGCAAGCGTAGCCAACAGTACAAATCTTGATATCGATTAGGGGATGATGACATGACTGGATAGCTTGCTTTTCTTTTTGTTAAACATATTGTGAAATTCTATTATCAGCCATAGGCAATGTAACTGACTTTGAATCTTGCTAGCATAACGTTCAGGCTTAAGAGCTGAGCCAAAGGATTCTCCTATCTAAGTTATATGAAAACTACATCCTATTTGCTGCAGTAATGAGATGGTAATGATTGTTGCAGTTATTAGTCAAACATTGAGTGGGAACACTCAGGTGTTACCAGGGTTATAGCTTGGAAAAAAGCTTTAGATTTTGATTGCAAAACACATGAAATATAAATGAATGGTGTTCAATTTCTTCATGGTATCACCAGGATAATGTGCTTTGAGGTGTCCGTTATCACTCAGCGGAGGTAGATAATTCTTGATAACAGAAACCTCGTCTCTTACTGCTGCTTGCATTAAGGCAAGATGTTGCTTTGTACATTGTTGCAGATGGGAACTTGAGGCGTTTTTATTCAGTCATTTGTAAATAATCTCAAACAGTAGTGAACGTTGGTTTCACTCCATCTTTGTTATACTGGGAGTTAGACATGTTACATGTCTTGGACCCAGGACAGCAAACTGACGTCTTTTGCCACAGTGGCAGCTGGTTTCCCCAATTCACCAGA
This sequence comes from Centropristis striata, assembly GCF_030273125.1. NCBI lineage: Eukaryota > Metazoa > Chordata > Actinopteri > Perciformes > Serranidae > Centropristis > Centropristis striata. The sequence continues at coordinate 8,277,253 of NC_081537.1, forward strand.
TGCTTTCACTGTCTAGCCAGACAAAGAGATTTTCAGAGTAGAACGGGGCTCGGAAATAGTTGGTTACCTCCAGAAATGGCTGGTCGAGTAAACAAAATAATCATTTTGCTGCTCATTTCCCACCTTGTTTGGAACTGACACGCTGTGTTTGACTCATGCTGTGTTCAGCTGCGCTCTGTCTCTGTTTTGGTAGTGACGGAGATATGATGATTAATGCTAACCTGTAAACATAAGCCAAATAATTCCACTTATGAAGCAAAAGACATTTTGAAGCTTGATACAATACTCCCTTGTTTCCCAGTAGACATTGATTGTGTAGTTTGGAGGCATTAGTGGAAAGCTTTTATTGAAGTAAATGTAATGAAATGATTGGCTACAGCGTGGGGTGCATGTTTCTCAATGTCCAGCTGCCTGATTTGATAACAGGGTTAGAGGAGCAGGATGGCAGGACCCACTGCAGAGTTAATGTTCAGCAAAAAGAGCCACGAGCCGCCAAGCGATGCAAACTACCTTTGCATGACAATTAGGCAGTAGCATGAAGTGCCTGCATGGCTGCCTGGCCTCAAGGAATGGGCACAGAGAGAAAAGAAGTCAGCAGGCAGGCGAACCTGTGTCTCTCCATCTCTGCATGTCAATGTCTCTCAGCACGTCTGTTTACATGTTTGATTGGAACGTGATGACAGAATCCATCCGAAGTTTTTTTAGCAGGTTATTTTTTTCATATGCAGCCTGGAGTCTGCCACTGTGATGTATTTTCTTCTGGCTTACACACATCAGAAATTTTTATCAGAAATACATTTCTAATAAAAGTCCAGAAAACACGACATACGGAGGTTGGGGTGAAAGAATGGTGTGTTCAACCTAGGGCGGGGCAATATAGCGATATAAAAAATATATTGGTATATTTTAAAATGTGATATGGAATTATACCGTATCGCATATATCGATATAGTTTAAAAAAAAGTATTTCTTTATATATAAATGCTGCCCTTACTAGGGTTTGTCATATTTAGTTCTATTGTAATGTTATTCTTTTCTCATATAAATATATTTATTTCAGAAGAACAGTGGCCTCTTTTATTTCATGGGCTATTTTTATTTTTAAGATATTATTTTATTTAAATGTGCACTTTATGGAACTTTGATTTTTTTTTAAAAGAGTTACTCCTGTTGTTATACAGTATTTATATTCACTTAAATAAACAATTTCAGTAAAACTACTTGTGACATGTCATATTTTGCTTTGACTTTGACTCAACATTTGCTCTCACTTTGCGATAAAAATATCGGGATATATATCGATATTCAGTCTAAATATATCGGGATATGACTTTTGGTTCATATCGCCCAGCCCTAGTTCAACCAGAAGTCAACATTCACAAATTTGAACTCTGTACAGGAATCCAACCAATATGGGATTTTTGAGACTGATCTCAATACAGATTTTAGAGGGGGAAAGTTCACAGAATGTACATTATGCATACTATGTATGTGTTCGCTCTTACTTTTCAGCCACCTGTAGGTGAAAAAAGAGAGACAGTTGTATTTGTCTAGCTCTGTCCTATATTTTCTAATCGTCTGGGAGAATAATGCAATCTGTGATTGATTGTCTATTTCTCCTCACTGTATAACAAAAGAGGCAGAGAGACGTTCTTGGGGATTATGTTAGACGACGCAGTTTAATATGACAACGGGATTAACAAAATATTGTTGTTTGTGAATGGCCGACTGTGATCAGTAGAGAGGGAGTGGGAATGGTGCCCGTGCTGGGCACCATTTGATTACTTAAAAGTTAACATGTTTTTTTAGTCCCAACAAAAACTGAGAACTGCACGAATATGTAAACATCACTGGCAAAAAAGATTTCTCTGCTTTTTCTTCATCTGCAGCTGCTGAATCGAGTGAGAAACCTAGTGGTAGAAATCTGTTTATTAGTCTGTTTATTTTTAAACCGGAACAACTTCAGTGCATATCAGACAGCATAAACACCAATACAAGTGTATCTATCATTGACCAATAACGATATATACTGAAATATTGGTCATTACACTAACACTCAAAAGTTTGGGATCACCCAGAAAAATGTCTGTGTTGTTTTCAATGAATACAAACGGTTCTATTCATGATCAAGTTACAAAATTAATCAAAAATATAGTAAAGACATTGGCAAGGGTAGAAATAATAATTTTAACCTGTAAAAATCTCCAACTTTACCTCTAGATACTCAACTATCCTGAAGAAGGATAATTTTATTGCTTCTCAAATCAGCACAAAACCGTTTTCAGCTGTGCTAAAATAATGCTGAGGTGTTTTAATGACCAATGAGCCTTTTAACACTATAAATGTGGATTAACACAATGTGCCACTGGAACACAGGAGTGATGGTTGCTGACAATATATAATAGATATTAGATAATAGTCACTTACCACATTAACAATGTCTAGACTGTATGTCTGTTATTTTAATTTTTAAAAAATGAGCTTTTCTTTAAAAAAAAAAAAGACACTATTAAGTGACCCCAAACTTTTGAGCGGTAGTGTATTTAACCCATCCATGATATTTTAATAAACCTAAAAAAGTAGTTTTGTAACCTCAACTGAACCAAGTAATTTTGTTTCAATTAACAATGTTAAGAAAAAATTAAGTTTCCCATGAAATGTAATTGAGAATGCATGTTGTGGTGTGGGAACGTAATTTGTTAGGAAACTGGGTTGTTATATTTGGTGCAGCATGTCAACAGTAAAATGTCCTTGGCCTCTGTTTCTAAAATTTGACTCAAGGCAAACTGTTCAGATGCAACACAGATGTGGCTTGGCTGAGTCACAGAGCAACTTTTGCCTTCCTCTTCCTTTTTTTTTTTTTTTTGGGTCATAACGACCACCAATTTTAGCTGTGTGGAGACAGTCATGAATGCTCCTGGAGCTGTCTACCCCTATCATCTGAGAGTCTTGCTGTAGGCGTCCAAGTATCCTTATCATCTCCATGACTGCAGCATTTAGACCAAAACATGGCCGCCATCCATTCCCCCACATCTCTCCCCCGTCTCACTCTGATCAGTCGCATTTATAGGTCACAGCAAGATCTATTTCAGATGCACAGTGGGACAGTTGATAGTGTAAGCATGGGGTTTAAACCGTAGGGCCTTGGGGACCTTTAAACGCCGTGGCGTCGGCCCTTGTTACTGTCAGCCCCAACAGAGCAGGTTGTGTGTGCCATCCTCATTACTCGCCATGTCCGTCACTTGCCTGGCAACTAGGCGGCTGCATCAGTAGAGAGGAGGGAAGAGATATTATAGCCGGAGCTGCTACTTCCGTCTCTCGGCTGACATTTCCCCTTAAACTGTTTATTTACAATACAGAATGAATGGGTGGCGGCCAGGGGAAGCTGGCTGTCAACCGGCATTGTCAACACTGCTGCCTGTCGGCGACAGGAAATTGGCAACTGTATTTCTGTTCCCACGGATTTCACTCTCTATCTCTCCTCTCCTTCGCTCACACATTCTGCTTTCCTTTCTGTCTCTCTCCTCTCCATCTTTCTTTCTCATCTGTCTGTTCTCTCTAGTAAACAGCTGCAGTCTCATGCCTCATACCTTATTTTGACAACCTTCATTTGCAAGTCTGACACTGTACACAAACACATTTATTCTCGCCTCTGATGAATCTGTTCAAAGCATTCATGTGAATTAAATGCAATGTTGAGGGAAAAAAAGTTCTGTTTGTTTTTGTAATTGTTCTGAAATAAGGTTGGACGATGTTTTTAGATCATCCAATTGTCGTTAGGGATGTCCAGATCAAGTTTTTGTGCCCGCGGTCCCAATCCAATGTTTTTATTTCCAGAGATAATAAACAACATTACAATAATTGAAATCAGTCCAAATGTTATAACCTTGACCATAATATTTCCCCGGTAATTGGTGTTACCAGTGTTATACACAATGTTTCCTTGCCCACTGCCCCCACCGTCATCTTTTATTACTTTTTTTTGTTATAGAAACGTAACCGATCAACCACATTCAAAAAGTTCCACCCTATTAGACCACCCTTGTTTTCTCCTTGCTTCCTTGTCATTATAATGCTTGGTACAACTAAAGGTACAATTGTTTGGACAAATATAATGATTTCCATGGTTTTCTTGATAATGATTTTGAACTCTTATGAGCTATTTTTGTTGTTATCATTATATTTGTCCAAACAAATGTACCTTTAGTTGCACCAGGCATTAAATGAACAAGAAATTGAAGAAAACAATGTTCTAATATTTTTTTTCCATGACTGTATTCTCTTTATAGATCAATAGGGTTGACTGACAACCTGTTTTTCCTTAAATGAGGTTTCCTGATGGACAGAAAGCTTTACTTGTTGCTAAATTAAAGCGTGTCATTGACTGCTGCTAACTGCACTTAGGAACCATGACTGACTCAAACACTTTCTCTTGCATCCCATCACTGTTTTCCACAAAGTACAATCACATTCCCCAAAACTAAACAATCCTAGGTCATATCTCCTAAAGAAATCTTGGCCCGCATTTTCCCCCACCACAACATTATGTCATCCAGACTGAATGTTCCTTGATCCCAATTCTCTCCTCCTCCTCTCCTCTCCTCTCCTCTCCTCTCCTCTCCTCTCCTCTCCTCTCCTCTCCTCTCCTCTCCTCTCCTCTCCAAGCTTCCCCCCAAGGGACACTATCTCATCTCAAGGACTTCCTTCAATCTTCCTACTCCCTCACTCTTTCTCTCACTTATTTTCAAAGCTGACAAATGAAGAGGATAAAGAGCAGGGAAGCGGGGTGGGGGCAGCAGCAGAGGGAGGAGGTGGGGAGTGGGATTGCGAGATAGAGAGCTGATTAGATTAGAGAAACATGCTGGACTTAACACTCTCCTAATGAGCACTACAAAGAATCCAAGCTCTGTCTCCAGGGGTTCGTGAGGGATGTTACGCATGATACAGCGGAGAGAGAAGTATATGAGTATGCGTGCGTATCTGCATGTGTGTAAAACTCATAAAAGGTGAAGTAGAGGTTACCTTGGGACTTCCCCGTCCCCTCTCTGAAACAGTGGAAACCTGTTTAATTGATGTTGAAGGCAGATCAAATGGGACTCTCTGAGGGATTCTGAAGCAGAAGAACGGAGAGTATGAAGACTGCTTCGAGTAAATTTGTTTTTGGAACATGTGGAATCATTTGGGAAAGTTTTTGGAGGGCGGTGGGTGAGCAGGGAGGTTCTGTGCGTGTGTTTATCTACTGGGATCCTCCAGTGGCTTGTGGGCAGTAACAGTTTTCTTAAGGGGTTTTAGAGTCCCAAAGAGGGGGGCAAAGTTTAAAAAATGGCCTCTTAGATTCTGTCGGACAACTGTAGTAAACATCCTGGTGAATTCTTCCACTTTTTATTGGCTTATATAAGTCCAGGTCACTTTGTCAGCAGGCTCAATAAGGTAGACAGTTGCTGTCTCCCCCAGCCACACAAGACGTTCCAGGCCAGATGGAATATGTATTTTTTGTCTGGGGTCTCCTCTAAGTTGTATGTGCATTTAAAACCTCAAAAGGGAGGCATCCTTTAGTCCAGCAATCATCAACTGCCGGTCTGTTTAAAAAGCTTCCAGCCCGGCCCTCAGAATTATTTCAGGCCCCGGAGGATTCACAATTCCACATCACGTATTTTAGCACAGGAACCTTAACGCACCACCTAAAATTGAAACTACCATGTAAAATCCAAATGCAAATGCACGTCCCTAGAATTTAGTCAGAAAGTGAAAATATGAAAATACTTTTTTATTGAAATCCGGCTTCTACAATGTCTGCTTATAAAGTCTGGCCCTTGGACAAATGCCGAGTGCCCATGTCTCAGGAAAGTGCTTGTTGGATGCTCAAAGCTTTTGAGACACCTCCCCTCCCCACACCTTTCCCACACTGGAACAGGGAAGGCTGCAACTGACAATTTATGTACTTCTCCGAAACAGACCATCCAACATTCATGGCCAGTTCTGGGAGCGGTGCGTGGAGGTGAGAAATTTGGCAAGGTTTGAACTTCTTCACTTACAACCTCTTCCTTTATTCTTTACTTGTCTACTTTTGTCAGTTGATGTCTGAACAGCCAAGTGCCTTATTTATGACTGCATGAATATCTTCAAGGAGAAACAGTCTACAAATCTGCACCAGAACAGTTATAAACACGTCATGGTGTAAAAACTAGTTCTGTAGCATAACCTGACCCTTATCAGACCACCACACCACCCTAATGGCTCTTTCTGATGTCTGAGCTCAGCCGCCCTGCAAAGGAAACTCACATTTCATTATCTCAGTTATTACCCAAAGCTCATGACCATAGGTGAGAGTTGAAGCGTAGCTCAACTGGTCAATCCTTATTCTTCACCGTGAGAGTCAAACAGCACCTGCTTCACTGCTGATGCAAGGGTTTATGCAGTGCTCATGGCATATTGAATTTATGTAAATAAGGATGAACCATTTATATCAGACTCAGTGGGCATGGAAGTGTTCTGAAGCTGCAGATATTTCCCGCAGATATGGCTACAATGGAACCATCTTTTGGATAGTATCAGTTCATGGTAATAAGCACAAGAACACTCTTACATCTATGCCCTAAAGATCTAAATATGGCATTAAACCTTGTTTATCCATGCCACAATTATCATGATGTACACAATGGTGAACAAGTATAAGCATTCTATGAAAAGTTGTCCCAGTTAGGGTTGGTAATAATTAATCAATGATCGTCCGTTATCAAAACAGAGATTAGTCGATGAATCGATTGTTAACGTTATATATATCTCTCTCTGGCTCTCAACGAAAGCGGTCGCATTTTTCTCTCCTCTCCCCTCCATTATCTTCCTTGCTTCGCTCCTCTTGTCTTGTCTATTCTGTTGTCTTATACTTTGAGAGACTCTCTCCGCACTGCTCTCCAAAACAAAACAAACTAGGACTGCGCGCAGTACTGAACGGGCCCTCGCAGAGTGGAGCCGTCGGGGGAGGCGCCGTCAGGGGAGGGCACGTCGGACACGGCGCTGTTGGCTCAGTCCCTATGCGTACCAAATTGCGTGTCTCCTACCACTGTGCTTGTGGTAGGTGTAAAACATGTTACTTCCTGTAGCCAGCAGGGGGCGCTATGACTGTGTGTCACTATTGACCCGTGGGTGTGTCCCGGGCTGGACCCTAATCACGTGTGTTAAATTTGGGACAGATTGGACAATGTATGGTCAAGTTATTCAGTCTGGTGTTAGATGGCGAGATGCCATATTTTGCCGCCATGCCACGCCCACATAGTGTGACGGTCGGTAAAGATTTATACAACTTTTGATCCCTAAGGCCTTGTGATGGTACTGACCAAGTTTGAAGTCCATGGGGTGAAATCTGTCTGAGGAGTTATGTAAAGTATGCAACGTGGTCATTTTATGAAAGGGGGCGTGGATAAAGCATAAGGGGCGGGGCTTTATGAAATATTGTTATGTAGAAGTGTTAAGGGCTGGGCTCTGATGAAGCATGAGAAGTTTGGACCAGATGGGACAAAGAATGGAGAAGTTATAACAATCTCGTGTTTTATGGCGAGACGCCATATTTTGCCGCCATGCCACGCCCACATAGTGTGACCGACGGTAAAGATTTATACAACTTTTGATCCCAAAGGCCTTGTGATGTTACTGACCAAGTTTGAAGTCAATTGGATAAAATCTGTAGGAGGAGTTCGTTAAAGTATGCGACCTGGAAATGGCCAAAAACGATGACAAGTGCGATATTCAATCCAAGATGGCCGTCTTCCTGTACGTTTTCGAGTATGGGTTCTTGAGGCTTTTTGGTGCGTCTTCCCATGATACACGTATGTACCAAATTTTGTGTGTCTACGTGAAAAAAACCTATATTGTGAGGATGTTTTGAAAATTTCAAGGGGGCGCTAGTGAGTCATTTTGCAAGGTCCATTCCCGCGAATACCAGAATACGTAAATTTCAAATCTGATTTATGTATATTCCAAATTTGGTGACTTTTTGAATATGATAAAGCCCCCAAAAAGGCAATTCATTTGGGAGAAGAATAATAATAATAACTAGGACTGCGCGCAGTACTGAACGGGCCCTCGCAGAGTGGAGCCGTCGGGGGAGGCGCCGTCAGGGGAGGGCACATCTGACGCGGCGCTGTTGGCCCAGTCCCTATGCGTACAAAATCGCGTGTCTCCTACTACTCAGCTCAAAGTAGGTGTAAAACATGTTAGTTGCTGTAGCCAGCAGGGGGCGCTATGACTGTGTGTCAATATAGACACGTGGGTGTGTTCCGGGCTGGACCCTAATCACGTGTGTGAAATTTGGGACAGATTGGACAATGTATGGTCAAGTTATCCAGTCTGGTGTTAGATGGCGAGATGCCATATTTTGCCGCCATGCCACGCCCACATAGTGTGACCGTCGGTAAAGATTTATACAACTTTTGATCCCAAAGCCCTTGTGATGGTACTGACCAAGTTTGAAGTCAATGGGGTGAAATCTGTCGGAGGAGTTATGTAAAGTATGCAACGTGGTCATTTTATGAATAGGGGCGTGGATAAAGCATAAGGGGCGGGGCTTTTTGAAATATTGTTATTTAGAAGTGTTAAGGGCTGGACTCTGATGAAGCATGAGAATTTTGGAGCAGATGGGACAAAGAATGGGAAAGTAATAACGATCTCGTGTTTTATGGCGAGACGCCATATTTTGCCGCCAAGCCACGCCCACATAGTGTGAGCGGCGGTAAAGCTTTATACAACTTTTGATCCCAAAGGCGTTGTGAGGCTACTGACCAAGTTTGAAGAGAATTGGATGAAATCTGTAGGAGGAGTTCGTTAAAGTATGCGGCATGGAAATGGGCAAAAACAGGCAAAAACAGCAGGAAACGCCATTTTCGATCCAAGATGGCCGACTTCCTGTACGTTTTAGGGTATGGTTTCTTGAGACTTTTTGGTGCGTCTGGCCATGATACATGTATGTACCAAATTTCGTGTCTCTACGACATTCCTGTGCGAGGGGCTGAATTTTCTTGACTTTCAAGGGGGCGCTGTTGAGTCATTATGCCACGCCCATTCCCGCGACCACTAGAATACGTAAATTTCAGTGGAGATTTATGTATATTCCAAAATTGGTGAGTTTTTGAATATGATAAAGCCCCCAAAAAGGCGATTTACTATTAGGAAGAAAAAGTATAATAATAAACGGACCAATTTCAATAGGGTCCTTGCACCGTTAGTGCTCGGTCCCTAAAAACGGACCAATTTCAATAGGGTCCTCGCACCGTTAGTGCTCGGTCCCTAATAACTAGGACTGCAAGCAGTACTGAACGGGCCCTCGCAGAGTGGAGCCGTCGGGGGAGGAGCCGTCGGTGAGGACACGTCAGGCGCGGCGCTGTGGGCCCAGTCCCTATGCGTACCAAATCGTGTGTCTCCTACTACTCAGCTCAAAGTAGTTGTAAAACATGTTACTTGCTGTAGCCAGCAGGGGGCGCTATGACTGTGTGTCAATATAGACACGTGTGTGTGTTCCGGGCTGGACCCTAATCACGTGTGTGAAATTTGGGACAGATTGGACAATGTATGGTCAAGTTATACTGTCTCGTGTGTTATGGCGAGACGCCATATTTTGCCGCCATGCCACGCCCACATAGTGTGACCATCGGTAAAGATTTATACAACTTTTGATCCCAAAGGCCTTGTGATGCTACTGACCAAGTTTAAAGTAAATCCGGGTGAAATCTGTACGAGGAGTTCGTTAAAGTATGCGACCTGGAAATGGCCAAAAACGATGACAAGTGCGATATTCAAACCAAGATGGCGGACTTCCTGTTGGGTTTGAGGTATGGGTCCAAGAGGCTTTTTGGTGCGTCTCCACATGATTCATGTGTGTACCAAATTTCGTGTCTCTACGTGAAACCTACTGCAAGGGCTAAGTATAAAACATGTTACTTGCTGTTGCCAGCAGGGGGCGCTCTGACTTTGTGTCAATATTGACAGGTGGGTGTGTCCCAGGCTGGACCCCAATCACTTGTGTGAAATTTGGGACAGACTGGACAATGTATGGTCAAGTTATGCAGTCTCGTGTGTTATGGCGAGACGCCATATTTTGGCGCCATGCCACGCCCACATAGTGTGACCGTCGGGATAGATTTATACAACTTTTGATCCCAAAGGCCTTGTGATGGTACTGACCAAGTTCGAAGTCCATGGGGTGAAATCTGTAGGAGGAGTTCATCAAAGTATGCAATGTGGTCATTTTGTAAAAGGAGGCGTGGATAAAGCATAAGGGGCGGGGCTTTCTGAAATATTGTTATCTAGAAGTGTTAAGGGCTGGACTTTGATGAAGCATGAGAAGTTTGGACCAGATTCGAGAAAGTATGGGAAAGTTATAATGATCTCGTGTTTTATGGCGAGACGCCATATTTTGGCGCCATGCCACGCCCACATAGTGTGAGCGGCGGTAAAGCTTTATACAACTTTTGATCCCAAAGGCCTTATGAGGGTACTGACCAAGTTTGAAGAGAATTGGATGAAATCTGTAGGAGGAGTTCGTTAAAGTACGCGGCATGGAAATGGGCAAAAACAGGCAAAAACAGCAGGAAACGCCATTTTTGATCCAAGATGGCCGACTTCCTGTACGCTTTAGGGTATGGGTTCTTGAGACTTTTTGGTGCGTCTGGTCATGATATATGTATGTACCAAATTGCGTGTCTCTACGACATTCCTGTGCGAGGGGCTGAATTTTCTTGACTTTCAAGGGGGCGCTGTTGAGTCATTTTGCCACGCCCATTCCCGCGACCACTAGAATACGTAAATTTCAGTGGAGATCTATGTACATTCCAAAAATGGTGCGTTTTTGAATATGATAAAGCCCCCAAAAAGGTGATTCATTTTTGGGAAAAAAAAAAATAATAATAAACGGACCAATTTCAATAGGGTCCTCGCACCGTTAGTGCTCGGTCCCTAACTAGGACTGCGCGCAGTACTGAACGGGCCCTCGCAGAGTGGAGCCGTCGGGGGAGGCGCCGTCAGGGGAGGGCACATCGGACGCAGCGATGTGGGCTCAGTCCCTATGCGTCCCAAATGGCGTGTGTCTCCTACCACTGTGCTCGGGGTAGGTGTAAAACATAATACTTGCTGTAGCCAGCAGGGGGCGCTATGACTGTGTGTCAATATTGACCCGTGGGTGTGTTTCGGGCTGGACCCTAATCACGTGTGTGAAATTTGGGACAGATTGGACAATGTATGGTCAAGTTATACTGCCTCGTGTGTTATGGCGAGATGCCATATTTTGCCGCCATGCCACGCCCACATAGTGTGACCATCGGTAAAGATTTATACAACTTTTGATCCCAAAGGCCTTGTGATGGTACTGACCAAGTTTGAAGTCAATTGGATAAAATCTGTAGGAGGAGTTCGTTAAAGTATGCGACCTGGAAATGGCCAAAAACGATGACAAGTGCGATAGTCAATCCAAGATGGCGGACTTCCTGTTGGGTTTGAGGTATGGGTCCAAGAGGCTTTTTGGTGCGTCTCCACATAAAGCACGTGTGTACCAAATTTCGTATCTCTACGTGAAACCTACTGCTGGGGCTGGGCGTTAAAGTTGTTACTTCCTGTTGCCATCGGGGGGCGCTATGATTGTGTGTCAATATTTACATGTGGGTGTGTTCAGGGCTGGACCCTCATCACCTGTGAGAAAATTGGGACAGATGGGACAATGTACGGGCAAGTTATACTGTCTGGTGTGTTATGGCGAGACGCCATATTTTGCCGCCATGCCACGCCCACATTGTGTGACAGGCGGTAAAGATTTATACAACTTTTGATCCCAAAGCCCTTGTGATGGTACTGACCAAGTTTGGAGTAAATCGGATGAAATCTGTCGGAGGAGTTCGTTAAAGTATGCAACGTGGTAATTTTATGAAAGGGGGCGTGGCTAAATGATAAGGGGCGGGGCTTTATGAAATATTGTTATATAGAAGTGTTAAGGGCTGTACTCTGATGAAGCATGAGAAGTTTGGACAAGATTGGACAAAGAATGGGAAAATTATAAGGATCTGATGTTTTATGGCGAGACGCCATATTTTGGCGCCATGCCACGCCCACATAGTGTGAGCGGCGGTAAAGATTTATACAACTTTTGATACCAAAGGCCTTGTGATGCTACTGACCAAGTTTGAAGTCGATCGGGTAATATCTGTAGGAGGAGTTCGTTAAAGTATGCGACCTGGAAATGGCCAAAAACGATGACAAGTGCGATACTCAATCCAAGATGGCCGACTTCCTGTACGTTTTCGGGTATGGGTTCTTGAGGCTTTTTGGTGCGTCTTCCCATGATACACGTATGTACCAAATTTTGTGTGTCTACGTGAAAAAAACCTATATTGTGAGGATGTTTTGAAAATTTCAAGGGGGCGCTAGTGAGTCATTTTGCAAGGTCCATTCCCGCGAATACCAGAATACGTAAATTTCAAATCTGATTTATGTATATTCCAAATTTGGTGAGTTTTTGAATATGATAAAGCCCCCAAAAAGGCAATTCATTTGGGAGAAGAATAATAACTAGGACTGCGCGCAGTACTGAACGGGCCCTCGCAGAGTGGAGCCGTCGGGGGAGGGCACGTCGGGGGAGGGCACGTCGGACGCGGCGCTGTGGGCTCAGTCCCTATGCGTACCAAATTGCGTGTCTCCTAACACTGTGCTTGTGGTAGGTGTAAAACAAGTTACTTCCTGTAGCCAGCAGGGGGCGCTATGACTGTGTGTCAATAATGACATGTGGGTGTGTTCTGGGCTGGACCCTAATCATGTGTGTGAAATTTGGGACAGATTGGACAATGTATGGTCAAGTTATACAGTCTCGTGTGTTATGGCGAGGTGCCATATTTTGCCGCCATGCCACGCCCACATAGTGTGACAGGCAATAAAGATTTATATAACTTTTGATCCCAAAGGCCTTGTGATGCTACTGACCAAGTTTGAAGTCCATGGGGTGAAATCTGTTGGAGGAGTTATGTAAAGTATGCAATGTGGTCATGTGAAGAAAGGGGGCGTGGATAAAGCATAAGGGGCGGGGCTTTATGAATTATTGTTATATAGAAGTGTTAAGGGCTGGACTCTGAAGAAGCATGAGAAGTTTGGACCCGATGGGACAAAGAATGGAGTAGTTCTAACAATCTCGTGTTTTATGGCGAGACGCCATATTTTGCCGCCATGCCACGCCCACATAGTGTGACCGTCGGTAAAGATTTATACAACTTTTGATCCCAAAGTCGTTGTGATGGTACTGACCAAGTTTGATGTAAATCGGGTGAAATCTGTAGGAGGAGTTCGTTAAAGTATGCAACGTGGAAATGGCGGAAATTCCATATAAAATCCAAGATGGCCGACTTCCTGTACATTTTAGAGTATGGGTTCTTGAGACTTTTTGGTGCGTCTTGCCATGATACATGAACGTACCAAATTTTGTGTCTCTACGACAACCCTGTGTGAGGGGCTGAATTCTAGGGGGCGCTAGTAGGTCATTTTGCCACGCCCATTTCTGAAAGCAATGAAATACGTAAATTTTCGCCACGATTGAATTTTGTGCCAAGTTTGGGGAGTTTTTGAATATGATAAAGGCCTCAAAAAGGCGATTCATTTGTCGAAATAATAATAACTAGGACTGCGCGCAGTACTGAACGGGCCCTCGCAGAGTGGAGCCGTCGGGGGAGGTGCCGTCAGGGGAGGGCACGTCGGACGCGGCGCTGTTGGCTCAGTCCCTATGCGTACCAAATTGCGTGTCTCCTACCACTGTGCTTGTGGTAGGTGTAAAACATGTTACTTCCTGTAGCCAGCAGGGGGCGCTATGACTGTGTGTCACTATTGACCCGTGGGTGTGTCCCGGGCTGGACCCTAATCACGTATGTGAAATTTGGGACAGATTGGACAATGTATGGTCAAGTTATACAGTCTTGTGCGTCATGGCGAGACGCCATATTTTGCCGCCATGCCACGCCCACATATTGTGAAGGTCAGTAAAGGTGTTGATAAGTTGTGCTCCCCAAAGCCTTGTGATGGTACTGACCAAGTTTGAAGTGAATGGGATTAAATCTGATGGAGGAGTTATGTAAAGTATGCAACGTGGTCATTTTATGAAAGGGGGCGTGGATAAAGCATAAGGGGCGGGGCTTCATGAAATATTGTTATGTAGAAGTGTTAAGGGCTGGACTCTGATGAAGCATGAGAAGTTTGGACCAGATCGGACAAAGAATTGCAAAGTTATAATGATCTCGTGTTTTATGGCGAGACGCCATATTTTGCCGCCATGCCACGCCCACATAGTGTGAGCGGCGGTAAAGCTTTATACAACTTTTGATCCCAAAGGCCTTGTGAGGGTACTGACCAAGTTTGAAGAGAATTGGATGAAATCTGTAGGAGGAGTTCGTTAAAGTATGCGGCATGGAAATGGGCAAAAACAGGCAAAAACAGCAGGAAACGCCATTTTCGATCCAAGATGGCCGACTTCCTGTACGTTTTAGGGTATGGTTTCTTGAGACTTTTTGGTGCGTCTGGCCATGATACATGTATGTACCAAATTTCGTGTCTCTACGACATTCCTGTGCGAGGGGCTGAATTTTCTTGACTTTCAAGGGGGCGCTGTAGAGTCATTTTGCCACGCCCATTCCCGCGACCACTAGAATATGTAAATTTCAGCTGAGATTTATGTATATTCCAAAAATGGTGAGTTTTTGAATATGATAAAGCCCCCAAAAAGGCGATTTACTATTAGGAAGAAAAAGTATAACTAGGACTGCAAGCAGTACTGAACGGGCCCTCGCAGAGTGGAGCCGTCGGAGGAGGGCACGTCGGGGTAGGGCACGTCGGGGGAGGGCACGTCAGGGGAGGCCACATCGGGCGCGGCAATGTGGGCTCAGTCGCTATGCGTCCCAAATGGCGTGTCTCCTACCACTGTGCTCGGGGTAGGTGTAAAACATAATACTTGCTGTAGCCAGCAGGGGGCGCAATGACTGTGTGTCAATATTGACATGTGGGTGTGTCCAGGGCTGGCCCCTCATCATGTGTGAGAAATTTGGGACAGATTGGACAATGTATGGTCAAGTTATACAGTCTCGTGTGTTATGGCGAGACGCCATATTTTGCCGCCATGCCACGCCCACATAGTGTGACCGTCGGTAAAAATGTATACAACTTTTGATCCCAATGGCCTTGTGATGCTACTGACCAAGTTTGAAGTCAATGGGATGAAATCTGTTGGAGGAGTTATGTAAAGTATGCAAGGTGGTCATATGATGAAAGGGGGCGTGGATATAGCATAAGGGGCGGGGCTTTATGAAATTTTGTCATTTAGAAGTGTTAAGGGCTGGACTCTGATGAAGCATTAGAAGTTTGGAGCAGATTGGACAAAGAAAGGGAAAGTTATGATGATCTCGTGTTTTATGGCGAGACGCCATATTTTGCCGCCATGCCACACCCACATAGTGTGACCGTCGGTAAAGCTTTATACAACTTTTGATCCCAAAAGCCTTGTGATGGTACTGACCAAATGTGAAGTCGATCGGGTGAAATCTGTAGTAAGAGTTCGTTAAAGTATGCATGGTGGAAATGGGCCAAAACAGCTGGAAACGCCATTTTCGATCCAAGATGGCCGACTTCCTGTACGTTTTAGGGTATGAGTTCTTGAGACTTTTTGGTGCGTCTTGCCATGATACATGTATGTACCAAATTTCATGCTGATATGACATTCCTGTGCGAGGGGCTGAATTTTCTTGACTTTCAAGGGGGCGCTGTTGAGTCATTTTGTCACGCCCATTCCCGCGAATACCAGAATACGTAAATTTCACGTGAGATTAATGTACATTCCAAATTTGGTGAGTTTTGGAATATGATAAAGCCCCCAAAAAGGCAATTAATTTGGGAGAAGGAGAATAATAATAGACGGACCAATTACAATAGGGTCCTCGCACCGTTAGTGCTCGGTCCCTAACTAGGACTGCGCGCAGTACTGAACGGGCCCTCGCAGTACACGCGTGTCGGGGCATGCTTCCGTCGGGGTTTGTGCATTACAGGGGCCAGTCTATACCACCCCTATGAATTTCATTGCCTTAAGTCTTATGGTCTGGGCACAGTGGCATTTATTAAATTAAACTGCCGCCAGAGCGCCACCTAGGGGCCGATCAATAAAACCTTCAAGGGTTATCCTCAGGAGGGCATTGACAATAAGTATACCAAGTTTGGTGTTAATCCGACCAACTGACTTGGAGATATAAAATACTTGAATTTAAAGAGCGCCACCTAGTGGTCATCGCCCAAAATTTTGCAGCGTGCCTCAGGGGCTCATGCGGAAGTAGTAACCTGAGTTTCATGTCATTCAGACACACCAATGTGGAGATATGCAACACTTCCTGTTTTGAACGAAATCTGCAGGAAGTTGTTATTTAATAACTTGAGTATTCTTAGGGTAATCAAAATTCTTTTAATAACTTTTTGTCATGAGGGTCCATAGATGCTGTGTGCAAAGTTTGGTGCAAAACGATGAAATTGCCTAGGAGGAGTTCGAAAAAGTAGGTTTATGACATTTCGTGAATTTGCGAAAAAAAACGGTAGGCGAAAATGGGCATGGCTTATATCACGAGATTCAGCACAACTCAGTGAACGCGTGGATATAAGTTTTTTGAATGTGCGATAAAGTATGTGGGAGTTATTAGCCCAAACGCACTTTCCTTTATTATAGCGCCACCTAGTGGTGGAAATTCAGGATGACAATAGATTATAAAATTTTTCGCCATATATGACTTATATTTAAAGTTTCGTGAGTTTTGGGGTATGTTCAGGCAGTGAAAAATGCAATCATTTCGTCACGAGAATAAAAATAAACTAGGACTGCGCGCAGTACTGAACGGGCCCTCGCAAAGTGGAGCCGTCGGGGGAGGCGCCGTCAGGGGAGGCGCCGTCAGGGGAGGGCACGTTGGACGCGGCGCTGTTGGCTCAGTCCCTATGCGTACCAAATTGCGTTTCTGCTACCACTGTGCTTGTGGTAGGTGTAAAACATGTTACTTCCTGTAGCCAGCAGGGGGCGCTATGACTGTGTGTCACTATTGACCCGTGGGTGTGTCCCGGGCTGGACCCTAATCACGTGTGTTAAATTTGGGACAGATTGGACAATGTATGGTCAAGTTATTCAGTCTGGTGTTAGATGGCGAGAAGCCATATTTTGCCGCCATGCCACGCCCACATAGTGTGACGGTTGGTAAAGATTTATACAACTTTTGATCCCAAAGGCCTTGTGATGGTACTGACCAAGTTTGAAGTCAATTGGATAAAATCTGTAGGAGGAGTTCGTTAAAGTATGCGACCTGGAAATGGCCAAAAACGATGACAAGTGCGATAGTCAATCCAAGATGGCGGACTTCCTGTTGGGTTTGAGGTATGGGTCCAAGAGGCTTTTTGGTGCGTCTCCACATGAAGCACGTGTGTACCAAATTTCGTATCTCTATGTGAAACCTACTGCTGGGGCTAGGCGTTAAAGTTGTTACTTCCTGTTGCCATCGGGGGGCGCTATGACTGTGTGTCAATATTGACATGTGGGTGTGTTCAGGGCTGGACCCTCATCACCTGTGAGAAAATTGGGACAGATGGGACAATGTACGGGCAAGTTATACTGTCTGGTGTGTTATGGCGAGACGCCATATTTTGCCGCCATGCCACGCCCACATTGTGTGACAGGCGGTAAAAATTTATACAACTTTTGATCCCAAAGCCCTTGTGATGGTACTGACCAAGTTTGGAGTAAATCGGATGAAATCTGTCCGAGGAGTTCGTTAAAGTATGCAACGTGGTCATTTTATGAAAGGGGGCGTGGATAAAAAATAAGGGGCGGGGCTTTATGAAATATTGTCTTTTAGAAGTATTAAGGGCTGGACTCTGATGAAGCATGAGAAGTTTGGACCAGATGGGACAAAGAATGGAGAAGTTATAACAATCTCGTGTTTTATGGCGAGACGCCATATTTTGCCGCCATGCCACGCCCACATAGTGTGACCGTCGGTAAAGCTTTATACAACTTTTGATCCCAAAGTCGTTGTGATGGTACTGACCAAGTTTGAAGTCAATTGGATAAAATCTGTAGGAGGAGTTCGTTAAAGTATGCGACCTGGAAATGGCCAAAAACGATGACAAGTGCAATATTCAATCCAAGATGGCCGACTTCCTGTACGTTTTCGGGTATGGGTTCTTGAGGCTTTTTGGTGCGTGTTCCCATGATACACATATGTCCCAACTTTTGTGTGTCTACGTGAAAAAAACCTATATTGTGAGGATGTTTTGAAAATTTTGAGGGGGCGCTAGTGAGTCATTTTGCAAGGTCCATTCCCGCGAATACCAGAATACGTACATTTCAAATCTGATTTATGTATATTCCAAATATGGTGAGTTTTTGAATATGATAAAGGCCTCAAATAAGCGATTTACTTTCCCTAAAAATAATAATAATAAACGGACCAATTTCAATAGGGTCCTCGCACCGTTAGTGCTCGGTCCCTAACTAGGACTGCGCGCAGTACTGAACGGGCCCTCGCAGAGTGGAGCCGTCGGGGGAAGGGCACGTCGGGGTAGGGCACGTCGGGGTAGGGCACGTCGGACGCGGCGCTGTTGGCTCAGTCCCTATGCTTACCAAATGGCGTATCTCCTACCACTGTGCTTGTGGTAGGTGTAAAACATGTTACTTCCTGTAGCCAGCAGGGGGCGCTATGACTGTGTGTCAATATTGACACGTGGGTGTGTTCTGGGCTGGACCCTAATCACATGTGTGAAATTTGAGACAAATTGGACAATGTATGGTCAAGTTATACAGTCTCGTGAAAGATGGCGAGACGCCATAATTTGCCGCCATGCCACGCCCACATAGAGTGACTGTCGGTAAAGATTTATACAACTTTTGATCCCAAAGGCCTTGTGATGGTATTGACCAAGTTTGAAGTCAATTGGATAAAATATGTAGGAGGAGTTCGTTAAAGTATGTGACCTGGAAATGGCCCAAAACAATGACAAGTGCGATATTCAATCCAAGATGGCCGACTTCCTGTACGTTTTCGGGTATGGGTTCTTGAGGCTTTTTGGTGCGTCTTCCCATGATTCATGTGTGTGCCAAATTTCGTGTCTCTACGTGAAACCTACTGCAAGGGCTAAGTATAAAACAAGTTACTTGCTGTTGCCAGCAGGTGGCGCTATGACTGTGTGTCAATATTGACACGTGGGTGTGTTCCAGGCTGGACCCTAATCACGTGTGTGAAATTTGGGACAGATTGGACAATGTATGGTCAAGTTATACAGTCTCGTGTGTTATGGCGAGACGCCATATTTTGCCGCCATGCCACGCCCACATAGTGTGACCATCGGTAAAGATTTATACAACTTTTGATCCCAAAGCCCTTGTGATGGTACTGAGCAAGTTTGAAGTCCATGGGGTGAAATCTGTCGGAGGAGTTTGTTAAAGTGTGCAACGTGGTAATTTTATGAAAGGGGGCGTGGATTAAGCATAAGGGGCGGGGCTTTATGAAATATTGTTATGTAGAAGTGTTAAGGGCTGGACTCTGATGAAGCATGAGAAGTTTGGATCAGATCAGACAAAGAATGGGAAACTTATAACAATCTGATGTTTTATGGCAAGACGTCATAATTTGCCGCCATGCCACGCCCACATAGTCTGAGCGGCGGTAAAGATCTATACAACTTTTGATCCCAAAGGCCTTGTGAGGCTACTGACCAAGTTTGAAGAGAATTGGATGAAATCTGTAGGAGGAGTTCGTTAAAGTATGCAGCATGGAAATGGGCAAAAACAGCAGGAAACGCCATTTTCGATCCAAGATGGCCGACTTCCTGTACGTTTTAGGGTATGGGTTCTTGAGACTTTTTGGTGCGTCTTCCCATGTTACATTTATCTACCAAATTTCGTGTCTCTATGACATTCCTGTGCGAGGGGCTGAATTTTCTTGACTTTCAAGGGGGCGCTGTTGAGTCATTTTGCCACACCCATTCCCACGACCACTAGAATATGTAAATTTCAGTGGAGATTTATGTATATTCCAAAAATGGGGAGTTTTTGAATATGATAAAGCCTCCAAAAAGGCGATTCATTTTTCGGAAGAAAAAGTATAATAAAAAACGGACCAATTTCAATAGGGTCCTCGCACCGTTAGTGCTCGGTCCCTAATAATAAAAAACGGACCAATTACAATAGGGTCCTTGCACCGTTAGTGCTCGGTCCCTAATAATAGACGGACCAATTACAATAGGGTCCTCGCACCGTTAGTGCTCGGTCCCTAACTAGGACTGCGCGCAGTACTGAACGGGCCCTCGCAGAGTGGAGCCGTCGGGGGAGGCGCCGTCAGGGGAGGGCACATCGGACGCGGCGCTGTTGGCTCAGTCCCTATTCGTACCAAATTGCATGTCTCCTACCACTGTGCTTGTGGTAGGTGTAAAACATGTTACTTCCTGTAGCCAGCAGGGGGCGCTATGACTGTGTGTCAATATTGACATGTGGGTGTGTTCCGGGCTGGACCCTAATCACGTGTGTGAAATTTGGGACAGATTGGACAATGTATGGTCAAGTTATGCAGTCTGGTGTTAGATGGCGAGATGCCATATTTTGCCGCCATGCCACGCCCACATAGTGTGACGGTCGGTAAAGATTTATACAACTTTTGATCCCAAAGGCCTTGTGATGGTACTGACCAAGTTTGAAGTCAATTGGATAAAATCTGTAGGAGGAGTTCGTTAAAGTATGCGACCTGGAAATGGCCAAAAACGATGACAAGTGCGATAGTCAATCCAAGATGGCGGACTTCCTGTTGGGTTTGAGGTATGGGTCCAAGAGGCTTTTTGGTGCGTCTCCACATGAAGCATGTGTGTACCAAATTTCGTATCTCTACGTGAAACCTACTGCTGGGGCTAGGCGTTAAAGTTGTTACTTCCTGTTGCCATCGGGGGGCGCTATGACTGTGTGTCAATATTTAGATGTGGGTGTGTTCAGGGCTGGACCCTCATCACCTGTGAGAAAATTGGGACAGATGGGACAATGTACGGGCAAGTTATACTGTCTGGTGTGTTATGGCGAGACGCCATATTTTGCCGCCATGCCACGCCCACATTGTGTGACAGGCGGTAAAGATTTATACAACTTTTGATCCCAAAGCCCTTGTGATGGTACTGACCAAGTTTGGAGTAAATCGGATGAAATCTGTCGGAGGAGTTCGTTAAAGTATGCAACGTGGTCATTTTATGAAGGGGGCGTGGATTAAGCATAAGGGGCGGGGCTTTATGAAATATTGTTATCTAGAAGTGTTAAGGGCTGGACTCTGATGAAGCACTAGAAGTTTGGACCAGATGGGACAAAGAATGGAGAAGTTATAACAATCTCGTGTTTTATGGCGAGACGCCATATTTTGCCGCCATGCCACGCCCACATAGTGTGACCGTCGGTAAAGCTTTATACAACTTTTGATCCCAAAGTCGTTGTGATGGTACTGACCAAGTTTGAAGTCAATTGGATAAAATCTGTAGGAGGAGTTCGTAAAAGTTTGCGACCTGGAAATGGCGAAAAACGATGACAAGTGCAATATTCAATCCAAGATGGCCGACTTCCTGTACGTTTTCGGGTATGGGTTCTTGAGGCTTTTTGGTGCGTCTTCCTATGATACACATATGTACCAACTTTCGTGTGTCTACGTGAAAAAAACCTATATTGTGAGGATGTTTTGAAAATTTTGAGGGGGCGCTAGTGAGTCATTTTGCAAGGTCCATTCCCGCGAATACCAGAATACGTAAATTTCAAATCTGATTTATGTATATTCCAAATTTGGTGAGTTTTTGAATATGATAAAGGCCTCAAATAAGCGATTTACTCCCCCTAAAAATAATAATAATAATAACTAGGACTGCGCGCAGTACTGAACGGGCCCTCGCAGTACACGCGTGTCGGGGCATGCTACCGTCGGGGTGTGTGCGTTACAGGGGCCAGTCTATACCACCCCTATGAATTTCATTGCCTTAAGACTTATGGTCTGGGCACAGTGGCACTCATTAAATTAAACTGCCGCCAGAGCGCCACCTAGGGGCCGATCAATAATATCTTCAAGGGTTATCCTCAGGAGGGCATTGACAATAAGTATACCAAGTTTGGTGTTAATCCGACCAACCACTGTGCTCGGGGTAGGTGTAAAACATAATACTTGCTGTAGCCAGCAGGGGGCGCTATGACTGTGTGTAAGTATTGACATGTGGGTGTGTCCCGGGATGGACCCTAATCACGTGTGTGAAATTTGGGACGGATTGGACAATGTATGGTCAAGTTATACAGTCTGGTGTTAGATGGCGAGACGCCATGATTTGCCGCCATGCCACGCCCACATAGTGTGACCATCGGTAAAGATTTATACAACTTTTGATCCCAAAGGCCTTGTGATGGTACTGACCAAGTTTGAAGTAAATCGGGTGAAATCTGTAGGAGGAGTTTGTTAAAGTATGCAACATGGAAATGGCCAAAAACAATGAATGCTGCGATTTTCAAACCAAGATGGCGGACTTCCGGTTTGGTTTGAGGTATGGGTCCAAGAGGCTTTTTGGTGCGTCTCCACATGAAGCATGTGTGTACCAAATTTCGTGTCTGTACGTGAAACCTGCTGCTGGGGCTAGGCATAAAAGTTGTTACTTCCTATTGCCAGCGGGGGGCGCAATGACAGTGTATCAATATTGACATGTGGGTGTGTTCAGAGGTGGACCCTCATCACGTGTGAGAAATTAGGGACAGATTGGACAATGTATGGTCAAGTTATCCAGTCTGGTGTTAGATGGCGAGACGCCATATTTTGCCGCCATGCCACGCCAACATAGTGTGACCGTCGGTTAAGATTTATACAACTTTTGATCCCAAAGGCCTTGTGATGGTACTGAGCAAATTTGAAGTAAATCGGGTGAAATCTGTAGGAGGAGTTCGTTAAAGTATACGACATGGAAATGGCCAAAAACAATGAATGCTGCTATTTTCAAACCAAGATGGCGGACTTCCGGTTTGGTTTGAGGTATGGGTCCAAGAGGCTTTTTGGTGCGTCTACACATGAAGCACGTGTGTACCAAATTTCGTGTCTGTACGTGAAACCTGCTGCTGGGGCTAGGCATAAAAGTTGTTACTTCCTGTTGCCAGCGGGGGGCGCAATGACAGTGTATCAATATTGACATGTGGGTGTGTTCAGAGGTGGACCCTCATCACGTGTGAGAAATTAGGGACAGATTGGACAATGTATAGTCAAGTTATACAGTCTCGTGTTTTCATATTTTGCCGCCATGCCACGCCCATATAGTGTGACGGTCAGTCAAGATTTTGAGTATGTTTCATCCCAAAGGCCTCATGATGACACTGACCAAGTTAGAAGTGGATAGGGTTTAATGGGTAGGAGTAATGCCTTCACGGTAGAAAAGTTTGTAGGGGGCGCTGGTGAGCCATTGTGCCACGCCCATTCCCGCAACCACTAGAATACGTAAATTTCACAAGAGATTTATGTATATTCCAAATATCAGGAGTTTTTGAATATGATAAAGGCCCCAAAAAGGCGATTCATTTGGGAGATGAATAATAATAATAATCCCTTCAATTACAATAGGGTCCTTGCACCGTTAGTGCTCGGTCCCTAACTAGGACTGCAAGCAGTACTGAACGGGCCCTCGCAGAGTGGAGCCGTTGGGGGAGGCGCCGTCGGGGGAGGGCATATTGGACGCGGCGCTGTTGGCACAGTCCCTATGCATACCAAATTGCGTGTCTCCTACCACTATGCTTGTGGTAGGTGTAAAACATGTTACTTGCTGTTGCCAGCAGGGGGCGCTATGACTGTGTGTCAATATTGACACGTGGGTGTGTTCCGGGCTGGACCCTAATCACGTGTGTGAAATTTGGGACAGATTGGACAATGTATGGTCAAGTTATACAGTCTCGTGTGTTATGGCGAGACGCCATATTTTGCCGCCATGCCACGCCCACATAGTGTGACTGTCGGTAAAGATTTATACAACTTTTGATCCCCAAGGCCTTGTGATGGTACTGACCAAGTTTGAAGTCAATGGGATTAAATCTGTTGGAGGAGTTACGCAAAGTATGCAACGTGGTAATTTTATGAAAGGGGGCGTGTATAAAGCATAAGGGGCGGGGCTTTATGAAATATTGTTAATGAGAAGTGTTAAGGGCTCGACTCAGATGAAGCATGAGAAGTTTGGACCAGATCGGACAGAGAATGGAAAACTTATAACGATCTCGTGTTTTATGGGGAGACGCCATATTTTGGCGCCATGCCACGCCCACATAGTGTGAGCAGTGGTAAAGCTTTATACAACTTTTGATCCCAAAGGCCTTATGAGGGTACTGACCAAGTTTGAAGAGAATTCGATGAAATCTGTAGGAGGAGTTCGTTAAAGTACGTGGCATGGAAATGGGCAAAAACAGGCAAAAACAGCAGGAAACGCCATTTTTGATCCAAGATGGCCGACTTCCTGTACGTTTTAGGGTATGGGTTCTTCAGACTTTTTGGTGCGTCTTGTCATGATACATGTATGTACCAAATTTCGTGTCTCTACGACATTCCTGTGCGAGGGGCTGAATTTTCTTGACTTTCAAGGGGGCGCTGTTGAGTCATTTTGCCACGCCCATTCCCGGGACCACGAGAATACGTAAATTTCAGCGGAGATTTATGTATATTCCAAAATTGGTGAGTTTTTGAATATGATAAAGCCCCCAAAAAGGCGATTTACTATTAGGAAGAAAAAGTATAATAATAAACGGACCAATTTCAATAGGGTCCTTGCACCGTTAGTGCTCGGTCCCTAACTAGGACTGCAAGCAGTACTGAACGGGCCCTCGCAGAGTGGAGCCGTCGGAGGAGGGCACGTCGGGGTAGGGCACGTCGGGGGAGTCCCTATGCGTCCCAAATGGCGTGTCTCCTACCACTGTGCTCGGGGTATGTGTAAAACATAATACTTGCTGTAGCCAGCTGGGGGCGCTATGACTGTGTGTCAATATTGACATGTGGGTGTGTCCAGGGCTGGCCCCTCATCATGTGTGAGAAATTTGGGACAGATTGGACAATGTATGGTCAAGTTATACAGTCTTGTGTTTCATGGCGAGACGCCATATTTTGCCGCCATGCCACGCCCACATAGTGTGACCGTCGGTAAAGATTTATACAACTTTTGATCCCAAAGGCTTTGTGATGGTGCTGACCAAGTTTGAAGAGAATTGGATAAAATCTGTAGGAGGAGTTCGTTAAAGTATGTGACCTGGAAATGGCCAAGAACGATGACAAGTGCGATATTCAAATGAAGATGGCGGACTTCCTGTAGGGTTTTAGGTATGGGTCCAAGAGGCTTTTTGGTGCGTCTCCACATGAAACACGTGTGTACCAAATTTCGTGTTTCTACGTGAAACCTACTGCTGGGGCTAGGCGTAAAAGATGTTACTTGCTGTTGCCAGCAGGGGGCGCTATGACTGTGTGTCAATATTGACACGTGGGTGTGTTCCGGGCTGGACCCTAATCACGTGTGTGAAAGTTGGGACAGATTGGACAATGTATGGTCAAGTTATACAGTCTCGTGTGTTATGGCGAGACGCCATATTTTGCCGCCATGCCACGCCCACATAGTGTGACCATCGGTAAAGCTTTATACAACTTTTGATCCCAAAGGCCTTGTGAGGCTACTGTCCAAGTTTGAAGAGAATTGGATGAAATCTGTAGGAGGAGTTCGTTAAAGTATGCGACGTGGAAATGGCCCAAAACAGCAGGAAACGCCATTTTCGATCCAAGATGGCCGACTTTCTGTACGTTTTAGGGTATGGCTTCTTGAGACTTTTTGGTGCGTCTGGTCATGATATATGTATGCACCAAATTGCATGTCTCTACGACATTCCTGTGCGAGGGGCTGAATTTTCTTGACTTTCAAGGGGGCGCTGTTGAGTCATTTTGCCACGCCCATTCCCGGGACCACTAGAATATGTAAATTTCAGCAGAGATTTATGTATATTCCAAAAATGGTGAGTTTTTGAATATGATAAAGCCCCCAAAAAGGCGATTCCAATTCCAGGATAATAATAATAAGAATAGACGGACCAATTACAATAGGGTCCTCGCACCGTTAGTGCTCGGTCCCTAATAACTAGGACTGCGCGCAGTACTGAACGGGCCCTCGCAGAGTGGAGCCGTCGGGGGAGGCGCCGTCAGGGGAGGGCACATCGGACGCGGTGCTGTTGGCTCAGTCCCTATGCGTACCAAATTGCGTGTCTCCTACCACTGTGCTTGTGGTAGGTGTAAAACATGTTACTTCCTGTAGCCAGCAGGGGGCGCTATGACTGTGTGTCAATATTGACATGTGGGTGTGTCCAGGGCTGGCCCCTCATCATGTGTGAGAAATTTGGGACAGATTGGACAATGTATGGTCAAGTTATACAGTCTTGTGTTTCATGGCGAGACGCCATATTTTGCCGCCATGCCACGCCCACATAGTGTGACCGTCGGTAAAGATTTATACAACTTTTGATCCCAAAGGCTTTGTGATGGTGCTGACCAAGTTTGAAGAGAATTGGATAAAATCTGTAGGAGGAGTTCGTTAAAGTATGTGACCTGGAAATGGCCAAGAACGATGACAAGTGCGATATTCAAATGAAGATGGCGGACTTCCTGTAGGGTTTTAGGTATGGGTCCAAGAGGCTTTTTGGTGCGTCTCCACATGAAACACGTGTGTACCAAATTTCGTGTTTCTACGTGAAACCTACTGCTGGGGCTAGGCGTAAAAGATGTTACTTGCTGTTGCCAGCAGGGGGCGCTATGACTGTGTGTCAATATTGACACGTGGGTGTGTTCCGGGCTGGACCCTAATCACGTGTGTGAAAGTTGGGACAGATTGGACAATGTATGGTCAAGTTATACAGTCTCGTGTGTTATGGCGAGACGCCATATTTTGCCGCCATGCCACGCCCACATAGTGTGACCATCGGTAAAGCTTTATACAACTTTTGATCCCAAAGGCCTTGTGAGGCTACTGTCCAAGTTTGAAGAGAATTGGATGAAATCTGTAGGAGGAGTTCGTTAAAGTATGCGACGTGGAAATGGCCCAAAACAGCAGGAAACGCCATTTTCGATCCAAGATGGCCGACTTTCTGTACGTTTTAGGGTATGGCTTCTTGAGACTTTTTGGTGCGTCTGGTCATGATATATGTATGCACCAAATTGCATGTCTCTACGACATTCCTGTGCGAGGGGCTGAATTTTCTTGACTTTCAAGGGGGCGCTGTTGAGTCATTTTGCCACGCCCATTCCCGGGACCACTAGAATATGTAAATTTCAGCGGAGATTTATGTATATTCCAAAAATGGTGAGTTTTTGAATATGATAAAGCCCCCAAAAAGGCGATTCCAATTCCAGGATAATAATAATAAGAATAGACGGACCAATTACAATAGGGTCCTCGCACCGTTAGTGCTCGGTCCCTAACTAGGACTGCGCGCAGTACTGAACGGGCCCTCGCAGAGTGGAGCCGTCGGGGGAGGCGGCATCAGGGGAGGGCACATCAGACGCGGCGCTGTTGGCTCAGTCCCTATGCGTACCGAATTGCGTGTCTCCTACCACTGTGCTTGTGGTAGGTGTAAGACATGTTACTTCCTGTAGCCAGCAGGGGGCGCTATGACTGTGTGTCACGATTGACACGTGGGTGTGTCCTGGGCTGGACCCTCATCACGTGTGTGAAATTTGGGACAGATTGGACTATTTATGGGCAAGTTATACAGTCTTGTGTGTTATGGCGAGACGCCATATTTTGCCGCCATGCCACGCCCACATAGTGTGACCGTCGGTAAAGATTTATACAACGTTTGATCCCTAAGGCCTTGTGATGGTACTGACCAAGTTTGAAGTCCATGGGGTGAAATCTGTCTGAGGAGTTATGTAAAGTATGCAACGTGGTCATTTTATGAAAGGGGGCGTGGATAAAGCATAAGGGGCGGGGCTTTCTGAAAGATTGTTATGTAGAAGTGTTAAGGGCTGGACTCTGATGAAACTTGAGAAGTTTGGACCAGATGGGACAAAGAATGGAGAAGTTATAACAATCTCGTGTTTTATGGCGAGACGCCATATTTTGCCGCCATGCCACGCCCACATAGTGTGACCGTCGGTAAAGCTTTATACAACTTTTGATCCCAAAGGCCTTGTGATGGTACTGACCAAGTTTGAAGTCAATTGGATAAAATCTGTAGGAGGAGTTTGTTAAAGTATGCGACCTGGAAATGGCCAAAAACGATGACAAGTGCGATATTCAATCCAAGATGGCCGTCTTCCTGTACGTTTTCGAGTATGGGTTCTTGAGGCTTTTTGATTCGTCTTCCCATGATACACGTATGTACCAAATTTCGTGTGTCTACGTGAAAAAAACCTATATTGTGAGGATGTTTTGAAAATTTCAAGGGGGCGCTACTGAGTCATTTTGCAAGGTCCATTCCCGCGAATACCAGAATACGTAAATTTCAAATCTGATTTATGTATATTTCAAATTTGGTGACTTTTTGAATATGATAAAGCCCCCAAAAAGGCAATTCATTTGGGAGAAGAATAATAATAATAACTAGGACTGCGCGCAGTACTGAACGGGCCCTCGCAGAGTGGAGCCGTCGGGGGAAGGGCACGTCGGGGTAGGGCACGTCGGACGTGGCGCTGTGGTCTCAGTCCCTGTGCGTACCAAATGGCGTGTCTCCTACCACTTTGCTGGGGGTAGGTGTAAAACATAATACTTGCTGTAGCCAAGTATCTCATGTGTTATGGCGAGACGCCATATTTTGCCGCCATGCCACGCCCACATTGCGTGACCGTCGGTAAAGATTTATACAACTTTTGATCCCAAAGGCCTTGTGATGGTACTGACCAAGTTTGAAGAGAATTGGATGAAATCTGTAGGAGGAGTTTGTTAAAGTATGCGACCTGGAAATGGCCATAAACGATAACAAGTGCGATATTCAAACCAAGATGGCGGACTTCCGGTTTGGTTTGAGGTATGGGTCCAAGAGGCTTTTTGGTGCGTCTACACATGAAGCACGTGTGTACCAAATTTCGTGTCTGTACGTGAAACCTGCTGCTGGGGCTAGGCATAAAAGTTGTTACTTCCTGTTGCCATCGGGGGGCGCTATGACTGTGTGTCAATATTTACATGTGGGTGTGTTCAGGGCTGGACCCTCATCACCTGTGAGAAAATTGGGACAATGTACGGGCAAGTTATACTGTCTGGTGTGTTATGGCGAGACGCCATATTTTGCCGCCATGCCACGCCCACATTGTGTGACAGGCGGTAAAGATTTATACAACTTTTGATCCCAAAGCCCTTGTGATGGTACTGAGCAAGTTTGGAGTAAATCGGATGAAATCTGTCGGAGGAGTTCGTTAAAGTATGCAACGTGGTCATTTTATGAAAGGGGGCGTGGATAAAGCATAAGGGGCGGGGCTTTATGAAATATTGTTATGTAGAAGTGTTAAGGGCTGGACTGTGATGAAGCATGAGAAATTTGTAGCAGATGGGACAAAGAATGGGAAAGTTATAACGATCTCGTGTTTTATGGCGAGACGCCATATTTTGCCGCCATGCCACGCCCACATAGTGTGACCGTCGATAAAGCTTTCAATAACTTTTGATCCCAAAGGCCTTGTGATGGTACTGACCAAGTTTGAAGTCAATTGGATAAAATCTGTAGGAGGAGTTCATTAAAGTATGCGACCTGGAAATGGCGAAAAACGATGACAAGTGCAATATTCAATCCAAGATGGCCGACTTCCTGTACGTTTTCGGGTATGGGTTCTTGAGGCTTTTTGGTGCGTCTTCCCATGATACACATATGTACCAACTTTCGTGTGTCTACGTGAAAAAAACCTATATTGTGAGGATGTTTTGAAAATTTTGAGGGGGCGCTAGTGAGTCATTTTGCAAGGTCCATTCCCGCGAATACCAGAATACGTAAATTTCAAATCTTATTAATGTATATTCCAAATATGGCGAGTTTTTGAATATGATAAAGGCCTCAAATAAGCGATTTACTCCCCCTAAAAATAATAATAATAATAATAAACGGACCAATTTCAATAGGGTCCTCGCACCGTTAGTGCTCGGTCCCTAACTAGGACTGCGCGCAGTACTGAACGGGCCCTCGCAGAGTGGAGCCGTCGGGGGAGGCGCCGTCAGGGGAGGGCACATAGGACGCGGCGCTGTTGGATCAGTCCCTATGCGTACCAAATTGCGTGTCTCCTACCACTGTGCTTGTGGTAGGTGTAAAACATGTTACTTCCTGTAGCCAGCAGGGGGCGCTATGACTGTGTGTCAATATAGACACGTGGGTGTGTCTTGGGCTGGACCCTAATGACGTTTGTGAAATTTGGGACAGATTGGACAATGTATGGTCAAGTTATCCAGTCTTGTGTGTTATGGCGAGACGCCATATTTTGCCGCCAAGCCACGCCCACATAGTGTGACAGGCGGTAAAGATTAATACAACTTTTGATCCCAAAGGCTTTGTGATGGTGCTGACCAAGTTTGAAGAGAATTGGATGAAATCTGTAGGAGGAGTTCGTTAAAGTATGTGACCTGGAAATGGCCAAAAACGATGACAAGTGCAATATTCAATCCAAGATGGCCGACTTCCTGTACGTTTTCGGGTATGGGTTCTTGAGGCTTTTTGGTGCGTCTTCCCATGATACACATATGTACCAACTTTCATGTGTCTACGTGAAAAAAACCTATATTGTGAGGATGTTTTGAAAATTTTGAGGGGGCGCTAGTGAGTCATTTTGCAAGGTCCATTCCCGCGAATACCAGAATACGTAAATTTCAAATCTTATTAATGTATATTCCAAATATGGCGAGTTTTTGAATATGATAAAGGCCTCAAATAAGCGATTTATTCCCCCTAAAAATAATAATAATAAACGGACCAATTTCAATAGGGTCCTCGCACCGTTAGTGCTCGGTCCCTAATAATGACTCAACAATGATTTATTTATGGAGAAAAATTGTGTGAAATCTGATTTTCTAGATGTAAATTATATAGCCGAAAAATAAAGATAATTCATTCATGATGAATCCCACTAATACTGTGAATCACTTCAATATCAGTCAAAAGTACTGAACGGGCCCTCGCAGAGTGGAGCCGTCGGGGGAGGCGCCGTCAGGGGAGGGCACATCGGACGCGGCGATGTTGGATCAGTCCCTATGCATACCAAATTGCGTGTCTCCTACAACTGTGCTTGTGGTAGGTGTAAAACATAATTCTTGCTGTAGCCAGCAGGGGGCGCTATGACTGTGTGTAACTATTGACACCTGGGTGTGTCCCGGGCTGGACCCTAATCACGTGTGTGAAATTTGGGACAGATTGGACAATGTATGGTCAAGTTATGCAGTCTCGTGTGTTATGGCGAGATGGCATATTTTGGCGGCATGCCACGCCCACATAGTGTGACCGTCGGTAAAGCTTTTAATAACTTTTGATCCCAAAGGCCTTGTGATGGTACTGACCAAGTTTGAAGTCCATAGGATGAAATCTGTAGGAGGAGTTCGTTAAAGTATGCGACCTGGAAATGGCCAAAAACGATGACATGTGCGATATTCAAACCAAGATGGCGGACTTCCTGTTGGGTTTGAGGTATGGGTCCAAGAGGCTGTTTGGTGCGTCTCCACATGATTAATGTGTGTACCAAATTTCGTGTCTCTACGAGAAACCTACTGCTGGGGCTAGGCGTTAAAGTTGTTACTTCCTGTTGCCAGCAGGGGGCGCTATTACTATGTGTCAATATTGACACGTGGGTGTGTTCAAAGGTGGACCCTTATCACGTGTAAGAATTTTGGGCCTGATGAGACAATGTATGGTGAAGTTATACAGTCCAGTGTTTCATGGCGAGACGCCATATTTTGCGGCCATGCCACGCCCACATAGTGTGACCGTCGGTAAAGCTTTATACAACTTTTGATTCCAAAGGCCTCATGATGCTACTGACAAAGTTTGAAGTCAATCGGGTGAAATCTGTAGGAGGAGTTCGTTAAAGTATGCGGCATGGAAATGGGCAAAAACAGCAGGAAACGCCATTTTCGATCCAAGATGGCCGACTTCCTGTACGTTTTAGGGTATGGGTTCTTGAGACTTTTTGGTGCGTCTTGCCATGATACATGTATGTACCAAATTTTGTGTCTCTACGACATTCCTGTGCGAGGGGCTGAATTTTCTTGACTTTCAAGGGGGCGCTGTTGAGTCATTTTGCCACGCCCATTCCCGTGACCACTAGAATACGTAAATTTCAGTGGAGATCTATGTATATTCCAAAAATTGCGAGTTTTTGAATATGATAAAGCCCTCAAAAAGGCGATTCATTTTTCGGAAAAAAAAGTATAATAACTAGGACTGCGCGCAGTACTGAACGGGCCCTCGCAGAGTGGAGCCATCGGGGGAAGGGCACGTCGGGGTAGGGCACGTCGGACGCGGCGCTGTTGGATCAGTCCCTATGCGTACCAAATTGCGTGTCTCCTACCACTGTGCTTGTGGTAGGTGTAAAACATGTTACTTCCTGTAGCCAGCAGGGGGCGCTATGACTGTGTGTCAATATAGACACGTGGGTGTGTCTTGGGCTGGACCCTAATGACGTTTGTGAAATTTGGGACAGATTGGACAATGTATGGTCAAGTTATCCAGTCTTGTGTGTTATGGCGAGACGCCATAATTTGCCGCCATGCCACGCCCACATAGAGTGACTGTCGGTAAAGATTTATACAACTTTTGATCCCAAAGGCCTTGTGATGGTATTGACCAAGTTTGAAGTCAATTGGATAAAATATGTAGGAGGAGTTCGTTAAAGTATGTGACCTGGAAATGGCCCAAAACAATGACAAGTGCGATATTCAATCCAAGATGGCCGACTTCCTGTACGTTTTCGGGTATGGGTTCTTGAGGCTTTTTGGTGCGTCTTCCCATGATTCATGTGTGTGCCAAATTTCGTGTCTCTACGTGAAACCTACTGCAAGGGCTAAGTATAAAACAAGTTACTTGCTGTTGCCAGCAGGTGGCGCTATGACTGTGTGTCAATATTGACACGTGGGTGTGTTCCAGGCTGGACCCTAATCACGTGTGTGAAATTTGGGACAGATTGGACAATGTATGGTCAAGTTATACAGTCTCGTGTGTTATGGCGAGACGCCATATTTTGCCGCCATGCCACGCCCACATAGTGTGACAAGCGATAAAGATTTATACAACTTTTGATCCCAAAGCCCTTGTGATGGTACTGAGCAAGTTTGAAGTCCATGGGGTGAAATCTGTCGGAGGAGTTTGTTAAAGTGTGCAACGTGGTAATTTTATGAAAGGGGGCGTGGATTAAGCATAAGGGGCGGGGCTTTATGAAATATTGTTATGTAGAAGTGTTAAGGGCTGGACTCTGATGAAGCATGAGAAGTTTGGATCAGATCAGACAAAGAATGGGAAACTTATAACAATCTGATGTTTTATGGCAAGACGTCATAATTTGCCGCCATGCCACGCCCACATAGTCTGAGCGGCGGTAAAGATCTATACAACTTTTGATCCCAAAGGCCTTGTGAGGCTACTGACCAAGTTTGAAGAGAATTGGATGAAATCTGTAGGAGGAGTTCGTTAAAGTATGCAGCATGGAAATGGGCAAAAACAGCAGGAAACGCCATTTTCGATCCAAGATGGCCGACTTCCTGTACGTTTTAGGGTATGGGTTCTTGAGACTTTTTGGTGCGTCTTCCCATGTTACATTTATCTACCAAATTTCGTGTCTCTATGACATTCCTGTGCGAGGGGCTGAATTTTCTTGACTTTCAAGGGGGCGCTGTTGAGTCATTTTGCCACGCCCATTCCCACGACCACTAGAATATGTAAATTTCAGTGGAGATTTATGTATATTCCAAAAATGGGGAGTTTTTGAATATGATAAAGCCTCCAAAAAGCCGATTTTAATTCCAGAAAAATAATAATAATAGACGGACCAATTACAATAGGGTCCTCGCACCGTTAGTGCTCGGTCCCTAATAATTCCTTCAATTTCAATAGGGTCCTTGCACCGTTAGTGCTCGGTCCCTAACTAGGACTGCGCGCAGTACTGAACGGGCCCTCGCAGAGTGGAGCCGTCGGGGGAGGCGCCGTCGGGGGAGGCGCCGTCAGGGGACGGCACATCGGACGCGGCGCTGTTGGCTCAGTCCCTATGCGTACCAAATTGCGTGTCTCCTACCACTGTGCTTGTGGTAGGTATAAAACATGTTACTTCCTGTAGCCAGCAGGGGGCGCTATGACTGTGTGTCACTATTGACCTGTGGGTGTGTCTCAGGCTGGACCCTAATAACATATGTGAAATTTGGGACTGATTGGACAATGTATGGTGAAGTTATACAGTCTCGTGTGTTATGGCGAGATGCCATATTTTGTCGTCATGCCACGCCCACAAAGTGTGACCGTCGGGAAAGATTTATACAACATTTCATCCCCAAGGCCTTGTGATGGTACTGACCAAGTTTGGAGTCAATGGGGTAAAATCTGTAGGAGGAGTTATGTAAAGTATGCAAGGTGGTCATGTGATGAAAGGGGGCGTGGATATAGCATAAGGGGCGGGGCGTTATGAAATATTGTTATTTAGAAGTGTTAAGGGCTGGACTGTGATGAAGCATGAGAAATTTGTAGCAGATAGGACAAAGAATGGGAAAGTTATAACGATCTCGTGTTTTATGGCGAGACGCCATATTTTGCCGCCATGCCACGCCCACATAGTGTGACCGTCGGTAAAGCTTTCAATAACTTTTGATCCCAAAAGTCTTGTGATGGTACTGACCAAGTTTGAAGTCCATGGGATGAAATCTGTAGGAGGAGTTTGTTAAAGTATGCGACCTGGAAATGGCCAAAAACGATGACAAGTGCGATATTCAAACCAAGATGGCGGACTTCCTGTTGGGTTTGAGGTATGGGCCCAAGAGACTTTTTGGTGCGTCTCCACATGATTAATGTGTGTCCCAAATTTCGTGTCTCTACGTGAAACCTACTGCTGGGGCTAGGCGTTAAAGTTGTTACTTCCTGTTGCCAGCTGGGGGCGCTATGACTGTGTGTCAATATTGACATGTTGGTGTGTTCAGAGGTGGACCCTTATCACGTGTAAGAATTTTGGGCCAGATGAAAAAGAAAAATTGTGTGAAATCTGATTTTCTAGATGTAAATTATATAGCCGAAAAATAAAGATAATTCATTCATGATGAATCCCACTAATACTGTGAATCACTTCAATATCAGTCAAAAGTACTGAACGGGCCCTCGCAGAGTGGAGCCGTCGGGGGAGGCGCCGTCAGGGGAGGGCACATCGGACGCGGCGATGTTGGATCAGTCCCTATGCATACCAAATTGCGTGTCTCCTACAACTGTGCTTGTGGTAGGTGTAAAACATAATTCTTGCTGTAGCCAGCAGGGGGCGCTATGACTGTGTGTAACTATTGACACCTGGGTGTGTCCCGGGCTGGACCCTAATCACGTGTGTGAAATTTGGGACAGATTGGACAATGTATGGTGAAGTTATACAGTCTCGTGTTTCATGGCGAGACGCCATATTTTGCCGCCATGCCACGCCCACATAGTGTGACCGTCTGTAAAGCTTTCAATAACTTTTGATCCCAAAGGCCTTGTAATGGTACTGACCAAGTTTGAAGTCAATGGTACGAAATCTGTTGGAGGAGTTATGTAAAATACGCAACATGGTCATTTTGTAAAATGGGGCGTGGATAAAGCATAAGGGGCGGGGCTTTATGAAATATTGTTATGTAGAAGTGTTAAGGGCTGGACTGTGATGAAGCATGAGAAATTTGTAGCAGATAGGACAAAGAATGGGAAAGTTATAACGATCTCGTGTTTTATGGCGAGACGCCATATTTTGCCGCCATGCCACGCCCACATAGTGTAACCGTCGGTAAAGCTTTCAATAACTTTTGACCCCAAAGGTCTTGTGATGGTACTGACCAAGTTTGAAGGTGATCGGGTCAAATATGTAGGAGGAGTTCGTTAAAGTATGCGACGTGGAAATGGGCAAAAACAGCAGGAAATGCCATTTTCGATCCAAGATGGCCGACTTCCTGTACATTTTAGGGTATGGGTTCTTGAGACTTTTTGGTGCGTCTTCCCATGATATATGTATGTACCAAATTTCGTGTCTCTACGACATTCCTGTGCGAGGGGCTGAATTTTCTTGACTTTCAAGGGGGCGCTGTTGAGTCATTTTGCCACGCCCATTCCCGCGACAATTAGAATACGTAAATTTCACATGAGATTTATGTATATTCCAAATTTGATGACTTTTTGAATATGATAAAGCCCCCAAAAAGGCAATTACTATTGGTTATGAAAAAGAATAATAATAATAAGAAACGGACCAATTTCAATAGGGTCCTCGCACCTCGGTGCTCGGTCCCTAACTAGGACTGCAAGCAGTACTGAACGGGCCCTCGCAGAATGGAGCCGTCGGAGGAGGGCACGTCGGGGTAGGGCACGTCGGGGGAGGCCACATCGGGCGCGGCAATGTGGGCTCAGTCCCTATGCGTCCCAAATGGCGTGTCTCCTACCACTGTGCTCGGGGTAGGTGTAAAACATAATACTTGCTGTAGCCAGCAGGGGGCGCTATGACTGTGTGTCAATATTGACATGTGGGTGTGTCCAGGGCTGGCCCCTCATCATGTGTGAGAAATTTGGGACAGATTGGACAATGTATGGTCAAGTTATACAGTCTCGTGTTAGATGGCGAGACGCCATATTTTGCTGCCATGCCACGCCCACATAGTGTGACCGTCGGTAAAGATTTATACAACTTTTGATCCCAAAGGCCTTGTGATGGTACTGACCAAGTTGGAAGAGAATTGAGTGAAATCCGTAGGAGGAGTTCGTTAAAGTATGCGGCATGGAAATGGGCAAAAACAGCAGGAAACGCCATTTTCGATCCAAGATGGCCGACTTCCTGTACGTTTTACGGTATAGGTTCTTGAGACTTTTTGGTGCGTCTTCCCATGATACATGTATGTACTAAATCTCGTGCCTCTACGACATTCCTGTGTGAGGGGCTGAATTTTCTTGACTTTCAGGGGGGCGCTGTTGAGTCATTTTGCCACGCCCATTCCCGGGACCACTAGAATACGTAAATTTCAGTGGAGATTTATGCATATGCCAAAATTGGTGAGTTTTTGAATATGATAAAGCCCCCAAAAAGGCGATTTTAATTCCAGAAAAATAATAATAATAGACGAACCAATTACAATAGGGTCCTCGCACCGTTAGTGCTCGGTCCCTAATAATAAACGGACCAATTTCAATAGGGTCCTCGCACTGTTAGTGCTCGGTCCCTAATAATAATAAAAAACGGACCAATTACAATAGGGTCCTTGCACCGTTAGTGCTCGGTCCCTAATAAAAAACAGACCAATTTCAATAGGGTCCTTGCACCGTTAGTGCTCGGTCCCTAACTAGGACTGCGCGCAGTACTGAACGGGCCCTCGCAAAGTGGAACCATCGGGGGAGGCGCCGTCAGGGGAGGGCACGTCGGACGCGGCGCTGTTGGCTCAGTCCCTATGCGTACCAAATTGCGTGTCTCCTACCACTGTGCTTGTGGTAGGTGTAAAACATGTTACTTCCTGTAGCCAGCAGGGGGCGCTATGACTGTGTGTCACTATTGACCCGTGGGTGTGTCCCGGGCTGGACCCTAATCACATTTGTGAAATTTGGGACAGATTGGACAATGTATGGTGAAGTTATTCAGTCTGGTGTTAGATGGCGAGACGCCATAATTTGCCGCCATACCACGCCCACATAGTGTGACCGTCGGTAAAGATTCATGCAACGTTTGATCCCTAAGGCCTTGTGATGGTACTGACCAAGTTTGAAATCCATGGGGTGAAATCTGTCTGAGGAGTTATGTAAAGTATGCAACGTGGTCATTTTATGAAAGGGGGCGTGGATAAAGCATAAGGGGCGGGGCTTTATGAAATATTGTTATGTGGAAGTGTTAAGGGCTGGACTCTGATGAAGCATGAGAAGTTTGGAGCAGATGGGACAAAGAATGGAGAAGTTATAACAATCTTGTGTTTTATGGGGAGATGCCATATTTTGGCGCCATGCCACGCCCACATAGTGTGAGCGGCAGTAAAGATTTATACAACTTTTGATCCCAAAGGCTTTGTGAGGCTACTGACCAAGTTTGAAGAGAATTGGATGAAATCTGTAGGAGGAGTTCGTTAAAGTATGCGACCTGGAAATGGCCAAAAACGATGACAAGTGCGATATTCAAACCAAGATGGCGGACTTCCTGTTGGGTTTGAGGTATGGGTCCAAGAGGCTTTTTGGTGCGTCTCTACATGAAGCACGTGTGTACCAAATTTCGTATCTCTACATGAAACCTACTGCTGGGGCTAGGCGTTAAAGTTGTTACTTCCTGTTGCCAGCGGGGGGCGATATGACTGTGTGTCAATATTGACATGTGGGTGTGTTCAGAGGTGGACCCTCATCACGTGTGTGAAATTTGGGACAGTTGAGACAATGTATGGTGAAGTTATACAGTTCTGTGTTTCATGGCGAGACGCCATATTTTGCCGCCATGCCACGCCCACATAGTGTGACAGGCGGTAACGATTTATACAACTTTTGATCCCAAAGGCCTTGTGATGGTACTGACCAAGTTTGAAGTCAATGGGATTAAATCTGTTGGAGGAGTTATGTAAAGTATGCAACGTGGTCATTTTATGAAAGGGGGCGTGGATAAAGCAAAAGGGGCGGGGCTGTTTAAAATATTGTTATTCAGAAGTGTTAAGGGCTGGACTGTGATGAAGCATGAGAATTTTGGACCAGATGGGACAAAGTATTGAAAAGTTATAATGATCTCGTGTTTTATGGTGAGACGCCATATTTTGGCGCCATGCCACGCCCACATAGCGTGACCATCGGTAAAGATTTATACAACTTTTGATCCCAAAGGCCTTATGATGCTACTGACCAAGTTTGAAGTCAATGGGGTGAAATCTGTAGGAGGAGTTCGTTAAAGTATGCGGCTTGGAAATGGGCCAAAACAGCAGGAAACGCCATATTCGATCCAAGATGGCCGACTTCCTGTACGTTTTAGGGTATGGGTTCTTGAGACTTTTTGGTGCGTCTTGCCATGATACACGTATGTACCAAATTTCGTGTCTTTACGACATTCCTGTGCGAGGGGCTGAATTTTCTTGACTTTCAAGGGGGCGCTGTTGAGTCATTTTGCCACGCCCATTCCCGGGACCACTAGAATATGTAAATTTCAGTGGAGATTTATGTATATTCCAAAAATGGTGAGTTTTTGAATATGATA
This sequence comes from Centropristis striata, assembly GCF_030273125.1. Taxonomy (NCBI): domain Eukaryota; kingdom Metazoa; phylum Chordata; class Actinopteri; order Perciformes; family Serranidae; genus Centropristis; species Centropristis striata. Next base: position 8,316,660 of record NC_081537.1, read on the forward strand.
AAGCCCCCAAAAAGGCGATTTACTTTTAGGAAGAAAAAAAATAATAATAGACGGACCAATTTCAATAGGGTCCTCGCACCGTTAGTGCTCGGTCCCTAATAATAATAAAAAACGGACCAATTACAATAGGGTCCTTGCACCGTTAGTGCTCGGTCCCTAATAAAAAACAGACCAATTTCAATAGGGTCCTTGCACCGTTAGTGCTCGGTCCCTAACTAGGACTGCGCGCAGTACTGAACGGGCCCTCGCAAAGTGGAACCATCGGGGGAGGCGCCGTCAGGGGAGGGCACGTCGGACGCGGCGCTGTTGGCTCAGTCCCTATGCGTACCAAATTGCGTGTCTCCTACCACTGTGCTTGTGGTAGGTGTAAAACATGTTACTTCCTGTAGCCAGCAGGGGGCGCTATGACTGTGTGTCACTATTGACCCGTGGGTGTGTCCCGGGCTGGACCCTAATCACATTTGTGAAATTTGGGACAGATTGGACAATGTATGGTGAAGTTATTCAGTCTGGTGTTAGATGGCGAGACGCCATAATTTGCCGCCATACCACGCCCACATAGTGTGACCGTCGGTAAAGATTCATGCAACGTTTGATCCCTAAGGCCTTGTGATGGTACTGACCAAGTTTGAAATCCATGGGGTGAAATCTGTCTGAGGAGTTATGTAAAGTATGCAACGTGGTCATTTTATGAAAGGGGGCGTGGATAAAGCATAAGGGGCGGGGCTTTATGAAATATTGTTATGTGGAAGTGTTAAGGGCTGGACTCTGATGAAGCATGAGAAGTTTGGAGCAGATGGGACAAAGAATGGAGAAGTTATAACAATCTTGTGTTTTATGGGGAGATGCCATATTTTGGCGCCATGCCACGCCCACATAGTGTGAGCGGCAGTAAAGATTTATACAACTTTTGATCCCAAAGGCTTTGTGAGGCTACTGACCAAGTTTGAAGAGAATTGGATGAAATCTGTAGGAGGAGTTCGTTAAAGTATGCGACCTGGAAATGGCCAAAAACGATGACAAGTGCGATATTCAAACCAAGATGGCGGACTTCCTGTTGGGTTTGAGGTATGGGTCCAAGAGGCTTTTTGGTGCGTCTCTACATGAAGCACGTGTGTACCAAATTTCGTATCTCTACATGAAACCTACTGCTGGGGCTAGGCGTTAAAGTTGTTACTTCCTGTTGCCAGCGGGGGGCGATATGACTGTGTGTCAATATTGACATGTGGGTGTGTTCAGAGGTGGACCCTCATCACGTGTGTGAAATTTGGGACAGTTGAGACAATGTATGGTGAAGTTATACAGTTCTGTGTTTCATGGCGAGACGCCATATTTTGCCGCCATGCCACGCCCACATAGTGTGACAGGCGGTAACGATTTATACAACTTTTGATCCCAAAGGCCTTGTGATGGTACTGACCAAGTTTGAAGTCAATGGGATTAAATCTGTTGGAGGAGTTATGTAAAGTATGCAACGTGGTCATTTTATGAAAGGGGGCGTGGATAAAGCAAAAGGGGCGGGGCTGTTTAAAATATTGTTATTCAGAAGTGTTAAGGGCTGGACTGTGATGAAGCATGAGAATTTTGGACCAGATGGGACAAAGTATTGAAAAGTTATAATGATCTCGTGTTTTATGGTGAGACGCCATATTTTGGCGCCATGCCACGCCCACATAGCGTGACCATCGGTAAAGATTTATACAACTTTTGATCCCAAAGGCCTTATGATGCTACTGACCAAGTTTGAAGTCAATGGGGTGAAATCTGTAGGAGGAGTTCGTTAAAGTATGCGGCTTGGAAATGGGCCAAAACAGCAGGAAACGCCATATTCGATCCAAGATGGCCGACTTCCTGTACGTTTTAGGGTATGGGTTCTTGAGACTTTTTGGTGCGTCTTGCCATGATACACGTATGTACCAAATTTCGTGTCTTTACGACATTCCTGTGCGAGGGGCTGAATTTTCTTGACTTTCAAGGGGGCGCTGTTGAGTCATTTTGCCACGCCCATTCCCGGGACCACTAGAATATGTAAATTTCAGTGGAGATTTATGTATATTCCAAAAATGGTGAGTTTTTGAATATGATAAAGCCCCCAAAAAGGCGATTTACTTTTAGGAAGAAAAAAAATAATAATAGACGGACCAATTTCAATAGGGTCCTCGCACCGTTAGTGCTCGGTCCCTAAAAATCATGGATTTGATCAACTGGTCTCTCAGCACAATTGACACCATCTTCTCGAAGAGAAGCCTGGGTGCGGGTGAGCCCACCTGTCCTGCCGGGCGTTCGCAGCTGGCTACACAATGAACGCATGGGAGAGGTGGTGAGTCGTGTGCCTGGCGGCTCTTTCCGTGAGGGACATTGAAGACATCTACCTATTCAGAACCATGATTACAGGTCTTTTGCTGATTGGATTAGGCATTGCCCTGATTTATCGAGGAATACAGAAAACGGTGACAGCTGTCCAAAGCCTCATAAAGCTGCCCGACTTGATTGAAGCACTGCAGTGAGACCCACAGACACCTGCTGATTGTTGACTCTGTCTGGAACCTGACCAAGGCTGTCTCCATGGCAACTTGCTGTGTTATCGCTATGACATTCCAGCGAACTGAGGCACTGACTGATTGGGATGCCAGGCGAAGCGACTCACCAGGCCCCTACACACACAAACTTCTACATACATACACACGGACATATGTACAGATATGCAATCACCCCCCCATCCCACGCCTTCGCCGCTTTGTACACCCAGTCACTCCCCCACTCCCCTCCCCTGTTGCAAGTCACGTTTTCATGTTGTAAAGTGTATTGAGTATGTGCTTATGTGTCTCCTCCCCTCTTGTCATGTTATGCTGCATCACTTTCTTGGACGTGAGAGGATGCTGGCGCTGTTTGTTCGCCGCTTCTCCATCTGAAGTTTATTGTATGTATGTTTATTTATATGTACGGACGGGTTGATGGCTAATTCTTCTATCCCTGTCTTCATTTCCTGTCCACCTCTATTAAGCGTCTTTTAGTGTCTAGAAAAGCGCTATATAAATTAAATGTATTATTATTCAATGCTTGAGTTGGCAGGTTTTTCACTTTTTTGGAATCTGGGTTTTATGTATTAGACACATTTAAATAACAGCTGGAGACCACCAAATTGGCACACCTTATTTTCCAAAAACTGAAGTTCCTGGTTTAAAATTATTCAAATATATTCACATTCACACTCCATAATTTTCACTGGCAACAAAATGTTGAACTGCAGAGTCCAGCTGTCATAAAGTAGAGCAACATTGCAAAACTGGCAGGTTGAGTTGTGGCCAAAACACAGTAGAGTACAGTAATGAAAGGAAATAAAACAAATATATATATATATATATATATATAAAATGTGCCCGGATCTGCAAGGTATTGATTCGTAGGTTCAGCTCAGGATATCCCTAGTTTGGTGACAGTTCACAAGACATTACAGTTTACAGTATTTGTGGTGAATTTCATCATTCACAGGATTGATCCAGCATACAGTAATGTAACAAAGATCTGTGTGAAAGGATACATTTAATATGACTCCATCTTAGCTACCACCTTGTCATACACTGTAGGCCAGTGCCACATCAGCACAACCTGTCAGCGCCGGTACACGCTTGAGTTAGTCACAAATATAGAGGTCCCCACACATTGAAAATCCAGTTGTTTAAGTGTATAAAATGCATGTGACAGCAAGACCCCACACACTGGAGACTGTGTGCAGTCTCGACTCTCGATTGAGAGAAGTGCTTACAGTGTTGGACAGGCTCAACGAGAACTTGCCAAAGTCTGCTGTCAAGGTTTGAGTATCACACTGTTGCAATCTCATTAAATGAACAAGGCCTTTCAGTCAGAGCCCCGGGAGAGAGGAGAACAGCATTGTGTTTTTGTTTCCATGTTCCCTGTTCTGTACATATTGCTTATTCCAAAAGAGGAAACGGGGCGAGATAATGTATGCGGAAAAAAATCATTTTTCATCAAATGTTAAATGAGTCTTCATTTTGCATCCTCTTTATTTCATAACTGCTGCATTTTATTTCTCTTTTGTGCAAGATTTTCGTCTTTTATTATATTTGGCATACGTTGGAAATTGGTTATAATCACAAATCTTCTACTCTTTTATTCTACCTAGATTTTAGTGATATGAAGATATATGCTGCAGAAATGTGTCAGACGGAAGAGATTTTGTAGTTCCACCACAGCAGCTTTTCTTTTGCAGACATGTGGTCTTGTGATCTCTTGCAGTCTCATGATCTCCTGGATCCAGACACAAAATAATGTGATTTGGGCAGACATGGATTAGCAGAATGAGTTAACAAGCCCCCAATAAGAGCGCTGGGCTTTGAACAGTATCACAGTGGAATTACAACATCTGGGACCATTACGTCATGCCATGGAGCTTCATGGTTCAGCTTTTTTACTTCGCAAGCCCCGCAAAATGACTCGTTTCACTATCAGAATTGTATTCATCAGGTCCATTAATATTTGAAAAGTCTGAAGTTTGAAAAGAGCAATTAAATCATTTTATTTCCATTCAAGTTTGTGGAGCACTTAATCAGAAGTAGCAGTAGATGCAGTAGACCAATAGGAGATTGCTATTACCTTTTTTGCCCCTTGCTCTCCTGAACAACTTGCATAACAAGAACAACATAAGAATAAACGGATCACCACCTGCAAAGCTGTATCCGGTTCTCTTTATTCATCCATAAACTGTAAACAGATTAGGGGGAACGCATCCTGTTCACCTGAAAACATATTCTTAGGAAATTTAAAGGGATAGTTTTGTGTTTTATGAAATACTTGTGTGTAATGGATGCAAAGCTATTAGCTATTAACTAATAGTACAAAGCACTGTCTTTGTATTCACTGGGGGTTTTTTTTCAAGAAACAAAATAGAAAAAATAGTATATGCAAGAGGACCATTTTTTTCCGGTGGAATGGCTGACCTTTTCAAGTACACATAGTTTTGTGGAATAAAACCTTGTAGTTTTGTGACCCTGAAACTTGCCGGAACTATTTATTTTTCGATCATAACTGTCCAAACTCCGAAACCAGCAACCACTGCACTACTGGGAAGTATTTCATAAAACTTAATATCCAAAATCGCAAATTATCTCTTCAAAGCTTCCACTGTTTTAGTTTTACCTGAGTATTTTCATTTGTTGTCTATGGAGGTTCGAAATAAAGAAATAGATCGAATGACGAATGAATATGGTATGGTTATTTTAAACAATGTCTAAATTGAATTTACAGAACAATTCTTGTGATAAACAATAATAGAAACTATTGCCTACACCTAATTCTACCCATTTTCAAGGAGACAGTCATTTGCACAATGTTGTATGACGCTATTTCCTGTGGTCAGTGGCGGTTCTAGACCAATTTTACTGTGGGGGCCAAGGAGGGGCCAGTGTTTAATCAGAGGGGCACATTAGCCCATGAAAAAATGGCAAACATGATATTTAAGCATTCAAAATCTTTGAATGTCTTGAAAAAGACACAAAATGACCAAAAAAATACACAAAAATGCACCAATGACAAAAAAATACACAAATTGACCAAAAAAAGACACAAAATAACTAAAAATGACACAACAACAAACTCAAAATTACCAAAAAAAGACACAAAAAAGACACAAATGTATAAGACTCCATAGAGTTAAACTATTATACAATGTACACATTCTGGGTTCCTTTTGTGTACAATGAGATATTGTTTGAACAAAAAAAAGATTAGAATTGTTCCATTGTTCATTGTTATAAATTGATCATTTTATTATTAATTTGACACAGGGGCCACAGCAGAGGCCAAAGGCTTCTTTACAGGGGCAGTGGCCCCTGGAGGCCCCTGTGTAGAACCGCCACTGCCTGTGGTTGAGGGAAGTGAAAGAAGGCATTCCAACTGACAAATGTAACCAGAAGAATGCATCCAATTTTATAGTGAACAAGCAGTCTAGACTTTCCAACTGCAGCAGGTCGTATGTATCTAAACAACCCACAGATATTAAACTGACATGTTGTCATGGCCATAACCACTCCCCATTAATCTAAAGCAAGGAGTCTCAAATGCAGATTGATGGGGTACTGTATGGTTAAAGATTGGTTTTACGCTTTGTAGTGCTGAAGGATGATTCATGGATATTGCCATGTTAGCGGATGGCTGTTGAGGGCAGGCAGCTGGAGGTGTGAGGAAGCAGAAGGCAGCCCAGCGTCCCTGCCATTTTCTGTGACTACCAGTACTGTTTGTTTTTTCACATTTTAAAAATGAGGGTACATGGTCTTGTTGAGCCCCACCCGGCTTCGCACTCACTCAATTACACACATTCACACTTGGATGGTGTCAAGTATGAAACATTCTGTTTTATCTTCCAACCAGCTCCGCTGTAGCAGGTGACTGGGCCTCTTCTTGATTGAGCCAAGCTTGTTAAATACTTGGAGAAACTGACCTTACAGACATAAATAAAGCACTTGTGAATAAATGATTGAAATCTGTTGAAATGCAATTGTCTGTAACAGCAGGGTTAGTTGAGAGCTAGCAGCTGCAACAATTGCCTCAGCATTTCAAGTGACAACCTTTTTACCCCGTACTCTCCATCCCAGCTTCATTAGTGCCACGGGCTTTGTTTGGATATAATTGTGGCAGTGGTCAAATATTGTGATTGTGGAATAATGAGTCCAGATTGTTGTTGCCTCAGCTGTCACAGTTTTCATCAAGAGTCTTTGTCAGTCTGTCAGCTGCCAACACACCAAACTAGATCTTTAGTTTTTCTCAAACTGCACTACACATTGGGGTTGGGGGATAAGTTGTGTTTTCCAAGTGGCTGCCATCAGCCCAACAACCACCGATTGCTGATATATATTCATACAGGTGTTTGTAGCATAGTTTTAGCAGGGATATGTGTTCAAGCGGTGAGTTCCCTACTGTTGAAATCCCCCCTTATTGTCAATATACCTCTGCCTCTTTATTTCCTTAAGTTGGAGAAAATTAGACTATCTTTATCTGGTTGCTCCAGTAAATTTGGGAAACTATGGGGCCCATTCCTACAATTTGTTAAGACGACAGATCTCCCACTTACCCCTGACTGACATGACAGAGGCAACTTAGAGGGGTGGATGTGTTGCTTCTGGTGTGTTGAGGGTCGCATGCCACTACTCTGATTTAGGATGTCTGTTGCTATTTCAATTACAGTTTACTATTACCTGACTGATGTGCCTGTGTTTGTTTTTATTTTATTTATTTTTTGTTTTTGTTTATTTTTGTTTTTTGTGGCTGTTCTGGTTCTGTGGGTTGTTCGGGTATGCAGCAATACTTCCATGATCACTCTTGTTTTTTGTTGTTTGTTTGTTTTTTCTGTAAGAAAAAAATGACTAATTTACTCTTTGTATGTTTATAAAAAATATATATATATATACCTCTGCCTCTGAACATCACCTGAATGCCCTATGTCTCTAGTTTGTGTTCAGTTCCATGAACTGATAGGTAATCTCATACATTTTTCTCAATACCGTGAAGTGGCTACTTTGTGGACTAATGTCATCCCACATGAATGCAATGTAGCTTATTGCATCCGCAAGAGTGTCAGCTTTCCAGTCTTCCAGTTTATGAATTTCTAAGACCAACAAGATCTCCAACCTAACCGGCAGTATAGACCGTTATCAATATGTGAATACCACCCATTATGGCCCATATGAGCGTTTTTCAAAATGAGCACACACGTAATTATACATACACGTACAGTTCGCGGTTGTAAAAAAGGCTGCAGTTTCACTGAATTAAGGCTACAAAACCACTGAACTAGGTTTAGGGTGGGAAAAAATCCTCGTAAGGCTTTATAAATTACAGTTTAAAAAGTAAATAATAGGGACTCTGGGACAAAATATTGGACTGGTTCTCCAAGGCCTATAAGAGACTCTTCCAACTGAAGGCTGAACTTGCCATCTTACAGCAGGCCTACCTGCAGCAATGAGCAGTGGTGGGAAGTAACTAAGTACATTTACTCAAGTACTGTACTTAAGTACAATTTTGAGGTACTTGTACTTTAGTTGAGTATTTCCATTTTATGTAACTTTATACTTTTTACTCCACTACATTTAGAAGCACATATTGTACTTTTTACTCCACTACATTTAGCTGACAGCTTTAGTTACTTTACAGATTCAACATGAAGAAATACCATATATTTAATATGATGACACATTTATAAAACATAACAGTGTATTAAGTAGTTAACATTAGTCATATCTGGACAACATTAAAATGCTACTTATATAAATGCATCAACATAAATAATCTTATAATATATTTAGAACATATAAAACAATCTGAGTGGGTTCATTCTGCATAACGAGTACTTTTACTTTTGATACTTTAAGTACATTTTGGTGTTGATACTTTTGTACTTTTACTTCAGTATGTTTTGAATGCAGGACTTTTACTTGTAGTGGAGTAAATTCACAGTGTTTTATTAGTACTTTTACTTAAGTAAGGGATCTGAATACTTCTTCCACCACTGGCAATGAGGCAGTCTCTGATGCTGGGGATGATTGTTGCCAAAAGGCTAATCCTACTGGAGTGGAAGTTGACGTCTCCCCCTTGCTTTCAGAGGTGGTTGGCTGATATGGCTCCAGTCATACAGATGGAAAGACTTCTTTGTCTACCTGGATGAGACCAGGAAAGATGACAGATAACTGGTAGCGTTATTGTCTGTTTGTATGTATCTGTCTGCTTACTAATGTTGCTGGTATTTCTTTCTAATTTAATTTTACATGTCTGAGCTGGGGTGTTGTTACTGTTATTGTTATTGTTATGTCTGTTTTCCTTTGAATATAGAAAATGTTTTGTTTTTTTAGATAGGAGAGAAAAAAAAGTAAATAAATGTACGTAAATGCTTTAAGTGAAGTCGTTACGAGGGTGACGTGTGCCATAAAATTTAGGTAAAAAAACGTAAGTTACGTTTAAAAAAAAAGTCATTCACAAACCATGAGCTTCAGAAGTTACTTAAAAATCGTAAGTTACGTAAAGTCTTTCACTTTCGATTTCACACGGGACAACCCTGTTCTCCTGGGGGAAAATCTCCCGTTCGCTCGATTAGCATAAAGTGGGCGTGTCTATTTTGCCCAACCTTCAAAGTTTATCTCGCCACTTTCCTATAAAGATATCATAGCATGGCTGATACCAGTGTCATGAAGTAGCATCAAGACTGAGCCCACTACAACATCTGAAAGACAAAAGGCAGTTCTCAGAGGATTCATTTTTTAAATTATATATATAAACCAAAACAAAGCACTTTCACGCACTACCAGAATGCTCAAAATGCACTTTCATGACACTTGGTTAGCTCTCTGTTAAAAATTCTATTTTGTGAATGAATTTTGTAATGTTTGTTAATTGGTTTTGTTGGTGAAATACTTGACATCCATTGCACAAATGTAATAGCGCAATCCAATGTGTCCTAGATTGTTTTTTTTTTAATTGGTTTTTAACTCATTTCCTTCATATTCCCCAGTAGCAGATATTGACCAAGAGGCTAGAGCTGCACTGGCAACTCAACTAATTAACAAGATTTACCCTCAGGTGTCATCAGCCCATGTTAGGCTAACCAATCAGGTGCAATACTTCACAACACTGCTGGCTGCTGGTGATGATCTAGAAACATTATATAGCACTAACCATATTGTTCTGCTTGAAATACATCCTGTTAAACATGAGGAAATTAATATTACACAGAAGCATTTACTCTCCAAACCTGAAAAGGAATGCAGTAATCGAAGTGTCACACAGCATCCGTTTTACATAACAAAAAAAGGCCTTCATGTCTCCTTTTGTATTTGAGTGCTTGTTTGTGTGTTGTGCTGACGATTTGAAGTCTGACAGGCTGGCTTAATTATAGACGAGAGACAGGTGAAAACAACGTTTTACCTTTTTATCTGAATGCGTTTTAAACTCTGCATTCTCTCGCTCTGTCATGCACAAGATGTTCTGTCAGAAAAGGCTCTTATGTAATGAGTCCTATCCAAACATCCAAGGAAACGTTTGCTCCGAAAGTAGGCCAGTAAAATAATTACTCAGATGAATAAAAAGGAAAAGAGAGAAGAGGGAGAGGAAGGAATAACTTAAAAGAAGTGGCAGATAGGTTTGTTTGATATACAATCTAAATTATAAATAGGCTTGAATCATGCCCAGTGTTCTGTCCTTTACCTATATTGGGACTAGATTAATGTTTTACACGCTTCTCCTTTTAGCGTAGTACTCCTGATTGCAGCACAAACAAGTGAACACATTGTAAAGATGTTGTAAAACCAATAGCCTCATGTATCTTGGACCGGTTTATCTGACAAGTGTTCCGCAGAGCGCTCGGCTCAGCAGAAAGGTTGGGTTTGCCGTGCGGACCTGGGAGGCTTCCACTAGAACACTACTCATCATGCCAGTAACCATGGTGATGTAAAGTCGAGCTATTGATCATTCTCCGAGCTGTCATCATTATCATCCAAATAATCCCCCTTCCCTTAGGCGACTCTCCCCCGTAGTACCCTTCACACCCTCCTTCTGACAGTTTTTTATCAACATTCATATAAATTTCTCTCTCTGACTCATTTTTATCCTGTCCAGGTAAAATGGTATTATCAATATTAATATGCAAAGCATTGATTTTTCCGATCCAAGTCAATGCTGTTTTGTTTTTCCACGTGGATGTCTGTAACCACGATCTAATTTATCACAAGGACGCAGCACCGTCTTTCACCTTGTGACAACGACTTCCTCTCTTCCCCCCCAGACACCCCATTCAGAGAAGGTCAAGAGCGGGACCTGAAGGAGGCCTTGAAGGAGACAGATCCGTCCATCCCGCTGGTGTTTGTCAGTGGGAACCATGACCTGGGTAACACCCCAACTCCCAGGACACTGGAGCAGTACTGCAGCGCTTGGGGAAACGACTATTTCAGCTTCTGGGTGAGCAGACACCAGAATGTTTAATTAGTTGAATAGCCAGTGGTAGTGGCTGCAGCTTGGATGCTTTATTATGACCATGAGCACTGGGTATAAATACGCCAAGGGTTCCTCCCTGCTCACAGGACTTGGGTGCACAAAAGCACAGGGCCAGGAAACCTACACAGTGCATTATGTTGTAGTACGTGGCCTCCATTATATTTTTCATCTTTTTTTGAAATTTGCATACCATGCACAGCATACATTTGTATCTACAGGGTTAGGGCTGGGCAATACATCAATATAAAAAATAGATTGATATATTTGAAGAAGTTTTAAAATTTTGCACTGAAATGAATGGGCAGATTTTTTTTGTAGCCAAACTTAGCACCCCCTACTGGAATTTTCGGTAGATTGCAGGCTTAAGGCACTTCCTGGTTGGCCTCCATGCTCAGACACTGAGATTGCCGCCTGATTGATACTTGGCATGATATGTAGACTTACCCCCATGTGACAATCAGCATTGACCAGTAGTAGTGAACATTTTTAAAAGAAAATGACATTCTGTGCAGAAATTAGGTTTTTGCAGCAGTAAAAAAAATATACATTGAAACCGCAGGAATATAAATGTATAGATAGTAGAAAGTAAACTGTAAAAATAACCTGATAGAAGTTGGTTTTATTGTTTAAAGACAGCTGAGGTGTAGGTAACCTCTCTGTGTCCTGTCGTCTCAGGTGGGTGGAGTCCTCTGCCTGGTTCTGAACTCCCAGTTGTTCTATGATGCCTCGGCTTGCCCTCAGATGAAGGAGGCCCAGGAGACGTGGCTGGAGGAGCAGCTGAGCAGAGCCTCCTCCTCAACGGTAAAACTGCAGCACCGACATGATCCTATTCCGCTGTGATTTATGAAGACGCTCGGCTAGACACTAGACTGTCTTCCTTTGCTGCGTCGGGAGGTTTTGGATAATTGCTGCCGTCTGCAGCCATGTGACACAACAATTGAATTTTGTCTTTGGAGACCAGCGTTTAACCCCTCCCGTCAAATCTGTGTCTCTTCAGGAACCCAAACCCAAACACGTCCTGGTGTTCCAGCACATTCCTCTGTACTTAAAGAGTCCTGACGAGGAGGACGACTACTTCAACCTGCAGAGGGGGGTCAGACAAAACCTGCTGGACAGGTTCAAGAAGGCAGGTAGGACAGCAAGGCTCAGTATACCTTTTTCCCCTAGTTACTGTGTTTATACAGTACAGGGCAAAAGTTTGGACACACCTTCTCATTCAATGCGTTTCCTTTATTTTCATGACTATTTACATTGTAGATTCATCAAAACTATTAATGAACACATGTGGAATTATGTACTTAACAAAAAAGTGTGAAATAACTGAAAACATGTCTTATATTCTAGTAAGCAAAGGGTGGCTACTTTGAGGAATCTAAAATACAAGACATGTTTTCAGTTATTTCACACTTTTTTTTTAAGTACATAATTCCATATGTGTTCATTCATAGTTTTGATGCCTTCAGTGAGAATCTACAATGTAAATAGTCATGAAAATAAAGAAAACGCATTGAATGAGAAGGTGTGTGTCCAAACTTTTGACCTGTACTGTTTGCTGGGCAATTATTCAAAATTCAAGTATGATTTTGGCTTTTAAAGGCCCAGTTTGTAAGATTTCTTTGCATATTTACATCAAGACTACACGCTGCTGTACAGCTCCCTCACTGAGTGATGAAGTAATGCCTCTCCATTTCTACAAAAAAAATGAACATATTAAGTCCTAAGTCCACCTTAAAAAGAAAACCACCCTCTTAAACCTAATCATTGTTTCAAAAGCACCTCCCAAGACCTGAAGATTTTCTGAAAAACTGCACATTTCCTAAATTATTAATTTCTTAGCCTCTGTAGCAGATAGAGATGAAAATAATTTAAAACCTTAAACCCTTGGCTTTAGCTGTTGAGAATAACCTTTGCCTTAAAAGTCCTCAAGATTTCTTGAAAAAATCTATAAACATCATAAAAATTTAGGAAGAACGATCACATTTTTCAGCCTCTGTAACACATAGAAATATGAAGAAGAAAAAAACACATGAAAGCTGAAACCTTTGGCTTTAACTGTAATTCAACAACAACAACAAATCATGAAAAATGCATTACACTGTGTGGCACATAAAGGAAAAGGTGACAGCCGTATTTTCAATAAAACAATGTCAGTAGTGCAATAACTATATCACAGATTCTTCACAGTGTAGGATCACTCGAGGATCTGTAGGCTCATTATACTCTGGGTCATAGTCTGATATATTGTCAATAATACTATGTCGTTCCCTCGCTCAGGTCGCCGTCACTGTCTTTTATAGACGCGTACATGTTTTAGATGGTCTTTATTTTCTCCCAATTCTTTCGTGTGGAGGTGCAAAAGAATTAGTATTTTATTATGTTCATTCCTCTTTTTCCTTCCACACGTACACTACCGGTCAAACGTTTTAGAACACCCCAATTTTTCCAGTTTTTTATTGAAAATCAAGCAGTTCAAATCAAATCAACGGCTTGAAAGGGTACAAAGGTAAGTGGTGGACTGCCAGAGGTAAATAAAAAAGGTAAAATATAACGTACATTTCAGAATTATACAAGTAGGCCTTTTTTCAGGGAACAAGAAATGGGTTAACAACCTATGGAGTCTTGGACTATTTTGTCCATTTTTTAATTATTTTCATGTCTTTGTAAGTCATTTTGTGTCTTTTTTTGGTAATTTTGTGTCTTTTGGTGTCTTTTTTTGTCATTTTGTGTCTTTTTTTAGTCATTTTGTGTCTTTTGGTGTCTTTTTTTGTCATTTTGTGTCTTTTTTTGGTCATTTTGTGTCTTTTTTTAGTCCTTTAGTCCAACATAAAATGTGATTTTGAATCTTTTTTTTACTTTCAAAACACTATCATGCTCAATAAAGAATTTTAAATGTTGCAAATGTGCATTAATTTCAGAGTACACTGAGACATTAAACTGCATCATTTTCAATTAAATTCTGGAAAAGTTGGTGTGTTCTAAAACTTTTGACCAGTAGTGTATATTTCAGCAAATCCTGTTGCATTTCATCACTTACGTGTCTTACCAGATCATCCAAAAGATGCAGACGTTACATCCGTAGATAGACGTAGAATTGCATGTACGCCTCTCCCGGTCTTAAAGGTACACTACCGTTTAAAAGTTTGGGGTCACTTAAAAATGTCCTAATAAAATAACAGACATATATTCTAGACATTGTTAATGTGGTAAATGACTATTAAAGCTGGAAACAGCCAATTTTGTTATGCAATATCTATTATATATTGGCAGCAACCATCACCTGTGTTCCAGTTACACATTGTGTTAATCCACGTTTATAGTGTTGAAAGGCTCATTGATCATTAAAACATCTCAGCATTATTTTAGCACAGCTGAAAACTGTTTGTGCTGATTTGAGAAGCAATAAAATGATCCTTCCTCAGGCTGGTTGAGTATCTAGGGGTAAAGTTGGAGATTTGTACAGGTTAAAATGATTATTTCTACCCTTGTCAATGTCTTTGCTATATTTTCGATTCACTTTGTAACTCATTTCATAAATAAAACAGTTTGTTTTCATGGAAAACCACAGACATTTTCTGGGTGACCCCAAACCTTTGAGCGCAGTGTATATACAACATTGTATGCCATCTAAATGGGTTGATGAGGCTGATTTGCCTGACCATAAGCACAGCATGTTGCATTAAGAGTGCTGATTTTGCTCCTAAATACATAGTTACAGATCAAATATTTAACTTTTTACAAAGTCAAATTTGAGTGTGTGTGTGTGTGTGTGTGTGTGTGTGTGTGTGTTCTTGTACTTGATACATAGTGAGGACCGGAACACGTTTTTAACCAACAGAATGAGGACATTTTTGCAAAGTGAGGACATTTTGCCGGTCCTCACTTCTTTAAAGGCTTTTTTGAGATTTCAGACTTTGTTTTAAGGGTTAAAGGTTACATGCTAATGACAATTAACTGAAACTGTATTGTGTGGTTACAAAACTAAAATTATAGTGAAAATGTCCTTCGTTTCCGTCTTTGTCAACTTTTTTTATACATAATCAAGATGGATAAGATTTACTGTGACCTCTTTTAATCTCCCACCCAACCAATACCCCATTACAAAAAACTAATACTAACACTAAAACTAATAAAAACTAAACTAAAACTAGCAAACTCAGTCTAAAAACTAATTAAAACTAACTGAATTTGAAAACAAAAATTGACAACGAAAATTAAAACCAAAACTAATGAAAAATTCAAAACTATTATAACCTTGCCAGGGAATTTACTATTCCAATGAGGGCCCTCACAAAGATAGAAAAACAAGAATGTGTGTGTGTGTGTGTGTGTGTGTGTGTGTGTGTGTGTGTGTGTTTATGTGTCATGAGCTCCTTTTTTGTCCCTCTTTTTCTGTTGAATTATATTAACAGTTCAAGAAAAAGATGCAGGCGTTTCCAAAATCAATGGGGTTAAATAATCCTGATCTCAATATTGACCAAAATAATTGGGGTTATGATTTTTTCCAACAATCGAGCAGCCTTGACTTGCAGCGCCTGAGCAGGTTCATGTCCAGTATTTTGCCCAAGGGCACGTCAAAGTGACAGACAGTATGAGTTGTCTCCTCTAACTAGGAGGTCTTGTCAATCCAGATTTGTGTATATCTTTGCTCGGCTACAATGTCCTAACTGAGTTAGAAGTCACAAAAGAGATAAAGCAGAGTTTTAGTGCTCTGAAAGTCAAATTGCTTCCAAACACCCTAAAATATCAGCAGTATTTTTTCAGTAATGATGGATTTATGTCGCTGTGAAGTGGTCTTAAATTTCTTCCCTTAATACCTCTTAAATAATATTACCGTTCATTCCTAGCATATCTAAGTGAAACACAGTTAAGATCCCAGCCCAGAGGATTAATATGCCATTAGCCAGAACCAAGAAGCTCCTGGCACTCACACAACACGGGCCTAATTGAATTAATTAATGCATCCGCTGCCTATAAGAAGAATAATTCCATAATCAAAATCCATTGTTGTCGGCTTACGAGGGTCTGATACAAGGGTATCGGGCTGAAAAACTCTCACAAGGACAATACGTCTTGAAGAAAGCACACACATCATCGCACTGGCTCGCCACTTTTGCACAGCTGATTGACAGGACCAGTCATACGGACACGTGTCACGCTTCTCAATCATGCATCAAGGTGACTGTCGGTGGATGGTATTAATTTCATTATCCAGCCATTATTCCAGCATGTATTTAACCATGTTGGCCCCGTTTTGCTCTGATGAACCCTCTCCCTCATAATTGATTGCTCCTCTAAGGGAACACTGGTTAAAGATTTAAAGGGCAATCCGTACAGGCTTTTTATACGCAGGAACGGACGCTGTTACTCTATGTCCTTTCTCATCAATACTCTTGTTCACACGTCCTGCCCGCAATTATAAATTCAGACTCCATACAGGGCAAGTACTGTATGAACTACATACATACATGCAACATGGTTATTAATAATTGATGACAGACATGCTGCGGCTTGCTGTAAAGCCACATACACTACATGACTTTCTCATGTTTGTGCGTCACATATGTGTTAAATACAACATGTGGAACTCAGCCATTACTGCGAGAGACGAGATGTGATTCGCAGCGGTCTGTGATTCATCATGTCATGTCGTATTTTTACATGCACCCTCTCTGTCCAGGCCTGTCCCGAACATAACAATGAGCTCAGGCAAAATGTCAAGGCCTGTCTCTTGAATTTATCTGGAAATTTCTTCTGCTCGAATGGAGAATTTCAATGTCACCGTGAAGTTATACTTACTATTGAGGCTGGGCGATATGGACCAAAAGACATATCCCAAGATATATTTGGGCTGAATATCGATATAGGATATATATCCCGATATTTTTATAGCAAACTGAGAGCAAATGTTCAGTCAAAGTCAAAGCCAAATATGACATGTCACAAGTTTTATTGAAACCGTTTATTTAAGTGAACATAAATGCTGTATAACAGGAGTACCTTTTTTTTTTTTTTTTTTTTTTTTTTTTAATCAAAGCTCCATAAAGGGCACATTTAAATAAAATATATTAAATAAATAAATAATAAATAAAAATAATGAGGAAGACATTTATTTAATATTCATTACCATCTTTTTCTGAAATAAATATATTTATATGAGGAAAGAATAACAAACATTACAAAATAACTAAATATGACAAACCCTAGTAAGAGCAGCATTTATATATATAAAAAAGAAAAATAATATAGATTTAACTATATCGGTATATATGATATTATGGTCTAATTCCATATCACATTTAAAAATATATCTATATATTTTTTATATAAATATGTCGCCCAGCCCTACTTACTATCAGGTTAAGATCTTAGCAAACATTTCTTACAAAAATGACAAAAAAAAACCCCAACTAAAACAGTGCAGCTTTGTCATTAAATAACTCTTGATAACTCAGCTAAAGAACTTAATCAGAAATTAAAATGTGATGACTTAACAAAGGGGAATCCAACCAGTTGTTATAAATATATATATATTAATTATAAATCCTTTGTCTTAGTTCTTTCTGCTCTGCTGTGATCCCTCACTTTCTCCTTCATGCTCCTTCTGCTCTCTCCTTCATCTCCTTCTCTGAGTTTCTTGGTTACTGATGCTGTATCGTCTGTACTCTGAATCTACTGTAGTGTGTCCTGGAGGCATGCTTGGAAAAGAGACTGGCTGTAAATAAAGCTGTATCAAATACTTCAAAGTATAGGCCGACAGATGTGTCTGTTGATAAATATTATCAGCCATTGTTGGCCTATCAAAAGCATATTGGTATCGGTGTATGAGCTGTCTGATACAGTCATGGTCAAAAATATTGGCACCCCTGCACTTCTGCCAGATAATGCACCACTTCTCCCAGACAATTGTTGCAATTACAAATGCTTTGGTATTCACATTTTTATTGCTTTTGTTTGTCCTTCTGGGAGAACGTCCTGTGGACAGATAAGACCAAAGTAAAGGTTTTTGGTAAAGCACATCATTGTACTGTTTACAGAAAATGAAATGAGGCCTTCAAAGAAAAGAACATGGTCCCTATGGACAAACATGGTGGAGGTTCACTGATAATAATAATAATAATAATAATGCATCAGTTTTATATAGCGCTTTTCAAAATACACAAAGACGCTTTACAAAAAAACACAAAGTGAAAAAGAATACAAATGGACAATACATACAGTACATACATACATACATACAAACACATACAAATATTCAAGAACAACAATACAGTGGATAGGAAAGAGATAAGAAGACAGAGGGTGGAAAATGATTCATCAGGTGTTGTAAGTGATGTTGTAGAGGTGGGTTTTGAGTTGACTTTTGAAAGACGGCAGTGAGTCGGACTTTCGGATGGCCAGGGGGATGGAGTTCCAGAGGGTAGGGGCGGCAATGGCAAAAGCTCTGTCTCCTATGGTGTGGTATTTGGTCCTGGTGATGGTGGTGAGGGTGTTGGCGTCAGTGGAGCGTGTTCGGTGGGGATGAATGGGGCGATGGAGGAGATCTGTCAGGTATGAAGGGGCAAGGTTGTTTAGGGCTTTGTAGGTGGTGAGGAGGAACTTGAAATGTATGCGTTGTTTTAGTCGAGTCTGGAGGTGATGTTTTGGGGTTGCTTTGCTGCTTCTGGCATTGGATGTCTTCACTGTGTGCATGGCATCATCAAATCTGAAGACTACCAAAGAATTTTGGGGCGCAATGTAGGGCCCAGTGTCAGAAAGCTGGGTCTCCATCAGAGGTCATGGGTCTTCCAGCAGGACAATGACCCAAAGCACACAGAAATGGTTTAAGACAAAGCACTGGAGAGTTCTGAAGTGGCCAGCAATGAGTCCAGATCTAAATCTCATAGAACACCTGTGGAGAGATCTCAAAACAGCAGTTGGGAGAAGGCACCCTTCAAATCTGAGAGTCCTGGAGCAGTTGGCAAAAGAAGAGTGGTCTAAAATTCCAGTAGAGAGGTGTAAGAAACTGATTGATGGTTACAGGAAGCGATTGATTTCAGTTATTTTTTCCAAAGGGTGTGCTACCAAATATTAAGTTGAGGGTGCCAATAATTTTGTCCAGTCCATTTTTGGAGTTCTGTGTGGAATGATCAGATTTGGCTTTCTTTTCTCTGCTTTTTTTGCGTTGTTCCAATGCAAACAAAAGCAATAAACATGTGAATACCAAAGCATTTGCAATTGCAACAATTTTCTGGGAGAAGTGGTGCATTATCTGACAGAAGTGCAGGGGTGCCAACATTTTTGGCCATGACTGTATGTGTTGTGATGGAAACTTTTCAGTCAAAAAACATTGCTTGGCATGATTTAGAAATGGTGTTAGCTTTTATTTGTTTCATTCTTTTTTTAAATAGTCAGCAACTGACTGAACAGTAATGATGTTTATTTAGCCATTTATTTTATTCCTATTCGTTATTTTCTCAGTTATCATTCATAGAGTTATATTGTATAACAATGTTAAATATTTTTTATTGAAGTTTTATGTTTGACAGATTGTTGGGTACATTTGCTGAGTGGTGAAAAATTCAACAGATCCTGTAACTACAAAAGCAGAGCAAATGTCAAATCTATTAAAAAAACAAAGATGTTATCAATTACAACATGATTTATCTAACAAAAAATTCAGCTTCAATCCTTAGTCTATGTGTTGGTGTTTAGCCTTTCAAAAAGCACCCGAAATTATCACTATGCATTAAAATCAAAAAATAAAATATGTCGACATAGATTCAAAGCTTATTATAAAAAATCAGCAGAAGCTTCTAATGTAAAAAAGTGAGATTAAGTAGTAGTATGATACAGCTAATATTGTATGATCGTACCGTATCATGGTCATAAAACCATTTTTGATTATTAGCCAAGCTAGCGCCGTGACACTATTGAGGAAAACGCCGCCTGATTGGTCAGTTTGCCCATGGATTGGTTCCCTGTTCCACAAGGTTGACATTTTTGTTTTTTATTAATTTTCTGATGGAGTGCAATGCTATTGCTACACCATGTTTCTTACATCACATAAAGAGCACATATGTTATACCAAAAGTTATGTGCGTATAGAACTTCACAGAAACCTAAATTTCACTAAGGCCCCGTTCACACGAGGACGGTCTGAACAGAAGACGCAAAAGTGGCGTCGCGTCTTCACTTTTTATTCCTCGTTTAGACGAGCATTTTTGGGAGTAAATCTGTGTGCATACGGTGACGCAAAAGTGTGTGAAATTCGATTGTATGCAGCCAGGCGGCATCACTTAAAGCGATAAGAGCATCTTTGGGCATGCAGAAGTTTTCACGCCACACATTTTCATCAGCTACTCCTTCCACAAAGTTCTCCACCATCACTAGATCTCCCAGGTCTCGTTCACAGCCGTCTGGCTCGCCTCCGATGAATTGCTGCATCCAAAATGTGATAGAGGTAATTACAGATCCTTCTCTGTTCACTAATACTATCTGTACATATCCTGTACATTTGGTGGAAAGACTCCTGTAAGTTTATTAGAGCTGCCAGAGCAGCTTGAAGGTCCGACGCATGGAAATAATCCCACGTTTGTTTATTTTCCTGTACTGGAGCATGTATGTGACATAAACACATACGTGACGTGAGCAGATCTGAGCAGAGTTTTGCGTCTTGGCAGTGTAGACGACACGCTACAGCAGAGTGAATTTAACTTTTCCACTTTGGAAGGTGGTTTCAGATTTTTGCGTCTTTAAGCCCCCAAAACGCCGTCACCGTCTAAACAAAAGGCACTTCCGATAAAATATTTTGTCGTTTTCACCCGCGAGCGTCCTCGTGTAAACGGGGCCTAAATGCTGATATTTTTTTACCTGCAAAATGAAGGAACTGCATGAACTTCCATGAAATAGGAGTTTACTGCAGGACAAACATGCACCTGGTAAAATTATCCAAATGGAGAATCTGTCAGCTTTTTAGAGGAGAAAACAGTTGGAAGGAGCAAGGAATTGCAATACCTAGAATATCTATTATTTACTGCATATTGATAGAAAATAAAAAAAGAGCACTAGGGAAAGTGTGTTGTTGTCGTGTGGTGAGGGGCCGTGTTTCCACTCATCCGTCGTAAATGATGTCTTTTCTGGACATACAGTACATTGGCGATGGTAATATTTTTCCCCCTTTGCATTACGTTATTTACGCATCATCTCCCTCCCATGTTGGTCTGTCCTCACCGCTGCACCCTGTGACTCTCCAGATGTGCTTGTGATCATTACTGTCATTACAGTAAAGGGCAGCATCATTAACCTCACGCACACATTTCTGTTTCCAGTCTCCAAAAGATTAAAATCCACACTGGAGCGGTTCAGCATTGGCACAGATGAAACACGAATGTCATTTTTCTACTGAGATTTTCATTAAGTAAGCAGTTGACAAGGATAAGTCTTTATCTGTGTTTGTGCTGCCAGCTCTCATATCATCTTCCCTTGGAAGACAAATGTACTTCTATCAACGGTTGAAGGATTACGTGTTTTATAGTGTAAAAATAATTCAGTTTCAAGACCCCTTAAAGGAGCGCTGGAAAGCTCTTTATGATACTTAAACAGTTTTTCTTTGTACCAGAAACACATGGAGGTTGTTCAAGAAGCTCTTAAAGGATATATTTCTTAGTTGGCTGCTTCAAAGTTCTTACTGGTTCTTATTTTTTAGTAAAAACGGGAAAAAAACATCAGTCTGGCAAGAACAAAGAGGTAAGATTAAACAGCTTTCCTCCTTTTCTTTGTCTAGTAATTTAAAAATTCTACAGAAAGCGAATTGAAATGGAATCACAAATGTGTCTCTGGCATCAAATCAATCCTCATAAGTAAGTACACACCACTACACATAACTCCAACCACTCCAGAGGTGTCGTTTTTTGGTGTCAGAAGACTTACAGCAGTCGGGGATTTGGCTCAGCATTTGTGAGGTTGTTCTCGCTGCTTTCTGCCCCCACCACCACCACCACCACCAACACCACCTCCACTCCAGGGATGTATGACGGAAACAGAGAATATAGTCCCCTGCAGACAAGCAAATGCATTGAATTGATTTTTCCTCACTGAAGTATTTTTCATTTCTCTTTCGTGGGATGGCGGTAGATGTTTGAGTAATTGTGTTTATTTTGTACATGTTTCTGTGTGTGCATTTTGCATATAAATCGCTACGCGGTGATGCATGTTTCTGTGCATGATATATTCTACAGTAAGTATCTATATGTTATCTCAGCAGCACAGCCGTTCATGGGAAAGGTGCGACACCAATTAGTCTTCCAGTGGCTCATCAGAGCGAGCAGTTCCACCCTGGGAACTGTTGACTGCATTCCAGCTCATATTAATGACACACTCTCTGCGTGATGACCCCCTCTCGGGCAACTAAAGTATCGTGCTTTCCTTTTCATAATTGCGCAAGCAATTACTACGGTTTCTGATCTGACAGTGATTTGGTTTATATTAAATATTGCCTTTAATTGTGCGCTTGCTCCGTGTGTTTAATATCTCTTGAATCGGAGCCAGTCACCTGATTAGATATCTTTTTAAATGCTCAAATAAGCCGATTTATTGGATTCTTCCAAAATGTTTTGACATCCGCAAAACAGCAAGACAACTTGTTCTTTTTTAATTATTTTTTATTTTTTATTAATTTAGACAAAACACAACACAAATCACCAATGAACAAACACAAAGAGAAAAACAAAACAAAAAACACAACAACAAAATCACAAAACCAACCCAAATAAATAAATAAAACCACAATAATAAACAAGAACCTTAACACATCAAAACTAAAACAAGACACAAACATACATCAAACATAATTACCACATAAAACATACAGTATATCAGTAAACTTCATAACCTAAGAGAAAATAAAAAAGGGTTAAGTTAAATGCCAGCCTTCCACTTCAATAAACCTTTCCCACCTTTCCAAAAACCGTCCAACATCACCATTCCTATTAGCAATATAACCTTCCAAAACAAAATAACGTTTAATAAGCATCCTAAATTGATTAATATTCAAAGAATCTGCATTGACAGCTTTAAAAATAAATCTTTTCCCCAACAAGATAATTAAATTAATAATATAACTGCTTGTCTCTGTAACATCTAGTATAACAGAAAATAATTCAAAACTCAACTTCATTGTTCATTTTTCATTGATTTGGTTTATATTAAATATTGCCTTTAATTGTGCGCTTGCTCCGTGTGTTTAATATCTCTTGAATTGAAGCCAGTCACCTGATTAGATATCTTTTTAAACGCTCAAATAAGTCGATTTATTGGATTCTTCCAAAATGTTATGACATCCGCAAAACAGCAAGACAACTTGTTCTTACTTCTTTCGTGAGTCGGTACAGTTCATTCAGTTTGTTGAAAACAATCACACAAACACCCCGGAGGAAGTTCTTTACTCTTACTACGTCTATATGTGTGCATCCTCGTCACTGTCATACCCGTAATCACAGTAAATAATGCACTCCTTGCCCCTCTCATTGCTGATTTTTGAGTGCATGAGCGCAACTCAGCCAGCAGTTAGTGACTGCGAGCGGAGGAAGAAGGACATGTAGGTCGCTCGCTCGTCGAGGATGTTGAATTTGCAGGAGTGCACGTTTTACGCGCATCCAGATTCTCCTCACAGAAGATTGAATTCCCATAGCTGGAGACCGGTGTCTCCTTTTTCCGAGAGGCAAGTAGAGTAACAGAAATCCCAGCAGTGCTCTCAGCCTCTCCTCTCCTCATATATGGAGTACTGTAATTAGATTTCTTTCCTACTCCTCCTCTTCCTCCAAGGTTTATATCCTACATTCAGGATACAAACAAGGCCAAATAAGCCACGCACCAATATACAGACAGATACATCCACACTGCCTCCAAACCCTGTCTATGTACAGGGGAAAAAAACAAGGGTGCAGCTGAGAAATTCATTGGAATCCCCAACATTGCTAGCGGCTGTAGAGTTGTACATACAGTAGCTAATTAGAGGCGAAGATAAGCCGCGCGCCGCTCCGCATTGTCTCTCCGTCTTTGCCTCTCTGCCTCTCACTCTTTCTCTCTCTCTTGCCGCTGGTTGTCTTTATCAGCAAGGGTCCTTCTCTGTTCAAAAGCGAAGACACATTTATCACCCACTAGGGATTTGATAAGAGGCCACGGTTAAGCCTTTAACCCCATTGTTTTAATGAAGAGGCTGAATAATGCTTTCGCTTTCTCTTATTCCTTCTTTTTCTTTGTCTCACTCTCTATTTCAGAGAGAGAGTGAGACACACAGCAGAAGGTGGGGATTGCACTATTGCACTTAAGGATTTGGACTTTTTAAAACATTGTTACTTAGATATACATTTTATTTATACAGCGTTGATAATGTTGATAATGTTGTGTTTTGTGTTTTGTTTTAAGTATTTTTCTACATTGATATAAATATCAATATTTTGTACTGTGCAACTGGAGGAGGACTGCTCCAAACAAAATTTCGTTGTCTTGTACAGTGACAATACAGTTCTATTATTATTATTATAATCTGTTATTAGACAACTTATTGGGCATTCAGACAGAAAAGAGGGGCTGCATAGAGGTCCCCGTTGAGGACAAAAAGAGCCAGGAAGGTCAGTTTGAGTAATGGAGTCTTGGAGTTTGAAGGCTTGCCAGATGCTGAAACAGCCCACAGTGGTTTGTAATACTATAAGCATGGATTTTACAACCCGAGAAGGTTTAGACTGTGGCAGTTGTCCTTTGCTTCAACAATCGCCACATACAGGAGCATCTCAATAAATTAGAATATCATAGAAAAGTTTATTCATGTCAGTAATTCCATTCAAAAAAGTGGAAATAACACATTATATAGATCCATTGCACAGAATGAAACATTTCATGTCTTAATTTATTTAATTTCTTCTAATTATAATGATTATGGCTTACATTTTTTTTTTAAAGATTATTTTTTTGGCATTTTTTTGCTTTATTGATAGTGATAGATAGAAAGGGGGTGATAGAGGGGAAGACATGCGGCAAAGGGAGCTCAGGCCGGCTCCGCCGCAGCAAGGACTCAGCCTACATGGTAAACGCTCTACCGGTGTGAGCCACCGGGACGCCCCTATGGCGTAATTTAATGAAGACCTAAAATTCAGTGTCTCAAAAAAAGGTGATATTACAAAAGTCCAATTTTGAAAAGTATGTTTAATATGGAAATGATGGCCTCTGAAAAGGATTTCCATATATATGACTCAATACTTGGTTGGGGCTATTTGACTTTGATTGACTTTTCCATCATATTCTAATGTACTGAAATGCACCTGTATATATTAAATCGTACCTGACAAACATTATAAAGTAATGTCCAGAAATGTTTACTTGCATGCAACGTAGTGCATTGCTGGATGACGTTGCGGCAAAAGTTGAGCCATGTACAACTATTTTCCCCATCCTTTGTGTTGGCAGTCCAGCTATGGCAATGCTGAGGCCTCAGTGAAATGAACAGGGCTGACCTTAATGTTTCAAGCTCCGCCCAGCGGGGGGATTGCCCTTTTTTTTAAAATTCAAGACCAAGAAATGGAGATCCTCCAGTGACTGTCACAGCAGGGAAGAAATTGGAGATCTTTTTAAAGGACAGGTCAAAACCTGATCCCTGTTCTCTTGAGTAATGGAGATGAAATGCTGAGCATGAGTTCCTACGGGCCCAGCTGTACCATGTCCCAGCAGGGACCCGGTTTTGCTCCAACCTCCACATGACTTTATAGCACTCTGGGAGCTTTTATGATCATACCATAAGAAAATAAGGAGACAACTGGGGCGGCCATCAGCTCCATTGATTGCGGGAACGTGAAACAGCACGTGAATCCATCCGCACTTTGAATCCACCCCCAAACACACACACACACTCATCCAAAGTCTGTCTAAACCTGCAAGTGCCAACATCTTGGTTAGATTTATCTTTAAGACCTTTATTGCAAGTAATCCCCCACCCTCCACACTGCAAAAAAGCCGACTTGTATTTTTTGGCCTAAAACAGTGATTTAAGTTGGTAAAACTTGGAAATATAAATTACTGACATTTAGGGCAATAATGTAAGTTAGCACAACAAAGGAAGCCAGTTGTCTGCTCAAAAACAAGTTGGTGAGTTGTTGTTACTTATATCTTTAAGTTGGGGTTCACAACAAGGGACAATAGTTCTGCTAACTCTTATTTCTTTGTTGTGAAATTTGGTCATTAGTGAAAGATAGCGGCTAACTGATGCTAGCGGCGCTGCTTGTTACAGCTACAAGAGTAGCCATTAGCGTATCAATGCTAACTCAAAATTGTGGTCACAACATTAGCTGACATTCATAGCGCCGTTACAATCGTGCCAGAGAAATTCAGAGTTGAGCAAACGCAAAAACAAAACTTAAAATATTTAGTTTAATTGTCCAACTCAACATTTTATCGAAGTTTGTTGCCTTGAAATTTTGAGTTCACCCAACTTTTCTTTTTTACAGTGCACCCATTTCCAGTCTCTAAACTGTAAAAAAAAAAAAGGCCAAAAAAACAATAATCTTTAAGCTTTAGTGTACTCATCCATCAAGCTTTAAATTGTAAAACAGCCAGGTCTGTTAGAGTAGACGATACTAATGGAGCAATCCTGAACACTTCCTGTTCATTCACTGTTTTATTGATTGAACTGTTGATGAAGGTCTTGCCCCGCTTCTGCTTCAATCCAGTATTTTTCTCTTCCTCAGCAAGCACAAGTCATTAAGATTAAATGGGAAACCATAGATGCATATGACTACATTGCTCTTGTTTATGTGCCCACTATGCAGCAGAAAGCCCATTATCCGAGGTATATTATCATATTTTTTATTATTAAATGATTGTTTTTCCTCTGTTAAAATGAAAGCATCAATATAATGTTGTGGCTTTCTGAAAAGGGAGCTAATTTTAGATTCTCTATAATATCTGTGTGTTGGGTTGTTATATGTATAACCCTAATTCTATAGCTGTCAAATAAACGTAGAGGAGTAAAAAGTATATTCATATTTCCCTTACCAGTATGAAGTTTCAGGATGTGGTAACACTCAAAATTATACTGAAGTATTAAGCATTCACAGGCTGTCTTAATGGTAGAAAACTCCTTCAAGAGTCCCCGCCATCGCCGGCAGTTCTGTCGTCAGCTCGACGCGGCTACATCTCACCTCCGTTCACCTCACACTTCCTCCCCTGCTGCGGTTTAAGTAGTGCCTCGAGGTGTTTACTCGCATATCTACAGCTATTATGTTATGGGCTGTGAGCGCTGCCAAAACGTGGGTGACCTACACTCAGCTCTGTTCCTGAACGCCTCCTTTGTCGACACTCTCACAGGACTAAAGCTGCTGCTGTTGCTGAGATGCTGCTGATTTAGTCATGTAGAGATAATGTGCTGTTTTTTTACCCCAATGGTCCAATCGATGGGTGGAAAAGCCAGTATAATTTCAGCCAACCAGTCTTTGGTTGCCTTCAGTCCTAAATTCCAAAGGCAATTTGGTACCGGATCTCAACTGGAACCGGTTCTCTATGCCCATCCCTACCAAGTTGGAGCCCCGGGTGCTTTGTTCCACTCCTCCTCTCACTGCTAGGCCTCTGTTATCCTCAGAGAAACATAAGGATCATAGCTTGGTGAATTCAGGATGATTAGGTACCACGTTGGGTACCAAATGGCCAAAAGGCATGCATGCTCTCAGAGGGATAGATGACATGCTGCTACTTTCATTTCACAGCTCACTTTGGGATTGTGTGCATACATTGTGTGTGTGTGTGGAACTGGAGAACACAGGACGGAGATGCTGCATGGTGACTGATGGCTGAGAGTGATTTATGGGGAGCTGGGGCTGCAAGATGCCTCACCGCGCTACATCATGTTGTATCCCTCTATCATGCAAATTATCAACAGCCACCATTTCATGATGAGTTATTTCCCAGACCTGCACTTTAATGACAACCGCCCTTCAATACGAGTGCACACATTGCATGTTCACTCCTACGCAGCTCACAGATGTGCAGATGACAGCTTTGTTCAGAACTGCATTAAGAGTTTGTGTCAGAGAGAGAAAAGGAGGAGAGGTCTGAAGGGAAATGGCTTTTTCCTGGGGGTAACGCTGATAGGAGGAGGTTTAGTGGCAAGATAGAGAACTTACCTCGCAATTAGCAAATCCAATCTTGTAGCCGGCATCAGTGACCAAGAGATGAAAGGAAGATGATGGAGAGCAAGTAGGGGAGGGGGAATGAAGAAAGGAGCACAAACATCAAACATGATTAGATTTGGACGGACGTTTCTTTATTTCCTTTATTCCTTTATTTGGCAGTCTGCATCAGCGACCGCTATTAGCATTTAAATAGCAAAGGTGTTTCAGAATATTCAAACACGTCCAGCAATTAAGGTGAACATGGCTTGAACGGCTGCAGCATATGAATATCATAATATGAACAAAATACATTGGCACATTGGAGGGGACTCCTCTCCTTTCCGTGCATTTTCCTGCAACTCTGACCAGAATTCAATTTGACTGTGGGTAATTTTCCTCCGTTAGCATTCAATATGTTTTCATCACTCTGACTGCTTACTCTGGGTGTTTTCTGAGCACCCCCGTCCCTCCCATCCCTCCCCACCTCTGTCTGTCAAAGCAATGGCCAGTCCCCAGATGGGAATCTTTATCACAAAGAAAAGCACAAAAGAAAGAGCACTGTTTCAAGGCTGACAGGTAAAAAGGGATTTCCGCAGAGACCGAGACAAGTTGTGGAATTATCGGCAGTGAGAGTGCATGTTTTTCGCCAGGGCATCCACTCGGCAAGAAAAGAGAATGTGAGGAATGAGGCAAAGCATAGCAAAGAGACAAAAATGGGTTGAAATTGACTTAACAATCTCCTGCATATGATACTGCTACTTAACACTGCATATAGCTCTGCGGGGAAAGCAAGACACTCACACTTAGCATGGTTATATGTTCCATTTTGTATGAGGCTGAATGTGACAATGGTGTTATTCTGGATGTTGCTGAATGGCTGGACCCATGGTGCTAACATTACCACAGTCACCCACACAGTGAGTGTACTGCGAGGCACTTTGGATAACAATGTACAGAAAGCCAGGTGTGCTGCTTTGATTGGAGGGAAGGGAAGTGGAATGAGTTGTGTATTGTATTTCGTCATTGTCAATCCAGGAACATTTTCTCAGAGGGGTGCCAGCTACCATTATCCTGGAGGCAGTGGTAGTCTGCAGCAGTGCACACAAGACAGCAAGCTCTCAAGTTGTCATTCCAGCAGTGAACAGCTGGGAACATTGTCAAATCAGCTGCCATAGTGTTTCATGGGAAATGTAAAGCTTTTAAGATCCACCAATAGCTACCAAGTCTAGATGAAGCAGCGTTTGTCATACAGACAACTAGACTTCATTAAGAAGTAGCCTTCAAAAATCTTAAAAAGCAGCCTGGCATGGGGAATGGCCAGGAAGTCCACCACTTTGGTATGTCTGAAATATAATATAACACTTGGATGGATTGCCATTAGTTTTGGTATAGATATTCATGGGGCCCCAGATTAGGAACAGCCAGGGTCGGAGGCATCATGTAGTCGGATTGTATGTCCACTTCTTGTGATATCTCCGAAGCACCTGAATGCAATCTCTCCAAATTGGTCACAAACATCCCCTTGCGCTCAAGCATGAATTGATCAAATTTTAGTGGTCAAAGGTCAATGTTACTTTGACCTTATGATTGTCCCATTCTCGTGATCGCAATACCTCAGGAATGCCTCGAGGGAATTTCTTCAAATTTGGTTAAAAACCTTGAGTCCATTTGGACTGTACACTAGTTGGCATAGCCTGGTAAACCAGGTTAGTCAAACTCAATGTACAATGATTTGTGTCTAAATGAATGCCGAAATTGTTCAGTATCAGTATGTGAGTATCAGCAATTTTTTGAACACACCCCTTTCAACTAATTGCCCAATTGCACAGCCTTAAGAGCGTGCATATCACGAATGCTGGGTCTTGTTGGTTTTCTGAGAATCTACTGCACCTACTGGTACCTTGTTTGCCATGTAGCAATAAAAAATATACTAAAAACCTGGATTAATCTGGTTAGTCACATTGGACTGCTATTATTTTGAACACTACTGTATGTGACTAGCCTGGGTATTCCCATACTGCCTTGCGCGCTCGAATTTAATTTCGAACCTCCATCCAGTCTGGCAACCAGGAAGCTTTCTTAGCCCTGTTTTAGGGATCCAATCACAGAGCGGGGAGGGACGGCAAGACGATAACGCGTACTACTCGGCACTTGGAAGCTTGTAGTTTTCTTACGGATCCAACATGGCTGCTGCAGACGCGAAACTCTCTTTAGCTGTAGATGGTGTTTTAAATAGTTTAGAGCGAAATTTGAAAGGCGAAAGGTCTCTCGGCGGCTCCGCTGTCCCCCGGCTCGTAGCGAGATCACCGGTGGTGATTAGCGGCGCTAATCACCGGCGCTGTGGATGTGTGTGGCTGAATGACATGAGGGGGAATAAAGCGTGAAAATAAATCTTGCAGAAAGCGAGAACTGGAGAAGCAACGCAGCAAGCAACACTCTCTCACAGACACACACAACAAACATCGATTTCTGTAGCTCTACTACGTCATCTGGTATAACTGATCTGATTAGCTAAGAGCTACCTACAGACGCTTTTGATAGACATTCTAAGCGCCCAATAAACGGCTCCGGAGGATCATAAACCACACCTCCTCTACGGAGAAATGAATGGTTGGTTTCCAGACCAAATCTCATTTGAGATTTGTCTGGTGTTAGCCAGGCTAGTATGTGACCACACTTGATCCTAGAAAAAAACTAACCGTTTTTACCAGTCTCATAACTGACAAAGTTGATAGCAACAGTGCCCACAGTGGAAAAGTTTGAAGCCCTGTTAAGTACTCTTCATAAAACCAACTGACCTGTGTTCGACCGAGGACAGGAAGAGGGGCTGCCAATGTGCGTCCTTTCCTCATCAATGTGTTGGTCTGCCAATCAGTAATGTGTTTTGTGTTTGAAACAATGCTTGGGTATTTTAAATTGTTTTTTGTTTTTATTTTGTGTTTTTTTTTCTAGTTCCATACAGGCAATCTCAGCCTCTACCCCTCACTTTGAAAGACTGCTTTCTTCGCATTCATTTTCTGGCAGACAATTTCAGAGGTCAGCTTCGTTTTCTGACTGCATCGCAAAGGGGACCACTTTTTCAACTTCTTTATTCTGTTTTTTTTCAATTGTTTATCTTTTATTCATAAAGTAAATCTTTCGGAGATTGAAAAGGCTTTTCTTTCTCAGACAGGCCATCTTTTCTCTCAGAGAGTGTTTCTTTAGCAGACAAGAGCCCAGGTGGACTGGTTTGACTTCTAAAGCCTGCGTAATGACGGCGCTCTGAAAGGGACGTGGTCTAATGAATTCAGGTCAGGGTTTTATCTCTGGGCCTTTGCTAAATTGTTTCTACAAAATCGGTTTTGCTCGGTAAAAGCCGGTGGAACGAGCCAGTGAAGGGAGCCGATTCATTTCTACAACACACAAATTGTCTATTGGCTCAGTCCACTTCAGTTGTCAGCTATACTTAAGACCTTGAAGGAAGGCCTGTAGTGTGTTGTGAGGACCTAACAGAGGTCCCATTCTGCCTGATAGACATTAGACAGGTTAGCCAAGCGTACCTCTCTAAGGGCCTCTGTGCCTCAGAGGAGAAAACCAAGAGTTTAATCTTTTATTCTGCCTTTCAATAGTAGTATTGAACAAAAAGAGTAATCCTGGTTGGTTGTGAGGCAGTTTAAAATACCAGCGCTATATTCATTGTTGTAGTAATAAAGACTTTTACTTATTGTTAAAGAAGACTTAAATGGTTTGTTATTAATTTATATACAACCGCTCATCACATTCAGTAAGAGTGTACACTTCCAGTTTGTACACTCGCATATAATCTGTTCATATAAGGTTTTTTACAGTGTCCCAACATTTTTGGAATCAGGGTTGTAACTTCTTGGAACTGTTTTATTCAAGCAATATTTTGACATTTTGTTAAATGCTCTTAACGGCCTTCTTGTTGAGAGCTAGATGAGAAGATTGATACCACTCTCGTGTCTGTGCACTAAATACGAAGCTACAGCCAGCAGCCTGCCAGCTGCTTAATGCTAAGCTAATGCTAGCTTAGTTTAGCATTAAAGCTACAGGCACCTAACCTTTCTTGATCCAAACGCAACAAAATCCTCCTACCAGCACCTCTAAAACCAACTAAGGCTTTTTGTTGAGAGTAAGATGAGAAGATTGATACCATTCTCTTTTTTTTTAAATATAAAGCTACAACCAGCAGCTGGCTAGCTTAGCTTAGCATTAAGATGGAAAAAGAGGGAAACAGCCCATCTGGCTCAATCCCTGGCTCAAAAAAAATAACTAAATCCCCCTACCAGCTGATAAGTTAGCTTTAGAAGTACTAGCACATTAAATCCTCTTTGTTTACTACAAATTGATGTTTATAAACCGGCATGCTAGGCTAAGCTAGGCATCTAACTCTGAGCAAGAAAGTGAATGTGTATTTACCAAAATGTTGAACTATTCTTTTAACGTCGGAACCGTGCCTCCTTCTGTAGCGGTTCTAAAAGTACAGCACAGAGGGGCCATCTGTGATTGAATCCTTCGATTTTAAAGCTATGAGCAACAAACATACAGCTACATAGATGCATCAGAAATATGTCACATACATATGGGGGAAGCTCACTGCTGCTGCGTGGTGGTGTCATGCGGCGTGTGTGTGGGACGTGGATCATCGGAGACATGGCGACAAAACTCAGACGCACTGACACGTGTATACATATGCACACTTACACACTCCCACACACTTTATTCGGCACCGTGATTAATCATGGCATCTATGGGAGTTTTATAGGAGGTTCAGAAAAAAAAATCTGCTTTAAAAAGATTTTTTTTCCCCTGCCGGTTTATTCGTCATTAGTATTACAGGATTAATTCCCGTCTATCGCTTCTTTACTATTGCTTTCTTTGTGTCTTCCTCCCACCACCTCATCTCTCCGAGGTGACGAAGAAGTCACAGCTCTCATGCGGATGCTGTAACAAATCTAACAGTTCCACAATCGGCGTCGCTATCTGAGTCATCAGGTGATCCCATCAAACATTTTCCCTGGTTCACACTAGTGTTGCTGCTTTGTTTTCATTCGCAGGGTTTGAGTAATTGTAGATGAAGTGTGTGATTCCTCGTAGGACAGATTAAAACATTTAGGTGTCTGTCAGCGAAGAGGAAATTACAGTACAGAACACATACACATGCTTATATACACACACACAGTCACACAGAATAATGAGCACATACTTTGGCCTAGGGGGCATTTATGGCCCTCATCTAGAAATAACATCAAGGGCACACATGTACACACATTTGTGACTAGAAAGTGTTGACCCAGACATAGTTATTCAGCCACCTAGAGCCGTGGCAAGGTTATATGATAGGCTGTTATTCCTGGCCTCAACAATTCACTATAAACAAATAAGGGGATGTGGGTTGTGGACGACTGTTTTGAAGCTTTGAGTTTGGCATTTTGTCCGTCACCATCTCGGGGGTTTTTTGGAGCTGGAAATGACAATATTTACTCAAGGATAACCTTACCTGGTGGGGTCAGGTACCACATCTAACACATCTTGGAGCGCAGGTGCTTCCATAATTCATATTAACCCTTTGATGCACAACATGGGTCTAAAGTGACCCGGCTAAGTTTTTATATTCTATATCTTTGCAATAAATTAATTTCATCATTCAGTATTGCAGGTTTTCCTCAAATAACTTGTTTTTGATCATCATATATCCAAATTTTTTGTTTTCATTTCTTACTTTTTGAATAAAAATCACTACACTTCTAATGCACAAGGTCATTTTTGACCCATGTTGTGCATTAGAAGGTGTTTATATGTTGTCACCAATTTAAAACCTGCCTAAGAAGTCACAAATATTAACTATCCTATTTTGTTAAATTGGTCCTTTTTCCAATGGAAATTATTATTTGGTGGCTCTAATAAGTCTCAAATCTTAAAATATGTGATTTTCCAATGTTTTGACCCATGTTGTGCATTAGAAAGTGTTTATATGTTGTGCATCAAAGGGTTAACTGTGATATTAATTGGGTTGCAAATTTTGGCTAGCAAGAAACATACTTTAAAAAAAGTCTAGTGATCAACCGACCAAAATTTCACAATTAACTTCTATGAATTAAAAAAGGCTCAAAGTTCAAAGACGAAAAGACAGACAACACACGAAAATAGAGTGGAGTACAATGGACAGATCGCCATGGTATCGGCTTGTCAATCCCAAGGTAGCTACGTCCTAAAGCGTGCCCTTTTTAATCCTCTATTTTACTTTAGATAATAATAATTTACAAACTAAATTGTACAAAGATCATTTATTTTATGTCCAAACTGATAAACTTATCGTTGAATTTAATGCATTCTGGGGGGGTTTAAGGTTTTACACAGCATCCCAAGTTTTTGGCAAATTAATCTAATGCTGCTTTGAAGAAAACTTTAACTCGCAGTTGAACCCATAAGGTCATTCGGAAGCATTAGAAGTTTGATCATTTTCTCATACAGTAATGGAAAAAATTATTAGACCATTATTTTCTTCAATTTTTTGTTCATTTTAATGCCTGGTACAACTAGCCTGGGTATACCCATACTGCCTTGTGCGCTCGAATTTAATTTCGAACCTCCATCCAGTCTGGCAACCAGGAAGCTTTCTTAGCCCTGTTTTAGGGATCCAATCACAGAGCGGGGAGGGACGGCAAGACGATGACGCGTACTACTCGGCACTTGGAAGCTTGTAGTTTTCTTACGGATCCAACATGGCTGCTGCAGACGCGAAACTCTCTTTAGCTGTAGATGGTGTTTTAAATAGTTTAGAGCGAAAGTTGAAAGGCGAAAGGTCTCTCGGCGGCTCCGCTGTCCCCCGGCTCGTAGCGAGATCACCGGTAGCGGGGCTATTAGCGCCGCTAGCGCCGCTAATCACCGGCGCTACCTACAGACGCTTTTGATAGACATTCTAAGCGCCCAATAAAAGGCTCCGGAGGATCATAAACCACACCTCCTCTACGGAGAAATGAACGGTTGGTTTCCAGACCAAATCTCATTTGAGATTTGTCTGGTGTTAGCCAGGCTATGGTACAACTACAACTTTCTTGATAATAACCAAAATCATTATCAAGAAAACCATGGAAAATGGCTAGATATCAGCTCTATAATTAAACTCTTATTAGCAATTTTTGTTGTTATCATTATATTTGACCAAACAAATGTACCTTTAGTGGTCTAATTTTTTTTTTCATGACTGTATATTTTCGCTACAGTGACTTTCCTTTAACCAGTTGAGTCGCCTCCTGCTGGCCATTAGAAAGAATACAGGTTTAAGGCACTTCTGCGTTGGCGTCACTATTCAGACCCGGAGACTCATGAAATGTGTCCCTTATGTTATAGCTGCAGGCCCACACACACATCACACAGCAGTGCCCCAGGTTTTAATTGTAAAATTAATTTAGCCCAGACATACACACATACAAGCATAAACCATCAATTTCCATCTTTGGCAGATTAATTATTTAATGGTCCACCATGTGCAACTCCTGTCCTCACATAGCTCTGAATATTAATATAAATCTAGGTCACATTTGTATTCTGGTGCTGTTTGATTATGCAGAGTGGTGGACTTGATGATTCAGGGCAATTTCACGGTACTGACATCGAAGTAGTATCAGCAGCGGATACATAAGAGTTTTTCGGAGGGATCTTCCTCTTCTTTGTTGTGCAGATTTCTGGGACAGACCGATGTCTTTCTCATGCTCAGACTGCAATTTATCCTCTTTTGTTGCCAGTTTTCATTATTTTTTTGGCTGGGTGTCTCTCCGGAGACGAGGCAGCAAGCAGCCAGACTTCCCTCCATGGAAACTGTTGCCGTTAGAAAATAGAGCAGCTCAATTTCTCTGCGGAAAGCCTGCAGTAGAATGATTTTAAAATGAAATCCTCTCACCTACACATCCATGCACATTTGAACATGCAAGCACATGGGGCTGTACCGAACAGTTGGAAGCTTCATTCATAATGTTGACATTTGAATTCCAAACATTTGAATTCTGTGCGGCTTCATTCTCAGTATTTCTGCACAGCTGCATATGAAGATTAGACTGTACTATTATTAGTATTATACTATTTTTTAGATTCTCATTGTGGCTGCAAAGGGGTGTTTACGACCTGTGCAATCTAAATATTTCCAATAGAGAAAGAGCACCAGAAAGTCCGAAAATCAAAGTTTATAGAAAAAAGATTGATGTATTCATTTCCTAAATTTACTACATCAAATCTAATTTATCAAACAGAATGTTCTACTTCAATCCATATTTGTTGGCGTTTAGCAAAAAAGCCAACATTTTTTACTTCGGTCAACAAATTGTTTGCTGTCCCACTTGACATTATCCACAACAGAAATTCAAATTGTTTTCATCATTGCATTTCACAAAATTAGTATAAAATGGAATATATACAACATTTTCCAAGTGCCCACAAATGTTACCAATATTGGAAAAGAAATGGGGAGTCCACATGGTATACATATTGAACCATTCACATTTTTACTCACACTATTTTTTTTAAAGCCTGCAATTTAGCCAACGTTTTGCTAAATGTCTGTCTCAGCTGAGTCATTCATGACTCTCATCATGGAATTGAATGTTTTTACAGCATTATTTTTAATGAGGCATGTAGATTAAAGTAGTCTTGACTATTTTATGCCAAGATTTGGTTAATTTAGCTCACGGAAGTGTTCGTCACACATTATCTCACAAATCCAACAATAATGCCCCTTTCTTTAATACGTCATGATAATGTAATCCACTGACTTACTTAAATGAAATTGGGGTTTTGGTTCACAAATACAGTACAGGCCAAAAGTTTGGACACACCTTCTCATTCAATGTGTTTCCTTTATTTTCATGACTATTGACATTGTAAATTCATCAAAACTATTAATGAATACATGTGGTATTATGTACTTAACAAAAAAGTGTGAAATAACTGAAAACGTGTCTTATATTCTAGTAAGCAAAGGGTGGTTACTTTGAGGAATCTAAAATACAAGACATGTTTTCAGTTATTTCACACTTTTTTGTTAAGTACATAATTCCACATGTGTTCATTAATAGTTTTGATGAATCTACAATGTAAATAGTCATGAAAATAAAGGAAACGCATTGAATGAGAAGGTGTGTGTCCAAACTTTTGGCCTGTACTGTATTTTTATTAATAATGATAAGCTTCATTTGAAAAACCTCAATATAAGCTTTGGTTGAGCCCTACAAACAGGAATACATCCATGTATAATTATATGAGGTTTGACAGATATTGTTATAACTGTACCTTTAAACATTCATCACCCCAACTACAACTTTTCTAATCTAAAGCGTTAACCACTTGACCACCATCACCCAACATAACTCTCATTCAAATGTTTTCCTCTAAATTCAAACCTCATCTTTACCCCCTCGTTCAAGTGAAGTATTGTACAGAAGTTACACCAACTGAACAGAAAATCAAATTGGTTTTTCCAAAACTAAAGAAATAAATTCACACAGGCAGATAAGTACTACCTTCAGACGACAGAACAACTCAATTTTGCGCCCCTCGTTCACACTGAGGCTTGTTTTGCCGTGCCATTTTAAGTGTGCAGTCATTTCAACTGTAGTGACACAGCATCAGAGCCTCAGGGCCGAGACACCCCCTCCATTCTATTAATGATGTTGTGTGTAATTGAAAATAAATTGGAAATCGTGGCTCCCTTAATGAAAGGTTTTCAAAATATGCTACAAGTGGAAGGTCCCCCAAGTTCGTTCTTTCTTTCTTTCTTTCTTTCTTTCTTTCTTTCTTTCTTTCTTTCTTTCTTTCTCTCTCTCTCTCTCTCTCTCTCTCTCTCTCTCTCTCTCTCTCTCTCTCATTCCTTCCTGTCTGTCTGACTTTCTTTCCTTCTACCTTTCTTTCTTTCTTTCTTTCTTTCTTTGTATCTACCTTTCTACCTTTTTTCTATCTATCTACCTTTCTTTCTACCTTTCTACCTTTCTTTCTTTCTTTCATTCTTTCATTCTTTCTCTCTCTTTTTTCTATCTATCTATCTACCTTTCTACCTTTCTTTCTTTCTCTCTCTCTTTCTCTCTCTCTCTCTCTCTCATTCCTTCCTTCCTTCCTGTCTGTCTGACTTTCTTTCCTTCTACCTTTCTTTCTTTCTTTGTACCTTTCTTTCTTTCTTTTTTTCTTTCTCTCTCTTTTTTCTATCCATCTACCTTTCTTTCTTTCTTTCTTTCTGTCTATCTACCTTTCTACCTTTTTTCTATCTATCTACCTTTCTTTCTTTCTTTCTTTCTTTCTTTCTATCTACCTTTCTTTCTTTCTTTTTTCTTTCTTTCTTTCTTTCTACTTTTCTTTCTTTCTTACTTTCTTTCTTTCTTTCTTTCTTTCTTTCTTTCTACCTTTCTTTCTATCTACCTTTTTACCTTTCTTCCTTCCTCTCATCTCTCTCTTTTCTAGTTTCTATCCTCTTTTACCCTTTGTTTTCCCCTTTTCTTCCCCTCTCTGACTTTCTTTTTTCCTTCCTCCCTCTCTTTATCTCCCTCTTTCCCAGAGAATAATTGTGCTGTTTTTTTGGTCCGATTTGCTCCTCCCAGCAATCGCTGGTGGCCAAATGATCCTGTAGTATGAGGGGTTTAAAGACAGAATCTTATTGTTACTGAATTGATCAAAACCTCCCTGATTTTGAATCGTAATAATAACCATATTTAATCCAGGCCACAGAAATTCTGCCGCAACTAACATTAGCTTGTAGCACTAGCTTGCACTAGCCCCATAGGAGACGAACATTAAAACTTTATGTCCAGCTTGCACTGCAAAATTTATAGTTTAAGTTTTCTCAGCCAAAGTCAAATTTATTGTTATGTCTCTGGTCTTTTTAAAATCAGTTAAGATTTAAAAAGCCTCTAATATGCACCAGGAGGTATTCTGTTCATTTACTTTTCCTCTGTTTCTTTCTTTCTTTCCTCCTTTACTTCCTTCATTACTTCCTCTCTCATTTCCTGTTCCTTAATATTTCTTTAAAAATACCCACTAACTACTCATACAACTTTATGTTCAGACAGTTCTGGTACATATTAATAGATAGTAAATTATTTTAGATTACACCACAACAGGCCCCTGCTGTTGGATGAACTGTACGTACATACTGAACAAGTGGGATAAATATTATATATTAGTTATATAATATATATTATTTAGTATTACGGTATTATACTATTGTAAAATAATCCTCTCAAATATTCATTTATTTATCAGAAAGCAAAGTGAGGTATTTAAAGCCAGAAATCTCCTGATGAAAACTAACCCTGTGAAGTCCTTGTAGACATATTTTGGTCATATTGTGCTGCGAGGTGTTAATAATTGTACGTGCTGCAGCTTTATTTGGGTTCATGAGGGACAGAGGGGTCAGACGTGGTGTGAATTACATTGCACTCTAAAGAGCATGATGCCTAATTATAGTTAAGACCCAGTTTAGATAAGGTGACGTAAGCAGAGACAAACAAAATCAGACCACTAAAGAACTAATCCCTGCTTTTTGTTTTTCTCCGTTCAATGCTTGGGCCTCTGTAGTTTCATAATTTAACCCATTGAGGCCTTAAACGCCTGTAAAACCTCTGGGCGATTTTAAAATAAGCCCCTAAAACCTGAAGTTTTCTGGAAATTCAACAGAAGTGTCAACGCTTCTACTAAATAATAGATTTTTCAGCCCCTGTAGCAGATAGAAATGAAATTCAAAAAGTATTTGAGAGCTTATACAAATACTACAAAATGACGTATCCGCTTTCCAGGCTTCAATGGGTTAAGGCAGGGGTGTCAAACTCTGGCCCGTGGGCCAAATTTGGCCCGCAGTGTAATTTTATTTGGCCCACGAGGCAATACCAAATTATTATATTATTATTGTACTATAAAAGCTGACCCGCTGGTATTATACGGCGCATTTACTGCTAATACTACAAATCCCACAATGCCCTGCTGTTGTTTTGGCGCGTCAATCAGGACAGGACCCAGAAATGCGCTCCTCTGTGACAGTCGTCATAGCAACCTCAAGCTAGAGCTGTCTCCGAGCTACCCCTTCCCAAAAATGGCGAAAAGAAAGGCAGAATTTATTAACCTGTTGAAAAAGTTTATTTTGATATTTAAATCAGAAGGATGCAAATAGAAAAGAGGCATACGATTTTTATTTAATTTTTATTTAATAAATTAATGACATTGATGTGTTTTTTATTTGAAATTTGATTTTGCATGTCTGCACTATTTAGTTATATATTGTATGTTTATAAGCATTTCTGGTTCCATATTCAATGTTAAAGCAAAACATGTTCGGTATATATTAAAAGGTTTATTTGTTCAATGTTGGCCCGCGATTTTAATCAAGTTTAAAATTTGGCCCATTGTGTATTTGAGTTTGACACCCCTGGGTTAAGGATTTCAGCAGTCTGACGCCTCTCTCATCAACACAGGGGTGAAAGCCGTGTTCTCCGGCCATTATCACCGAAACGCCGGCGGTCACCACGACGGCCTCGACATGGTCGTGAGCTCGGCCATTGGGTGCCAGCTGGGCGAGGACACCCACGGCCTCAGGGTGGTGGTAGTGACCGCAGACGGGATCATCCACCGCTACCACGGCCTGGAGCAGCTGAGTGCGCGAGGCATGGACGAGGACCTCAGGAAGCTCCTGC
Source organism: Centropristis striata (assembly GCF_030273125.1). Taxonomy (NCBI): domain Eukaryota; kingdom Metazoa; phylum Chordata; class Actinopteri; order Perciformes; family Serranidae; genus Centropristis; species Centropristis striata. The sequence goes on from NC_081537.1 coordinate 8,357,458, forward strand.
AGGTCTGAGAGCCGACGGAAGGAAAACTCAACAAGCAGTGTGTTTTTCATTGTGAACTGTTTTGTTTTGAGTATGCAGCATTTTGAGCCCCTGTTCCTAAAGGCGCACAAGATGGTTTTTGGAGACTGGCACGTTGGTCAACTCATGTCAGCATGGAAGATATTAAAATCATTTATACTGTACGTTCCCAATAGATCATTTTCTGCAATGTCACAAGCTTAAACTTGATGTTTTGGCTAATGATCTTATCAATAATGTTGACCAGTGGCCCAGTCTCCAAAAATTCCAAGTATTCACTAAAGTGGGAAAAAAATAAAAGGCAACACTTTCTATGAAGCCAATGTCTATAATGCATTATAAATAGGGGTGTGATCAAACTCGTCGTGTTAAAAATCTGTCCACGTTTATAATGCATTATAAACATACTCATAATGCATTATAGGATCTGGATTAGCCTAACCCTTCCCTTACCCTATAATCGCACAATAATAATGCATTATAAAAAAGATTATAATGTATTACGACTGAGACTTATGATACGCTCTGAATCTCACCAAAATAAAAGTCTGAGGAGGATTATAATCTAAAGGATTCTAAAAATTGACCAAGTATGGCACTTGAAAATGCTTTTTAATGTGTTACAGTTATTGTTATGATGACTGAATAGTTATATTCAGTCATATAATTATATATTATATATTATATAGTGCTATAAGTAGATTATGAGTCATTGTAAGTATGTTTCTTATGCATTATAGCCATAGGCTTCACAGAAAGTGTTACCAACTCATCTAAATAGAGGCATGTACCGTATGTTGGATCAGAAATGAGAAAATAGCAGTGAGTTTAAACTAACAAAGATGCAGCTACATGCCAAGCGCACATCGTAATGTGTACAGAATCTTACAATAATATAAAATTGTGTTTAGTTTCTCTCTGTACTGAATGTTTTCCTTGGAGCCTCTCTCGGCAGAACGGATGTTATTATCTCTGCCCCCGCCGACCTTAAAGGGGCACATAAAGATTATTGAATGTGTTCTAAAACTGTGTTCAAGTCAAATGTTGTTCGTGTAACTTTAAATGTATCCAAACTTTCCATCATTAAAGGAAGTTTCCACCCTGAAACATTGAAACTGAGCACAAGCAGCTCCTGGAGGTGGTCTCTCAAACAGAAATTCATTATAAAAGAGGAAAGAGAAATAGTCAGGCGGCTTAGGACCAGATTTGAGAAGAAAGGGGACACGCCGGACAAAAGCACCAACATTTTTCCACGTACTCTCTATCACCATAGGTTTCAATTTTTGGTAGGAGCCACTTCATCAAGATTGTGGATCGGAGATGGCTGCCATATAAAGTCTATGAGAAACAATAAATCTTCCAAGCCACTTAGAAGGTCAATCTTGGTGTCAAAATCTACATTTTCTGGGTCCAGGAATCATTTAAAGCTATTGAGAATATCACTGGATGACTCACTGTAAATAATTTGTTGATCAAGATCTGACATGAGATGAAAGCGTTCCCTTGATTTTTTTGAGCAGTGTACATGGCAGCTAATCCGCACTCTCCCGTGAGCATAGATTCCAAACATTTTCAACTCAGGATTCCCTGCTGCAGCACTTGAAGACCTACCAGTCTGGGTGAAAATGAACATATCTATTTGATCAAATAATCATCTAGTGATGTTCTCAATAGCTTTAAATGATTTCTTGACCCAGAAAATGTAGATTTTGACACCAAGATTGACCTTCTAAGTGGCTTGGAAGATATAGCATTTCTCATAGACTTTATATGGCTGCCATCTCCGATCCGCAATCTTGATGAAGTGGCTCCTGCCAAAAATTGAAACCTATGGTGATAGAGAGTATGTGGAAAAAATTTGGTGCTTTTGTCCGGCGTGTCCCCTTTATTTAGCTAAGCTGCCTGACTAAAAGGAGTTATTGACCTAATGGGAATTCGGGAAACCTACAGGGCTTGTTTGCTTCACTTTAGGGATGTTTACATGCTGTTGAGAAGCACCATGGGAGATGTAGATATCACTAAGGCATGCAAAAAATAGATCAAACCGTTTGAGACAAAGTGTATACAAGGAAAACATACATTTCAGGGCGGACTTTTCCTTTAATGATCTGAAAATATTCAATTATTGTAGCTATTTTCTACTATGTTTGCTGTTGCTGCAGTCTAATACCCTGTTGACTCCTATGCAAGCTATTCAAATCATCACATTGTATGTGGGGTTCTGTTATGTTTAAAGTGGTACAATGTTTAAGATGACCTGACCTCTGATCAGACTTTGAGCTGTGAGTGTTTATAGCCCCTTAAACTGCCCTTTCAGGTACACAATAGAAACTGAGCTTTTTTTTAAAAACTGTCCAGCCAGAATACAGTTTAGATGAGAGATTATTCTAAATCAATATGAATTATAACAAAGATTTGAGATTTTAAATGTATAATCCTAAAAAAATCCAGTCCTGGTTGACAAAGAAAGGTGAAACGTGGGGCAATATTGAAAACGGTATAAACCAACCTGTGACTGCTTCACAATAAAAAAAAATTCCATTCATTCACTTTCAACGTGAAGCAGCCACAGAAAGAAATGTTTGGTTTGCATTTACAGTAACAGTAACTTAATACTAAAAAAAAAATGGTCCATCAATTAGAAGAAATTGGGTTTCTGTTCATGAACTGATAAAAGAAGTGGAGGTGGCCACCTTGATTTGATGTTTGTGGACTGTCATTTTGAAGCATCAAGTTTGGCATTTTGGCTTTGACTGCACCTGGCTGTTGCTGCTCACAAAGTTAGCTTCCCTAATTTGAGGTTAACCAAAAAATGTTCATGGCTACTTAAATATACATAGTCCCATGGATACACATTGTTGTGCCTCTCCGAGCCTGATGCACGGGTCACAGTGGTGTCTAGTTGGCAATCACAAAGTAGCCAAGCCCTAAATCATATCCTGATTTAATCGCCATTTTACTCTAAATTTACAAAAAGACATCTTGAAAATAGCGATTGAGACTATAAACCAAGGTTATTATAGTTAACGAAAACTAATAAAATAACGAAAACTAGAATTGAAAAAACATTTTCGTTAACTGAAATAAAAATAAAAACAGGAGTTTTTTAAAAAACGATAACTAACTGAAACTGTATTGTGTGGTTACAAAACTAACTAAAATTATAGTGAAAATGTCCTTCGTTTTCGTCTTTGACAACTTTTTTCATACGTAAACCTTTTTGGTTGATATGAAATCTATTTCATCTATCTGGTTTTATGACTTAATAAACTTATTGGGGCTGAGATGGATCAGACAAAGGAAATAAAGGCAACATTTATTGTGACTTATTGAATCTGGCACCAAACAAATAGCCCATTACGAAAAACTAATACTAAAACGAATAAAAACTAAACTAAAACTAAGCATCTTCCAAAAAATAAAACTAATCAAAACTAGCAAACCCACTCTAAAAACTAATTAAAACTAACTGAATTTGAAAACAAAAATTGACAACGAAATTAAAACTAAAACTAATGAAAAATCCATAACTATTATAACCTTGCTATAAACTCATTAGGAAAATGTTTACTGAAGTAATAAATTAAGTGAGAGGTAGAGGCATTTTTTCATAGACTTTTATCCAATCTGGCTTCTTTCTGCAGCCAGTGGAGTCGCCCCCTGCTGGAGGTTAGAAATAATGCAAATTTCGGAAATTGGCTTCACTTTTCAGCCCCGTAAGCATATCATCACTTCTTTCATACAGTTTGTGATTTTATGAAGTGAAAATCTGTAACTTTGATGTCAGATCCTTTGTTGGGCAGCAGACGTCATTTGGGCCTAAACCCATCACTCCAACTGTGATGCAAGTTATGCAATATCTATGTGATTTCTTCAAACTCCTTGTTTATGAAAGCGTTAATCGAACTGACTGGTTTTCCCTGACTGTCACTGAGTTTCAGTGTGATAAAATATTTTATCATTAGACCCAAGATTCATTTAAAATCTATGATGCAACACTTAATCACTTTAATCTATTTGCAATCCTTGCTGGGAACTCAATGAATACATTGAATGAGGTGTGTTTGCACGGTTAAATGCCAAACTAAAGGACTGATGTCAGGCTGATAAAACGTAGTGATAGTGAAGTGATTAATGGCAGGGGGAGCACAGTATTTCCTGAAACCTCACAGTGTTACAGCCTGCTCGCTGCAGGCTTATTTGGAAGCTCACAGTCTTGAAATTGTCTTTAAAATGGACATTTCTGCTACAAAATGACTTTCTCTCTGAGCCCTAAATGACTCTACTCGATTACTCTTTCCACACACACACACACAGAGACTCTCGCACTCGCCCTGACCGACTGGGAATTTAAGAGAGTTGTCATAGCAACCGTTTAGCAACACATCTGTGTGTATGTGTGTGTGCCGGAGAGGAAGTGTACGCACTCCCCGGCTGTGTGTGTCCGTGGTCTGGAGGGTACTGTAGGTGATTTTCCATCAGCGTCGTGATCGCTGACCTCATTTCACACTGACGGATTCTGTCTCTTTTCCAAAAAGTCAGCATGTGATGGAGGGAGGAGGGACGGGCGTCTGAGAGGAATGGATAATGAGTGTGATGTGTGAAAGACGACTCAGTCCATCTCCTTCATTTCCTGTCTGAGAAGGAACCTTATGTCCTTATCTATTTTTATATCCTCATGGTAGCCGAGCTCAATCACATTGTTCTTTATCTTTTTTGTGTGTGAATTTTGTTTTAGGGCACATTTGCTCTGTGAATCGGGGAACATCACACGCTTTGACTCGTTCCAGCGTCAAATTCTAATGAATGACCAGACTGGACACCGTGACTGTGACATAATTGGTTGTATTTTTATAATAAATGTTGATTTTATCTAATGATGGCGGGGTGCTGGTGTGTTTATTACATTGTTGTGGCTATTTTGGTACTTTAAAAGCTGGATTTTGTGCCTCGTAAACAGTATACATAACTCATAATGTCTGGAAAGTTTTGCAAACTTCATTACTCAGGAAGTATTACATGAAATTGCACTTAAAATGCTTTTTGTTTATCAACCTGTTGCTGTGTCATGTCATTTATATTTAAGGATAACAGAGAAGTGATTCATAAAGCAAGATTACCAGTTAAGACAGGTTTACTTCAGTAAATCATCTTATTTTCAGTCAGTCTGCCAGACTGAAACTGTTCTCTTGTTTTTGCAATAATGTCAGATTCATCACATTTTGACACATGACCTCATATCGTTTCAGTCTAAAGTATTTTAAGGGTTTCAGAGTCTGACACTGTGGCTGACCCTAAGACAAAATCACACAGTTCCCATAATTCTTAAGAGAATATACGGGAACAGTAATGTTGCCTTGAATTCAGTGAAGTATCTGTGGACTATTCTTTTTCTTACCTTGAGACGTTACTGACGTCAAAGTTTTTATAAGATTGATTTTAACCTCTGTTCAATTAAAAGCATGCATGTGTGTTGACTGAAGTACTCTGTGGATATGTTGTACCAACTGTTTTCAAACTAAGGTGCTAAGAGGCGTTCAGGGGGCATGTAGTGGGAGAGACATGCGTCACGGCCACTTTCATCTCTAATACACAAACTCTAAAAATCTAAAAATCTCTAAAAAGCAAACTCTGGCTTAAATCTCTTGGGTTCAGGCTATAAGGACAATGTGTTCTTTGACATGTCAGTCTTCTGTGTGTTGGACCATCGGCCCTCCTGGGACCTCGCTCCTCTGGATGTCTCTTCCTTTTTCCAGATGTTCGTATTCAGATGTTCCTCCACTGTCTCCTGGAGGTTCAGCCTCTCTTCTTCGTCTCTCTTTCTGTTCTGTGTGCTTGTTCGTTGTTCAATCTGTGTGAATGATGTTATGACCGGTCATTTTAGTAGTGTGTGTGTGTGTGTGTGTGTGTGTGTGTGTGTGTGTGTGTTCTTGTACGTCCCACATAGCGAGGACTACAACATGTTTTTAACCAACAAAGTGAGGACATTTTGGCTGGTCCTCACTTCTTTAAAGGCTTTTTTGAGATTTCAGACTTTGTTTTAGGGTTAAGGTTACAATTAGGTTTATGTCAGGTATTCCAATGGTGGCCCTCACAAAGATAGAAGTACAAGAATGTGTGTGTGTGTGTGTGTGTGTGTGTGTGTGTGTGTGTGTGTGTGTGTGTGTGTGTGTGTTCTTGTACTTCCTACATAGTGAGGACCGGAACATGTTTTTAATCAACAGAGTGAGGACATTTTTTTGAAGTGAGGACATTTCAGCAGGTCCTCACTTCTTTAAAGGCTTGTTTGAGAGTTCAGACTATGCTTTAGGGTTAAGGTTACAACAAGGTTTATCAGGGTTAGGCATTTAATTGTGATGGTGAAGTTTAGGTTAAGGGTTAGGGTAAGGGGCTAGGGAATGCACTATTCCAATGGGGGCCCTCACAAAGATAGAAGTACAAGGATGTGTGTGTGTGTGTGTGTGTGTGTGTGTGTGTGTGTGTGTGTGTGTGTGTTCTTGTACTTCCTACATAGTGAGGACCGGAACACGTTTTTAACCAACAGAGTGAGGACATTTTTGCAAAGTGAGGACATTTTGGCCGGTCCTTTAAAGGCTTGTTTGAGAGTTCAGACTTTGTTTTAAGGGTAAATGTTACAATCAGGTTTATGTAAAGGTAACCATGTATTAGGGTTAAGTTCGAGCAATTGTGATGGTTAGGGTTAGGGGTTAGGAAACAAGATTATTATAGTTAATGAAAACGACACGAAATAACGGAAAACTACAACTGAAAAAACATTTTCGTTAACTGAAATAAAATCAAAAATGTTTTTCAGTTTTTTTTAAAATGATAACTAACTGAAACTGTATTGTGTGGTTACAAAACTAACAAAAAATATAGTGAAAATGTCCTTTTTTGTCTTTGTCAACTTTTTTCATACATAATGAAGATGGATAATAAAAGGAAATAAAGGGAAAATTTACTGTGACCTCTTTTAATCTCCCACCCAACAAATACCCCATTACAAAAAACTACAACTAATAAAAAGTAAACTAAAACTAAAGCATTTCAAAAAAAATAAATACTAAACTTAGTACTATACTTAATACTAGCAAACTCACTCTAAAAACAAACATTCAAAATCCAATCAAAACTAAAACTAATGAAAAATCCAAAACTACTCTAACTCTAATTCACTGTTCCAATGAGGGCCCTCAGAAAGATATGTGTGTGTGTGTGTGTGTGCCCTGTGCTTTTGTCTCACTTCTATATGTAAATTGGGGGTGTGCTATAGCTCCAGGAGGATTGGTGGCAGCGAGGAAACCACCTGGTATATAAAGAGCAAAGATGGACTGCCCTGTTTTGTTCTTCCTTCACTGCAAAAAAAGGTGTGTCTAAAAACAAGATAAAAACACTAAATCTGATGGAAATTATCTTGCTGCATGGACAGATAATTTCACTTGACAAGATTTCTTAAATTAAGATTATTAAATCTAGAAATAAGCATGTTGAACACTTAAAATAAGAAATTCACTCTTAAAACAAGATAAATTAAAGCTGCAAGCAGCAATGAACTGGCCCGAGCAGAGGGCTCTGTAAATTATTTGTTTGTTACCAAGATTTTTTAAAAAAACTAGATTTAGAAGTGTTGGATAATTTATTTTGTTTTAAGAGTTAATTTCTTATTTAAGCGTTCAACATGCTTATTTCTCGATTTAACAATCTCAATTTAAGACTTTCCCTCAAATTTAGTGTTTTTATCTTGTTTTTAGACACACCTTTTTTGCAGTGTATTTTTTCTCCTGTTTAGTTAGGTAGGGAGGTAAGAATACTGTCATTTGTTTTGAGGAGTTAGTTTGCTTTTACACACATCAGGTTTTCAAAGCAGATGTGAGATGCATACAGACACTTTTGTAATTTAAAATTTCTCTGCTCCAGGTGAGGCTCGAACTCACAACCTCGGCATCACTCTGCAGGTTACTGTCTTATAAGTACCGCACGCTGACCGATTGCGCCACTGGAGCCTTTGGAGCCCTCTGGAGTTTTTATTTTGGAGACAGATTTCTTTGTTTGTTATTCTACCCTTAGTTCACCCTGAAGCCTAAAACAGAAAATATATTAATTTGAATATTTATCATTGTAAAGAAATATTTTTTTTTCTTTACCTTAAAACCAAGTGTGAATTGGTGGCTACTTGGGATTTGGGGAAGACATGGAATTAAACAAAGCAACATGGAGCCAAAAGCACCCCGAGTACCTCTGATTCTACTGCACTGCAAAAGAACCAACTTGTATTTTTTGGCCTAAAACAGTGATTTAAGTTGGTAAAACTTGGGAATATAAATTATTGACATTTAGGGCAATAATGTAAGTTAGCACAACAAAGGAAGCCAGTTGTCTGCTCAAAAACAAGTTTGTGAGTTGTTGTTACTTTTATCTTTAAATTGGGGTTCAAAACAAGGGACAATAGTTCTGCTAACTCTTATTTCTTTGTTGTGAAATTCGGTCATTAGCGAAAGCTAGCGGCTAACGATGCTAGCGGCTAACTGATGCTAGCGGCGCTGCTTGTTACAGCTACAAGAGTAGCCATTAGCGTATCAATGCTAACTCCAAATTGTGGTCGCAACATTAGCTGACATTTCATAGCGCTGTTACAATCGTGCAAATTCAGCACATTGCAGAAGTTAGCAGAAGTAAGCATTAAAAGTTATTACAATGGAAAATTATAAGTTAGTACTTAGTTATAAGTTTGACAAAAATCTGAATTCAGAGTTGAGCAAACTCAAAAACAAAACTTAAAATATTTAGTTTAACTGTTTGTTGCCTTGAAATTTCGAGTTCACCCAACTTTTCTTTTTTTTCCAGTGTGGCCGTAATCCTGCTAAACAACAGCCCAGATGTCAAGCAAACATCTGACTTCCGCAGAAGCCCAAGTCAGTCCTCTCTCAGTCATGGTGCATCTGTCGCTCTGTGTACATCTCACAAGGCTGCGTTTCCTGTAATTGGGTCTGAATATGTTCAATTCAATTCAATTCAAAGTTTATTGTCATATACGTAATAGAAACACGTTTCCTTGCACAATGAACATCTTACTTGCTGTCTGTCAGATGCCAGAGAAGACTGAAGTAAGAGAAATAGAGTTTAAAAAATTAAATATGTGCAAATATACAAAGAAAAATATATATACAGTACAGGCCAAAAGTTTGGACACACCTTCTCATTCAATACGTTTCCTTTATTTTCATGACTATTGACATTATAAATTCATCAAAACTATTAATGAACACATGTGGAATTATGTACTTAACAAAAAAGTGTGAAAAAACTGAAAACATGTCTTATATTCTAGTAAGCAAAGGGTGGTTACTTTGAGGAATCTACAATACAAGACATGTTTTCAGTTATTTCACACTTTTTTGTTAAGTACATAATTCCATATGTGTTCATTCATAGTTTTAATGCCTTCAGTAAGAATCTACAATGTAAATAGTCATGAAAATAAAGAAAACGCATTGAATGAGAAGGTGTGTCCAAACTTTTGGCCTGTACTGTACATAACAGAAACACGTTTCCTTGCACAATGAACATCTGAACATGAATGCTGTCTGTCAGATGCCAGAGAAGACTGAAGTAAGAGAAATAGAGTTGAAAAAAATTCCAGAGAAGACTGAAGTAAGAGAAATAGAGTTGAAAAAAATTAAATATGTGCAAATATACAAAGAAAAAAAAAGACTGAAGTAAGAGAAATAGAGTTGAAAAAAATTAAATATGTGCAAATATACAAAGAAAAAAAAAAAAAATATATATATATATATATATATGTAAATATATATATATATATATATATATATATATATATGTAAATATATTGTTTTTGCAAGAGAGAGGCAGGTACAGGTATAAATCTTTAAAGCAGTATGCTGTGCATTAGTGCAAGTCAAACATGAGGTAACAGTTGTTGACCAAGAGGTAGTGCAAAAATATTCACAAGTGCATTATTTATAATAACTGGATCGCTTATGCTGGTTAATAGCTAGTTAGCTATTGTGGAGTCTGATGGCAGTTGGGAAGAATGAGTTCTTGAGCCTGGTGGTTCTGCATTTCAAGTGGTCTCAGACTGGTTGTTTTTTGAGTACGATTGGAGCATTCACAAGCGACTAAACAATTTAACCACACTAAAGTTTGTTTGGATCAGACTGAACTTTTGTGAAAGCGCCCTCAGCCACCTTTGTAAAACACCCCTTAGGACAAATGAATGTGTTTGAGGTGAAATTTTAACATCTCCTTTCCGTCTTGGTTTCTTTTAGCATTCATGTGTGATTCCTCCTCAGAAAGTCTGTCTCCCAAAAAAAAACAACCCTTCCTTCTGTTCAAGTAGATGAAAATTATTCCATGTGTCCATCATTTCAAGTTTAAACGTTTGTCCGTCAATACAGACACAAATCTGGAGATTCATCATCAGCCTTGCAGAACAAACGTGCCAAATATAACGGCGCACTGATCCACTGAGGCTGCTGATAAGATGTGGCATTTTAACATTAAAATATCAACAACTAAATCCATCTCCCTCACCGCATATTGAATTCATATTTTTCCACTCTCTCTCTCTGTTAAATTAGAGATTAGCTGACTCCAGCGCAGCCGGAGGGGAGTGAGCAGGTGGGGATTGTTTGCTTGAGGACTCTACAGTCGAACAAATCGTTGTTATTGGACACAACAGCCGAGATATTCATTCACAAAAGCACTCACACCAGGGTTCATACAAATTTTGAGCTATTCTTCTCTGAAATTGAGGTTTAGGTTCTCACTTTTCAGCTATCATTTATTTGAAAGAACATTTTAAGGGATTGCGTGCAAATGGTTGATACTGGAAAAAAAAAAAAAAAAAAAGCCCTCACATGATGTCAGTTTTCTAGACAGATCTGAGGTCAGTGTCGTGGCCTTTGCCCCCGGCTCTGCTCCTGCAGGAGATTTATTCTACTGTGGCAGATGAAAGCTAGTTCCTGTTTATTGATCCGTGGCGCTTTTGCGGTGTCCCCCTAGTGCTGGCACACGTAAAAATGCAGACATAAACATGTACATCAACACACTACACACACATAAAAGACACATGCATCTCTCGGTAGCACTTTGATCAGCTCCCTTCGCGTAGACCCCACAATACTGGTGTTTTTTCTCCATATAAGTGCACACTTTAAGTACATGAAGGGGACTCGGGTCATAGGTCACCTTTTGAACGTACATAAGAGGCCTATATACAGCCCGGTAGCATGAGGCAACATTTCCACCAGAGAGAAAAAGGAGCTTGTTTTGATGTCCGCCTAAGTGTTTTGGTTCCTAATGGAATCCAAGAAGTTATCATTACACGGTGGTGAGATCAATTTGGTAGCCGTGCATCTGAGGAAACTGTAGGTGAAGCAGCCAGTTTAAAAAAGCAAAAGAGCGCTATGATGTAGTCCACTATTCATTCGAGGTTCATCAAAGTTTCAAACTCAAAGAAATGACAGCTGAGGCAGTTAAATTACATGCTCCATGAGTTAGGATTCCCATTCCTGTGGTTGGAATAGAGGAAGTAATTTCACAACACAAAATCTTCTGCAGTACAATGCCCGAGGTCCCCTTTTGTTTGGTTCACTCAAATCACTTCATGCTGGAGTCGAGGCAAGGCAAGTTTATTTGTGTAGCACCTTGCAACTACAAGGCAATACAAAGGCATACAAACACTGAGTAAAGAACCAAAAGTTGATGTAAAAAGACACATTTGAATAGGATATAATATATATTTACAGGTATATATTATAGGTATATATACTGTATTCAAAGATTTAAAAAAAGAGTCAGGAGATTAAAAAATGACAGTCAGTTACAGAGTATGATAAGTCGTCCCTTGTTTAATTTAATAAAAGCTAGTAGTGCATAAAGGCTTAATTCTGTTAGTTTTGACTCTGGGGACTGTAAGCAGACTTGTCCCAGAAGATCTGAGAGGTCTGGATGGTTCATAACTGAGCAGCAGATCAGAAATGAAACATTTCAGTGCTTCTCAACCAATAGTATGCTAGTATCAGTATAAGTCATAGTAGCAGTAGTAATAGAAGACTTAAAGTTGGGCGTCAATCCTGCTGAGACATGAGTCTTTTCATCCTCAATATATTAAGACTGTGTCAATGTATTATCAAGAATAGGTTCATATGATTTCCTACGAAAAAGTGAATGCACAGGAATTTGTATCATATCCTAAAAATACTTTCCCAAATCACAGCTGTATTAAACATGTAATCTCTGTTTTGAACACATGGTTATGGTTGTGAAACTGAAACTATTTTGCACCAAAACTACTTTGTTAAGAAAGGAAAAATAGTATGGGGTAAGAGCAATAAAAACTATTTCTGTTATCTGTCAAAGGCACTCTGGTTTAATGGTTAAAGGAAACAAGTATTCATTCACATGAATCACATGAAACTTGACATATGACTACACCAAGATTTCTGGCTTTGCTGTGGTCTTTAATGTTCCCAACTAAAGTTGAGCGCTGCCTTTTAAACATTCTTCTTCTGATCAAAAACAATTACTTCAGTTTTATCTAGCACATTTTATCACATCCAAGCACTTACTCAGTGCTTATATGGGACCATAGTCTCTTGGTAACATCTTTGCATAAATGAGTGTGTCGTCTGCATACGGTTAGATATTTTGTTGTTTTCTATGATCTAAGATAGCAGGAGCATGTGTGATGATGTTTAACAATAGACAGAATACAACATGACTGTAGTCTCCGTGACATCCCCCATAGGTTTCCAAAGAGCACATATGAAGCTAAGGGTGCCTCGACATATTGCAGGGGCGCAGATGGGATTTTTTAACTGGGGGGACGAAGCTCACCAAATTATTTCAACTCAATGAGTTATTTTTCCACTCCATGCATTAACCAAAATATGTTTTATTTAATAATTTTAAATGAACTGTAGTGTAAACAACAACCAACATATTAACATAAAATAAGTTTGTACATGAAATTCCCAGTGCAGTCAAACAAATTTACTGACCAAATTTAAGGACCCAAAAACATCTCTCCTCCTTTCATTACCCTGAACATACTGCTGGGCAACTTCATGTCTGTCAGGATTTTCTGAGACTATGATGGGGGGGACCCAAACAAAGTCCGGGTGTCCGGGAGCACATTCTAATGCCGCTATTCCATCTTAATCATCACATTTTTTTTTTATGAATTATAGTAGAGGATATTCAGGGTTCTTATATGTTTTATTTAAGGCGACATAAATAGATCTTTCACGTCAGAGAAGCAAAATAAGCTGTTGGTTGTTGTTGTTGTTTACTTTATACACACAGTTTATCCATAGACTGTATTTAGATTTTAGAGTTTATCACGGGATCTCGCGGTCTTCCGTATGGTCAGGATTATCGCGTGATCTCGTGTGTATTCGACTGACGTGCTGCTGCTGTAACGCGCCCGGTGTGAATTGACGCCGGGCAGAGGACACAGCAAATCAGCGGTGGAGACGTTCTGCTGCTGTAACGTGCCCGGTGGAAATCCCCAGTAAGACTAAAACTTTTTTGCTGTCTGTGTTTAAGTGGAAGTCATTTGAGTGGCTTAACAAGCTCCGTATTCCAGGCCTGTGGGAAATAGTCTGAGAGTAGAAAAGTGCTTGTAGAAGATCTGATGCCATGTGGTTAAAAACTCCTTTGATAAAACCTGAAGGGAGAACATTAAGGCAACAGGAGGATGATTTCAGATATCTTGTAGTTGCCAGGATTACGTTGTGTTATGCTGAATTAATTGGATTTAAGTGGATGCAGTGCAGACTCAATACTTGACATGGAGGAACTTTTTATTGCATGACTTTTTCAGCATGTTATTAGTCTACGCAATTATGTGAAGGATGGAATTTAATGTTAAGCTTTAAATTAAAAATGTGAAATCTCTCTTTATAGATGTTATAATGAACCTGGAGATTTATTTTCATTACCTTTGTTCCACTTTTTGATACTCTTATAAATTTTTACCAGCATGGCATTTCTCCATGGTGCTTTTTTCTAACTAGAATACCTTTAACTTAGTGGGGCCACTGGGTATTAATAACATTTTTTATTTTACAACTGCAATTATCTACAAGATCGTTGTCTGAGACCCAAGAGAGGGCAGGTGTGGAAAAGAAACCCTGAATATTATTTAACTGGTGTTTTCAGTGATATACTAGCTTACCAGCTTAGTTTAACTGATTAACAGTGATTGACAAGATTCCAGTTTTCCCTGACGTTAGCATGTAGCTACATGTAGCAGTGTATGTAATGTGGATACTGCAGTGCCTGGAGCACATGACCATATATATAAATAAAGCACTAGCTTAAATCAGCTAAAAATGTCCTGTTCAGTGATTCATTGGACTAAAAGAGACATGGAGTTTAGTCTGTCAACGGTCCCTTGCTAACCAAGCTAGCCACCTAGCACTAGCTTTACCGTGTGTTCAGACCGGACGCGTAGCGAATTTTCGCGTCGCGTTACTCGCGCGAGTTGATACACGCGAGAATTTAATTTAATTCGCGTCACTCGCGCGAGTAACGCAACGCGAATTTTCGCCCAAGAGACTATTTAGCGCCAAATAATTGCCTCCATTTCATTCTGTCATCAACCATGGCTGACATTACAAGCATAGCGTCCCTGTACCTGCTCTGGACACGCCGTCGTGTCTGGGTGAGTGACATCATCCGGAGGCGCACTCAGCACGGAGAGAGGACCGCAGAGTACTTCCACCTTTTTCCCTCCTGCCGACCCACTCCTCCTTCCTGCCTCTTTTCTCCTCTCTCTCATGTATGTATCTCGGACACTGTCGTCCGGAATCTCAACGCTGATAGGCTGTCCCGACACAGCGTCACGCGAATATTTCGCCAAAGTTGAATTTATTGAACTCACGCGAATTCGCGTTGTTTCATTCGCGCCGCGACATTCGCGTCAATCGCGGCATTCGCGTCGCGCGAAACCCGCGATTCGCGCCGCCGGCAAAAATTTGCGTCTATTCGCGTGTTTGCATTGACTTTGTATGTAATCTTGTCGCGCGAAATATTCGCTACGCGTCCGGTCTGAACGCACCGTTAGCTGATGACGTAGCACCATTCCAGCTGCCGTAAACTATGATGGAGATGGCCAAAAATGATTCATAGCTTTGACCATGTTTGATATAAACATTCAGCATTGTAACATTACATTTGACAGAAAATAAGAACCAAAACAAAATGGCAACTTAAGCTTCTCCGTTATACACTCTTGCTTAGCTCATAAAGCTGAAATTCAAAGGGTTTGACGGCTGTTATCTTGATCTAACTAAGGTTCAGTTAAAAATATCAATCATCCAGATTGTGCTTGATAACTGAATCATTATTAAAAATGATTTGCCTGCCAAAAATCAGTTTTAGAGAGTTCTAGAAGAACTTGCAGTGGGAGATTTATGCATGTAAACGTTGACACCACAGAGATCTTTATCAAAAATTAGACCCAAACAGAGATATGCTTTCAAAATGGATTTATGTAGTGTTGACATAGTTCCTGGTAATTCTGTGATATGATTATGAGCTTATGTAGAAGGGTTTACTTGAATGTCTGGTGACGGCTGCGCTGGTTACAAACAGTGACAGAGTTATGTGTTAAGCAATGATTCTGATTTCAACCAATTTATTCACCAATCACATCAGTATGTCACATCATGTTCGTGTTTAGAGACCCTGTTGTGATGAAATAATATTAGCCACAACAAAAATCAGGCCAGAGACATGAAGTGGGGTTCCAAAGTCCCCTTCCCTATATCTGGCACACTGGTATAGTTAGCGTTGGTTTGGATTGACAAAAGTCGCACAAGACAAATAAAAAATTATTGTTTCTGTCAAAGGAGTCTGGTGGCTTTGAAGAGAGCATGGAAAGATATCACAGCTAAAGTTTCCTTTCTCGTCAGGAAGATCCATGGTAATGACTATGGATAAGTACCTCATACAACCCCACTTCAAAGAAATCTGAACTATCCCGGTAAACTCATGCTTGCTGCAACTACTTCTTCCTCACTGCTTTGTGAGTTGTGGATGTCAACCCAAAACACTGAGCTGAATGAATAAATCACGGTTGGTTTTAAAATTACAAGTGCTGAGGAAGATAGTTTATTAAAAAAGCTCCATAATAGCAACTCAATGGACCTTGTGATGAGACTGTTTTGCTGTACCATAGCCAAAACAACCATTAAAGAGAGAGTTCGGATTTTGGACTATAAATTGTCCAAAATCCAAAACCAGTTTCACTTGGCACTATTTTGTTTTATAAAAAAGCCAATGACCGTTGATTGCATTTACTGGCTTTTTCATGACACTAAATAGTGCCAAGTGAAGTTGGTTTCTGATATGCCCGAGGGCCAAATTGTTTGTGGTGGAACGGGTGACCTTTTAGTACACATAGTTTTGTGGAGTAAAACCCTGCCAGTTTGCACGAACTATCTATATTATGATCGGAACCAGCCAGAACTCTGAGACTGGAGTTCAGAAAGTAAGCTAATAGCTTTGCATCCACTACACTACTATCCATGTCCAAAAATCCTGATCTATCCCTTTAATATCCAATAAATAATCTGTTGCTGAACTTAAATTGGCTGCCAAAAAGATACAAGTACAAGAACATGCAGACACACACCGGGCCTGGCTCCAGTACCACCACCACCACCACCCCTTCATTTCTCCGTGCAGTCCACAGGTGTTGGGGGGAAGCAAATTAAAGTTGGCGTATCCAATCATGGCCTGACGTCAGGGTGCCACCCCTCCTGGTAGTGAGCCCGCTGACAGAGCGAGCCATCTGGGCAGCAGAGAGCCGGCGACAGGCCCATCCATCCCTGCGCCCTGCCCTCTGGGCCTGCAGCCAGCGAGACAGACTGGGAGAGCTGGCGGGGATCAGCATCCTCGCTCACTTGCCAAGATGGAGCATGTTTTGATGATTCTAGCATTCAGTGGGGTCAAAAATGTGCATGATTCACTTTATTTAGTGCTGCGGGTCGGTTTCAGCCACGTAGTCTGACTGGTCACAGATGTATCCCAACTGTTGCGTTAAGGCCGTAAATAATCCTTCATATTTTCACATAAATATGTGCATGCATGACTAGATGATATTAAATAGTCGTGATTTGTCTGAACATTTTTTGACCGAACAGTGATCTTCTAATCACATTTCTGCTGTGTTTCTGTTTTTGACATATTTCCTACATCTCCATCATACCTAACAATTAGAGTCAATGCCGGGGGGAGACCCTGCAGGTGGAGGGGTGAGGCAGCACCGTTAGCAAGGAGACACAACATGTAAGAGAGTTTAAATAGCTGTCGGCTAGGTTAATCACGGTTGACAGAAAAGTACATGCACATAACTTAGTGAGTTCACTGGATAATAAATGAGAGGTGGAGACCGGGTGTGATGAGAAAAATTTAAATGATAATTGTCTTTTCCTGCTCGAACGAAAAGCTTTTTTCCCCACTCATTTGAATTCCAGAGAAAAGTTTTTAGTTAAAATGTCACTCTTGGAGCAGAGTGCACCCCAAAGAGGAACTGTGTTTAAGCATTCATGACATCAGGCGACCCACCCTGCTGAAAGGTGTCGTTCTGTGGCCAAACACTGACCTCCAGCAGAACAGATGCTGACACAACAGCTATTACTTTGAATTCTGGTATTACAAAGCTGGGGTCTATTTTTTGACATTTGAACTAGTTCATATGTCAAACTTTTTAGCCATGCTAGTGGCATGGCTCTGTAGGAGGCGATATCAGTTGATTGGATCAGTGGATATGACACTTTGACTGAAATATCTCAAGAACTATTGGATGGATTTCCATCATGGGAAAAATTCAATTCATTCCAGCAAAATGGTTTGACTTCAGCTTCAAATGTGTGCTTAGACATGTTTCGAGACCACTTTCACCAAAGGAAATTACAAAAAATGATGAGTTGAGAGGCACAAATGGGTTAACCAAACAATTTCATCAATTGTGTGTTATTTTTGGCCAACAACTAAGATAGTTAATGTTGACATAGCCCACTTTTTAACCATCCATATGACCAACTATTTCAATGTATTGCAGATGAAGTATCTTTCATATCAAATCAAATCAAAATTATTTTATTCATCCCGGAGGGGAAATTCAGTATGTATATATATATGTATTCCCTGCAACAAATAAGAAACTAACTTGGGCAGTGACTAGGAAGTGTTTGGTATTTTTACATTATTTGAGGTTTGTATACCATACAATATGTCAAATTATTGTAATCTGGAAATATAAGGTTTAGTATAATTACATCTATTAGGTTCAAGGATATGTGCACACACACCAATCACAGTGGCCGGTCTGGTGGGAGGGCTGGTGGTTGGACGCCACAGCCTTTACTGTGTTGACAGGCAATGTTAATATAATGATCTGTTCAATGATGTGAATGCTTGCAAATCATAAACATGACAATCATTCATATTAATAACATAAATCCCATATCACGCTATATACAGTATGTAGAAACAGTCATTGATTAGTAGTGATGTCCCAATGAAGTCTCATGAACTATTGGTATATATTGGTATTGATATATTGATTTAGCCCACTAGATGGCATTCTTGGTGTGAAGAAAAAGGCTGAAACGTATGTATTTGAGTGTGCTTTCAGCCTTTTGTGAAGCAAAAAGCGCCATCTAGTGGACTCAGAAAAATAAAGAAAATGGTTCATGAGGTTTCTTTGGTACATCACTAGTGATGAGTCCTCAGTGTCCCTGTGTGCCAACCTCATAAAGAGATACATGCATGTATAACAACCTGAACTTTGGGCAAGAAGCCATTTTTCTGAAACAGGTATTCTAACATTTGGAAAAGGATTTTAATAGTTGAATGGTAGCTGCATGGATGTGTTGTGGGACTAAAATACGACACTGACAGTCATTACTCTGCAGAAATCCTCTGCTGTTCTTGAGTCTTGCTCTCCCTGTCTGTTGTCAGAGCAGACAAAGTGGTGGATATGCCCATGGATTTTTTTTTTTTTTCTGTTCGCTTAGTCAGATATGGAACAGAAGGCTCGACGTGACATTTACCCATAATACTGTTCTTCACACCACCACCGACTGGACTCCCACTCTCTCCAAGTGAAGATGGAAGATTGTTTCAACAGTTTGTTTGGACGTGGAACACAACCACCCCAACAACTAGCCACCTGCTGACTAAAAATGGCCGAATGCTGTTATTTACCAGCACACAGGATGTGAATGTAGTGGCTGAGAGGCGGAGAGAGACAGGAGTGGTTCATCAGGACAACAAGGAGCACCTGCGCCCACCTAGCTAAACAACACTGTATGATTGTGTGTGGTTCACTACGTGTGTGTGTGTGTGCGCGCGCGCGCTCGCGTGTGCGTGTGTGTGTGTGTGCAGATGAAAGGTTTGTGTGGAACAATAGTGTGCCTACATTTTATGAGTAAAAACTGCTGGATGACTCTTTAGATTGAGAAACATTATAATTGCTGCATATAAAGGACTGTACTGTTTTTTTTCCAAAATCAACACTTTTATTCAAAGTTTGGAGGGCATCTTACACCAGAAATATTTTTGGCTCTGTAAAACTAATGTTGCGCCAGTAGACAACAGTTTTACGTAATTTGTGTCCATCTGATGTGTGTCTGATGGTCTCCTGCGATTCCTGTGATCACAACACCACAGTTATATGTTAAAGTTAGCTCAGCTGCCAAGAAGGCCACCTACTGAAGAGATATGGGGGCCATGTTAAAGATGTCTGATGATGATTTTCACACGTAGCAATGTTTAAGTTAACATGAACAAAAGGAGCTTTCAGAAGGGTTTCTTGAGCGAATGTATAGGTGCAAGTTGGTGCTTTCATTGTAATAAGCCTGAAGACTGAAACTATTGGCTTAAAACTTGTTTCCATTAGGGAAACGTGATCGGATCAGCCTATTTGCTTAAAGTACAATGGGATTTTTAAGATGTTTGCTAACATTTTACAGGTAGTTTTGGAATCTGTGCAACTCCGTATTTAAATTATAAAAATTATATTTTTAAAAATCGCCAAAATCATTTTGGAAGTCAGCTCTGTCTCCACTGTGTTAAAGTGTTCATGTGTTTATGTGTTTTAGTCTTTTTGGTCACTTAATGTCTTTTTTTTTTGTCATTTTGTGTGTTTTTTGGTCATTTTGTGTCTTTTTTTTTATCATTTTGTGTCTTTTTTGATCATTTTGTGGTCCATTTGTGACTTTTTTGGTCATTTTGTGTCTTTTTTGGTCATTTTATGGTCAATTTGTGTCTTGTTTGGTCATTTTGTTTCCTTTTTTAGCTCATTTTGTTTCTTTTTTGGGTGATCTGAACTGTGCATGTGAGATTCTTTTCAGTGAGCAGGTCGCGGACAACATGCATGTTAAATTGGGGGTCGCGACTCAAAAAGGTTAAGAACTACTGCCTTAGAGGGTACTACCCAGCAACAAGCCACTGTACCCCTAAAGGTACAAATTCATCACATTATTTCTAAGAGTGTGTGGTAGTTGGAATATACCCACTGAGTTTGAAAGTTCACAGTTCCTGCAGGCCGACGCTAACCAGCTTAAAGTTTCTTTTAGCCAGCAGAGCAATTTGTACTGAGGCATAGCAGCCATTTCCCACTGTCATCACAACACTCTCCCCTCACTGCCGCGTCGCTTCTATAAGACCCCCGAGGAGCAGCAGAGTGTAACAGCTGAATAGAAGCGAACGCGTTCCTGAGCCGCCTGCTATCCCCTGAGAGGAGACTGTACACACATAAACACACCCTAACTCTCTCTAATGCACGTACACACACACACTCACATATAAACGTCCTATAATTGGCAGCTGTGAGGACTGCACATACATACCTATACATATAAGTGCTGGCAAATATGGTACACTTCCTTCCTAAACACACACACACAGTTTAAAGGCAGGTAGACATTTTCCCTTCCTACCTGTCAGTCAACATCCCCTCTCACAACTCTTAGCTTTCTTTAGCACATGACGGCCCATCTGCAGGCCATTACTGTGGGTTTCGACACTAATGGAGCCATTTCACCAAGCAATAAACTGTAGGGGAACATTAGCACCCAAGATGCAGTCTAACAACGCACTAAAGTGACGGGCGCCGACGTGCTGCGCATCGCTTAAAGAGCCTCTGGGGTGAGGCAGTGCAACAATCATTCTAATTATTAATATTCTTCAGTTTCTCAGAGAAGGATGAAAAGATGAAAAGGGAAGCCCTGACTTAATTGAACCTCAGTATATCTCACTCCCCCATAGTGCAGTTGAACATAACTCAAGAGGAACTTGGACCAACAGGGCGTAGGTACCTATACACTATGCACTCTGACATATTTAAATTATGTATTACAGCATACCTCTTATGTGTTACTCTTACAAGAATATAGTGCATATCAGCAATCGTGCATTGCTGCATTGTTCAGTTCAGAATGGTTTCCGTAACAATTTACAGTTTTCTTTTTCAACCTAGCTCTGAATAGTACACAGTGTCTGAAATACCTCACTTTAGCCTGTCCATCAATCAATGTAACCACCCCATATTTAACTCTAATTTGGTAACTGCAGAGTCATACTGTAGAACTTACTTGTACTGTGCAATATTTGCCACTCTTTGCTGTGCAATACTTATCACTCATTTATTACAATATTTCCCTCATGTTTATATTTCACATGTCTTTTTATCTTGTTTTATCTTTTTTATATATTTCCTGTCGAGCACACATAATGTTGTTGTACCAGATGTACAGTTGATGCGGTTGCAGGCTGGGAATTTCACGACTGCCACGACAGCCATGGCCGTCCTTTCCCCGCACTCTGGCCTTGATGCCCTGTGAAAAAATGTTCAATTTACGGCCAAGGTGGCCTTTGCGCCCCTGTCAAAGTTCCACTAAACACAACGCTTACCCGACCCACTCCCCGTCCTTCGAGACGTGTGCATCAACACATGGCTAATTTGAATATTCAAATGAGTCATGTGTTGATGCAATGTTTAAGTTAACATGAACAAAAGGAGCTTTCATCAGGGTTTCTTGAGCGAATGTATAGGTGCAAGTTGGTGCTTTCATTGTAATAAGCCTGAAGACTGAAACCATTGGCTTAAAACTTGTTTCCATTAGGGAAACGTGATCGGATCAGCCTATTTGCTTAAAGTACAATGGGATTTTTAAGATGTTTGCTAACATTTTACAGGTAGTTTTGGAATCTGTGCAACTCCGTATTTAAATTATAAAAATTATATTTTTAAAAATAACATTTTTAGATTTAGCTGTAAACCTAAATTTGTATCTAAGACACAATTTAAGTTTATTTCATGTACACTATTAGAAATAATGTGCTGATTTTGAACCTTTTGGGGCGCTTTAACAACCCAAAGTTTAGTCCGTTTCAATCAAACTCTGGTACAGTTAAATCCTTGCTATGGTTCGTTTGGTCGATTGTGAGTGCTCCAATCGTTAGCTGATGTAAATTTCACCTCAGCAGGTTCCTTTTTTATGGCAGGAGGAGGCATTTCTCTTTCCTTACTCTTAGATGAACTCAGGCAGGAGATTCATTTTGCCATCTTTTCAAAATATATGCATTTGCCGTCTTTTCAAAACAGGTTCATTTGTCATTTTCCAAAAAGGTCCTTTCTAATATATTTAATATATTGTGCATTAATGTTTCTTGGTGAATGAGAATGTTAAGGTATTAATCTGAAAGGTAAAACCAGCGTAATTTAACCAAACGGCCTTTATGCCCTGTCATGTGGCCTTTGTGACCTTAAAATAAGTGTGAACAGGAAGGCCAAATAGGCTTGCCCCTAAAATGACGAAATTCCAAGCCTGTGTGGTTGTCATAATGTGTTGCCACCAGACTCCATTGACAAAAATAGTACTTTTACCTAACAGAACACTGTAGTTGCTGGTCGACTGCTGCCTCTATCTGTTAGGTTTTTGTGTGTGTGTGATTTGGTGTTCTTAAAGAATTGGTTCAGATTCACCAAAGTGAATCTGCTGGCCTCAGCAGAACACTGCTTAGCTCTGTATCTTATTCCTGCCTGCTTCTCCAAACTGGGGGGTGCCAACATCTCACTATGGATAAAATCCTATCTTCTGGCATAGGACAATAATGGAATACATACCTCTGGACTTTCTTACCTGCCTTCTTCACTCCAAAACAAATGCCTTTGAAAGAATATGGAAACCATTTCTTGACTATACTCATGTAAATATTTCTCATCAACTTTTTTCTCAAAATATTATTTTTGTATGTTTTTTTTTACACATTCTGGCAGTATGTAATATCCTCCAATATTCTCTAGGGTTGAAATTTGGAATTTGCAAGTATTTCAATGAGTGCCCCATTAAGGGTTGAAGTGGTGAATCTGTTAGAAAAAAGTTGCTTTTTTTCCACTTTTTTCTCGTAAATCTGCGACTTTTTTCGCACAGATTTGCCACTTTAAATCTCTTAAATCTGCGACTTTTTTCTTGTAGATTTGCCACTTTAATCTAGTAAATTTGCAACTTTTTTCTCAAAAATATGGAAACCATTTCTTGACTATACTCATGTAAATATTTCTGCTATACAAACAAGAGCATTTGTATTAAAAAAACTGTATTTTTTTATGTGTTTTCTTTCTTCATTTAGCTCCCATTGTATTTCGCTCTGTACTGCATATTGTACCTGTCACATTTACCTGGAACTGATTATTTTGTTTGGGTCTTTGATTTTTGTATTGGTATTCCCAGCTTGTTGTTGTTGTTTTGTAGTTTTGTCTGATCCTGTCTTCTGTATGTTTGCTTGTAAGAAAAGTGAATAAATACATTATATACATTTTTTTTTTTTAAATCCTATCTTCACTTTAATAAATCCGAGCTATGCTTTTAAGGTTAGAAAAAGTACGCGGAAATCTACTTCTGACTGCTAGTCCAAGTGAGGACTAAGTAAATGCAGTTGTTTCACTCTTCATGCAATTTTCAACTTTACTGCCAAGAGAGGACAGTGAAGCTGTCAGTATGTTAAACTACAGTGCTTGTTGAATGGTCAAACAGCCTCTGAAACCCCTTCAAAAAAGCAAGCACTCTCTTAAGCTCTTTTTTCACTGCTTCTGTCGCTTTTTGTCTGTACAAACGAGTGCGACACTTGAAGACCCATCCGAGGGGAGGACACTGCTTCAGCTGATGACCTGATTCACCTGTGTTAGTAACAATTTGAGTTGAGGGCTTTTGTTTTTGCACAATAATTCAATAATACTTTCCTCAATTGATTTTTATGTCAGTCAGAAGCACGTGTTCCGCATGAAGATAGTCCTCACAAGGATACCATTACACACAAGTCCCCACAAAGACACAAAGACAGGCATAAACACTCACACATGGTTGATTCATTTAAAATGATGCCTGCAGATTCCCCTCTGTGTGTTTATGGCCGTGATTGCATGCCTTTAACATGTTGACATTCAATATTTAATCCGTCCTTGTAATTAGACAGGCCCCAACACCATAGGCAAAAATAGAGGCAGAGTGATTAAAACAGGAAAATCCAATCACACATGCTTCTTATGTCAGTGAACATTCACTGATGAGGTGGCGGCTCCACATATAGGATATAAGACAGTAACAATTACCCTCTCCCGTACTGTTAAACATGCGTCCAAGCACATACACCGTCACACAGGCGCGTTTTGGCTCACAAGTAGCTATACAACCAAATGCACACAACAATACTAATTAATCCAGATATCTTTTCCCACACAGGATATCCTTGGCTTTCATCCCCTTCTCAATTAGACTGAACTTCCTACTGTTGTGTTAGTGTTTGGATTAGGAGGAATTATGGAGGAATGCTAATGTTTGAAATCCTCCTTTGCCTTTGACTTACTGCATCAGACGCTTGACAGCTATCTGCCTTTTATAAGGAGAGGTGTGTACTTCTATGTGTGTGTGTGGACTTGAATTAGTGTTTAAACTGCGCAAACGCATTAGCTAAACCTTCACTAGGTGCTAGCACCTCCACTGACTCTTGTAAAATACTCTGGCTTCATCACGACCTTGCATCAAACTCCCAGCAGTCCTTCTTTTCGTACTCCTGAACTGAGATAGGTCAACATGTCAGGAAATGATTCCTCAGATGTTTTCTATGTGAACTTTGACCCGGTGTCTCATCCCCTTTGAGATTCTACCAACAAAGACCTCAACTTGAGTCTTGATAATCACATGATACACTACACAGGCATTAGTTAGCATTAGAGTCACTGGTCTGCTAAATCTAAATTAGCCGTATTCTGCAGGCCCATACAATTTTTAATTAGCTAACCTGTTGAACTGCTGAACTTAATGTTAAAAATAAAATATTACTTTCAACAAAGCAGCTCTGGGGCTGAAGAATTATCACTAAAATGCCTTAATCCTGCATTCTTTCTAATGGCCAGCAGGGGGCAACTCCACTGGTCGCAAAATAAGTCAATTGTATAGAAGTCAATGAGAAATTATCAAACTTCTCACTTGATTTATTACCTCAGTAAACATTTTCTTTTCGAGTCTTCTTCAGTTACAGCCTGATGTTCATTTTGTAAAGCATGGTTCCATTTACAGTAAAATACATGAAGCATGATATGCTTTTTGACGGAGCAACCTTGTGTCATTATTATTGTTCACCGTGTATTTTTTTTTCTTAGAACTTCATTGTAAGCTCATTGTAATGTTATGACTCCTGAGAATGTCTTGTTCGGTGTTTGGTTGTACTAAAAGACACTCTGAGGAGTTGGCTGTTAATGTTGAATTACAGATGCATCTTGCTAACCAACTAGCTAGCAGCTGATAACTTAGCGTTTTCCTCCTCAGCTCCACCCTCTCATCCAAATATGGTCATCTCTGGCTCCAAAAAAAAACAAATTGGCAACAGCCAAAAACTGGCTTCAAATCCACAATCAACAAACCAATGGTTGACCTCACGGGGACTATGTTCACGTCTTTTATACAGTATATGGTCAATCCCCATAGACAGCAGAAAGTAACATGTCTATCGCTAATTTTGAAAGCTAATTTGTGATTTCTTTATACAACTCATTTGTTTAAATCATATTAAGGCTTTAGGATATGCATAATTAAGAATGAGGCGACTTTGAGTGACTGGTGGTTGCCGTCACAGCAGTGGCGGTTCTAGACCAATTTTACTGTGGGGGCCAAGGAGGGGCCAGTGTTTAATCAGAGGGGCATATTTAAAAACTGCAAAGATGATATTTAAGCATTCAAAACCTTTATTTTACCTTATTTAAAAATCTCATTTAAGTGTATTTGGAAGATACAAATACATTGATTGAGACTTACCAACAAGAACAGTTATTTTTGTACGACAATGATATTTCTCATCTTTGTGCACAAATACTTTTTTTTTGTAATATACACAATCTTTTATTGCTTTTATTTAACTACACAATTTACACATTTTGGGTTCCTTTTGTGTACAATGCGATATTGTTTGAAGAAAAAATAGGTAAGAATTGTTCCTTCATTCATCGTTTTAAATTGATCATTTCATTATTAATTTGACACAGGGGCCACAGCAGGGGCCAAGGGCTTCTTCACGGGGGCAGGGGCCCCTGTAGGCCCCTGTGTAGAACCGCCACTGCGTCACAGGTGGCGTGTTTCAGCGACCATGCTTTATTCAGCCTGCCTCAGCTCAACCACACAGTTGGAGCAACCACACTGAGATTTACAATTACTCCTCAGGAAACTATGGATTAAGTAACAGGGACTATGCCCATTTTTAATACAGTCTATGCTTTCTACTCATTGTTTTCCCAGTCCCTGTAGTTGACTCTCGATGGCTCTCACTGTTGATTGCCTGATACAGTATATATATATAAAATTAAGTGGGAACTGCACACCCACACAGGTCTTTTCAGTTGTTCTGGCTGATTAGACCTCGGTTCAGCTATTCTGGGAATTGTGTGAAATCACCAGGCTCCATGTACTAATAAGTCTAAGTTGTTCTTGACCTTTTTCACAGCAGACATTTTGACATGTCACTGCAGCAGGTGTAACTAACAATATAATGATGCCTTCATTCTATTCACGTCTGCCAGTAAACCATGCGAGCGGCCAGCATGCACAAGGGTCTTAACTGGTGCATATAAGGGAACGCACATCCAATCCTAACATGTACTATAAAATGAATGCAGTCGTTGTTAATGTTATTAGTTACATTCGTGTTTGACAGTTTAAATGTCATCCAAGAAAAAAAAGATTTATTGTGATGTGCATTTGTTGATTTATTGAGTTGGATGTGTATTTTTCATCTGTGTTTTTCAAGCTATTACATGTCAGGATGTCTGCCCTGAAAATGTCTATTTAGATGAATTGGAAGTAGCACAAAGGAGATGACAAACAATCTGTATGTGTCCACACTGTCTAAATGACAGGTTTAATTAGGCCAAGGGAAAACACCTGTGTGGGTGTACCATCAGGCTTCATAGTACTTTCTGTTGTAACACTTATCACAGAGGACTGAAGGCTTAACAGTCATTTAAAGATTGTTTTTTTTTACTCAAAGGAGCATTCTGTGTTGCGAGTGCTGGCCTTTGAAACGAGTCAGGCTGAAATGTGGGATGCTATCCTTTTAGCTTATTCTGTTTCTTGCATTTCCAAAGCCATGTGGGATGGTTTCCTGTCAGTCAAGCCAGCAAATGTTGTAAGTGTGTGATCTTAAATGTACTTTGCTTTTAACAGAGCCCTGGAGAAAGCATGCGGTTGTCATGCCCTTGACTATGGGTGAGTAGTGCTGCTCCACCTTTCATTTAGGCCCCAAAACTACTGTTAAATATTTAGAAAATAAAAAGTGAATTGGTTAGAATTTGATAAACATTGTGGCTTGAATGAAATACTACAATAACTACGCAGAAATCGGTATTGGCCTAAAAGATCCATTATTGGTCAGACCCTACTTGCAACATCCAGAAGTGATCACACACAGTACAAATTGTTAACAATCCTCTCATACAGCAATCTTGGAGTAGTCCACGGAGGTGAAGGAGAGTTTTCTGCTTCAAGGCAAGAAGTTCACTACTGTAGCCTTCAGTTCCCTCAATGTCAAGAAGCTGTTAATGTGAAAACATAAACACCTAGACCGAAGTTTAAATTCAACACGAGCACCCTGTTAACCTCACACCCCGTCCTCCTCCGCACCTCGGAGAGATCGGAGGTTCGGCTCTCCAGGACGTCGCTGGTAGAGATCAAATCAGCCTTTGAGCTGCCTTGATCTCTTCATCTCCGCGTTTGGTTCTCTCATGTTCTTCTTGACTCTCCATCTCTCGTTCCAGGAAGTGCAGCGTTGTGGATTTGTGGTCTCCCGGTCGATTACTGGCCTCGGATCCTGTCAGGATCTACACTGTAAAAAAAAACCTGTTTAATTTACAGTACAATACCGGCAGCTGTGGTTGCCAGAACTTCACCGTAAGAAATACAGTGAGCGTATGTAAATGTAAATATCAACAAAAAAACTGTAATTTATACTGAATAATCCCATTACTTTCAGGATAATTGTGTCATCATGCTATTTCTCCATTCATTTTACATGAAAATTGTTTCTTTTTATAGCACAACTGTATGTTTTCTACAGTTTATGACAGTAGAATTTAAAGTTTTATGCTATTCTTTGATTTACAGTAATTAAAAGTATCTACTACGGTGATGTACGATGTTCAATTTTACGACCTATTTCTGATGCAATTTGACAGTGTTTTACTGTCATTTCTACAAACATTTTTTACAGTGTAGGGTTTATTGGTTTATAGACAGAAGAAAAGTGTGTCCGCAACATCAAACAGGGAAAAAAAAAAAAAAGACTATGAAGCAGCTCTCCCACGACCGTTCATGAGAGGGATTGAGTGAGATATGCTAATAGATCCTGGAAAACTCTGCGTGTGAGTCCCTCTGCAGTGTGGGTATTTCTCTGTTACTGCCTGCTTCCTCACAAACATACTATCCCCTCTTCACTCTGTATCTGTTTCTCATATTCTCACCAAACACTGTCACACACACACACACACACCAGCCATTCCCTCTAACGCGTCATTGACATCCACTCCAGCCTGTAACGTGTCCCCCCTGTCACCTACTGACACCATCCTCTGAACCTCCAGTCTGCCAGCCGCCTTGAATTATTCATCTAATATGCCCATTTTGACAAAGCCAGCAGTTGTGCTGGTTTCGCCAAACATTACAGGCAAGAAAAATTTGTTTATCTGTCTCTCGGAGTCTCACTCCTTCACTCACTTCCTGTTATTGTCTTTCCTCTCCCGGGGCTCTCCCTCCTCTTTCTCATCTTTTCTTACAAAAGCCACGTTCCCATCTCGTTTATTGGCGTCCGCTGTCATAGTGATTTGCTAAAGTGGATGTGACAGGCAGCGAGCCTTGTTCATGCATCTTATAAAAGCCATACATTTTGCTTCAATAGAATTTATTTCATCTCATTCCTTTTGCTTCTTTTGCATGCTGCGTTTGACCATGAGAGAGAGCTTTTTCTTCCTGTTTATTCTCCTGTTTTGTCACTCATAATATATGCAAATTGCAGTCCTGCAAAATACGTAGGTCTCTTTGCTTTTGGTAATCAGCTCCCACCATTACGTAAACAAAGAAATTACTTCTGTGTGTGTCATTATGGTTGAGCTGCTTGACTGGTGCTGCTTGACCCAGCTCTGAGTGCCAAAATGCTCCTCTCTCTCATCTATATTTCAGTGCACTGAGGGTGTTCTGTAATAATCCCAATTTGTGAACATGCAGGCACCACTCTGCCATTTCCAAGCACTGTAATCTTTAGTCACATTCCGCTGTGGTGTTGGAGTAACAAGGGTCATGACAGCCTGAAAATGCTAGACACGTAGAGCCCACAGCAGCCATCTTCTGTGCTGCTAGAGTACTTTTATTTCCACTGAAACTCAGCTCCCTCCAACAGTTCTCTAAATTTGTGACTCCTCTCAGCACTCAAAGGCTTTCAGTGAATCATACTTTTTTCACAGTTTGACCCCGAGTTGGTTGATTCACCCTGAGGTGCATTCTAAGAGTTGTTGGCTCCTTTGCACCTTAATTACAGACATCTGATATGATATGAAAAATAGTCCATGTAGGTTTGGATGGAGGTTATTCGTTTCATATTCTTTGCAAAACCTTTTCAAAAGCCTTCACCTAAATGAAATACAAATTAAAACCAGATTTTTTTGTGGGATGCCATGTTGTAGCAGAGAATGTAGAATCAGCCTAACGATGTGTTCACACCACTAAAGAAGGGAACTTTATGTCAACGTAAACAAGACCTGAATAAGTGATAATTCATGGGGATGACACAATTATGTGATGCAAATACATGAAATTCGTACCATACTAGCACCTCTCAAGCTAAACCCTGCATGTCGATGCAGAATCTGTAGGCAATGGGAACATATTTTTGTGTCTGAATAGTTCTGGTTTACATTTAAGGTTGTTTGTAGTCCGAGTAGTATTTAGTAATAATGTTTGAGCGGGCTTTGGATGTCAAAATGCAATCACGTAACAAACCGGTTGTAAGAGCAGATTTAATGTTAATTGCTGTGTGTGTCATGGTCCGCTTGTGATTGGCGGGTCCGTCTATATAGGTGGGAACCTTTTGGGGGCTCGTCAGGTGAAGAGGGAAAAACTGTTTTTGACCGCTACGCTATACGTTACGCTGCGGTGCGCTGTGTTGTGCTTGTTATGCTTCGCGCAGATGTATGTATAAGAGATAGTGTGATTAAAGCATGAGATGTGAAATAAATGGACTTGTTTTGCATCTAAACTAAAAAGCGTGTCAATTAGTTTTCCTGTTGAAATGCCTCAGTGGCTTAAAGCATTGGCTTAGCTTCTACACCAGTTGTGGTTGATTTAGCTTTTTAGTAGCTGAGCTAAACTGGCTACAGGTAGGCGCATCGTCTCTCAACTCCATTCTCTCATCTCAAGTTGCTAACACGACTGTAACGATGACCAGCTTGGTCCAGATATCTATTAGCAGGATATTCTCTGGCTCCATCAGAACCCCAGAAATGTCAGCCCTCGCTCCCAGAGGCTAAATTGTCACTTGATTGATAGCCAATGGGCCATGAGATTGTTCTAAAGCTCACTAACTAACATGTTAAAGATTAGATTAATTGAAAAACTCAATTAACTCAAAATTTTTTAGATAGACATCTCCATTGATCTAAGTCATCCTGCACCTGTTTTACAATAAACACTGTCCATGGACAACCATATAAACACCTGGAAAATGACTAAAAAACACTTTAAATTAAGATTGTGCCTGAGGTCTAAAGCTGCCTTCCAGTCAAAGTTAGGTAGAGAGGTAAAAACATCCCCATTTGAAATTTCCAACTTCCGACCTCAAAGTTTTCCAGGTGCACAAGGCCAAACATAAGCAAAGGACATGACTAAACGTGATAAAGTGATGTTTTTTTGACAAGTGTATTTACAATTGAAAGTCGTCTGGCTTCACTGCTGCTACAGGGTCCTACGTCTCAAGCCTGACTCTTCTCTTTAGTTCCCCAGTGGTTGAACGAACTTCCAAACTCCCTTCAATCTGCTGAGTCCCTCTCAATCTTCTTTATCAAGAAGAGACTTAAGACCTAGCTTTTTTGTGAACACCTTCACACATAATCTACATGGTTGAAAGAAAGAAAATGAAGCACTATTTGCACTGCCTCATAGCACCTACGTACTATTGGACTCAAACTTAACCCATGGCACTTACTCATGTGTTGTCTTCTGATTGATTTTTTTGTTTTATATGAACTCTCAAAAGTACGTCGCTTTGGACCAAAGTGTCTGCTAAATGACAATGTAGAACTGGAGCAATCTCAGCCGTGTAGCCTCTTTACATATAAAAAAGAAAACAACAGAGGAAAACAAGGTTTTGTGTTTCATTTGTGCAAAAAAACCTGAAATTAAACATCATGTGCTAGGTATCTTACTACTAGCAGACTAAATATTCTGCCACTTAACTATCCATGACACCTCAACAGGTCATTTAAAAATGTTCATTATTGAGCTTTAGAGGTGCTGGTAGATGTATTTTGTTATCTCTGGACAGAGCCAGGCTAGCTGTTACCCTTTTTCCCAGTCTTTGTGCTAAGCTAAGCTAACCTCCTGCTGACTCTAGCTTCATCTTTAACGTACAAACAAGAGAGTGGCACCAACCTTCTCATCTAACTCTCAGAAGGAAAGCAAATATCAAATTTCCCAGATTGCCAAGCTATTCCTTGAACTCTCAGCCATACAGCCTCTTTACATATGAAAACAAAATAACAGAGGAAAATTAGGTTTTGTGTTTCATTTGTGCAAAAAAACTGAAATGAAACATCATGTGCTAGGTATCTTACTAACTAGCTTACTAGCAGGCTAAATATTCTGCCACTTAATCCATGACACCTCAACAGGTCATTAAAAAAAAAAAAAAAGTTCATTAGTGAGCTTTCGAGGTGCTGGTAGGTGTATTTTGTCAACTCTGGACAACATACACCTACCAGGTGTTCCGCCCTTTCACCCTGTTTCCAGCCTTTGTGCTAAGCTAAGCTAAGCTAAGCTAAGCTAACCGCACCTCCTGCTGACTCTAGCTTCATCTTTAACATACAACATACAGAGAGTGGCACCGACCTTCTCATCTAACTCTCAGCAGGAAAGCAAATAATCATATTTCCCAGAATGCCGAGCTACTCCTTTAAAGCCTGTGTGTTAACCTCCAGAGGCCTTGATTTTGGCCCCTTGGAGCCTTGTTGGCTCTCAGGCTTAGTCCTCCATTTACAACAAAACCCTGCTGCTTCTCTCTTTTCCTAATGAGGACTGGAGGGATGTATCAGGCCTTTAGCTCTTCTTCTCTTCTGTCTCTGTTTCTTTTCCCCTCCTACACTGCAGTCAGGAAGGCCGTGTTAAATATCTTATTTTATCCTCCAGCCTGCTATCAATTTCAAGCTGTTCTCCTCTCATTTACAATACTTCCACGCCATCCATGATATCAGGATGCACATCAGCTGCCAAACCTTTTTTACTCATCTTGAGGAGCGGATGAACACAATCCGTCACATGTGCCAACCGACCTGACGCTCCCTCCGTGGGAAACATGCTGCTTCCTCCAAGCACATTTATGCATCATTTGATCCAATTTCATGTACCATAAAACTGTAATAATAGCAGAATCAATTATGGTGCTTTTTTTCCTCTCTCTTTCTGTCTCTTGTCAGTCCTAATGGTGTCGTGTTATCGCTGCATCCCAACCCTCTGCTTCATGTCCTGAGCTGCAGAAGAGCCTGGATGGACATAAGTGTTCTCACACACATAGATCATCCCAGAGGTGTCTAACGTAAGATGTGTGCTCGCAGTCTACAGCGCTCCACTGCTCTCTATAGGCTTCTTCATGACGGTGCATCACTTTAATCCTCTAGGAGTTTTTCTGTGTCTGTGCACTCAATTCTTCATCATTTTTTTTAGGCTTGAAAGCTCAAATAAGCCGTTGCAGTCTTTGTTTAACTAATGAATCACTTTCAAAATCAACTGAATAGAATAGGAAAAGTGGATTTCAAACTGTAAAAGTGGCTTTAAACAACATTTTTTCAAGTGTTTTCTTCACCAATTGTGATTTTACACATCAACATAATGGCACCCATATTTCCAGGCAACTTCATCCGACCCTTTAATATCGAGGTAGAGTCTCATTTTTTCTTTTCAAGCTGGGTTTCCTCCAGCTGTTCCCCTTCACTTCCATCAACAGTGGCGGTTCTAGACCAGTTTTACTGTGGGGGCCAAGCAGGGGCCAGTGTTTGATCAGAGGGGCCCATTAAAAAATGGCAAACATTATATTTAAGTATCCAAAACCTTTATTTTAGCTCATTTAAAAATATCATTTAAGTATATTTGGAAGATACAAATACACTGATTGAAACAATGAGACTTACCAATAATAATTTTTTTTGCACGACAATGACATTTCTCATTTTTGTGCACAATTACTTTTTTTTATTTTGAAAGTGCAGTATAGTGAGAATGATCTTTTTTATATATACACAAGCTTTAATTGCACAATTAAACTATTATACAATGTAAACATTCTGGGTTCCTTTTGTGCACAATGAGATATTGTTTGCACAAAAAAAAGGTGAGAATTGTTCCGTAGTTCATCGTTATAAATTGATCATTTTATTATTAATTATTAAACTTTTTTTTTTTTAAATCCTCTCTCTGTACCACAGCATCTGTGTTGTCAGTACGCCTGCATCTTGTGAGAAATCTCACTGTGATCATTAGGAGTTACTAGATTAGGAATATTACTAGTATTAGTATTTGGACATCTTAACATTACACCTTTATGTTACTGTTGAACTTTTCTTGACAGGGAACATTTATTCCAGACCTGAAATTGTGCTTTATTGTATTTTCATATGACACATTGATTCATTAACTCAAATATTTGCTTTGTAACACTCAGGAGTATTAAGATTCCTTACTTAAGTAAAAGTTTCAATATCACACTGAAAGACTACCACTACAAGATGAAAAAAGCATAATTGTTTTAAATCAATCATGTTTTTTTATGTTAAATTTTGACCTAAAGCCAAATAGTGGAGTAAAATGTACAATATTTGCCTTTAAACTATAGAGTAGAGGTATAAAGTTACATTAAATAGAAATACTCAAGTAAAGTACAAGTAACTCAAAACTGTACCTAAGTTCAGTACTTGAGTAAATGTACTTAGTTACAGTTACAGTTACAGTTACTTATTTCTTCATCAGTTTTTACTATGCATTAAACTGTCTCAGAGGTTTCGAGGGGAACTCTGTTTGATAGAATGCTAACACAGTATATATGTCTGAAACATGTTTCTTTGGGAAGGGGTCTTAAGCCAGAAAAGTTGGAAATTACTGGTTTAATCTTTCTATTGTAGCTTATCGTATGTCTTTTTTATGTGAAATCTTAACCTGCAAATTAACTTCACCGGCACAAAAAATGATTTATTTTCTCAAAAGAGTTTGGTGGTTTCGAAGACAGTGTGGATAAAAGCTTCCCACTGTGGATAACCATATAAGGCTGTCTAATGGCGAGGCAAAGTGATGAAAATATTCAAAATACAGCAAACACTACAATATTGGCACTATCTTTATGGAATATTTTCACAGCTTTCCCTTGCTGTCAGACAGCTATTTTTACGGGAAACTGAAGCTTATAAATCCATCTATGCTCTCTTCAAAGCAGTGGCGGTTCTAGACCAATTTTACTGTGGGGGCCAAGGAGGGGCCAGTGTTTAATCAGAGGAGGACATTGAAAATCGTCAAAAATTTTATATATATATATATATATATATATATATATATATATATATATATATATATATATATATATATATATATAATATATATATATATATATATATATATATATATATATATATATATATATATATATATAGATAGATAGATATTTAAGCATTCAAAACCTTTGTTTTAGCTAAAAGTCTCATATTTGGATGAACTGCATTGATTGAAGCAATGAGACTTACCAACATTATCAATTATTTTTGTACGACAATGACATTTCTCATTTTTGTGCACAATTACTTTTTATTTTTATTTTGAAAGTACGCTACAGTGAGAATGATCTTTATATTTTGTTTTTATTGCAAAATTAAACTATTAAACAATGTACACATTCTTGGTTCCTTTTGTGTACAATGAGATATTGTTTGAACAAAAAATAGGTAAGAATTGTTCCGTCGTTCATTGTTATAAATTGATCATTTTATTATTAATTTGACACAGGGGCCACAGCAGGGGCCAAGGGCTTCTTCACAGGGGCAGTGGCCCCTGGAGGCCCCTGTGTAGAACCGCCACTGCTTCAAAGCCACCAGACTCCATTGACAAAAACATAAATTCTTCCTTATTATTATTATTATTATTATTATTATTATTATTATTATGGGAATAAGCTTCAACAATCCGACTGATGCAGCAGTCGACCAGTAACTCATAAAAATCACTGTTTTTGTCAAAGAATCTGGTGGCCTTGAAACCTCTTTAGAAAATCTGAACTATCCCTTTAAGTGCAG
The DNA here is from genome assembly GCF_030273125.1 of Centropristis striata. Taxonomy (NCBI): domain Eukaryota; kingdom Metazoa; phylum Chordata; class Actinopteri; order Perciformes; family Serranidae; genus Centropristis; species Centropristis striata. The sequence continues at coordinate 8,393,597 of NC_081537.1, forward strand.
TAGGCTACTTGAGTAAATGTACTTAGTTATTTGCCTTCCCAGATGTTGGTTAGGGTTGAGGTGAGGGTCAGGACACATAACCTATCTTTGACCCTGTAGTAATTATCTTCTTTCCATATTACTCTTCCTTCACTTGTTGACAGCATTAATGAATTCATTATGGAAGAGTCACTGGAATATGAGTTTTAATTAATATACTTACTCAATTTCTGCAACAGCCCTTCACCCCTCATTTATTTAAAATCAGGATATTAAAAGAAATTAGTTTCCCTGACAGATTCAATGGAGAGAACACACACACACACACACACACACACACTCAGAGTGTCACTTCAAGGATAACTTGAACTAACTTTGCAGAGTAGGACAGAGTGCAAAGAAAGAACATATTGTCCAGATAGCTCATAAGCACCACTCAAGGTGTTGTTTTATATAATCAGGCTCCACATGGAGGCCGTACCTCACAGCGGATGAGTGACAGATGTAAACATCAAAGTGGCTAAATTCAAGCCTGAAGTCTCAAAACTACTGTGAGTCACATCTGTGCCTCTGTGAGTTTGTATGTTTGTTTGTTTGTGTGTGTAGTGTGTCGGGGTTGGTGGTGGGCTCAGCACCGTCCTGCTCCTCTCTGCTGTCGTTCGCGAACACAGACCTATTCTGGTCCCCTCCTCTCTTACGGCACAGAAATGTGGGCTGACACAACAGTGAGTTTTTACAAAGCCCAGCTGGCAGGCTTTGTTATGCAAGCATATTACAGCACTGTTCCTGTCGGTGCATTATAGGAATAATCCAGCCGAAAACATGTTAATACTGTCACTAAAACAGCTATTGGCACCAGACCCTGCCTTTCTGGGCCCATTTTAATTGTTTGATGGTGTATTAGTGTGTTTCTTATTGCTGCAGTTAACTGAGAGTGGATGAGTGTGTTTATGTTGGATATCATCACATTGATGCATTCAAAAATAAAACATTTCTTGAAAGTTAATACCCAGATATAAAATTGAATAATTTGAAATGTGGCATTTGACGCCCAAAAAATGTCTAGGTCTTATTGATTTTCTACTAGAATTTACTCAAAACTGATTTTAGATGCTTTCTGTTTGTACTTTATGAATTATTAATAATTTACTGCAGTGCAAACCATTCTCCAATGTGGTTATACTTCATTTCAGTGTGTTCAGAGATCAACATGACATTATCATTATTAAAGGGAATGACATGACATGGGATGTGTCATGAACATTAATGACACTTTGAAGTAACATTAATGCTCATGATACTTGTCATGTCATGTTTCTGACAGGCTTGTGTGACTCTTATGTAGACACCTTCAAGATAAAGTGTTACCATATCTTGCTTAAGTCACAAAGGCATGTGCAAAAATTGCCTAAGTCATTTATTTCTCTTAAGTTACATAATGGGGTATTAACTTTCAAAAAAATGTTTATTTTTGGATGCATCAATGTGATGATATCCAACATAAACACACTTATCCACTCTCAGTTAACTGCAGCAATAAGAAACACACTAATACACCATCAAACAATTAAAATGGTCATTTATTTCTCTTAAGTTAAATAATTTACACACAGTGTAATTACTATACCAATAGCCATCCTTTGTTACATACTTTTTGAGTGAAATGATCAATAAATGTCACTTTTGGTGACGTTTTTTGTGTTTCCTGCAAAACTTAAATTAAAAATTAGTAGTAGTAATACTACCAGGGAAGTCCTTGGTTACGACATTGAATTCTCCTGTTTGTCCTTTTACTTGGGGAACGTGGACTTGGAAATATCCAAGGCGGACAGATATCTTTTGAAAGTTTTCATGGCAGCAAGCAAAAAGGCCATAACAAGGCGTTGGCTTCGGAAGGAACCTCCCACTGTCAAGGAATGGTCAAACATAGTTACCAACATTCAATGTATGGAACGGTTGACCTTCAGTTTAAGACTGCAAAAGGACAAAGGAGATGCTTTCTGGAGAAAGTGGAACAATTACATGCAAAGAGGAAACAACCTGTCTTGTATTTGAAACACTTTGTTAAATGATTGTAGCAACAACACTATCATAGCCTGTATTAATCTATTCGTACCCCCCTGTTCTTTTTCTTTCTTTTACTGTTATTATTATTATTTTTTTAAATAAAAAAATAAAAAAATAAAAAATAAATAAAGGGTGACGATATTTGACAAACCAACAGGAAACCAAATGGGTGGAAAAACAACATAGTTCATAAAGAGCTTTACCTGCTACAGTCCTCCTTGTCACCAGGTGGCGCGCTTGGCCTCAAATGTCAAACGTCTCTCTGTCACCTTCTCGTTGGTTTTAAGTGTCACGTGACCGGAAGTACAGCTTCAAAACATTGAACAACAGATGTGAGCAGCCCTATTGTGGCTCTCTCTCTCTCTCTATGACTGTTTGTTGGTTTTAGTTTACTTTTGTCACTGGGAGTGAGAGAAACCTTGGTGTTTTTAGTGTCCCCGTGTCGCCAACATGGCGGGTCCGCTGCTGGAGTTTGAGACGGAGATGTTTCTGAGCCTGTTCGGCTGCGACGGGCTGCTGGTGGCGGCGGAGGGGATGGGGATAGACCGCATCCTGCTGCAGTTCATCAGGGTCTACTCAGAGCAGGACAGCCTGGTGCTGCTGCTCAACACCACCACACCTGAACAGGTCAGAAACATTTAAAGCCTTATTCTGGTTCCTGTGTGGAGCATTCTCCCAATCGCTTCAAAAGCCTGCAGTGAAATTGTCAAGTGTGCTTGCAAAGGTGCAAGTGGCTGTGGTGCAAGGTGCTCATGCAGGAAGGCACACTGGAATTGCACAGATCTTTGTAGTTGCAAATGTAATAGATAATTAAAGTTAAGCTTCATCAATTAATTGTATGCACGTTATCCATTTTTCAGAATACATGCACTGTATATGACCTATATTCATATATTTTCGACTGCTTAGGAACTGAGTTGGAAATTACATAAATACATGGCCAAAATGAACATATCTATTTGATCAAATTATCATCTAGGGATATTCTCAAGAGCTTTAAATGATTCCTTGAGAAAATGTATTTTTTGACACCAACATTGACCTTTTAAGTGGCTTGGAAGATATACTGGTTCTCATAGACTTTATATGGGTGGCATATTCGCTCCGGAATCTTGATGAAGTGGCTCCTACCAAAAATTGAAACCTATGGTGATAGAGAGCATGTGGAAAAAATTTGGTGCTTTTGTCCGGCGTGTCCCCTTTTTTTCGCTAAGCCGCCTGACTATTAGCTTCCATCCCTCTTATGAGATTTGAGATTTGTTTGGACAAATATAATGATAACAACAAAAATAGCTCATAATAGTTTAATTTAAGAGCTGATGTCTGGGTCAGTGACAAATAAGGGTTGGCAAGATGTTAAATGGTGTAACCACAAAAGAATGAAAAATACGAAATACTTTTTCCACCATCAGTGTATTTAATTGGATTTATACATATAATTAATTATAACATATTTCTGAGTATTTCTACATTTACACATTTCGTCACTATTGAGCAGAACAAATTCTAAAAACAACCATTTTTCTAAAGTTTTGACAAATTATGTAAAATTTGTTATGTACCATAATGTTGCAATTTAAACATGGATTGTATATTTTTCCCATTTTAGTTCACTTTTATTTTCCTGTATATAGATATAGATATCAGATTTTTATGAAAAAAAATTACTGGTTACACCAACTGACAATGGGTTAAAGGAAACAGGTAGTTTTGAGTTTCAATTTTGATTTCTGACCTGTTAATATTGTTTAAAGAAGTGGGTTGGGATTGAACAAGTTTTTACTTCGTCCCACCCCTTTTCAAATATGTTGTGGCATTTTTACAGAGTGCTTGGCGGTCTTATCAGTGCAGGAGTCACTAGGGCTGACTCCTGTTGATGCATTATTATTATTGTATTGTTGTTGCATATTTGAAATAAATCATTCAAATCAAAAATCAAATCAAATCTTCTCTCAGGAGTATTTCACGGAGCAGTTGCGAGCGGAGGGTGTGACCCACCTGCCCAGGACGGTGACCAGCGACGTGCAGAGCACCGAGCGCTACAATGTTTACACTGAGGGAGGGGTGCTGTTCGTCACCAGCAGGATCCTGGTGGTCGACTTCCTCACTGACCGCATCCCTGCTCACCTTGTATCAGGTCAGACTGATCACGGCTAAAAATGCTTACATATTGTCATCTTACTAGTCACTAAACAATTCTAGATTGTATTTGCTTTGGGAACAACACTTTTTGCATGTTTTGTATTTGCATCCTTTAGTATTATGTCACTAGAAATTAAAGTCACTTAAGAAACACATAAAAAAAAAATTTTCATCTAAAAGTCCAACTATATGGTTCTATATATGCACGTTTGTACACACCTTCTCATTTAATGCGTTTCCTTTATTTTCATGACTATTGACATTGTAAATTCATACAAAAACTATTAATGAACACATGTGGAATTATGTACTTAACAAAAAAGTGTGAAATAACTGAAAACATGTCTTATATTCTAGTAAGCAAAGGGTGGCTACTTTGAGGAATCTAAAATACAAGACATGTTTTCAGTTATTTCACACTTTTTTTGTTAAGTACATAATTCCATATGTGTTCATTCATAGTTTTGATGCCTTCAGTGAGAATCTACAATGTAAATAGTCATGAAAATAAAGAAAAACGCATTGAATGAGAAGGTGTGTCCAAACTTTTGGCCTGTACTGTATACTGTCTAAAATCAACAGATTGGTTTAAATTCACTTTAAAACATGCATAAATAAACAATGAAGACACAAAAAATATAAAACACAAATAGGACTGCTACTTTAATTAAAAAAATAATAATAATGGGTGTGATATTGCATGCATGCAGGTTTTTCTATTTTTCTGCTCACTCATTACATTACATGTCATTTGGCTGACACTTTTGTCCAAAGCGACTTACAATAAGTGCATTCAACCTGATGGTATTAGCCTCAGACCATAGGAATCAAGTAAGTACATAACTTTTAAGAGCCAACTGTAATACAGGAGTGCTCTATGCTAAAGAAGAATAGCATTTTTATTTTATTTTTTATTTTAAATTAAATTGGGCGACCATGACTTCACCGACTTAACAATCATTGTGGTCTCAGTACCAAGCAAAACCCAGACTAACATGTGAGACTGTCTCCTGAACCCCCTTTCAGGCATCCTGGTGTATCGTGCTCATAAAATCATCGAGTCGTGTCAGGAGGCCTTCATCCTGCGTCTGTTCAGACAGAAGAACAAGACCGGCTTCATTAAAGCCTTCACCGACAAGGCTACGTCCTTCTCCTCCGGCTTCTGCCAGGTGGAGCGTGTGATGAGGAACCTGTTTGTCAAGAAGCTCTACCTGTGGCCCAGGTACGCTCAGACATAATAGACCTTTTTTATGGTGGACATTTAAGTAAGTAAGTAAAGTAAGTAAAGTTTATTTATAGAGCACTTTTCATAGATACAATCACAAAGTGCTTTACAACAGGGATAAAATGCAGTAAAATATAGAGTTGATAGAAAAAACACACAATAGCACAAGAACATGTAACTTCACATATGGCCAAGAAACATCAACATCAGGGGAAGGCTTGCCTAAAGAGATATGTTTTAAGTTTTTTCTTAAAACTGTCTGTGGTCTCTATGATTCGTAGGGTAGACGTTCCATAGCAGGAAAAGCACATGTGTGATTTAATTTAACAGGTTTCAAGCATCAGTAAACGCAGCGCTGGACAGGCACAAGCCGGAGGTGGTGGAGCTGCACGTGTCACTGACGCCGGCCATGAGGGCCATCCAGAGCTCCATCCTGGACATCATGAGTGCCTGTCTAAAGGAGCTGAAACGCTACAACCCCAGCCTGGAGGCCGAGGACCTCTCCGTGGAGAACACGCTTGGCAACGCCTTCGAAAAGGTATATATAGATTTTATTTTTATTTTTTTTTATAGTAGTTGGAACAGGCTGAAAACTTAAATAGTGGCACAAGTTAGCCTGGGAATACCCATACTGCCTTGCACACTCGAATTTAATTTCGAAACCTCCATCCAGTCTGGCAACTAGGAAGCTTTCTTAGCCCTGTTTTAGGGATCCAATCACAGAGCGGGGAGGGACGGCAAGGCGATGATGCGTACTACTCGGCAGACGGAAGCTTGTAGTTTTCTTATCCAACATGGCTGCTGCAGACGCGAAACTCTCTTTAGCTGTAGATGGTGTTTTAATAGTTTAGAGCGAAAGTTGAAAGGCGAAAGGTCTCTCGGCGGCTCCGCTGTCCCCCGGCTCGTAGCCAGATCACTGGCGAGACCACCGGCTCGTAGAGACCCGCAGCAGCTTCTGCGGATCATTTTGAATGTTGTCTTTCGCCTTACTCCCATCCAGACCATCCGTCACTACCTGGACCCCTTGTGGCACCAGCTGGGAGCTAAGACCAAGGCCCTGGTCCAGGACCTGAAGGTGCTGAGGGTTCTCCTGCTCTACCTCACCCAGTACGACTGCGTCACCTTCCTCAATCTGCTCGAGTCTCTGCGCTCCAGCCAGAAGTCCTTTGGATCCAATTCAGGTAAACTAGAACTTACTCTTCCATCCATCAATCCATTTCTATCCGCTTATCCGGGGCTGGGTCGCGGGGGCAGCAGCCTAAGCAGGGCATTCTAGACGTCCCTCTCCCAAGCTACAACATCCAACTCCTCCCCCGAGGCGTTCCCAGGCCAGGAGAGAGATATAATCCCTCCACCGTGTTCTGGGTCTTCCCCGGGGCCTCCTACCAGTTGGACGTGCCCTGAACACCTCTAACGGGAGGCGCCCGGGAGGATCCTTACCAGATGCCCAAACCACCTCAACTGGCTCCTTTTGACGTGAAGCAGCAGCGGCTCTACTCCGAGCTCCCTCCGGATGTCTGAGCTCCTCATCCTATCTCTAAGGCTGAGCCCAGCCACCCTACGGAGGAAGCTCATTTCAGCCGCTTTTATCTGTGATCTCATTCTTTCGATCACTACCCAAACCTCATGACCATAGATAAGGAACATAGTTTTCTTGATAATAACCAAAATCTTCATCATGAAAACCATGGAAAATGTCTAGATATCAGCTCTTAAATTAAACTCTTATGAGCTATTTTTGTTGTTATCATTATATTTGTCCAAACAAATGTACCTTTAGGCCCCGTTTACACGAGGACGCTTGCGGGTAAAAACGACAAAATATTTTATCGGAAGTGCTTTCGTTTAGACGGTGACGGCGTTTTGGGGGCTTAAAAACGCAAAAATCTGAAACCACCTTCCAAAGTGGAAAAGTTAAATACACTCCGCCGTAGCGTGTCGTCTACACTGACAAGACGCAAAACTCTGCTCAGATCTGCTCACGTCACGTATGTGTTTACGTCACATACATGCTCCAGTACAGGAAAATAAACAAACGTGGGATTATTTCCATGCGTCGGACCTTCAAGCTGCTCTGGCAGCTCTAATAAACTTACAGGAGTCTTTCCACCAAATGTACAGGATATGTACAGATAGTATTAGTGAACAGAGAAGGATCTGTAATTACCTCTATCACATTTTGGATGCAGCAATTCGTCGGAGGCGAGCCAGACGGCTGTGAACGAGACCTAGGAGATCTAGTGGATGGTGGAGAACTTTGTGGAAGGAGTAGCTGATGAAAATGTGTGGCATGAAAACTTCTGCATGCCCAAAGATGCTCTTATCGCTTTAAGTGATGCCGCCTGGCTGCATACAATCGAATTTCACACACTTTTGCGTCACCGTATGCAGCAGATTTCCTCCCGAAAACGCTCGTCTAAACGAGGAATAAAAAGTGAAGACGCGACGCCACTTTTGCGTCTTCTGTTCAGACCGTCCTCGTGTGAACGTAGCCTTAGTTGTACCAGGCAAGAAACTGAAGTGGTCTAATCATTTTTTCCATGACTGTAGATCGAGAGCTTTGCCTTCTGGCTCAGCTCCTTCCTCACCACAACGGTCTTGAAAGTACTTCAAGTAAAAACATTTGTGATTAATCCCTTTTATCCCTGTTTGATTGCATGTTCCTGTTGTTGTTAACACCAGGGTGGCTGTTCCTCGACTCCAGTACCTCCATGTTCATGAATGCCCGCGGCAGAGTGTACCGTATCCCTGAGAGCAAAAAGAAACTCAAAGTGGGAGCAGAGGCAGATAAACAGAAGTCGTCTTCTGCTTCAGGTAACCGACTAACGAACAGCCCAACACTCTGCTTGTATTGGTGCTGAATCACTAAAGGCTCAGTGTGTGTGTGTGTGTTTCAGAGGTGAAGCGGCAACTAGTGCTGGAGAAGAGCCCGAAGTGGGAGGCTCTGACCGAGGTCCTGCAGGAGATCGAGAAGGAGAACAAGAGCTCTCAACATGAACCAGGTTAGAGTTCAGTCCTGTTGAACCGCTACGAGAGTCCATCGAGTCAACAGTGTGTGTCATTTCTATTCTATAGATTTGCATATAATGCACTATAAAAACAGAATTTCATTTAAAAAATCTACCTTTTTCGGTAACACTTTACAATAACCAACTATATAATGTTTATAGATGGTTTATAAACCAATTATTAACCATTTACAAAGTGCTATACATATTTAATCTTTAAATGTTTTCAACCAATTTCTTAAAGGTATATACATAATTTCAAAATCATTAAAATACTTAATATGGTGTTAAAAATGTTAAAATGAGTGCAAATAAAACTATTAATAAACTAATAATTATAATTAAATTGTTTGTTAATGGTAAAGTTAGTATAAACTGACATTAAAATACCATCTATTAGCCATTTATAAATGATTTAGTTAGTTAAACATTAATAAATTATGTATTTACCATTCTAAATGGCCTATATATGGTTTATAAATGATGATTAAACATTAATAAACTATCTGTTTAACATTTATAAATGATGGTTATTGTAAAGTGTTACCCCTTTTTCTTTCCAAAAGATGTTTTTTCCCCATTGAAATGAGCGGAACTTTTTCCTTAAAGAGGTGTCCTTGCTGAATCACAAGCTAAACCTCCTAAATTTGCACCGAAAATGTGATTAAAGCTGTTATTGTCAGTGGTGGAAAAAGTATTCAGATCCCTTAATTAAGTAAAAGTACTAATACTACACTGTGGAATTTATCCACTACAAGTAAAAATCCTGCATTCAAAACTTACTGAAGTAAAAGTGCAAAAGTGTCAGCATTAAAATGTACTTAAAGTATCGCAAGTAAAATAACTCGTCATGCAGAAAGGCCCCACTTATATTTCCATTAATTTTTTATGCATTTGTATCGGCAGAGTTTTAATTTTGTAAAGATAGGACTCATTTTGACTACCTAATATACTGTTATGAGGTTTAATTAAAAAAAATAAAAAAGTAAAAATCCGGCATTCAAAACTTACTGAAGAAAAAGTAAAAAAATATCAGCATCAAAATGTACTTAAAGTATCGAGTATGGGGAAAGTATTTTTTTTTCCATTGAAATGACCTTAAGCTACATAGGAAAAGCATAAAAGAAGAACAAATCCATAAATTGAGTAAAATTTTAAATTTAGAACCAGCAGAGAGGTCAGCCTTAACACAGCTGACATTTCCGAGTCGTCCTCAGGGTGCGCTGCTTTGTCCTGGTTCACTGCATTGTGCTGCTGCAGAGTAGATTATGTCATACACACGTTACACAAACATTGTACTCACACTACACAGCAGGGGTGGGCATTAGGCGGCCCGAGGGCCACATCCGGTCCTTTGGCTGTTCTTGTTCGGCCCGCGTGAGATTACCCAGAAATTAGAAATCAATACAGGCGCAGTGCTTTTATTTTGAAGGCGGTTTATGTATGTGCTTGTACGCGTACTCCCCTGCATAAAAATGCGTTCCACAAAAAACACTGAGTTACCTTGTTACCTTGTGAAAAACACTTATTGCTTTTTGCATAAAGTTCATATATTGCAGATTAACTGCATAACATACAGTACAGGCCAAAAGTTTGGACACACCTTCTCATTCAATGCGTTTCCTTTATTTTCATAACTATTTACATTGTAAATTCATCAAAACTATTAATGAACATGTGGAATTATGTACTTAACAAAAAAGTGTGAAATAACTGAAAACATGTCTTATATTCTAGTGAGCAAAGGGTGGTTACTTTGAGGAATCTAAAATACAAGACATGTTTTCAGTTATTTCACACTTTTTTTGTTAAGTAAATAATTCCATATGTGTTCATTCATAGTTTTGATGCCTTCAGTGAGAATCTACAATGTAAATAGTCATGAAAATTAAGAAAAACGCATTGAATGAGAAGGTGTGTCCAAACTTTTGGCCTGTACTGTACATGCTTTATATTGTTTTTGTGGTTTGAATGCATGTTGTGTTTAAAATAAATGGAAAAGGGAGATAATGACTGGAGTTTTTACTATTTTTACTGCTATATTTGAGTTGCTCCTCTCTCATCATAACATGTATTCTTACCAGTAGCAGCTCAAAACCAGAAAATGTACTGCATTTCATAAAGCGATGAAATAAATGTTGAGCAGAATTTAGTTCAGGGTATTGGTCTGGCCCGCCGCAACCTCCACAGTATCGCATGAGGCCCCTTGGGAAAATTAAATGCCCACCCCTGCTATACAGAGTGAAAGCAAACTGGTTACCATGAATTTGGAAGGGGTTATTATGTCAAACTGAAATTATTTTTTTTAAAATTGTCATGAACTGGAATGAATTCAAAACAATACTTACTAAACTAAACCTAAATGATTGCCTGGTTTAAATAGTAATAGAATAAAAAATGAACATAAAATAATTAAAATTTCGTCAACTCTCTGAACACTGAACTTCAGATGTTGAATGGACTTGACATTCCAGGAGATGGCGCTATGCTACAAAATACAAACTAAAACTACTGTAAAACAAGAACTAAATAAACCTTTCTGAAAAACTGACAGTAAACTAAATCTGGCAAACTGAACTAAAATTTAAATGACACTGAAAACGTAATGATATATTGATGATACCTATTATAACCTGGCTCTAGAATAGGGCTTTGTCCTGAACACAGTTTTGCTTGTCATAACAAGAAGGTTTAATAATAAAATGATTGAAGGCTGCATTCCATTTAGATTTGCCAGTATTCCAGTGATTCTGAACCAGGAGAGCTAGCACCCCAAAATGTACCTCTGCAGTTGATTTTGGGAAAAAGAAAACAAATTTTCAAGAAATCTTTAACATCAAAGCAAGGACGAAAAGAGACTTAATCCTGTCAATCGTAAAACTGATTCAAGTGAGATTAAACTGTAAAGATAACGTCAAAGAGTTCAGTGTTTTATGTTTTAGCCCCTGAAGAGGCATGAGGTTAGTTTTCACAGTAATTTTCATATTTAAATGTGTTTTGTGTTTAAATAAGTTTTGGATAAGATGAAACGTAGTAATTCATGCTAGCAAGGTTTGATACAGTAAGATAGTTTTTCTCAAATTAATACTCAGTTTGCAAACTGTAGCTTTATCCGACTTAATCCTCAGCTCATTGGTTTATTCACGTACGGCTGCAGAACTGAACGCTCGGCCGTGTTTCAGTTCAGTGATACTGATACACAATCATAGATAAATAAAAAAACATACACAGATCGATAAAAAATTCTGTGTGATCGACTAAATTCTTAACGACCGTAACGACACATGCAAAATTTATTTTATTTTGTTGCCTTCTTCATGCCTAATGTGCATGTGGCACCTATCACATCAGTGCTATATGACTTAATTTTAACTAGCCTAATCTAAAAATAGCTCATATGTGTTTCTCAAATTTTCTGTAAAGTTACTAAATATCCTACATATCTGTGTTCTGTACGATGGCCCCAAGAACTCAGAGTGCTGAAAGTGTGTGTGTGTGTGTGTGTCTGTGTGTGTCTGTGTCTAACTGTGGACCTTGTGGCCCCCAGGTCGTGTGCTTATCTGTGCCAGTGATGACAGGACGTGTGCCCAGCTGCAGCAGTACATCAGGCAGGGCTCCGACCGGATGCTCAACCGCCTGTACGCCCGCACGGTCGGCAAACGGGACTCGGGCGCAGCCTCCGCCTTTGAACTCGACTCGCACAAGAAGGGCAACGGCTGGCCTAAAAAGGGAGCCAAGGGAAAAGAGCCTGCGCAGAAAAAAAAGCCCACAAAGAGTAAAAAAAGGCCGTCCCTGACCCTGACCCAGATGGTGGGGAAGGAGGGGACGGACGGAGCGGCGGTGACGGGCAGCAGCGGAGACGAGGATGAAATGACGGAGGAGGACGGAGCGGAGGAAGAAGAGCTGAAGCTGGATCTGTCATCAGACGCTTACTACGGTCTCCTTAAGGAGCCGCTGACTGTCATTCACCCACTAAAAGGCCTCACCGACCCCCACAGCTTGACGCGGGTGCTGCACGAGGTGGAGCCCGGCTTCGTGGTGCTGTACGACGCCGAGCTCAGCTTCGTCCGCCAGCTGGAGATCTACAAAGCCAGCCGGCCTGGAAAAGCACTGAGGGTGTATTTCCTCATCTACGGAGGCTCGACGGAAGAACAGAAGTACCTGACGGCGCTGTCCAAAGAAAAGAGATCCTTCGAACACCTGATCAGGTCAGAACCGTTGATTTCCCCCTCAAGCATCTTTCTGTCGATGTGTGTTTTGGCGGCTCCTTATCGCTGCTTGTGTGTTCTCCTGCAGGGAAAAGGCGACCATGGTCATCCCAGAGGAGAGGGAGGGGCGGGGAGACACCAACCTGGACCTCGCTAGAAATTTAGAGCCTGCTAACGCCACAACCAACACCCGCAAAGCAGGCATGTCTGTTTTAGTCATTTGTAAAGGTTGAGGTTTGTTGTCTGTTTCTTGATTCTCTTACGAATACGAATACGAAAACTTTATTATCCACTGAGTGGAAATTCCTCTTTGGTTTCACCATAGACATGTCTCAAAACAAACAGAATAAATAGTAAAACAATAAAGAAAAACATTTCAAAGATAGACAAATATAAAATAGCCTACAGCAATAACTGTACTTCACACATCACCCATTCAAGTACAAAATTTCATAAAAACACACCACAGTACAAATCAAGTTTACAAATGTAGGTCTAAGACCTGCCTTAGACTTGTCTTTGAATTTCCTGGACAGTTTCCCTTGTCTTCCCTTATCCACTTTATATTCATCAGTCATAACCCCTTTCAAAAAAGCATACCGACTACATCCATATCAGTTTGTGCTATATTATCATATTTGTCATCAGACAGACGTTTCTGACAGGATACTGAAGACCTATTGATTGATGCTCTCTGACAAAAATAGTAATTTTACCTCACAGAAAACAGGAGTTTCTGGTCTACCACTGCCTCATATTTGTTTATTTGTTTGTTTGTTTGACTTCGGTGTTTTAAAAGGATTAGGAACTAATCAAATAACATACACTACTGGTCAAAAGTTTTAGAACACACCAACTTTTCCAGAATTTAATTGAAAGTTATGCAGTTTAATGTCTCAGTGTACTCTGAAATTAATGCACATTTGCAACATTTAAAATTCTTTATTGAGCATGATAGTGTTTTGAAAGTAAAAAAAAGATTCAAAATCACATTTTATGTTGGACTAAAGGACTAAAAAAAGACACAAAATGACCAAAAAAAGACACAAAATGACTTACAAAGACATGAAAATAATTTAAAAAATGGACAAAATAGCCCAAGACTCCATAGAGTTAAGTTGTTAACCCATTTCTTGTTCCATGAAAAAGGCCTACCGTACTTGTATAATTCTGAAATGTACATTATTTTTCAGTTTTGGTTAACCTTACCTTTTTTTTATTTACCTCTGGCAGTTCACCACTTACCTTTGTACCCTTTCAAGCTGTTCATTTGACTTGAACTGCTTGAATTTCAATAAAAAACTGGAAAAATTGGGGTGTTCTAAAACTTTTGACCGGTAGTGTAAGTTAAACGATTGAGGCAGTGTTAGACAAACAACTTCTTTGTGTAAAGTAAGTCAAATTTCTATACACTACATACATATTTCTATAACACACAAATGGAATGGCCCTTGCAGGTGTGCATCATTGGGTAATTGGACAGGTCATGTGTTTTATTTTAAAACCAGTGCACAACGTGCACGTGGTTTAATAAGTAGCATATTGCGCCGCCAGCAAAGCCACTTAGTCGTCATTTTTAAAACTCTCGTGAGACCATCGTGTGCAAAGGCTAATCTACTGCTCATGACTCCAGTCCAGTAGGACGGTAATGCACCTATACGCTGGTTCCCCAAAAAAAACCAAAGGAAGAAGATTTTTCAAAAAAAGTTATGGGTGCACAAGGCTGAGAATACACACAAGCATCCTTGGAAATTCACAGAAGGACTCTGATCTCGGTAGAATTCTGCAGATCCTTAACATCAGAACAACCCTTTCACGGATGTCGATGACGTAGTATCTTTCAAATTCAGCCGTTTGAGGATCCGTCCTTGACTTTGAGAAGCACAAACTGTTTCTGTAAAAGCAGTGTGATAAAATATTTAAAAGAAATGACTCCAACCTGCTTCTCCAAACCACCATCTGCTCTGGTTTGTAGCAGCGGAGTCAGTAAAGTAGCTAAATATGCTGGTGTACGTTATCTAAGGTCACTTATTCAGGTCGTCCTCCCATCCCCCAATCCTAGAAGGCAGAGGTATAATCTCATTATGCTGTTTGAGGTGTTACAGGTGGTGTTGCACCAGTTCCCATTTCCCAGTCAGTCTTTGAAAGAGGATTAGGGGACTGTTACATTGCCCTGGAAAACCCTGGTCCTGGTGTCGGTAGTCTTGCCAATAACTCACGCAAGGTATTATGGGGGCTAGAAATAAGCTGGATAAAAGTGTAAAAGTTTTCTAAAATAAGGCTACGTTTACACGAGGACGGTCTGAACAGAAGACGCAAAAGTGCCGTCGCGTCTTCACTTTTTATTCCTCGCTTAGACGAGCATTTTCGGGAGGAAATCTGTGTGCATACGGTGACGCAAAAGTGTGTGAAATTCGATTGTATGCAGCCAGGCGGCATCACTTAAAGCTATAAGAGCATCTTTGGGCATGCAGAAGTTTTCACGCCACACATTTTCATCAGCTACTCCTTCCACAAAGTTCTCCACCATCACTAGATCTCCCAGGTCTCGTTCACAGCCGTCTGGCTCGCCTCCGACGAATTGCTGCATCCTAAATGTGATAGAGGTAATTACAGATCCTTCTCTGTTCACTAATACTATCTCTACATATCCTGTACATTTGGTGGAAAGACTCCTGTAAGTTTATTAGAGCTGCCAGAGCAGCTTGAAGGTCCCACGCATGGAAATAATCCCACGTTTGTTTATTTTCCTGGACTGGAGCATGTATGTGACGTAAACACATACGTGACGTGAGCAGATCTGAGCAGAGTTTTGCGTCTTGGCAGTGTAGACGGACACGCTACGGCGGAGCGGATTTAACTTTTCCACTTTGGAAGGTGGTTTCAGATTTTTGCGTTTTTAAGCCCCAAAAACGCCGTCACCATCTAAACGAAAGGCACTTCCGATAAAATATTTTGTCATTTTTACCCGCGAGCGTCCTCGTGTAAACAGGGCCTAAGTTTAACAATTGTTTTGTTTTTCCATTTAACACCAGGGGGCCAGGATCAGCCCAAAGAGCCCTCACGAGTCATCGTGGACATGCGGGAGTTCCGCAGCGAGCTGCCGTCCCTGCTGCACCGCCGGGGGCTGGACATCGAGCCCGTCACCCTAGAAGTCGGCGACTACATCCTGACTCCGGAAACGTGCGTGGAGCGCAAGAGCGTCAGCGATCTGATTGGCTCGTTGCAGAGCGGCCGACTCTACACCCAGTGTCTCTCCATGACCCGCTACTACAAGAAACCAGTGCTTCTCATCGAGTTTGACCCAGCAAAACCCTTTTCATTAGTGGCCCGGTCAGATTTCCGTCACGAGATATCGTCCACTGATGTTTCTTCAAAACTCACCTTACTCACTTTGCATTTCCCCCGGCTGCGTATACTCTGGTGCCCCTCGCCACACGCCACAGCCGAGCTCTTCCTAGACCTGAAGCAAGGCCGCGCCGAACCCGACGCCGCAGCAGCTCAGGCGGTCACGGCCGAGTCGGACCTGGTGGCTGAATCTGCAGACCTGTACAACCCCGGACCTTACGACTTCCTGTTGAAAATGCCCGGGGTCAACACAAAGAACTATCGGGCTCTTGTAAAAAATGCAGACAGCCTGGCGGATTTACTCAAACTCAGCCAGGAAAAGCTAGCAGAAATACTGGGGAACGCGAGCAACGGCAAGTTGCTGTATGAGTTTCTGCATAACGCTGCTGATGTCCCCGCTCCTGTGAGAAAATGCCAAACAGACATGATGGCAGGAAAGAAATCTGCATTGGACCTTAGTATGTAAATATATTAGATCAGTAGTTTATTAGATTAATTTGCATTGTAAAGCTGACAATGGCGTAAATGTAAATCGATGCCGACTGAATTCACAAGTTTCTTTTGTATATATGAGTCATTACAAGTGAAATATGGTATTTTAATGTACAGAATGAACTGTGTTTTTTCTATTGTATTTTGTAAACTTTGCTGAAAATTGAACAAGTAGTATTTTTTAAATAAATAAATAAATTAAATAAAGTCCTCAAATATTTTTTTTATTTTTTGCCTGACCATTGTTTCAAAATAAAGCTGTTTTAAATTGTACAGCACACTAACATATTTAACTTGGTCAGGGGTTAGGTGCCTTGCTCAAGAGCACTTCAGTCCTTGACCTGTCAGTCCTGGGATTCGAACCGGCGACTCTCCAGTTACAAGTCCGATCAAGTTTATTTAAAAAATGCAAACAAAATAACCAGACAAACAAAAGCACATGACATATTATAATCACTGAATATATGATTCTGAAATATGCCATTCGACATAATGAGTACAGTCACTTTTGATACTGAAAGTGTATTCTGATCTCAATACTTTTTTACACCACTGGTAAAATGTAATAAATCCCTTTGTACCTTTAGTCCACAACAGTTCGACATGTTTCCTCCATTCGCCTTGTAAATATTTTCTAAAGTAGAACTTTTTAGGGTTTCTGACTAAAGTCGTGCTCTGAATTAGAGTTGACCCATCCCAGAGCATTTTGTTGCTCATGATTCGATAAACTCCTTCAGTATCAAACGCTTTGCTTATTGCAAATAGCCTGTCAGTAGAGCAAGCACACTTAATCTAGCTTTGCATTTGTCCTTGTACGTTTCAATTTTTTTTTACTTAGCATTAAAGTAACATTAAAATGTCAAGCAGATCATAGCCGAGGTTTGCTTTATTTCCACTGTGAGAATGAATGAGGACGACTCAATAACCTCTGGTGAAAGTATTACGATCCTTCACTTAAGTAAAAGTACTAATACCATACGGCAGAATTACTCTACTACAATTAAAAGTCCTGTATCAGCATCAAAAGTAAAAGTACTCATTATGCAGAATGGACTCACTCAGATTGTTAGATATATTCCAAATATATTATTAGATTATTTGTATTGATGCATTTATGTAAGCAGCATTTAATTTTCTCAAGATGGGGCTCATTTTAACTACTTAAAATACTCCACTACATTTAATTGGAATTTAAATGTAGTGGAGTAAAAAGTACAGTTACATAAAATGGACTACGAACTCATATCGTCACACTGTTATTGTCACAAGTAATTTTTTGTCAAAATTGGTTTTTTTTGCCTAAATCATCACCCCATGATGCCGGCCACCTATGGTAAAATCGCCTACATCCTCAGTAGATCAGATCATGTGATTTTACCCCTTTAAGATCATCACTTTGAAAATTTGCCACATTCATAGGAATCAGATAAGAACCCAGCAAAGAAGAGCTAGAGGGAGATTGTTTAGTTATCAGTTTAGTTTATCAGTGTTTTATTTTTGACACTAATATTGGTAACACTTTACTCTAAAGTGTCTACATAAGAGTGACATGAGCGTGTCATAAACATGATGTGTCATGAACATTAATGACACTTTGAAGTAACATTAATGCTCATGATACTTGTCATGTCATGTTTCTGACAGGCTTGTGTGACTCCTATGTAGACACCTTCAAAATAAAGTGTTACCATATATTCAAAAATAAAACATTTCTTGAAAGTTAATACCCAGATATAATATTGAATAATTTGAAATGTGGCATTTGATGCCAAAAAAATGTCTAGGTCTTATTGATTTTCTACTAGAAATAACTCAAAACTGATTTTAGATGCTTTTTGTTTGTGCTTTATGAATTATTAATAATTTACTGCAGTGCAAACCATTCTCCAATGTGGTTATACTTCATTTCAGTGTGTTCAGAGATCAACATGACATCATCATTATTAAAGGGGATGACATGACATGGAATGTATCATGAACATTAATGACACTTTGAAGTAACATTAATGCTCATGCTACTTGTCATGTCATGTTTCTGACAGGCTTGTGTGACTCCAATGTAGACACCTTCAAAATAAAGTGTTACCATATCTTGCTTAAGTCACAAAGGCATGTTCCAAAAATTGCCTAAGTCATTTATTTCTCTTAAGTTACATAATGTACACACAGTGTTATTACTATGCCAATAGCCATCCTTTCGTTACATCCTTTTTGAGTGAAATGATCAATAAATGTCATATGTTACACTTTTGGTGAAGTTTTTTGTGTTTCCTGCAAAACTTGAAAAAAATTAGTTAGGCGATTATTTTAACAGGGTGACGATATGTGAGAACAACTTCTTCTTTGGGGGAAAAACAGCTTTGAAACAGGAATGAGAGGCGGTTTTGTGGAGTACTTTAGTACAGAAAGTGTCCTCTCTGGTCCTGGTCCTGCCCGCCGAGGCTTCCTCACCGACAGCGTCATGACGTCACTCTGCATCCGAAGCTCGACCAGTCGCAGCCATTTTACTCCGCGAAATAAACTTCAATCTCACAGCTACAGGGGGGGGAAACGCAAAATACACAACACATTTTCCACTGACATTCATGGATATCTCATTGTGAAGCAGAGAACGGGCAGATTCGGCTTTCAAACCTTCTCAATCCGGTAAGACCACAGAGCCGCGGCGGCGCTGTCTTGTTTTTAGCATGCTAGCATGTGTTAGCTCAGCAGAGCTAGCGAAACTGTGAGGAGGTTGTTGTTGAGGAGCGTTCGTGATATGCAGACAGACAGACAGACAGACAGCAGACGAGGCTTGGTAAGACTGCACTGCAAAGCATGGGCAACGGGAGGTTTGACTGTAACTAGCCGTAAGATATGTTTTCGTGCTAGAAATGATGGCGGCGGAAGCGCTTTATATGGTCATTTCTGATCGGCGCTGTCTGCAACTCACTCACCTGTCAGATTTAAAGTAGCTAGCCAGCGTTAGCTTAGCCCACACCCACCTCCTCCAACACTGCGATTACTGGAGCTGTGGTGGAGCCATGTCAGCCAGTGATGCGTATATACGGATGTGTATTTCTGCTGTTACAACTAGCTACTTGTCAAGGCATTATTGGTGAGTATTGTGTTTATGCACCACATGTTTATTTGTGCCGTTTAGTCCCGGTGTTGTGCCGTATTAAGCACCCCTGCCGTGAAATGCACCCCCTCGTATATATATATATATATATATATATATATATATATATACACACACACACACACACACTCACATAAACACATACTTAGGAGTTTATATTCAATGATAAGTAGACCAAGAAAAAAAACAACACACTGACACTTCAATATATATATATATATATATATATATATATATATATATATATATATATATATATACACTCACACAAACACATACTTAGGAGTTTATATTCAATGATAAGTAGACCAAGAAAAAACAACAACACACTGACACTTCAATATACATATATATATATATATATATATATATATATATATATATATATATATATACACTCACACAAACACATACCTAGGAGTTTATATTCAATGATAAGTAGACCAAGAAAAAAAACAACACACTGACACTTCAATATACATATATATATATATATATATATATATATATATATATACACTCACACAAACACATACTTAGGAGTTTATATTCAATGATAAGTAGACCAAGAAAAAACAACAACACACTGACACTTCAATATACATATATATATATATATACACTCACACAAACACATACTTAGGATTTTATATTATATATATTTACAAATATTATGGAAGACAACACAGTAAGCAGGCTATTAATTAATCAATAACCATTTACCCGATTTTTGTTATCTGTGACTGTGATTGTGGGAAAGTATGACTATGACTATATGTCATAGTCATATGTCATCTATATATGACTATACACACAAAACTGGACGCTAAACAGAACGTGACATGGAATGAGAATATAATTTTTGTCATTGTGTGTACGTTGTCATTTGTAGTAAATTAAACATGAGCATTTAGTCCTTTTTAACATTTACTCGTGAATAAGAGATCTGTGTTATATTAAGAGATCTGAGGGGGTGCTTTTCACGGCAGGGGTGCTTAATACGGCACAACACCGGGCCAGGATGCTCTCTGTGTGCTGAGGCATGGCTCACTGCCCTGTTACTCAACTAATACTAATACTAACCACACTCAAGGCCGGTGTTGTGTTCTTACTGGTTTCCGAACTAACTGGTGCCCGTGCTGGTGTGTGCAGCTGTTTTCTGCCTCATTTAGCAGATTCGTCACATATTTAATAAACGCATACAGTCATCGAAACAAATTATTAGACCACCCTTGTTTTCTCCTTGCTTTCTTGTTCATTTTAATGCCTGGTACAACTAAAGGTACATTTGTTTGGACAAATATAATGATAACAACAAAAATAGCTGATAAGAGTTTAATTTAAGAGCTGATATCTGGACATTTAACATGGTTTTATTGATAATGATTTTGATTATAATCAATAAAAACATGGGAAATGTCTAGATATCAGCTCTTTAATTTAACTTTTATAAGATATTTCTGTTGTTATTATTACATTTGTCCAAACAAATGGACCTTTAGTTGTGTACCAGGCATTAAAATGAACAAGAAATGGAAGAAAACAAGGTGGTCTAATCATTTGTTCTATGACTGTAGAGGTGATGGTTCATGAACAATTAAATTGTGTCTTATTATTATTATTATTATTCTTATCTGTGTAGTGGGTCAATTTTGCCAGATTATGCTGATGTGTTTTGTTTTCATAACATCATATGTGAGTGAGTGGCTTGACAAGAGGACATAGTGGTGCATTTGTAGTTCTATGATGAGCGTTTGCACATCTGTACATGAAAATGCACTTGATGACAGTTAGTTATTGATGTATTGAGTATATTAACTGAATATTACTGTAATTTATTCTGTATTTTGCCAGATTATGGTGATTCTGGGGTCATGATGATAGGGCCCTTGATTTTGTTGCCCAGGGTACAGCAAAGTGTTAATCTGGCCCTGACCACACTCGCTGTGTAATGAGCGCCCGATGATGTTATCTTATTGCCTTCCGATCGATTGAAGCGAGGAAAGTGAGGTAGTGCTGCAGCAAATCCAAACAGGTCTGTGTGAGTCATGCAGACGGGCAGGATGTGGTGGCTTCAGAGGAGGCCCTATCCAGTCAAAATCCGATAAGTGTGAATTATTAGCGTTAACTTAAACACTACGGTTGGATTGGAAAGTAATTATCCCAAGGCTGTAAGCTGTATATCCCTGTGTGTTTTGCTTATTCCAACCCCCCAGTGCAGTATTAGTTTGCAGGATCACTGTCTGCTCAGACTAGGGTTTCCATGTCTCCCCTTGTGTTGAATTAAATAAAAAATGAAACCAAATATCACAATGTAGGCAGACGTGCTTGCACTTTATACTACCTGATTTTTTTTTTTTTGCTAATTTTAGAATTTTATAATACAGTGATTGTGGCACCCAGACTCCACTGAGCTGAAGGAGTTTATCATCTACCCACAGAAAAGCGTGTTATCTGGGGCAGTTCATTCACATTTCTCAGAACCACCTTTACATAACCATCCCACTTAATACTTCATTGAATGCTCGCTGTTGAAGTTTGGTCATGCAGCTGCTGTAATGGCCCTTCTTCTCTTACGTGAGACAGTCCCATGGTGTTTGGCTCCCAGCCATTGATCCTTTTGTACTGTTTTTTAGACGTTCTTTTTCACAAAGTCCACAGGGGCCGCCAGGAAGGAAACGACACCACACGTGTGTGTCTGTGGGAACAGAGCAGGAACAGTAACTCTAGTGAATGAGCCACAGTGATGACATCATTTCTGTCTTATCTTTGGATAAAAGAAGACATTTTTGTTGGAACCAGACGTGGTCTATTTAGGGCGAGAAAACTGCCGACTCAAACCGTTGGCATGAAGTGGTTCTCATGCTGCGTGCTTGTGTGTGTGTGTGTCTGTGTTGTCTATGTGTATGCTCCAAAACTTGTTTATCATCTCTCACATAATTCAAGAACAGATGACTTATATGTGCTGTTTTTCTCAGCATTCCTTTCCTATTTTTTTAATCATTTTTTTAAGATTTTAATCAGCGGGTCTTGATTCGTAGTCATCCAGGACTTATGATATCTAGTTTCTAGACAAAGGTTTGAGATGCTAGGCTTGTTGTTTGTTTTTTTTTACAACTGTGCTGTGTCACTT
The DNA here is from genome assembly GCF_030273125.1 of Centropristis striata. Classification (NCBI taxonomy): domain Eukaryota; kingdom Metazoa; phylum Chordata; class Actinopteri; order Perciformes; family Serranidae; genus Centropristis; species Centropristis striata. Next base: position 8,416,320 of record NC_081537.1, read on the forward strand.
TTTCATCACAGCATGTTCTTTTCATAGACAATTGGCAGTGGTATGTTGATGTCGGTTAACAAAAACCATACCTCCTTGACTGTTTATTAGCTCTTAGACTTAGGCTGCAGTTTTCAGTTATCTCATGCTGTCACTCTGTGTGTGTGTGTGTGTGTGTGTGTGTGTGTGTTTCATAATGTGAAGTGAGGTTTCACAGCCAGGCCTATTTGTAGTAAAGCTGACCCTTGACCTCTTCTTGTCAGTATGCAGAGACTGGGATACGGCTATCTCTGTTTGTTTCTGTTGTGGATACATAGCAATGTGGCTGTAATAGTTCCTATTCTGTTGACTGGCTCCTAAATTATTGATTCACTGATTCTTTTGAAGATTGTAGTTAGACTTTGAATATCGTGTCACGTCCTAAAAACACACCCACGTAAGAGCTTGTTTTTTATTCAAATCTGCCAGCCTTAAAACAATCAGGAAGATACTGGCAGGAGAAGGTCGTAAAAGCCTCTCACCTGCACTGCATATGTTCAAGCCTTTATATGGTTGTGAGAGTGAAGAACAGCCTCAGGCGGCATACACACCCAGATACTGTCATCACACTGCTGTAATGTCGACTCTAATGTTTACGTAGTCGATCTTTGGTCTTCCAGTGACGCAGATAACAAATCACAGGTGAAACCTGAAAAAGTTTTTGTTACTTTTCTCCATTTTTTTCCCCCTGTGCCGATAGTTCCTGCAGCACTCTCAGCTGACCGAAATCGCGTTGGCGTGAGAAACTGCCATGACATCATCTTTAATGCTACACTTGTTGAATCCTTTCATTGGCAACCAAACAGAGGAATGTTGTTATTGATGGTAGCTCGGTTATTTAAAGATCACAGGTTTGTCTTGTGTCACACTAGCAACAATTTAACTCCATTCAGTATCGGCTCAGCTCGATTGGAAGCTCAACCTAGGTGGTAATAAAAAATAAAAAAACTTACTATCCACTAGGGCTGGGCGATATGGCCCTAAAAGAATATCACGATATTGCAGGCTATTTTTGTGATAACGATATTCTTGACGATATTAGGAAATACTTAAAAAGATATAGAAAATATGATTTTTTTTTTTGTCTGTATAAATAATTAAAAATCTAAAACGTAGTTTGAAGTGCAAATCTCAACAGTTGCCAAATGCAATTTTTTTAACTCTTGACTCGAGTATGATCAAATAATAAAATATTTTATATTTGAATGAATTTTTTAAAGGAGAATAAAGTTTCTTTTATGTTTTATTTAAGGCATCTTATTTTGACAGTCTTCTTGTAAATTCTGTGGTGGATTCTGCTAACACATCCATGTGCTCTTGTTTTGAAAGCTGCATGTGTTTAGCAACAGGGAGTAAGTAGCTTTTTGTGATTAAAACAACTTTAACCACTACATCAAGAAATAGGAATGTTGCCAATATCATGATATGCATGTTTTTTAACCATAAAAAAAATATACCGATATTATCGTGAACGATACGATATGGCACACCCCTACTATCCACAACTTTTTCTAATGGAAAAACCAAAAAAACAGCGATTTTAGTTGTACCAAGCAGTGGAAAAATGGCATTAGAGTCCAAAAATATGTAATTTAGAAGTTTGCTAATGAAAATGTGCTTGTAACTCTTCCAGTAAGAGTGCAGGTGTATAAAGATGCCATTGTTTCAGTGTGTTGGGTCTTTTGGTTGCATGTCTAACCGCACCCTCAGGCCCTTTCAGACTGTAGAGTTCAGTCTTTGTGACTTTCCAAATCTAACCAGTATATGACCGATACTCCAAGCGCCTGGCACAAACGCTTTCCTTTTTACTAGCTGTACAAGTACTTATTAACTTAAGTTGCCTCTGACAATCATTGTCTACCTCATACTAGGGCTGAGGGATGTGGACCAAAAGTCATATCCCAATATATTTAGGCTGAATATCGATATTTGAGATATGTCCCGATATTTTTTATCACAAAGTGAGAGCAAATGTTCAGTCAGAGTCAAATATGACATGTCACAAGTAGTTTTATTGAAATTGTTTATTTAAGTGAACATAAATACTGTATAACAACAGGAGTACCTTTTTTTTTTAAATCAAAGCTTCATAAAAATATTTAAATACAAAAATCTAGTCTAAAATAAAATAAATATATTTATATGAGAAAAGAATAATGAACATTACAGAAGAAATAAATATGACAAACCCTAGTAAGAGCATTATTTATATATAAAGAAAGAAAAGAAAATTTGAACGATATATGCGATATGGTCTAATTCCATATCACATTTAAAAATGTATTGATACAGTACAGGCCAAAAGTTTGGACACACCTTCTCATTCAATGCGTTTCCTTTATTTTCATGACTATTTACATTGTAGATTCAGCAAAACTATTAATGAACACATGTGGAATTATGTACTTAACAAAAAAGTGTGAAATAACTGAAAACATGTCTTATATTCTAGTAAGCAAAGGGTGGTTACTTTGAGGAATCTAAAATACAAGACATGTTTTCAGTTATTTCACACTTTTTTGTTAAGTACATAATTCCATATGTGTTCATTCATAGTTTTGATGCCTTCAGTGAGAATCTACAATGTAAATAGTCATGAAAATAAAGAAAAACGCATTGAATGAGAAGGTGTGTCCAAACTTTTGGCCTGTACTGTATATTTTATTTATAGCAGACTAGATCACAGGTTGTTGGCAACACGTTTAGCAAGAAAGCAGGCTGACAGGGAACGGATATGTACTCTTGTAAATATTAATTGTGGTTGCGCACCACAATGGTGATGATTGACGCAAACACACCCAGTGGCAGGAAAAGACCGCACTGCCTGGCAGCAGAATAATATTGTGCTTTGCTGACCTACCCGAACCTCTGCACCCTCTGCTGTGAAGCCCACCTCTCACTCTAGCAGTGTGTGTGTGCACTGTGTGTGTGCACTGTGTGTTTGCATTACCCTTTGATGAAACACATGGTACTTGTTGCCCCGTGCCATTAAAAGAGCAGTCGAGGGCAGAGCAACACGCAGCGCCTGCCATCTGGATCTGCTCTTTGATTCTGCTGGGGCAGCTCCGATGTTTATCCCACAACGCCCCGTCAGCCGTGACAGTTGTTTGTTCCTTTCATAGCCTCCTTTCTCTCTCGCACTCTCACTCGGTCGCCCACCCTCGTGTCCCCCAACACATTAACACACAGCATGTGTGCTGTGACTGCTGGAATCCTGCCCTAACATCCTGTCTCTCTCCTTACTTTGACTTTCTCCAGTTTAAATCAATTTACCAACGAAGAAATACTGTGACTGATGTTGCTTTTTATTTGTCCTTTTTTACATGCTTTTTATGATAATATGTTGATGATAATATGCAATTCTTTTTTTTTTTTTTTTAAGATTATTTTTTTGGCATTTTTATGCTTTATTGAAAGTGATAGAGTGAAAGGGGGTGATAGAGGGGAAGACATGCGGCAAAGGGAGCTCAGGCCGGATTCGAACCCGGGTCCGCTGGGTAAGCCTTAGTGGTAAGCGATCTACCAGTGTGAGCCACCGGGACGCCCCTAATATGCAATTCTTTATTTATTTTATTTTTTTTAATTAATTTTTTTTTTTTTTTTCTAGCTGCAAGGAGTCAACATTCAGCCCCTCAAGATTTGTATTACTGGTGAACATACTTAGCCTGGAAACCAGTTGAATCTGCCGAGCTCATGTTTTATTTGCTCTGGCTGATGCGTCTGGTCGCTCTCCCGTTCAGACAGATTTCCACCCAGTGAGGCCTCCACCATAACCGTTTTTTTTTTAATATATTAAGGGCTGGTTTGATAAGATGACTGACATCACAGAACTCATGAAACTGTCAAATTAGGCAGCACTGATATCAATATCAATATGAATCAAGATTCGGTTGCTGTGTTGCCTGTTTTTTGAAACACATTTTAGTCACTCTTTAGCTGTAATTCGAGAAAGGTTGTCACTGGGCCGCCTTGTTTTTTTTGCGTTTGTCAGTATCGCCTCTTGGAAATCAAAAATGAGTTGAGAGTTTCCAGACTAAAACTCATTTGTACATTAGTGTGGCAATGCCAGACTATAAATACTGCATTTTATCATTATTCCAAGTGGAAATGTTAGCCAAAAACAAATCATAGCCAAAAAGAAAGCTAAAATTAATTACAGTTTTTTTTGCGAGGATCTTCGTAGTTAGAGACAACTTGCTGCACCATAATACTTAATTCAGAATGATATTTTCCCTTCAACAAATATTTTGCTTGCTGCAAATGAATATTGCACTAATCCATATTGCAATTTTGATAAAAAAAATTCAATTAATTGTGCTGCGTTAAGTCTACATAAATTAACATAGCTGGCAAATACCAGATATGTAGTACAAGAGCCTTATTGTCCCTGAGTGTCAGTAAAGTGAATTAAATCCTAATGTAGTTACATTAAGCACACGTCCACAAGAGTCCTGAAAGCCTCTGTAGTGCAGTTGATTGATTTTTATTCTAAGAGTCTCTCTCTCAGACTGCAGAGTGATGTTACATTACAGCTCTCTGGTCATCAGTATTATATATATATATATATATATATATGGGTGGTTGACGTGAACTCAAATTCAAAGTGAAAAAAAGAATAATTCAAATATATATGTCAAATTACGTACAATTATATCCCCTTATATGTGAATAATTCAAAACTGAATGTGTCCATTTCTAATTCTTCATATATTTAGCATATTATTAACTTTTGGTGTGGTAGTCCTAAAATGTGTCCACCGGTGCAACAAAATAAAGAATGTCATTATTTAATTCAGAGAATGTTGGACAGATAAGATAGATAAGCCCAAGGCATATTAGTTATGAATATTTTTATCAATTTACATTATTTTCAATGATCAATCACTGTAAATTGATAAAAAAAATGTAGATCAATACTTCCAAAGGACTACCTTAAGACGACCAGTTCCAACACTGCACGGAAATAGTAATATTATGAAAATATTTGAGACAGAAGTGATCTTGTGTGCAGTCCACCTGCTCCAGAGACGTCTTCTGTCCTTCCTGATTCTGGAAGGACCCCTCTCAGTAATGGGGTGGTCACATTAATGCCTGTTTTATATCTACATAATGGCGTTGCTCCAGGAGGACACCAGTTTTGCGGACAAATGTAGTGTGTCATAATAACTCTACATAGGGACCTTAACACTTATATCCTCTAGATTCATTAAGTAAACACTCGTATGACATGCATTCAAGTATTTTAATGTATTTAGATTAATTTTTCATTAAATTACAGTTGTTTTAAGATAAGTAATGCTACCTAGGACAGTTGCACCGGTGGACAAATGTCATGTTCAAAACAGAATATTTGCATAGTTGAAGAACGATACTCATTGTTTGCAGATGGATTAGATGTAGAAGAATGAACTGCATATTAAAACATTAATTTTAATGAAATATTATCAAATTTTAGTAATATTTTTCACTGGGAACACAAAAATTGAGCGTCACGTCAACCACCCATATATAGTTTGCATTGTCTCTGCATGGAGGATCCACTCCCATTGTCATAGAGACCGCTGCAGGTTTTCCTAGCAACCTGTGAAGATTAATTCTCAGACCTGGATGCAGCCTTGAGTGTCGGCTAGTTTCATTCAGGCATCTTTAAGTGGTACTTATCATCTGTTTTATTCCCCACTGAGCTGCACACGCCTAATTAAGCAACATCAGTGCGTGGCTCGGCACTGGGTGTATATGCATTTTTATTTCATTACTTCTTAATGGATTTTAATCATAATGTGTAGTGTAATATCACATTGGTTTCTTGTAGTTGTTCTCCCTTTTTTACCATTTAAAATGTGTTCCTTCTGTCGTGTTTTTTTGGGATTGTTTTTTAATCTTGCTTTATATTATATAATTAGTGTTTCAGGGTTTTTTTCTTTAGACATTTTATTGTTAATTTACCTCGTTTACCATGCTTTGTGGGCAAAGTAGCCTTATTTTTCAATAAAAGAAATACTTTAATGATGATATCATTCTTCTAGCACCAGCTGTAAATCCTTCTACCTACAGAAACTTTAGGAAGAAAAAAATAAATGTGAAAGACATGACAGTACTGAACATTTAAAACAGAACTCCACTGGCTGAACTAGGGGTGGGCGATATGCCCCTAAAAGAATATCACGATATTGCAGGCTGTTTTTGCAATAACGATATTCTAGACAATATTAGGAAATACTTATTAGGAAATACTTAAAAAGATTTTTTTTAGTCTGTATAAATAAATAAAAATCTAAAATGTAGTTTGAAGTGCAAATCTTAACAGTTGCCAAACACAAAAAATACTCTTGACTCTTAATAATAATATAATTTTATATTTATAATAAAAATAACCATTTAGGGGTTCCAGGGGGCATATTTTAATAAAATTTTGTAAATGAGAATAAAGGTTCTTGTATGTTTTATTTAAGGCATCTTATTTTGACAGTCTTCTTGTAAATTCTGTGGTGGATTGTCTTAACACACTGTGCTCTTATTTTGAAAGCTTGACTGACTGGTGACAGACACTCAACTTTACGCCACTACATCAAGAAGTAGGAACGTTGCCAATATCATGATATGCATTTTTTTTAACCATAAAAAAAATATACTGATATTATCGTGAACGATACGATATGGCACACCCCTAGGCTGAACAGGATAGAGGTAAAAATCCTGCTAGAAAATCTTTTTTTTGTTGCATTTGTGATAATTATGTTGCTTCTTCCTCTCTCCCACCAGGTTTGACTCCATGGCTTAGTGTGACTCTTGACAGCAACTACTCCGGACGTCTCCTTCCTCTCTCCGTTACTGCCTTCTGCCACTACAGGTAGGCAGGCATTGAAAAAATATAATTATTACTGATTCATAAACCGTTGGTAGACTAAAACTGTGATCTAACTAAACTACCAACCAAGCCTTTAGTTCACCTCTTAAATAGTTGGGCGTCTCACCAACGCACAGGTCTGGTTTGCACTTTATATTTGTATTCATTTTTTTATTATTACTCTTTTTTTTTTTTTCAACACTATCTTTATTTATTTTCAGACATAACACATACATATAAGTTATAACTACTGGGACTCCGAACATATGCCCCAAACCATGTAAAACACAAATAGTAAATATAAATCACAAACAAAAGAAGGAAACTTAAATACTCAATAAAAAAAATTAAATTAAATTAAATTAAATTTAAAAAAAACAAAAAAAAAACGACACGATAATACATAAGTAAATTAAAATAAATAATACATAATAGAAATAATAAATACAAAAGGGGAGAATAAATACCAAACCAACCATACACTGCATATAAATGTATAAACACGTAAATTAGAAAGTGGTCAGTCAACACCAGACAAACATTTTTCCAAAATGGGCTGCAGAGGGCTACTCATGGGTCATCCCCAGGTGTTTCCACCAAACCTGACATTATTACTCTTTTAATGTATTTCTGTGCTTCTTTGTGAAATCCAAAATATCAAACATCTTTTTCGAGGTCCGTCAATGTGACTACAGCTTGCGTCAGTTCATCCTATCAAATAAAACACCAAAGCTGGTGAGTTATGAGCCCAATCTAAATGTGGAGCACATAAACCTACCTCATTTAGCAAAGATATTAGTTCTACATGAAGGGGGCCAGATACTTAAAAAGGGAATTAAGTGCTATTTATCTTTCCGTCGCGGTTCGTGTTCCAACTCAAAAACTGAAGGGAAGACAGATGATTCTGCAGTAAAGAGTGAAATCGAGTACCTGCAGTATTGCTTAATGACCTCATACTCCCACTGGAAGACAACTCCAGACCAAGGTTATTATAGTTAACGAAAACTATTGTAATTTACTAAAATTATTGTGAAAATGTCTTTCGTTTTTCGTCTGTGTCAACTTTTTTCATACATAAACCTTTTTGGTTGATATGAAATCTGTTTCATCTATCTGGTTTTATTAGGCTGGTTTTATTTTATTATTACTTATTAGGGCTGAGATGGATCAGACAAAGGAAATAAAGGAACATTTATTGTGACTTTATTGAATCTGACACCCAACAAATACCCCATTACAAAAAACTATTTTACATTTTTCGAAAAATAAAACTAATCAAAACTAGCAAACTCACTCTAAAAACTAATTAAAACTAACTGAATTTGAAAACAAAAATTGACAACGAAATTAAAACTAACACTAATAAAAAATCCATAACTATTATAACCTTGCTCCAGACACACAACTGTCACTTGACCAGAGTCGGTGCCTGTAGAGTCCCTTTTCTGACAGCTTTAAATTGGCCCAGATAATTCAATGCAAAAGTCCTCACAGCACAGGATGCACAGTTTGATAGTCATCTATAGGAAGTGCTTACATGCTACAGAGAGTTGTTAGGTCACTAACGATGCCGTTCCTGGAGTTCTGTCATAGGAAACCACAGAGGTTGAACATCAAGGCCTGAGTAACGTCTGTAAATGTTTTAGTGGCACTTCATCATCATTAAGGGGCCAGAAAGTGGCTGCGGGTCAGAAGCCAAGTTTTAGAGAGTGCGATCATTTTACAGCGGTAGCCAGATTCAACATGCATCAATTCAGAGTGCCAGTAAATGCCAAGTGAACTGGATTTGACTCCCATGTTATTACTTGATGTGTGATCGGTGGGGTTAAATGCAAAATGTCACAGAAACGGCAGATAATGGATAGTACGGAGTAGGGGTGTGCCTTATCGTATCGTTCACAATAATATCGGTATATTTTTTTTAATGGTTAAAAAAATGCATATCATGATATTGGCAACATTCCTACTTCTTGATGTCGTGGCGTAAGGCTAACAATTAAAGTTGTTTTAATCACAAAAAGCTACTAACCCTCTGTCGCTAAACACATGCAGCTTTCAAAATAAGAGCACGGTGTGTTATCAGAATCCACCACAGAACTTACAGGAAGACTGTCAAAATAAAATGCCTTAAATAAAACATACAAGAACCTTTATTCTCCTTTACAAATGTCATTAAAATATGCCCCCGGAACCCCTAAATGGTTATTTTTATCATTTGCTCATACTCAAGAGTCAAAAGTCAATTTTTTTGTATTTGGCAACTGTTGAGATTTGCACTTCGAACTACATTTTAGATTTGTATTTATTTATACAGACTAAAAAAAAACATATTTTCTATATCTTTTTAAGTATTTCGTAATATCGTGAAGAATAATCGTTATCGCAAAAATTGTCTGAAATATTGTGATATTATTTTAGGGCCATATCGCCCAGCCTTAGTACGGAGTAAGACTGAGGCGTCACATCCAAAACTGTTGGAGTGTGAAATAATCACAACCCATAAACACAAGGTTTTTATAAGGTTTTGAACGTTTGGAAAAAGCTTTATTTTAACAGTAATTTTTTCAAGGTAAAAAATATGCTTGAATTTGAATAAACTTCTTGAAAAATGCTTGATTTTCAACATAATTTTGTGTTTCATCTACACTACAAGTAAGCCAAAAATCTACTCAATAAACTATTTCGAATAATTATTTTCTTGTGTTCACTTGTCACTCATAGCTGTTTTCTTAGAAAGCATTAAATATTCAAGCTCAAAACACACAAAGTTCTATATTATATGAACTGCAGGTGAAATAAACAAAGTAACAATATTCATTCACTGGTGTGTATAAAAGACCATTATTTATAGAGCGTTATTTTTTAAAACTTATATTTATGGTAACATTTATATGTGATGATAAAGGCTTTGAGATAATGAAAATGTTTGGTTTAGGTACCTTGAAATTTGAATTTTGATAGGGGAGAGGGAGATAGGAGAGGTTTTATTTTGTGTGGTGTGTTTTTAATTAATTTAAAAAATGTATGAATTTGGACCCCAATTCCCCAAAAATTGGGGCTTTGTCTAAAATGTAAATTAATTATAAAAATGATAATTTGCTAACCCAGTCTAGCATTTATTCAATTGCAAACTAAACAAAGAAAATGTGTTTTATGTTCAAACAGAAACATAATTTGAAGCATTTAATATTTATTTACATTTTGCCAAACTTTTTGGGAGTCGGCCTTTTAGTTTTCTAAAATAATTCACGATTAATCATTGTTTGTTTTGATTGTTAAAAATGAAGATGGAAAAATAAAATAAAAACATTTGCTGTGTGATTTTTTTTTTTTTTATATACTGAAAGGAATGTAGCACGTAATCAGCAGCTCATTTCAGTCTTCTCTCAATTGTTCTCACTGCTTACCACAGGATTATTATAAACTTTTCATTGAGGAAGACTATGTTTAGTGTAAACTGCCGTGATAATTAGTCAGGGAAAATCCACAAGGCAGAAATAAAAAAGGGCTTCACGTCAAAACAGCAGAAATACAGTGTGTGTGTGAAGATGCTTTGATATACACTACCGGTCAAAAGTTTTAGAACACCCCAATTTTTCCAGTTTTTTATTGAAATTCAAGCAGTTCAAGTCAAATGAACAGCTTGAAAGGGTACAAAGGTAAGTGGTGAACTGCCAGAGGTAAATAAAAAAAGGTAAGGTTAACCAAAACTGATAGATAATGTACATTTCAGAATTATACAAGTAGCCCTTTTTTCAGGGAACAAGAAATGGGTTAACAACTTAACTCTATGGAGTCTTGGGCTATTTTGTCAATTTTTAAATTCTTTTCATGTCTTTGTAAGTCATTTTGTGTCTTTTTGTGTCTTTTTTTAGTCATTTTGTGTCTTTTTTTAGTCATTTTGTGTCTTTTTTTGGTCATTTTGTGTCTTTTTTTGGTCATTTTGTGTCTTTATTTAGTCCTTTAGTCCAACATAAAATGTGATTTTGAATCTTTTTTTTTACTTTCAAAACACTATCATGCTCAATAAAGAACTTTAAATGTTGCAAATGTGCATTAATTTCAGAGTACACTGAGACATTAAACTGCATCATTTTCAATTAAATTCTGGAAAAGTTGGTGTGTTCTAAAACTTTTGACCAGTAGTGTACATCTTTTATATGATACAATCTTTAAAAGCAGGAATAGAGATGATGAAAGACGGGCTTTAGGATTTGTTGTGTTTGGACACATCAACATTCAAGTGTTGAAACCAAATGAGCCCCGAGTCCAGTTAAGTCCCACAGTCTCTCCGGGTCGTCTAAAGCCTTTGGCACTTTCAGGACCTACAGGGAGAAATGAAAGCAGCCATAGGAACAACGACCTCCCCGGCCAAAAGCAACACCTCGGGGTGGTTAGTAAAGAGCGCTTACGTCCTGGAACGGCTACATGTGGGTGCTGCTGAAGAGCGATAAATAGCATGCATGTTCAGACCGAGTCTGTCATCTGCTGGTTAAACGGCCGTTGGGAAGCCATGGATACTAAACTGTTTGTTTTGCTCCCCGAAATGTTTCCGTTCCCCCCGTTTGAAACCGCCACAGCGACGTCATATTCCAGATTATGAAGCCTGTCTGAACAGAGAGAACATTCATGCACAAACTGGCGTTGTTTCTCACGAGCAGCGGTCTGAAGCCATTATTCAGTATAATAGCCAACCCAGCTCGTTTAATGAATAATTTGGGCTGCGACTGAGCTCTTCCAGATGGCTCAAATGAAATGCCACCCTTAGCAATTTCACCAGTTGGGTGAAGTAGTCATACCAACAGGATGATGGTTATTATTCTGAATTACTGATGTTCATGAGGAGCCCACAAAATATCCTTAAGTGATGTATTCCTCCTGTTGAGTTGTCAGCTCAGAGGAGCAACGCAGTTAGTCATTTTAGCTCTCAACTCCTCACACTTTCTCTGGTGTGTGTGTGTGTGTGTGTGTGTGTGTGTGTGTGGATGAGGGGCAGATGCTACGACATATGTATAAAAATATATAACATGGCTCATTTATATGTATCACACAAGGAAAATAAATAGGCAAGAAGCGCTAACGAGAGAAAACAAATAAACAAGAATAAATAAAATAACTAATTAAATAAATAAAAAATAAAAAAATTATAATAATAATAACAAAAAAATAGTAAAAAATAATAATAATTATATATATACCCACATACATAAATATATAAAAATATAAAATAATAAATAAACAACATATAATATAATATAATATACACTTTCTCTTCTTGTTTCCTGCATGCACACAGGTAGCAGCCAGACACAACCAAAGGGGCGGAGACCCAGACCCCCTGTTGCTTGCCTCCCCTCTGAGGCATGATGGAGCTCCAGACGTCTCACGGGCAGCTGGGAGCAGAGGGGGATTGCGAGATGTCGAGCCTGCTGCTGCCCAGTCCCCAGAGCGAGGCGGTGACCCACGAGATGGAGGAGCTGTCGCTGCAGCCGCTGCCTCCGCTCAACGAACGCAAAAACGGTGAGGACGTGCTGCTGTATAGGCTTATCATGGCATGGTGGGGGAGAAGATACATTAAGGCAGTCACTATGGTCAGTGGCGGTTCTACACAGGGGCCTCCAGGGGCCACTGCCCCTGTGAAGAAGCCCTTGGCCCCTGCTGTGGCCCCTGTGTCAAATTAATAATAAAATGATCAATTTATAACGATGAACTACGGAACAATTCTCACCTTTTTTTTTGTGCAAACAATATCTCATTGTGCACAAAAGGAACCCAGAATGCGTACATTGTATAATAGTTTAATTGTGCAATTAAAGCTTGTGTATATATAAAAAAAGATAATTCTCACTATACTACACTTTCAAAATAAAAAAAAGTAATTGTGCACAAAAATGAGAAATGTCATTGTCGCGCAAAAATAATAATTATTGGTAAGTCTCATTGTTTCAATCAGAGTATTTGTATCTTCCAAATATACTGAAATGAGATTTTTAAATGAGCTGAAATAAAGGTTTTGGATGCTTAAATATAATGTTTGCCGTTTTTTAATGGGCCCCTCTGATCAAACACTGGCCCCTGCTTGGCCCCCTCAGTAAAACTGGTCTAGAACCGCCACTGACTATGGTGAAAGAGGGACAAGAAGATACGCGTTTTCTTTTCCTTCTGCCAAAAACTAAAGAGATGTCAATTGGCAGGGTCCTGAATTTCTCTCAGGATAATCAATCTATCCATCTGACCATCTTGATTGAATTACACTGTAAAAAGGCAGAAAAAAACAGAGTGTGAGTAAGAATACCCAGTTTTTATAGTGGGTAAAAAATGAACAACTGCCTCTCTTAACGCAGTCACTAAAAATGAATTCCACATACGTCAAACTCATGAACTTAAAGGGATAGTTCAGATTTTTTTTGAAGTGGGGTTGTATGAGGTAGGAAGCAGACAGGAGTACTGACACAGAAGTTAAGAATTGTACTGCTGAGAAAGGGGGAAGCAGCAAAATGTATTTAAGTCAACTGAGAAATATTTTTATGACCGTATAGTTTATGTTCCAAAGGGGAAACTGCAGCCGTATGCAAAATGACTGTTTTTGTCAATGGAGTCTGGTGGCTTTGAAGAGAACATAGATGATATAATGGCTTTAGTTCCCCATCGGAGAGGGCTGTTTACGGAAGGTAAAGCAGTGAAAATATTCTAAATATACAGTAGAAGAAGTCGAGATTGGACGAGAGGAAAAAAAGCAAAATAGAAGTTGCTAATTGGACAACTTTGGCGACCCATGAGAGAAAATGGAGAGATATCTTCAAATTCTTCAAAAGAATTTTTCTTTTGGGTTTTCCAGTAGATCGGAAACAGCTGATCAGTCATTTGAGTTAAATGTTCGCTACGTCAGAACTTTTTCGGAAAAAGGCGTTTCCATATCCCGTCTATTGCATATTGCACTATCTTTCAAAAAACACAAAATCCACTTCAGTCGAGCGTAAAAACTGTCTAAAGTTTGATGAACTTTTGTTGTTTCCATCAAGCTTTTCTCATGCATTTACATTTACATTTAGTCATTTAGCAGACGCTTTTATCCAAAGCGACTTACAGGAAGAGTAAAAGCAAACAATCAAGGTATAGTGCAATAAGAGCTATTAGTGTATCAATAAGTGCTAGTGACAAGCAAATCATGCAAATCTTCAATATGTGCATAGAAATTCATAGATGGAAACGCAACCACTGCCTATGGTAAAGTACCTCACACAACCCCACTTGACTATCCCGTTAGCAGCTGATGTATAAACCACATTATGCCCTTTGCCTTTGTTGCAACTCCTCCAACATGGTGACAATTAAACCCGCCCTGTTTAGCCTTAAATACCCTTTCTATATAAATGGCCTGCATGCACAAAGTACAGCATAAACTTAAGCTATTAAGCCAACACCGCCATTAAATTAAAAATGGGCCATAAAAGCGAGTGCAACTTCCATCAGCTTTTTCTTTTGTGCAGCGCAAAAACAAACTAATCCCCATCATGCGAGCCAGCCTGCATGTTAGCTTCTCATTACCCTCACGATGTCGGTGTTGTTTTGGCAGCCACACGGGACTGACTCAGACACTGATGGATGGGTACGCCATTATCAGGCTTTAGGAGTGGGTTAGATCCACTGCTGCCTCTGCCAGTTCCTAATCATGACTTAGATGGTGTAGGGAGATCAGTTCTGAGTTGTGATATTGATCTCCACGCTCAGAAAAAAATCACATTTGTCACATTCAGTCAACAAAAGCAGGGTGTTCAGCCAGAGCCGCGGATTGAACACGTCTCGGATAACTGCAGGATTTTGTGCGCGGTGGCTGCTGCTGCTGTCTGCAGGAGAGTGCAGTAAAAAAACGTCTCGGCGATGGAACATTTTTGTGGAATGTCAACAGTAGTAGCACCCACTCATCATCTCGGCTTTTGTCATTTCCCTTCCAGTGAGAACACACACCTCATACTTTCCACCCTCTGAGCCATCCCCAGCACTCTGCCAACCACAAAGCCCCCCTCTCTTATATTGGTTTTAACACGCAGGTGTTAATCTGTCTACCATCATGACAGGTCTGAGTGTCTAAGACCGCTTCAGGGGGCTGTAGCTCAGAGAGTCTGCAGGGAGGGAGGAGGACTGCTCCGTCAGCAGACTGGGACGGCAGGACTGGGAGTTTTGTTGTGACAGGAATTGAGAGTCTGGCCAGTAAGAAGGAGACTATTATGTGAAATCAATACGGTTATTGATAACAGTAAAAACCTAATCAGATAAAGGATTGCACAGCTAGAAGAAAAAAAAAAGATACTCACAAGTTTTACACAAGTTCTTCCCAAATCAGGAGGACAAACCTCCATCCACAGCATTTATAGAAGTTTGGAGTTTAATTACAGGCAACACTCACTATTTATAGAGCCAGACTCTTTAAAGAAATAGTTTGTTGAGTAGCTGCTTTCTCTGTTGTTCAGGAAGTCAACTGTACAGTTGTATTTGATTTATTTTTGGAATTCAGTCTCAGATGTTCAAAAATAGCTCAGAGTCATGGGTGATTTCACACATATTCACTGTTTTAACAATCCAGTTATCCAGCGTTTAACACCCAGTGTTTGCAAGTTCTTTTATAACACAGAAACGTGTCAGTCTGTATCACAACATCTCACACACATCACAGTCTGACCTACTGTGAGATCTCTGGTTGTCTATGCACAACAGATGTTTTGATATTGTCAGATTATTTATTTTGTTAACATAGAGAACAATGATTTTGACAGTAGTGTCCATTTTCTTTTTGTTACTTAAAAAGAATAGCGTGACATTTTGGGAATATGCTTTCTAATGAGCTTTTTTTTGCTGAGAGTCACATGAGAAGATGATACCACTGTATATCTGTCCATTAAAACTGAAACTTGAGCTATCTTAACTTAGCTTAGCTTAAAGAGAGGAAACTGAAGAATGAAACGCTTCACCTGACTCTGTCCAAAGGTTGCAAACCCCACCAACCAGCACCTCTAAAGCCCATTAATTATCACATCATATCTTATATATATATATTTGTAAATACAAAACACCCGGAACTGTAAGAATTAATAACCTTATTGGGGCTGAGATGGATAAACCAAAGGAAATGAAGGCACATACCCATTGCAAAAAAACAAAAACTAACACTAAAACTAATAAAAACTAAACTAAAACTAAGCATTTTCAAAAAATAAAAACTAAACTAAAACTAGCAAACTCACTCTAAAAACTAATTAAAACTAACTGAATTTGAAAACAAAAATTCACAACGAAATTAAAACTGAAACTAATGAAAAATCCAAAACTATTATAACCTTGGTTCTAAGCTAGCCCGTTTAGCTAACAGGCTGCTAGTTCCATCTTCATCGAAAGAGGTGTTGATCTTGCAGTTTAATTCTTGCCAAGAAAGCAAATAAGTGTATTTCCCAAAAATGTCAAACTATGCCTTTAATTGACACAGCATGTGGATCTACATGTATTTTCTGGTTCCTTTTATACCACTGATTTATGTTTTTGTTTTGGCTTTGGCTTGTTGAACTAGTTTTAAATACAGATCATTTCCGCTTCATGTTTTGACTGCCGTTAAAACAGACACATTTTTATGTTCGCCTGTGTTTCCTCCATTGACCGGCTGACTGCGTGCGTGCCTGTTTCAGTGTGCACAAACAGCTCAGTCAAGTCACCCACCTCTCTCCTCAGCCTGCTGAGGTCACAGGTCAGCTTGTGTTTGTCAGGCTGAGCAGCGTTTCCCGGAGGAATTGAGGACAATGTCACTGACTGGAAGTCTGTATCACTTTAAGCAAACATTTCCCCTCTGCATACCTTTCTCCAAGCATTCACTAAGTGTGATTGGGTCCGTATTGGTAATTTCTTTCAGAGACGTTAGCCCCTTCCCAACAAGCCCCACAAACTGTCTGCAGGGTAGATTTTCTTTTTCTGTGTATGATTTCTGTAAATGTTTCGGTAACACTTTACAATAACCAACTAAATAATGTTTATAGATGGTTTGTAAACCAATTATTAACCATTTACAAAGTGCTTTACATATTTAATCGTTAAATGTTTTCAACCAATTTCTTAAAGGTATATGAATCATTTCAAAATCATTAACATACTTAATATGGAGTTAAAAATATTAAAATGGGTGCAACTAAAACCATTTATAAACAATTAATTATAATTTAATTGTTTGTTAATGGTAAAGTAACTATAAACTTAATTATATATATATATATATATATATACATTAATAGACATGTTTATAAATTAATATACATCTATTTGCCATTTATACATGATTAAGTTAGTTAAACATTAATAAATTATGTATTTACCATTCTAAATGGTCTATAAACAGTTTATAAATGATGATTAAACATTAATAAACTATCTGTTTACCGTTTATAAATGATGGTTATTGTAAAGTGTTACCAATGTTTCTTTTGTTGGAACTGCAGTGCTCCCAGGCACAGTGTGCAAAAGGTTACAACATAGTGATGTGTGACAGTTTTGCGTAGCCACCACGGTGATGTAACCGGTGGTCTTACCTTTGGAGAGAGAGTTGCACACAGTTTATGTGTCACACTAAAGAGATGAGAACAACAAAAGATGTGAGGTTGGTGAGGCCAGCTGTTTCCTGTTGAAACAAGAGAGCTGGTATTTCCCTCTAAGTGTTGACGCATCCCTTCTCTGAATGGAGAAGTATCCGTGCTCATGGTCCGTAATTAAGTCGTGCAAATCAACACATCCTGCTTTATTATGTGAAACATACCTATGTTTATGGGCACTAACGTTATAACACTTAACCTAAAAAAACTCACGTTTTTGCCATAAGCTTGTCTTTTTAGCTTGAAGATCCAGTTGTTATGATTGTCCTTTTCCTTCATCGGTGCTGACTCAGACTGTTACAGGCTGTTCCAGTAGTTACAAGGAACTTGTGTAGACATTACATCAGGCTGTGCTGGGATAGAGGATGGGTCATAACTTTCAAATTTTGAATTAGTCATTAAATTCTTAACAGAAATTGAATAGTTTCTGCGACCATCGAATCGTTTTAATAAGTATGTTTTCCCTTGTTTTTACATGGCACGTGCAATTCAGCTCTTTTTTTCTGCACAAGGGCGGTGCAGCATTTACTAAAGCGCTGTGACGTGGGCGAGACACAATCTCAGAAGCCATCGGCTATCGGATTGATGGCGATTAACCCTCGAGGGGAAAAGGCTGATATTTCTGGAGTTCTGGTGTAGACATTGGAGATCCAGATAACTAATAACAGACACCCAGGCCAAGACTCTCTCTTCTGTGAGCCTGCCTTTGTTTCTAGTCTGATTATCAACTTGAGGCCCAGAATGGAGTTTGGGTTGAGAGACGGCATCAACGACTGGATTGTTTCACAAGTAGCCAACTCAGCTGGCTAAGGCCCCGTTTACACGAGGACGCTCGCGGGTAAAAACGTCAAAATTTTTTATCGGAAGTTCCTTTCGTTTAGACGGTGACGGCGTTTTGGGGCTTAAAGACGCAAAAATCTGAAACCACCTTCCAAAGTGGAAAAGTTAAATCCGCTCCGCCGTAGCGCGTCCGTCTACACTGCCAAGACGCAAAACTCTGCTCAGATCTGCTCACGTCACGTATGTGTTTACGTCACATACATGCTCCAGTACAGGAAAATAAACAAACGTGGGATTATTTCCATGCGTCGGACCTTCAAGCTGCTCTGGCAGCTCTAATAAACTTACAGGAGTCTTTCCACTAAATGTACAGGATATATACAGATATTCACACACTTTTGCGTCACCGTATGCACGCAGATTTCCTCCCGAAAATGCTCGTCTAAACGAGGAATAAAAAGTGAAAACACGACGCCACTTTTCGTCTTCTGTTCAGACCGTCCTCGTGTAAACGTAGCCACAGACATCAAAACGTTTTGTGTTGCATTTTTTCCAAAAATTAGGAAAAGAGAAAGAGACGATGCAGATCCAATCACAGGGTTTATGTGTTAAATCTTGACTCCATCATTTATGGCGACAGAATGTGCAAAACCAGGCTGAGAGTCTAGTTCTAGTGTTGGCTATGACCTTTCCCTTTTAGTCTCCTGTATTCAGTAGTGGTCATAAGCTCATTTTACCACCATTACCAAATCATGAATGGGTCTCACTCACTCTGTCATTTTCTTTATTTGCTTGAAATGCCCATCCCTGGTTGGGATTGCCTTCAGCCAGAAAATAACCCATCCCAAACTGGCTGAGCAAAAGAGGAAAGTAAGAGTAGAGTAGAGTAGAGGGGTAGGAGGGGGCTGTGGAGGCAGGGAGGGTTGGAGTGGATAGAGGACGGGCCTAATGTTGCTTCTCTGATTCTCACAAGCATTCGGTTGATCATGTTGCACCACAGCTGAGAGAGGATTTGACTGTAAGCTATGTATATTGGGCTTTAATACAAATGCTGTCACCTCAGGATCAAATGGCTTAATCACTCAGTTGCATTTTGGACTGCTGTATAGGTCAGAAGTGTCAGTGTCAGACAATGGCCTGTGTGGAGGTAGAGACACCCAGTGACTGCTGCACTAGGTTCAGAGCAGGTGAGCATGCCTCTTCTTTGTTGCTATTATGCTAATTCCTTAACTCAATTAGGCTAATGCTGTTACCAGCTTGTTCTGGGGTTCAGGAAGTGTTGTGGATTAATTCAACCGCTTGCTAAATCACTGACCTTTTTTAACAGATGGCAATAATAGAGAGAATAAAAATCATGTTTAGTGTTTGATTTCTGTCTTTTTCTGCCTCTTGTGTTTGCTGTCCCACCATTTGGTCCAAGCAGCACATAATAACAGCTTGTGAATTTTTTTTACTTTTTTAAAGAGTGGCTTAAGGGGAAGGAAATAATGGCAAACCATACCAGCCTTAAACAGCTACTGAGGACTGAAGTTGCACTTTTTTAGCTCTCAGGAGTGAAGTTCTAAGAAATCCCACAAGACAGGACCGACAGTTTGGAGCTAAAGTCTCCTCTGCAGGCAGGAATAGCTGCTTCGGTTCCACCACGCCACCACGCACTTATGTGTTTAACCAACATGTGGCCGACTGGTATGATAAACTTGAGTCCTGAGCCCCAAAGTGCTACAGAATGACGTTATCTTATGTTGTCAACATAATGACTAGAGAGCAGGATATGAGTGTATCAGAGGTGGTGGGAGGTTAGCTACAGCTTGAGGTCATTTTATTATCCCTTATGTTTATATATCCAACCTCATCTGTTTATTCTCCTGTCTGCTTTCCCTCATTTTTTTATTCTTTTTTTTCTACTTAATATTAAATCAAAATGGCTCTGTTTTTCTTTTGTTTGCAGTCCTGCAGTTGAGGCTCCAGCAGAGGCGGACCCGGGAGCAGCTGGTGGAGCAGGGCATCATGCCACGTGAGTACCAGCGCGGCCAGTTGTCCATCACTCACCCAGAAGCCAATGCACTGTGGGCGGGTGTATGATAACAAACTGGGAACCCTGATAGCTGAGATAATAAACATGTTTTTTGCTTTTCTTTTCTTTTTAAATTAAATCATTTGTCTTCATGATTGTGCTCAGACTTGATGAAAATGTTGTGTGTTGCAGCTCTGAAGAGTCCGGCAGCTTTCCATGGGCAGATTCGCAGCTTGGAGAGAGCCAGGGTAAGGCACCCAGTCTGGAAATAAAGTGCTAATTGTAGACTTGAGAAGAAGAAGAAGAAGAAAATACTCTTCTGAGGCCAGATGCATGAAACGCTTTGTAGATCCATGATTAAAACTGTGTGGACACCAGGGATTGGTACTAACATCCAGGTGTTAAACAGGCCCCGGGCTGAATTATTGGAAGCCGAAGTATTGATAGGTGCAGACAATTTTTTTTTTTTTTAATATAATATAATATCGCCTTTGCTTCTTGTATCGGTGTTCAGCTCCTGTGTGTGTTGATGGTGAAGAAATTGCATTTAGACGCCTCAGAAGTTAGTAACTCTGGCCCAGGTTCACTTAAGGTGGACTGACCTTTAAGGCGGACCAGCTATCCAAATGGTCTAATCCTGTTCTGAATATAAGCTAAAAGTAGTGTATTTTTAAAAAAAGTGATTATTAACCCATTGACGCCTAAAACTTCCTGTAAAACCTCTGGGCGATTTTAAAATAAGTTTTTCTGGAAATTCAACAGAAGTGTCAACGATTCTACTAAATAATAGATTTTTCAGCCTCTGTAGCAGATAGAAATGAAATTCAAAAAGTATTTGAGAGCTTATACAAATACTACAAAACGACGTATCCGCTTTCCAGGCTTCAATGGGTTAAGAAAGAGGTAGAGGAGTAGTAGTATCAATCTCAGCTATGTCGTATGTCCACCACGCCTGTAGGAAGACGTGTACACAAGTTTTTTTTTGTGTTTATGCATCATTTATACATCTGATGCTTGGTGCAGCAGAAAAGAACAGAGAGGTTCCAGGTTTCCAATTCCAGTATGTGGCTGGTTAAACCCTCGGCATTTTCCTGTGTCGAATCTTGCCAAATTTTGCTAACATCTGGCTAACATTACCCTCGCCGCTAGCACCTGCTAGCATCACTGTGGACAACTGAGATAAGAAGAAGCAAGATGTCTCACTGGTTAGCTGCTTCTTTCATCTACTTTTCGACATAGCAATTGTTTTGTTTTCCATAGCTTATGATGGAAGAAGCTAACAAGTGAGCCATCTCACTTCTTAATTATTTCTGTTGAGAGTTGCAAATGTGCAGTACCGATCAGAAAGGATGTACAGATGACATGTTGTTCCTCTCTAGCATGAATTAGCTAACGATAACTTTGTATCATGTCAGTGCTAAGACTTGTGCACTCGACAATTCAACATTTTAGCCGCTATCAGATGTGTTTCTGATATTAGTATCGGAACAACCCTTGAAAAGAACAGGACCTGAAACTTTTGATGATTTAAATTGTCCATTTTTCTCTTTAGACCGAGAATTTCCTCAAGCACAAGATCCGCAGTCGTCCAGAGAGAGCCGAGCTCGTCAGGATGCACATCCTGCAAGGTGATTCTCTAGTTCTCACTACAAACACTTCACATCTGCTATTGTCCAGCATTCCTTATGGACCTTTATAAACATAGAATTCAAACACAGTGTTATCAACAAGTTTTTCTCCAACAAGCACCACAAATCTGCAAGCTGACATTATACAGTACAGGCTTATTTTGGGTGCTGGAAATCCTTGAAAGCACATGAATTTTAATGTAGTGTTTTTAAAAAGTGCTTGGATTTTAAATAAAAATCTTAAAAGTGCTTGACATGCATGGCCCATTGCCCTAAGAGTATTTGGGTGCTTGTATTTGACGAGGGATTTGGGGGTTGTAAATTGTATGTTCTTTTAAAAAAACAAAAACAACAACTTACCAGATAATAAATAAGCCTTATAATGGAAAGGGAAACCTTAAAATGTAGGTTATAAAGGATGTCAAGTCTACTTACAAACATGTGAGACATATTTAAAACATGAAACTCTTGTCACTCTTCTCTATAATAATGCCACACAACATAATATTAGAAGTTTATAGCAAAATAACATCTTAATTAATGTGACAAAGAAGTGCACTAATCGGTCTGCTGTATTTACGGTATCTAAACACGTAATTAACCACAGCTGTAAGGTGCTGGAAACGCTTGAAAAAGCTACAAAAGTGCTTGAATTTGACTTTAAATTTGAAAAGCTGTAGGAACCCCGTCAGTAGACTTTTGTGTGACTTTTTTTTTTCTCTTCCTCAGAGACTGGAGCCGAACCGTCACTACAGGCCACCCAGATGAGGCTGAAGAGGGCCCGACTGGCCGACAACCTGAACGAGAAGATCGCCCAGAGGCCCGGCCCCATGGAGCTGGTGGAGAAAAACATCCTGCCGGTGGATTCCAGCGTAAAACAGGCCATCATCGGTGAGAGACGGAGAACAGTGATGACTGAAATGAGTAATGTTGCACTATCAGACAGCCAGTTCTTTTAAAGCTATTTCTGCCTTAATGGACACTGTCAGGAAGAGGTCATCTTTTTTTTTACATCTTTTTTATTTCATTTTGTGAGAGCATTATAATACAGTGCTTACTTTCAGATAATATACAATAGTATTTCTGCCACTCACAATCAAGGTTTTTTTTGTTTACAAAATATGAAACAAGATACAGAAAGTTAATTGTATTACATTTGAGAATTTTGAACAAACTGGGAAAGGTAGGCATATGTAAAAGAGCAAATAGAAAAAAGAAAAAAAAAGAAAAAGAACTTATCCACCATGGAAGAGGTCATCTTTGATTGACTATGGAGAGAAACTAGGAAAAGTTGTGTAGATAGATAGATAGATAGATAGATAGATAGATAGATAAGCTGGGACAGTGTAGCAGCAGCATTACACAAAGAGACAATAACAACACAATTAAATAATTAAATAAAAAAGAACAACCTAGGCATACTTCAAGCAATAAAATATAAAAATACAATAAAATTTAATGTAAAAATAAAAATAAAGTGTCTAAAGAAGGAGTATGTATTAAGGAGTAGAATTCCAGTGCAGAATAAATATGAATATGCAGTATACAAATGTTGGTGCTATGAAACAAATAAGGTGCAATGAACAGTGTGCATAAAGAACACATAAAGTGCATAACGACGGTATGTAATGAACCAGGCTATTTGTTATTGTACAGTGTGATGGCATGTGGCAGGAAAGATTTTTTATCTCTCTTTATCTGTGTATTACTGGCAAAGAGATACAAAAAAGCAGTGAGTGGTTCAGTGCTGGACTGTGTTGTTGTCTCTTAGTGGGTCAGGTGAATTATCCCAAAGTGCTGGATGAAGACAGCAGCGACGCTCTGTCCCCGGAGCAGCCGGCCAGCCAGGAGTCCCAGAGCTCTGTCCCCTCTCCCTCAGAGACCAAAGTGCGAGAGACGCCCTCTCCAGCTCCAGCACCACCACCACCAACAATACCCAACACCATGCTGCAGGTCAGATACAACACTTTGACTTCTGGTGTTTGTGTGTGTCGGCCCTAATGGCCCCTTATAAGTTTTGGACCTTCCTGACATTGATTTTGGACTTTACAGGTTTATACAGTACAGGCCAAAAGTTTGGACACACACTCTTCTCATTCAATGCGTTTTTCTTTATTTTCATGACTATTTACATTGTAGATTCTCACTGAAGGCATCAAAACTATGAATGAACACATATGGAGTTATATACTTAACAAAAAAGTGTGAAATAACTGAAAACATGTCTTGTATTTTAGATTCCTCAAAGTAACCACCCTTTGCTTACTAGAATATAAGACATGTTTTCAGTTATTTCACACTTTTTTGTTAAGTACATAATTCCACATGTGTTCATTCATAGTTTTGATGAATCTACAATGTAAATAGTCATGAAAATAAAGGAAACGCATTGAATGAGAAGGTGTGTCCAAACTTTTGGCCTGTACTGTAGGGTCATTCCATACAAACTCGCCAAGAACCTCCTAGTTCAGGTCATAATAAAAGAAAGATCATGTGAAAAGTTCTATTAAATAAAAATTCATGCAAAATCATATAGCTCTTCTCCATACAACTTTTTTTATTATGGGTTTATTATTATACTTTGTTTATTTGAAGCCTTACCAGTTGTTTTTTCACTGGATTGGGTAGAAAATCATTTTTTTTATTCTATATCTGTAAAGTATAGTAACACCTCCCAATGAAAGGGTTTCAAGAAAATTTAAATAATCCTTCTTGGAAAAAATATAGCTCAAATATCTTATGTGTGTTTTTCAGCTCCAAAGCTAAATTTACCAAGATCTGTGCACTCCATTTTTTATGGACCAAAGGACCAAATAACTTTCAGATGTGAACTAGATTAATTCTGCACAGTCCTCCATTTGTGAAGTAAACTTCATTATTGAAGATTAAAGATTCTTTATTCATTTGATTACTATAAAGCATTAAGCAGCAACTATTTGCACGAAAACATGTTGCATATTATCTTATAGGGATTATATTAGGGATTATAGGGATATCTTTTAGGGATTCTTGGATGTTTAGTTCAAACTTAAACCTATTCCAGTAAAAATATGACAAGTGGTATTACTTACAAAACACACGTAAAGTATTACAAAAATTATTATATTTATTTCTGAGAGCCAATGTTCTAAACTAAAAAAATATCTAAGGAAGAACTATGGATTTTGCAAGGTCCCATGCATTTAAAATAAGTTTATACATGATTATATTTTTATTTTGGACTGACAAAAGTTTAACTGGCAAGAACTGGGAAAAGTTCTGGGTATTGGCTCTGTTTGAATGGAATGAGCCTATAAGAAGTTCAGTGTTTGCTTTGCAGTTCTAAGTGTATTTTTGTAACACTTCTCCAGACCTTCCAAGTTACTCCACAAGCAACAGCAGACTTTGTGAAAATGATCTCCACCATTGAGCAGCCTGCCAGCCGCGCAGCTGTCACTCCTGCACCGCCAGTCACCACAGCTGCTCCTTCAAAACCAGGCCCAACACTGGTGAAAGTAAGAGCCTTTTCAATCCGCCTCTAAATATAATACAACATCTTGTCATATTAAAGCAGGGGTGGGCATTAGGCAGCCCGAGGGCCACATCCGGTCCTTTGGCTGTTCTTGTTCGGCCCGTGTGAGGTTACCCAGAAATTAGAAATCAATACAGGCGCAGTGCTTTTATTTTGAAGGCGGTTTATGTATGTGCTTGTATGCGTACTCCCCTGCACAAAAATGCGTTCCACAAAAAACACTGAGTTACCTTGTGAAAAACACTTATTGCTTTTTGCATAAAGTTCATATATTGCAGGTTTACTGCATAACATACATGCTTTATATTGTTTTTGTGGTTTGAATGCATGTTGTGTTTAAAATAAATGGAAAAGTGAGATAATGACTGGAGTTTTTACTATTTTTACTGCTATATTTGAGTTGCTCCTCTCTCATCATAACATGTATTCTTACCAGTAGCAGCTCAAAACCAGAAAATTTACTGCATTTCATAAAGCGATGAAATAAATGTTGAGCAGAATTTAGTACAGGGTATTGGTCTGGCCCGCCGCAACCTCCACAGTATCGCATGAGGCCCCTTGGGAAAATTAAATGCCCACCCCTGTATTAAAGGCCGCTGGACAAACAGTACGTTTTCTGGTTTCCTCCCACGACAGCAAAGCCAGCAGAAGTCTCCGTCAGAGAAGAGCCGCAGTAAGAAGGGCAAAGAGCCGAAGTCCAGGGTGAAAAAACTCAAGTACCACCAGTATGTTCCCCCAGACCAGAAGCTGGAGGCCAGCGAAGCGCCCATGGACTCCTCGTACGCCCGCCTGCTGCAGCAGCAGCAGCTGTTCCTCCAGCTGCAGATCCTCAGCCAGCAACAGCAGCACTACAACTACCAGACTATATTACCTGCACCACTCAAGTACGTAATAAAACATTATAATAAAACTGTTTTATTTCTCCATAACTGTTTGTCTGAAAACATCTGCTTGTTGTTTTCAACGACCCAGAGGAACATTAGCTAGTTTCCAATCCCAGCCCTGTGTCTAATCATATTAATAACTAACAGGATGTTCTTTCACCAGCTGCTGTTTTCATAAATGTCCTCGCCGCGGCAGCGTGGCCGAGCTCCCTTTGAACTCGTGCTCTGTGGTTTGGTTGACTGGTTTTGTTAGTGAGGCGCAGGGCTCAGGATGGATGCTCTGTTCATATTGCAAACAGATTTCCTCTCTCTGTTTCCGGCCTTTCTCTCTCTCTCTCTCTCTCTCTCTGTCTCTTTCTCTCTCTTCAATTTTAATTTAATTTATTTTATTTGATAGGGACAATGCAGTTAGCATAGATACAGGACATGCATCTGATGTGCTGCATACAGAGATATAGCTTCAGCTAATTTTCAACTCCCGTCCCTAGTTGGGCTTTTACAACTACATACAAAATCACAATACTATAAAAATCCAATATACAATTACACCATCTACAAAATAGAATAAAATTACAAACAATTACAATATAAATTTACCCTGAGAATAAACCCTGTATAAATATAGCTTAGAGTTTAAAATCATCATAAATCTATACAACAATAAGGAGAAAAGAAAGAAATAACAGAGAAAAAGAAAGGAAAAAAAACAACTACTTAAGACTATAAGACTTTAAGAATGGGTACAGCTCTGGTTTGCTTTAAGCCAACACTTAGTGTTTTTTGTGAATGTTTCAGGATTAGTTATTGATTTTTATTTCAGTTGGTAATGTATTCCAGATTTTACAACCTTTAATTGAAAGAGCTGACTGTCCAAAAGTGGTTCTACTAATGATGCTACCTTCTCTTCTTCCCACCTCCTCTTCTTTTTCTGTCCTTTTCATGCCATACAGAAGAAGTGTGTGTAATTTCCTGAGATAACAATGACCTCATGTTTCTCATGGTAGGCCTGTGGCTGAGGGTCAGAGCGGCAGCGCCGGCAGCCTGCCAACCTCCATCATGGTGTCTCTGCCCACCGCACCTCCACCTCCCCCCGTGACTCCGGCTCCGGCTCGTCCAAACAACTCGCTCTCGAACCGCAAGCCAGGAGTGTTGCCTGCCAACCTGGAGGAGATGAAGGTATTTGGAAACCCGCTTGTACCAGCAAACCTCTCACCCTTGTAGCTTGGAGCAGCATGCCCCAGCAGCCTGGAATTCCAAATTATAAGTGTAGCTTAAAGGGAGAAATTACCCCCTTTTTTTAGGCCCATTTAAACTAAAATGTGTCAAGATTTCATACAGCCGGGACAGGAATGTTTTTATAGCAACCTGATAACCCCAAATGACATCTGACAGGTTATTTAGGAAGTTTCATAAAGCAGTAAGAACTAGAGGGCACCGAGTTAACATCTGTAAACTTTAAATCTTTTTCCTCAAAGTTACATTTACCGTATTTTCCGCACTATAAGGCGCACCGGAGTATAAGCCGCAGCAGCTAAATTGAATGATGTGTACATATATAAGCCGCACTGGACTATAAGCCGCAGGTGTTTTAATTTTAATTACCATATGTAAGGGTTCATGCACAGAGGGGATTGTCGGGAAAGAGATGGCTGCTTGAGGAAGCTTCTTTTACAGCCAGATTGACTGTCTTTAACTTAAAAGCTGCATCATATGCAAATTTTACGTTTGTTTTCCATAATGACGGTTTGTGCATGAAAACTTCCTTTGCACAAACTATC
Organism: Centropristis striata; assembly: GCF_030273125.1. Taxonomy (NCBI): domain Eukaryota; kingdom Metazoa; phylum Chordata; class Actinopteri; order Perciformes; family Serranidae; genus Centropristis; species Centropristis striata. The sequence continues at coordinate 8,444,408 of NC_081537.1, forward strand.
TCGCTCTCGTAATGTCGGTCTTGCTCTCGTTCTGTCTCTCGTTCTGTCTCTCGTACCACTCTCGGTTTCACTTTTACTTTTGCGTGCTACCTGTTTCACTCTTTTCCGGCGCCCTGCCAGATTGGCTCGGGGTCCTTCGTCTGCCGCTGGTCACACAAAATGCTACGGCACGGCGACTCCGACAAACTAAGTAGCTTTTCGACACAAATGCACACAGACTGCATCCAGCTTTTCCTGCTGGAGCCCGCCGCTCCTCGCGGACCGGTCATAGAGCCCATAGAGTTAAAGTTGGTGGACTGTAACCTGTAAAATCCATAGATTTAGGAGGTAACCTAGTGGCCGTTAGCTGTAAAAATCCATAGATTAGCCGCAACGTTGTATAAGCCGCAGAATCGAAAAATGGGGAAAAAGGTGCGAAAATTACAGTAATTAAAACATATAATAATTCAGGGGAAACAGCTAGCACTGCTCTGTCCGAAGGTAAGCTCACTAATCAACACAAATTATTAGACATGCATATACAATATCTTGCCAATTGAAATATGAAAAAAAAGGTGTAAAAGGTGTGGTTTAACCTGTGATGATTGGCGAGACTATGTCTTGGTGGTGGTTGCTCCATTGATCGCACTCCAGGAAATGGTTTTACCCTGCTTTGTCTTTGTGCTAAGCAAGGTTATTATAGTTAACGAAAACTAACAAAATAACGAAAACTAAAATTGAAAAAACATTTTCGTTAACTGAAATAAAAATAAAAACAAGAGTTTTAAAAAAAAACGATAACTAACTGAAACTGTATTGTGTGGTTACAAAACTAACTAAAATTATCGTGAAAATGTCCTTAGTTTTCGTCTTTGTCAACTTTTTTCATACATAACTCAGTGTTTCTATTTCAACATGCAGGAACACATGGTAAATATGTTTACTGAGACTGGGATGTCTACACTCCAACCCAAATACAAAACACCTGGAACTGTAAGAATTAATAACCTTATTGGGGCTGAGATGGATAAACCAAAGGAAATGAAGGCACATACCCACTACAAAAAAACAAAAACTATCACTAAAACTAATAAAAACTAAACTAAAACTAAGCATTTTCAAAAAATAAAAAATAAACTAAAACTAGCAAACTCACTCTAAAAACAAATTAAAACTAACTGAATTTGAAAACAAAAATTCACAACGAAATTAAAACTAAAACTTAGCCTGGCTAACACCAGACCAAATCTCATTGGAGATTAGGTCTGGACACCTTCAATGCATTTCTCCGTAGAGGAGGTGTGGTTTACGATCCTCCGGAGCCGTTTATTGGACGCTTAGAATGTCTATCAAAGCGTCTGTAGGTAGCTCTTAGCCAATCAGATCAGTTATACCAGATGACGTAGTAGAGCAACAGAGATGGATGTTTGTTGTGTGTGTGTCTGTGAGAGAGTTTTGCTTGCTGCTTTGCTTCTCCAGTTCTCGCTTTCTGCAAGATTATTTATTTTCACGCTTTATTCCCCCTCATGTCATTCAGCCACACACATCCACTGATTTTATGGGCAATAAACAAGCTGCTGCGGGTCTCTGGGGGCTCCGCTGTTCCCCGATTCGGAGCGAGATCACCGGCGGTGACCGGCGGTCTCACCGGCTCGGCGCAACGAGCCGCAGAAACCGCCCGTGCGGCGCTAATAGCCCCGCTACCGGTGATCTCGCTACGAGCCGGGGGACAGCGGAGCTGCCGAGAGACCTTTCGCCTTTCAACTTTCGCTCTAAACTATTTAAAACACCATCTACAGCTAAAGAGAGTTTCGCGTCCGCAGCAGCCATGTTGGATCCGGAAAGCTTCCAAGTGCCGAGTAGTACGCGTCATCGTCTCACCGTCCCTCCCCGCTCTGTGATTGGATCCCTAAAACAGGGCTAAGATAATCGCCTCGTTTCCAGACTGTCTGGAGGTTCGAAATCAAATTCGAGCGCGCAAGGCAGTCTGGGTATACCCAGGCTAACTAAAACTAATAAAAAATCCAAAATTATTATAACCTCCTCCCCGGTTAAACAATACGAGACTGCAGCTGTGGCCGACTGAGCAAGGAGTGAATGAAGAGAGGGAGCAGCATTAGCAAGATTAAAGCAGTGGATGAGAGGAATAGACTTTTTTCTAATTGTATCAAGGCAGTTAAGTTCTAATGCACAAATAAACACACCCACGCTTCCGTGCAACACTGCGGGAAGTTGCTGTATTGCTGAAGTTGCAGTTTTTTTTGTGAATGCAGCCGAAGTGCATGCTTCATCCTGTCCCCTGTGGACTTTCTGCTCTGACTGAGTGTGTGACTAAGGGACGCGCAGCCAGCCACACACAGACAGACCTGCAGCTTTTTATACATGAATCAGACAGAGGAGACAGTGATGCAACCCTGATTCTTAAGTTGGGACATCGTAAAAAAAACAATAAAAGAATGCAATGATTTTTTTTGTTGTAAATATAACATCAGTCAAAAGTTTGGACATATTACACTATTCATTCAATTAATTTTTTTCAACATTATAGATTAATACTGAAGACATCAAAACTATGAAAGAACACGTGTTGAATTATGTAATTAAAAGAAGGGTTAAACCAACCAGAATATATTTTAGATTCTTTGAAGTAGCCACCTCTCGTTTTGAGGAAAGCTTTGCACACTTCTGTTATTCTCTCAGTCAGACTGATGAGGTAATCACCTGAAATGATTTCAAGTTAACACCTTGTCAAAAGTTAATTTGTGGAATTCCTTGCCTTCTTTATGTGTTTGAGACCATCAAAGCAAAAGGTGCCTACTTTGAGGAATCTAAAATCTAAAACATATTCTGGTTTGTTCAACACTTGTTTGTTTACTACATAATTCCGTATATGTTCCATAATAGTTTTGATGTCTTTAATATTAATCTACAGTGTGGAAAAACCATTGAATGAGAAGGTGTGTCCAAACTTTTGTCAAGCACCACACAGTACAGGCCAAAAGCTTGGACACACCTTCTCATTCAATGCATTTTTCTTTATTTTCATGACTATTTACATTGTAGATTCTCACTGAAGGCATCAAAACTATGAATAAACACATATGGAATTATGTACTTAACAAAAAAAGTGTGAAATAACTGAAAACATGTCTTGTATTTTAGATTCCTCAAAGTAGCCACCCTTTGCTTACTAGAATATAAGACATGTTTTCAGTTATTTCACACTTTTTTGTTAAGTACATAATTCCACATGTGTTCATTAATAGTTTTGATGAATTTACAATGTCAATAGTCATGAAAATAAAGGAAACGCATTGAATGAGAAGGTGTGTCCAAACTTTTGGCCTGTACTGTATATACACTCATTCTGAATTTCATGCATTTTGTATTTTTATTTATTTTTTATACAGTGTCTCAACTTTCTTGGAATCAGGGTTTTAGTTGCTACCTTTTTTTATGAAGTCACAACCTCAGCTGTGCGGTGTTTTTGGGTGGAGGCTACACACCTGCTGCCCAAAGGCTAAACCCAGAAATGTTCAGAGCACAGCATTTATGAAGGAAATACAGGCAGAGGGCTGATTCTTTCAGAAAAATCCAATGTGTTGAATTCGTCCTTCAACGTTTCTCCTTCCGCATTGGTCCAAATGAATGATGTGAGTGTTTGTGTTTGTCCAGGTGGCCGAGTTAAAACTGGAGCTGAAGCTGCGCGGCCTCCCTGTGTCAGGAACAAAGACAGATCTGATCGAAAGACTGAAGCCTTTCCAGGACTGCACCTCTGCTCCGACCACCATTCCCGCCCCTGCCACCACCACCCTCTCCTCCATGCCCATGGAGGTCACCACCATCACCACCGCCCCCACTATAGTCCTCCCAGTCCAGCAGATGGCTCCAGAGACCATTAACCCCACACCGCCCGTCTCACCCATTCCCAACGATCGCTCCACCCTCCAGCAGGACGTAGGCATGTCTGAAGCTCTTCCTGAATCCCAAATGGTGAGCTCCTCAGGTCCCCAGTTCTCACCTCTCCAGTCTGTCCAAGTCCCGGAGGAAAAGGACCGGCGGCTCCACGAGAAGGAGCGGCAGATCGTGGAGTTGATGAGGAAGCTGGAGCAGGAGCAGAGGCTGGTGGAGGAGCTGAAGATGCAGCTAGAGGTGGAGAAGAGAGGCCAGGCCAGTGAGTCTTCCTCTCCATCTCCCAAAATCACTTCCATGCCCACTATGAGCCCCGTTCCTGCTGTTCTGAACTCAAACGTAGTGAAAGTGGAAGGTGCGGTCCTGTCAAACTGTTCATCCACTGCTGCTACAATCCCCAACTCCATCCTGGGCTCCCAGGCTCTCGGCCCCCTGCCAACCGTTGTCAAGTTGGAGGATGTGACTGTTTCTTCCGGCAAGCCGCTCCAGCTCCAGACCCAAACCCAGCTCATCACCCAGATCCAGCCCCAAACCCAGACCCAGATCACCAACAGCCCACAGCTTCTCTCCCAGTCACAGAGAAGTCCCAAACTGCAGCCCCAGGCCCAGCCGCCAGCCCCCAGCCTGCAGCAGTTCTTCATCAGCCACAGAGGTGGTGTGTCCCAGGTGCTGGGTCAGCCTCAGACCTTGTTAACCACAAGAGGCCAGGCTGGAACTCAGATCCTCCTCCCAGTCTCACTACCTAAAAACAACACTACTGCAATCCAGCTGCCAAGCAACGCGGTCAGCCTGCAGGTAAGACAGGAAGTGACGACACGTGTTGTTGTGTCTGTTAGAGAGTGTTTACCTGCTTTGGGGGGATTACTCATTAGAAAACTGGATGTAGACACAGAATCATTTCCTCACACGCTTTCTTCTGATCTCAGTCGGTTCTTCAGGCCACAGTCCCAAATCCAGGCCTGGTCCAGGCCTCAGTTCCTCATCTGCAAACCACTAAGATGGAGACGGCTCCCAGCCAGCACTTAACCAACAACAACCCACTGCTACAGGTCAGTCACGCCCAAGGTTATTATAGTTAACGAAAACTAACGAAATAACGAAAACTAGAATTGAAAAAACATTTTTGTTAACTGAAATAAAAATAAAAACTAGAGTTTTTAAAAAAACGATAACTAACTGAAACTGTATTTTGTGGTTACAAAACTAACTAAAACTAACTGAAATTATAGTGAAAATGTCCTTAGTTTTCGTTTTTGTTAACTTTTTTCATTCATAACATCATACATCAGTGTATTTATTTGAACATGCAACACATGGTAAATATGTTAACTGAGACTGGGATGTCTACACTAGAACCAAAATTCAAAACACCCAGAACTGTAAGAGTTAATAACCTTATTGGGGCTGAGATGGATAAACCAAAGGAAATAAAGGCAACATTTATTATGGCCTCTTTGAATCACGCACCCAACAAATACCCCATTACAAAAAAACTAAAACTAATAAAAACTAAACTAAAACTAAGCATTTTCAAAAAATTAAGACTAAATTTAAACTAGCAAACTCACTCTAAAAACTAACTAAAACTAACTGAATTTGAAAACAAAAATTCACAACAAAATTAAAACTAAAACTAATGAAAAATCCAAAACTATTATAACCTTGGTCACGCCACATAGTTACAGTTGAATGTCGGTGAGAAATTGTGACTCTCTGATAGAGGTGTAAATCACCAGAGGCCCCACAATACGATTTTATCCCAATACTTGAGTCATGATATGATATTATTGCGTTTTAAGCACTTTGCTATATGGTGAGTATTGCGATATAATATATTGCGATTTAACTGTTTAACTGCATTTTGTGTCCACAAAATTAAATTCAACCAAAAATTGTTTTGTCAAATAAGAGAAAATTCTCAGTGTATTCATCTCACTTCAGTCTTTTTATTTCTCCACAATGAGTCAAACCCACAGACTGACCAACAAAGTATCCAGTCAAACTGAACTCAACTGATGTCAAACATGTATGGACGACAACAACTGCAGCATTTTCTCAAACTTTCCTCAACTTTAAGCTTCAGTGCTCTGATTTTTTTTAACGAACCATCAAAAAAAGCCTAACTTTACAGTGCCTGTAGATTCCTTAGACCTTCTAGTTTCATATGATACCAGTATCTCCAGTATATTCCTCATAGTGAACCTGCTATGGTCTCCGGAAAAAAACAAAAAAAAACAGGTGAAAATATTGACGGTTCGCTAGCCGTCGAAATGCCACGCAATAATAAATAATACTATGCTGTGTCAATTTTTTCCCCCACCTTTAATTTGTTATGTCTCATTTGGACTTGGACCAAAAGCAATAATGCGTATATGTCTCTGCTCTATGACAATAATGTGCCCTGTTAACCCTTTGATGCACAACATGGGTCAAAAATGACCCGCATTCATTCCCCATGTTATTTAATGCTGCTGTGTGTTTCTGTGCTCTATCTTTTGATATCAACTTATTTTATGATTGAACATTCTAAATATTCTTTAAATATCTTGTTTTTGATAACAACAGATCATTATTTCCATTTTGCTTCTCATAATTTATAAAGAAAAAAAGTTTTTTTATTATTACATTGCTAACTACTTGGCTAAGTAGCTTGCTAAGCTAACTACTTAGCCAAGAAGTTAGCTAAGAAGTTAGCTTAACAAGCTACTTAGCTAAAAAATGGATATGGCTCATTTTTCAACCATGTTGTGTATTAGAAGAGTAGTGACAGAAAAAGGGATTTTATTCAAACATTAATAAAGGAAAACATAAAAATTAGGATGTATGATGATCAAAAACAAACTAATTGAGGAAAAACCTGGAATACTGAACGATGAATTATTGCAAAGATATAGAACATAAAAACTGTCGGGTCACTTTAGACCCATGTTGTGCATCAAAGGGTTAAGATGGTAAATGGAGAAATACTGCTGTAGTTGACTTGAGCAGGACTGCAATCATACTATCAATTATTCTGTTGAATATTATTCTTATTAATCTATTTTTTTTATTTGTGCTTTTGACAGATGTCTCATTTGCTGTATTTTCAGTCCTCCTTTATAACAGCACTGATGTTAGACTGTCTTGTGTCTTGACAGACTCTGACTATGTGCAATAACACTACTGGTTTGGAGAACCAGACCAGGCCTGAGATGAATCCCCAGTGTTTCCTGGGAAGCTCCCCAGACAACAGGGTCTCTCCGCGGGCTTCTCCCAACCACACCATCTCCAATGGACCACTTAATAAGGTATGAGTGCTGATGATCCAACATGGTCTCACAGAAATCCGTGAAATAGCCACGGAATCGCTCAAATTTCCGTGAAACTGACACGGATTTCGCTACAATGCAAGTTAATGACAGTCATATCCCGTGGCTATTCCAACATACAAAGTGATTATGTACATTCACTGAGTGAATATTTAGAAACTAAGTCAAAATATTAATTTTTCACTAAAAATGAGAGAACTGTCCGCCATGTTTTTTATTCTGACCGCTGGGACCTTGAAAGTCACATGACTTGGAACAAACCAATAGGAACAAATATCCATGGAATAGCCACGGGATATGACATATGTCATTAACTTGCATTGTAGCGACATCTGTGTCAGTTTCATGGAAATTTGAGCGATTCCGTGGCTATTCCACGGATTTTGAGTTAAGCGAAATCCTAGGCTATTTCACGGATTTCTGTGAGACCAGGTTCTGATGATCATGCGTGATCATTTGCTATTTTATTTTTGACCAATTTTTCCAACTTAACTTTCAGAGTTTTCTTTAATCTGCCTGTTTTTTGATCTCCATTTTATTCTTCCAGTCTCCCTCTCCCCAGCCCACCTTCATCCTTCAGCACAGCCCTCTTGTTACTCAGCACCCCAAGACAAGAGAGCCTCCCCGCTATGAGGAGGCCATCAAACAAAGCCGCAACTTGCACATCAACAATGTTTCGCAGGTTAGACACACACACACACACACACACACACACACACACACACACACACACACACAGACACACCATTAGGCGATACAAAAAACATCAAAATGTGTGATTTTTTTATCCTTGAGAAATTGTATTGCTTTTGGTGAGTAGTCTCACGTTTCTTAACCTTGTTGACTGTCTTTCAGGTTCCCACGGCAACCAGCCAGCAAATGGACGACTTGTTTGACATCCTTATAGAGAGTGGAGGTAAGGAGCAAGGTTATAATAGTTTTGGATTTTTCATTAGTTTTAGTTTTAATTTCGTTGTGAATTTTTGTTTTCAAATTCAGTTAGTTTCAATTCGTTTTTAGAGTGAGCTTATTAGTTTTAGTGTTAGTTTTTGTTTTTTTGTAATGGGTATGTGCCTTCGTTTCCTTTGGTTTATCCATCTCAGCCCCAATAAGGTTATTAACTCTTACAGTTCCGGGTGTTTTGTATTTGGGTTGGAGTGTAGACATCCCAGTCTCAGTAAACATATTTACCATGTGTTCCTGCATGTTGAAATAGAAACACTGAATTATGTATGAAAAAAGTTGACAAAGATGAAAACTAAGGACATTTTCACGATAATTTCAGTTAGTTTTAGTTAGTTAAGTAACCACACAATACAGTTTCAGTTAGTTATCGTTTTTTCAAAAACTCTTGTTTTTATTTTTATTTCAGTTAACGAAAATGTTTTTCCAATTTTAGTTTTCGTTATTTTGTTCGTTTTCGTTAACTATAATAACCTTGGTAAGGAGGAGCACACTGACAGAAAACATTTAGTATGAACAAGTTTAAAACATTCTTGTCTCACAGAAATGTTGAGGAAACTGCTGTGTAGACCTCACAGTTGATGTTAACAGAAAGGTGGCTTGTATTAATTCAATTCAATTCAACTTTATTTATAGAGCGCATTTCATGCACAAGGCAGACTTAATGTGCTTCACAATGGATATACATAATTACAGTTAAAAAACAAAACAAAACAACAGAAAACAAGCAAATACAAACAATTAGAAAAAATCAATTACAAGTTAATTGAAGAGTGCAGGTAGACAAGCTCTGCCATATTCACCACATACACACTTACTTACTCACACATGTGCACCCACTCCCACAACCACACGTACACAGTTCAACCGAATGCTGTGGAAAAAAGATAGGTTTTTAATCTGTTTTTAAAAATGGCTACTGATGTGGCATGTTTAACTGAGTCAGGCAGGGTGTTCCACTTTCGCGGGGCATAAACACTAAAAGCTGCTTCTCCTTCTTTGGATCTGGTGTGAGGGATGAGTAAGTTGCCACTGCCTGTTGACCGAAGTGTTCTTGCTGGCGTGTAGGTGATGAGCATATCTGTGATGTACTGAGGTATTAATGCATGCTTTTATCTTCCTCTTCCAGAAATCACTCCCTTCATCCAGCAGGACCCTCATGCGTCTCTCACTAAGACCCTCCCAGTGACGGCGAGCATCTCCACCCTGCCGGTCAACACCGCCCTCTGCAGACCGCCTCCACAGATCCAAGTGGCTCCTCCGCACACCCTCGGCCCCTCCATGGACGCGGGCCTGCACAGCCTCTCCTCGCTCGCCACCGACAATCAGCTGGAGGCCTTTCTGGAAAACACGCTGGCCGAGACGGCGCCGGCGTCAGACCCGCGCACACGGGGCCTGATGGAGGAGCTGCAGGCGCAGCTGATGGAGCAGCAGCCCTACTCCCCCATGGACACGTCAGACCTGTCGTTCTGCGACTCGTCCTCACCCTCCTCGCTCAACATGGGCCTGTCCGACCCAGGGTTGGATAACATGGAGTGGCTGGACCTCACCATGCCGCCGGGTCCTGCCGGGGCACTCACACCACTGGGGATCCCAGCGGACTTCCTGGATACACAAGACCTGCAGCTGCACTGGGACTGACGGAGGCGTGAAAGAAAGAAAGAAAGAAAGAAAGAAAGATGGAGCCCAGGGAGTTTGCTGAGCCGGGAGTGAGAGCTGGATGGATGGAAGAAGAGGGATCGACAGCCGCTAAGAGGTTAAATTTCAACATTATAAAGAAGGCAGAGAAAAATGGCATTTCTGTGCCATACCACTCTAACCAGTACATCCATACCATCTGTAATATTCCCACTATACTACAGGAAGACATGCTGTACAGGCGGTGCACTGATTCACTGAAGTTGAACAAAAAGCAGGAGTTTGCACAGCTTTAAAATAAGAATAACGTCATCACTAAGGTGATCGCGGTCACCCATCGTGTATTAGTGATAAAAGGGATTTTTAAACAGACTTTTACATCATCTGATGATTTTAATAATCACGTTCAGAGACGAGGAGACAGAGCCAAATTGAAACTGGTAGCATGGAATGTTTGTAAATACTCTTTAAACCACACTAATGCATCTTTGCTTCCTCTCAGACAGAGAAAGCATCGATGGCTGACTGTTTATTTCTACTGGCTAACTGGCTTTCAGTGTGAACACTGCGTCAGTTATACTGTGTAAGCACAGTAGCTTCATGTAAAGAGGTGGAGGTGATAGATGGCGGCGTGCAAAGAGCTTTGTTCCACTGAAGCATGCCGTGCCATACTGGATTATAAAAGCTGGTCTTTACAGCACAGTAACTGCTCTAAATGACTGACAACAGATTAAATCTAGTTGTAATAAAAGACATTAATTGGAGATTATTAATAAGAATTCACATGAGGCTGGGCCCGGGACGTCAGCGGCGACTCAGCCAGTCTGAGCAGCGAGACAGTCGCGCGTTTGTCCCTTTACGATCGGACGTGCTCAGTCAGTCACTGAGCTGAAAGGATTTCTCCCCGAGACGAAGGTCACACTGGTCCAGTCTACCACATACTGTACATTCTATATCCGCTGACTGATCTGATACGTTGCATCAGATCCGACTGTTTTCTCCACGACCCCCGCGGTCAAGCTGACGAACCAATGACTGTAAAGAACAATAGACGAGAGGAGGAAGCTCCTTCGTCTAGGCGAGAGCTATGCACCTAAGAGGCCGACGACGCGCCTCGCTCACCTCACAACACGGAGATGTGAACTTTGCGTATCCGAGGTGATCGTTAACACGAAGTGATTGTGATCGGCGTGAAAGATCACACGGCCGATCGCTCCAGAGATACTGCAGTTGTTGTCCAAGTATCTGATTTTGAATGTAATTTTGAAAAATGGGACTTCACTCACAAAGTTGGCAGCTTTTTTTTTTTTTTTCTTCCAATAGACGTAAAACGGTGGAAAGGGAACAAATATCAGTTTATCAGACGTGCATTAGTGCAGCGTTGTATCAAGGAATAAAGATGTCTTTGGAGGAGCTTTATATCTAGCTGTCCTACAGTGTCCCGGCACTTTGTCTTTGTGTGTGTGTGTGTGTGTGTGTGTGTGTGTGTGTGTGTGTGTGTGTGGGGAAATTGCTGCATCACTAGCCAACGAACAAACCCGTAGCTGATGAGTTAGTCCAGCGGTGTCAAACTCAAATATACAATGGGCCAAAATTTAAAACTTGAATAAAATCGCGGGCCAACATTGAACAAATAAACCTTTAAATATATACCAAACATGTTTTGCTTTAACATTAAATATGGAACCAGCAACGCTTATAAACATACAATATATAACTAAATAGTAAAGACATGCAAATCAAATTTCAAATAAAAAACACATCAATGTCATTAATTTATTAAATAAAAATTAAATAAAAATCGTATGCCTCTTTTCTATTTGCATCCTTCTGATTTAAATATCAAAATAAACTTTTTCAACAGGTTAATAAATTCTGCCTTTCTTTTCGCCATTTTTGGGAAGGGGTAGCTGGGAGACAGCTCTAGCTTGAGGTTGCTATGACGACTGTCACAGAGGAGCACGTTTCTGGGTCCTGTCCTGATTGACGCGCCAAAACAACAGCAGGGCATTGTGGGATTTGTAGTATTAGCGGTAAATGTGCCGTATAATACCGGCGGGTCAGCTTTTATAGTACAATAATATAATAATTTGGTATTGCCTCGCCAAATTTGGCCCGCGGGCCAGAGTTTGACACCCCTGAGTTAGTCTGCATTAACAGCCCTTTAAACGACGAATCAGAGCATTCTTAAGTAATATTTGGCTGGTGAAATAGTCTAACTGGTTGTGCATCGGCTACTGCGGCCTGGAGACAAAGTTTCCTGACCAAGTGGGTGCTAGCATGTCGTGTGAACGTGTGGATTTGTCTTCCTGTCTTTCTGCATGTACACCCGTGTCTCCGTGTGCATGGTTGTTTAATCTCGATGGGGCCGCCCCGCAACTCGTCTGAAGAAATTAGCTAATATCTATGAGACCGAATCATTTGACATATTGAAACTCTTCAAAAGGCTTCTGATGACTGTTTACTGTTTTTATCTGTGTTCTGCATTTGGTGTCCTACAGTCTAAAAACGCACAGACACCTTTAAGGTGAAGAGGGCTTAGCTACTTTTAAAGCCGTCATAAATTCTAGATGTTTATTTTTAACAGATGCATCATATCCCACAACGCTGTTTCTTTTCCACCCTAAATATCAACTTACTGATTTAGGATGTTTTTTGGGGATTGATGCAGTTTTACTGTATGGCACTTTGAAATAAGATTGCTTTTTTAAAAAAGAAGTCCTGTCAAGTGAAATCACATTTACAGTACATTTTAACCACTTAAACCTGTCATTACGTCCATGGGCACCAGAGGGCGCTGCCTCTCTTTTGTTGTGGCACATTTTCAGGGTCATTTCTAGCAGGAAAAAAAGTGAAATATGGCTGTTTTTTCTTGCATTTTAAATCGGTGTATTTTCTGCCTGTGTGATGCTGATTTGCTGTTCAGCAGCAATAATTTTATGGCCTGAGATTGAGAGCCTTTTATGTCAACACTGTCTTGTCAAAGAAGTATGATGCTCTTACTGCTGCAGTTACACATTTATCATGACATCAGATGGATGTTTCCAAAACATTTGACCACCTGAAAAAGTTGCGCCAAATACTGCACAGACCTGCTCCGAGGCTTTTGTTGTATATCTGTTGCTTTTTCTACAAAATCACTTTAAAGGAATATTTTACCCTTAAAATGACCATTAGTATATTAAGTACTCACTCCGTGTGTTGAATTCTTGAAGAAAACTTTTCTGTCTCGCATGCCTCCATGGTAAACAAATAAATTGTCATAAATTCTTAATGAATGGAAGTAAATGGAGGCCACATTTAACGAATGCAAAGCTAAATCGAAACACAAACTCACCGTTTGTGCAGTATAATCCAATTGTCATTTATCCAGTATACTCACTACTTCTGAAACATGCATATTTGCTGAAATTTTACTATTTTCAACACTTTCAAAACTTCCATCTCAGATTTGTTTTTAAAAGTAAGGATTTAGAGAAAATGCAAGTGTTTGTGAAAGAGTGAGCATATGTCTGGATAAATAAGACTTTTATATTATACTGCACGAGTCAGTGAGTTTTTAAACCAATGTTTTGATATTGTTTTGCTGTTGTTAAATGTGGCCTCCATTGACTTCCATTCATTAAGGATTTACACATTTTACAGCTGTTGGAGTCTCCTTTTTGTTTTTTTAGAAGCCAATCTGATGATTTATTAATCCTGAAGGAAATTCTGGTCCCAGATTGCTCCAAAACAATTGATCAAACAATAGGATAACATAAGAAAAACAATATAAAATAAAGTGTCTAAGGTAAAGTTAGAAAGTTCAGATGACATTTCTTTTTTTGTTATAGGCAATTTTTCAAAACAAAGACAGTTTTCTGTTTTTTGTGTATTTCTGATTATTTTCCACACAAAAAAGCAGCTATCGGCATAAATAAACTATTTTATTGTGATTTTATGTACAAACAAACAGGAAAATGAAGTAAACATCAAAGTAAAAGAAAATCCAGGTATGTTAATGAGCACATAAACATATTCATACATCCACATCTACTGTATTTCTATAGGAATCAGTTAAGATAAAACATTTGCTGCACAGTAGTCTGAATAACTGAACAGATCATTCCAACAGCACCATGAATTGATGAGTGCGTTGAGAACTTGATATGTAAAATGGTCATTTCCAGGATAAAGTATTCCATTATTCCACCTGTTTAAACCCCATTCAGAGATGACCTCATTCTCCAGGTCTAGTTGTATTTGTTTTTCCACACTGTTGCGACATAGGATAAGTAATTGTATCCTGGAAGAGATGATGAGTTTGGGTTTTTGTTTTTAGTCTGTCAAATTTGATATTTTGTTGCCAAAAAGGGCAGTGGAACATATTATCACATTTTGTTGATTCTTCTCACATTTTTTTGTATTTATCACATTTTTTTAGGCTGAAAAGTAAAAGAAAAACATTTACTCTTGTTTTAATGCTTGTGTAAAATCTGTAAAAGAGGATTTCGTGTGTATATTTTGAGTTTGCAGAGTTTTTTCCATTTAATTTTTCATATCAGACATGCACATATCCCTTGGCTGCAGTAAATCCATATGTGACACCACTTAACCATTGGCAAATGTGGCTGCTGACGGGCCAGACAGGGACAGCTAAAAGCAATAATGGCTGCTCTCCCTCGATATACTGTACTGTATGTCAGATCCTGCCTTGACTTTACTAATGTAAGAACCTTTACTAGAGAGGAATACGTTTAAAAGCACTTCATATCTAAGTGGTGTGGTGAATAACCCTTTTCAGTTAGGGGTTAGGAGGCGCGGTCAATCTGAAGAACCCTTAAAGGTTCCTGTCAGCTTCTCTACTCTCATAGGAGTGAACAGGGTTTGGCTCAGGCGTCCCCGTATCTCCTGCTCTTCCTCATTCGCCTCCATTGTTTATCATCACGTTAACATTATTTGGTGGTGAAGCTGAATTTCAGAACAAACCAGATGTTTCAATGTGTTTTGGGGACATTTACATCCTTCATTGTAGCCGACCACCCATGCCATGCCTCTTGTTGTTTGTATGCCATATGTTTTGCACATTGTGTACATATTTATATAGATGTATTGCATATTTTTCTACATGTGTAACATCCATGGGTTCTCTATTTTGTAAATACTCCAAAAGATGTATATAAGTACTGTATGCCTTTATGTGTCAATAAAATTTGGTGTACTGTGAACGTCTGAGAAGTAATTTATAGAATAAGACAAAGAAAGTACAAACACAAAAGAATCAAGGAAGCCACGACATTTGAATTATATTGTGGTATGAAAACAGTTCTTTGTTGGCTTACAGGCCCGTGTTTGCATAATACACGGATCAGTGACACATTTCCATTTTCCTCTGAGATAACAGATGTTCCCCAAAATAATTTTCTTATTCCGAGGAAAGCTGGCATGAAGGTCATTGCACATTATACAAACAAGCAGTGTTTTAAATGCCAGAGTGCATTTGCAAGATTTAAACTTGTACGAGTCTATCTTGTGCAGATATTCTGAGGCCTCAAACTGAGGCTGACTTTTCGTACCGAACATTAAAGAAGAACAGCAGGTAGGGGTGGGCGATATGGCCCTAAAAGAATATCACGATATTGCAGGATATTTTTGTGATAACGATATTTTTGACAATATTAGGAAATATTTTTAAAAGACATAGAAAATATGATATTTTTTTTTAGTCTGTATGAATAATTAAACATCTAAAATGTAGATTGAAGTGCAAATCTCAACAGTTGCCAAATACAAAATTATTTACTCTTGACTCTTGAGTATGAGCAAATAATAAAAATAACCATTTAGGGGTTCCGGGAGCATATTTTAATTAAATTTTGTAAAGGAGAATAAAGGTTCTTGTATGTTTTATTTATGGCATCTTATTTTGACAGTCTTCTTGTAAATTCTGTGGTGGATTCTCTTAACACACTGTGCTCTTATTTTGAAAGCTGCATGTGTTTAGCGACAGGGAGTAAGTAGCTTTTTGTGATTAAAACAACTTTAACCACTACATCAAGAAGTAGGAACGTTGCCAATATCATGATATGCATTTTTTTGAACCATAAAAAAAAAATACCGATATTATCGTGAACGATACGATATGGCACACCCCTAACAGCAGGTGTTTCTTAGGTAATCTGAGCCTCGGTGCAGTTCGTACCAGGGCTGGAATCGACTCCAGCAGCCCAGTCGGAGACCCAGGCAGCTCCAAGACCACAGGGAGTGGTCACACAAGCGAAGAGCGTGGTGTTTAAATCACATCAGAGCTGATAATATCCTCCAGGTCAAAGTGGATGGAAAGTGTGTATGTGTGTCTGGCACTGGGGACACTGGTGGTGGACGTCCTTCAGACGGTTTGAGAAGAGCGGGATTAAACAGCAGCCAGCGACTAACCTAAGGAGGAGAGGAGAGGAGAGGAGCATTAGTGACCATACTAAATATTTACTTTCAGATTAGTTTTGGCACAGGAGCCTGGCCTGCAGTGGCGGTTCTAGACCAATTTTACTGTGGGGGCCAAGGAGGGGCCAGTGTTCAATCAGAGGGGCACATTAAAAATCGTCAAAATGATATTTAAGCATTCAAAACCTTTATTCTAGCTAAAAGTCTCATATTTGGAAGAATTACATTGATCGAAGCAATGAGACTTACCAACATTAACAGTTATTTTTGTACGACAATGACATTTCTCATTTTTGTGCACAATTGCTTTTTTTTTTTATTTTGAAAGTGCAGTACAGTGAGAATATTTTTCTTTATATTTAGCTTTTATTGCCGATTAAACGATTATACAATGTACACATTATGGGTTCCTTTTATGTACAATGAGATATTGTTTGAACAAAAAATAGGTAAGAATTGTTCCGTCGTTCATCGTTATAAATTGATCATTTTTTTAATTAATTTGACACAGGGGCCACAGCAGGGGCCAAGGGTTAGAACCGCCACTGCTGGCCTGGTAAAAATCACTAGAATTGAAGTCCAGAACGTACCCGGCCATGGCGCAAAACCAACAAATCATCCATGAAGACTGGCCCACTTTCCTGTGGGTTTCTGTGTAGACGAGCGCTTCACAGGATGGGCAGCTGGTTAATGCTGGAGTTTCACCCAGACTGTCCACTTGGACTGTCAGAAGGCAGAAGATGTAAGCAAATGGATCACTGCATCGTACAAAGAACGTCAAAAGTTGTATAATGTCCAAACAATAGGATAACATAAGAAAAACAATATAAAATAAAGTGTCTAAGGTAAAGTTAGAAAGTTCAGATGACATTTCTTTTTTTGTTATAGGCAATTTTTCAAAACAAAGACAGTTTTCTGTTTTTTGTGTATTTCTGATTATTTTCCACACAAAAAAGCAGCTATCGGCATAAATAAACTATTTTATGTCTATAGTATGTTGTCAAAATTTCATTAAAAAGGTCATATGTCCTCAAATCTCATAATATAATAAATTTAATTTTTTCTTTTACTTTTTTTTATTTCTGCAAGACATCATTACCCCTGAAACTCGTCTGTTTTCCTCTGAGTTTCATGCCACCAGTATGTGCACACAACCAAGGTTATAATAGTTTTGGATTTTTCATTAGTTTTAGTTTTAATTTCGTTGTGAATTTTTGTTTTCAAATTCAGTTAGTTTTAATTAGTTTTTAGAGTGAGTTTGCTCGTTTTAGTTTAGTTTTTATTTTTTGAAAATGCTTAGTTTTAGTTTAGTTTTTATTAGTTTTAGTGTTAGTTTTTGTTTTTTTGTAATGGGTATGTGCCTTCATTTCCTTTGGTTTATCCATCTCAGCCCCAATAAGGTTATTAATTCTTACAGTTCTGGGTGTTTTGTATTTGGGTTGGAGTGTAGACATCCCAGTCTCAGTAAACATATTTACCATGTGTTCCTGCATGTTGAAATAGAAACACTGAATTATGTATGAAAAAAGTTGACAAAGACGAAAACTAAGGACATTTTCACGATAATTTCAGTTAGTTTTAGTTAGTTTTGTAACCACACAATACAGTTTCAGTTAGTTGTCGTTTTTTTAAAAACTCTTGTTTTTATTTTTATTTCAGTTAACGAAAATGTTTTTTCAATTTTAGTTTCCTTTATTTTGGTAGTTTTCGTTAACTATAACAACCTTGATAGTATCTCACAAAACATGTCATATAATAACATTTTCTGAAAATGTGTCAATATAGATTAAATTTCACATGGTGTGGCGTGTGTCACCTACCTGGAACAACTGAGATTGTTGTGTTTTTGGTTTTAACAGTCTGTTCTGGTGTCACGTCCTCCTCCATCAGCTGTGGAGGCGGCAGCATGTAGATCCCTCCCCTGGGGCTTTCAGTTTTGTAAAAAGGAGGGTGTGCATCCTGTTGAGCTGATTACAAACATGAGTAGTGAAATTATTGATGTATGGAGCGACATCTTCATGTAAAAACAGCTCTTTGAAAAGGAAGCCCTGTTAAGGTATCACATTATAGTTTTTAAACTGTACTAGTACTGTGAAAAATAAACATGCCTTCCTTTGCTCTGAGTTTGAAGCCTTTCATTGATTTCTCCAACTGCTCCTTTTTAACCTGCAGCTCATCCAGCTCCCTCTGGATGGACTCCAGCTCATCCAGCTGGTCGCTGTCCTCACAGATAACTGAAGACAACGCACAGAGAGAGGAGGATTAAATATCACCTAGCAATAATAAAGATTCAATTTGTTATACTCTTTCCTTGTTTTTTTATTTCTTAAAGCACACTGTAAACAATTGTCTTGTAAATTAACAGTAAAATACTGGCAGCAGGGTTGCCAGCGTTCTACTGTTAATTTTACAGTTCCTCTATTGTTATTTACTTTACAGTATGGTCCTGTGATAAAAACACATAGTGAATTACAGTAAAATCCTGCATTTCATTGATTTTTTTTTTTACAGTAGACTAAAACACAGTATAGTGCTGAAGCTAGTTGCAATATTGTTGCAGTATACAATGCAGTCATTTTTGGTAAATAGAGCATATTACTGTCTGAAAGCCAATTACTACGAATTAAGCGCTGTCTTCAGTGCTACCTCCGTAATTTTAATATCCCATATACTGAATGAGTTAGTTAAGTAAATACAGCCATTAAAAAATGTGGACAAGAAGAGACTTAGAAAATATATTATATATATATATATATATATATATATATATATATATATATATATATATATATATATATATATATATATATATATATTATGGGAAACGGCAAGCTACCTACAGATATTGCCCAGAATGCATTGTTTTCTACAGTATAGTACCTTTTTAATGGAAAACAGTATGTAACTGTCACAATTTGGCTGTTTTCTTACAGAAATGTGTTACAGTGCACACATTAAACAGTTTGTCCATTGTTTTCCCCATACAACAATTTACATTTTCCTAAAGATTATACATTAGAATGTGATGGAAAAGTCAATTTCCAGTAGTTCAAGCCAAATAGCCCCCAACCAAGTATTGATAGATATAGATATAGATAGATATACTTTATTTATCCCATAGATGGATATAGTTTTCAGAGGCCAACAATTCCATATTAAACATACTTTTTAACCCGTAAGAACCCAGACCCAGTTATCCTTAAAGGATGTGTTCTATAAGTGGACCACATAGAACAGATTTCTGATGTTTTTTTTTTTTTTTTTTTAAATACTACCCCTAAATGTCAAAGATCTGTGATGCGACATATATGTTACATTGAGCGTTTATGGTATTTATGCTTATGATATTTCTTATTTTAAAATAGAAAAAAATAGACACATTTTCTGCTTACAGAGACACAAATTTGCATTTCCTTTGCATCTCCACAACATACATCAAATTTGTGACTTTAATTTGTTCAAAAAATATGGTCAGAACAAGTTAAATGCAATACAGAATTGTTAAATGGGTTTAAACTTAGCCTAGTAACAAAAAAATAAGCATTTTCAAATTAGCTACTTTTTCACATTTCTGTTTCCAGTCACAGCCACATTTTGGAGAAGTCACTTCTTGTCAAAGTCACATGACCACCACACCAGGGTGTTGAGTATATGTCGCTAAGGGATTTAATGAGTAAAGGTGAAGCATAAAGCTGAATATGGGAGATTCTAGAAGATTTAGAGTATTTGTTACACGGGTGTCACCATGGGTTCTTATGGGTTAAAATTGGTCTTTTGTAATATTCACATTTTTTGAGACACTGAATATTAGGTCTTCATTAAATGTAAGCCATAATCATTATAATTAGAAGAAATTAAATAAATGAAGACATGAAATGTTTCATTATGTGTGTAATGGATCTATATTATGTGTAACTTAGTAATTGAATTACTGAGATAAATAAACTTTTCTATGATATTCTAATTCATTCAAATGCACCTGTATGTAATGAGATGGAAGTGGAAGAAAATACTAGCTAGCTTCTCTTTTTTTAGGTAAATCTGTTAGCGTTAGCTTGCTGGCTTTAATGTTTTAGTACTCAAAAAACAAAATGAATCAACAAAACATAAACACAGCAAGCTTTGTGTCCATTGAGTAAAATCTGTAGGATGGAATAGGTTTCAAAAGTGACAGTTTTTACATTTTTGCTAGAAATTGTCAATTTATGGCACATATTCTTGATTTGTTATTGATTTTTAAAGTTTTAGACATTAGATGGCTACTTTAGCACCACTATCAGGACAAAGAAGAATTAGAATATCCAGGAAAACAAGACTTATTATACTATAAATTTCTATCTATCTATTAAATATTCTCTCTAGATATACACTACCGGTCAAAAGTTTTAGAACACCCCAATTTTTCAATTTTTTTATTGAAATTCAAGCAGTTCAAGTCAAATGAACAGCTTGAAAGGGTACAAAGGTAAGTGGTGAACTGCCAGAGGTAAATAAAAAAAAGGTAAGGTTAACCAAAACTGAAAAATAATGTACGGTACATTTCAGAATTATGCAAGTAGGCCTTTTTCAGGGAACAAGAAATGGGTTAACAACTTAACTCTATGGAGTCTTGGGCTATTTTGTCCATTTTTGAATTCTTTTCATGTCATTTTGTGTCTTTTTTTTGGTCTTTTTGTTTCTTTTTTGAGTCCTTTAGTTCAACATAAAATGTGATTTTGAATCTTTTTTTTATTTTCAAAACACTATCATGCTCAATAAAGAATTTTAAATGTTGCAAATATGCATTAATTTCAGAATAGACTGAGACATTAAACTGCATCATTTTCAATTAAATTCTGGAAAAGTTGGTGTGTTCTAAAACTTTTGACCAGTAGTGTACATATTAAATTAGGAAACAGCTTCATTGACTCACGTTCCTCAGTAGATCCAGCAGCATTGTCATCTGCCTTCTTTCCAAAGCGTTGTTGCATCGTCAGCAAAATGAAATGCCTGTTTTTAAGCTGCTTTATGCGACTCTCAATGTGATCCAGACGGAGGGGTTCATTTTTTGGCTCCAGTGTCCCCTGGTTGGACTCAGGCTGGGTATCAGGTTCATCCTGCTGCTGCTGTTCTTGGTGTAAAACAACTTCTGTGTCCATCATGATACTTTCTGTCATCCTGAGACCTTGAAGAAGACCAGGAGGTCTTGGTACAGCCTGGTTTAAAGCCCTGAATCAACGTCAACGTCGTTTAACCACGCTGAATCCTAAAACTGAATACAAACCATGAACCAATCTGAATCCAGGCTCTAATCCTTCTTCATTTGCCACTTAGAGAAAAAGAAAAGCTGGATGATGTCATTTATTAATATAAAATATCTGTCTTCTCTCAAAAGTATTCAAAAAAACCTAATCCGAGGCATTGTAAAACATCCGATGTTTTCATTATGAGGCCAGTCTCGGTTCATGATCTTGACAGAAACTAACTCAGGTGCCACTGAATGGGGATCATACATCCTTCTAGATGATGTGTGCATAAATAAATGAGACTGTAAAACATGCAAATGTTGTCAGCCTGGAGCACATGCAGGACAATGAACAGTGGCTGACATTAACAGGAAAACTGTGGTGTGTATTTATGAGATGTGGCCATGATTTGACTGATGTTTTGCTGCTGTAGGAAAGTACATTTAAAATATGTATATACGTCCCTCTTCATATGCTTAACAAATATATTCTCTTTGTTTTGGCACAGTTTGTTGTTAGACAGGCAGGGCTTTCCACTGTGTGTTATGGAAAGTGAGTTGATGTCAGCAAAAGGGTCAAAGTCCAGTTTTGTTTACCAGAGTTACATGGTTACATTATTATATCTCAAACTACAATATCAGCTATGTTACTGCCTCTAAATATACTCACACATTGAGAAGTATGGACATAGTTCCATTTTCCTATTCGAATTTAAAGGCCCAG
The DNA here is from genome assembly GCF_030273125.1 of Centropristis striata. Lineage (NCBI taxonomy): Eukaryota > Metazoa > Chordata > Actinopteri > Perciformes > Serranidae > Centropristis > Centropristis striata. The sequence goes on from NC_081537.1 coordinate 8,466,576, forward strand.
AAAACAGTTTTTTCAATCAGCTTTTTAATTTTAGCATTTAGTGCCTGGAGGTAGTGCACTGTGGGTTTATCATGTTTCTTTGCCAAAAAAACAGCTGCCTTTTACTACTAGCAACCAGTCTGAAATGCTAAAAGAAACTGAAGAGTTGGGTGATTATTCTATGTGAGTTCATCGAGATACCCCTTACAAATGCAGTCTTTCGATTAAATATATGAATAGAAATATTATTCTTGCCCTACGGAGCTCACCATCTCACTTTTGTCTCGTCCTGGGCTTTTGCTTCCTGACAGATTTCTTCAATTTTCTTGAGTGTTGAACGTCTCCAGGTAATATCCACTACTACTGCTTAATAGTGACTGTGGAGGTACCACATTCATTTGAAATTCCTTCTAAAGTTTGAAAAACCTGCAGCCACACCGGCCCTTTTGTGGGTCAGTTTGACACCCCTGGAAAAAAAGGTTCACTGGATTTCTGTTGTGCTCCTCAACACCCAGTTTAAGTATTAGAATAGAATAGAATAGAATATCTTTATTTGTCATTATGTAATGCATAACGAAATTAAGTGCAATACTTTAGTGCAGGAGTACACAAATATGTACTTTTACATAGTATAAAACATAAATAAAACAGATAAAAGGGATAAAAAAAAACCCCAAAGAGAATTAAAGACAAAAAACAAACAATAGATAGCGCATACATCCATGTCCACATACATTCACCATTTCATGAATTACTTCATGTGATCAAGATTTCCTTATTAGTCCCAAAATTCAACATTTAACCCATCCCTTTACACCAAGGTTATTATAGTTAACGAAAACGAACAAAATAACGAAAACTAAAATTGAAAAAACATTTTCGTTAACTGAAATAAAAATAAAAACAAGCGTTTTTAAAAAAACGATAACTAACTGAAACTGTATTGTGTGGTTACAAAACTAACTAAAACTAACTGAAATAATCGTGAAAATGTCCTTAGTTTTCGTCTTTGTCAACTTTTTTCATACATAATTCAGTGTTTCTATTTCAACATGCAGGAACACATGGTAAATATGTTTACTGAGACTGGGATGTCTACACTCCAACCCAAATACAAAACACCCGGAACTGTAAGAGTTAATAACCTTATTGGGGCTGAGATGGATAAACCAAAGGAAATGAAGGCACATACCCATTACAAAAAAACAAAAACTAACACTAAAACTAATAAAAACTAAACTAAAACTAAGCATTTTCAAAAAATAAAAACTAAACTAAAACTAGCAAACTCACTCTAAAAATTAAAACTAACTGAATTTGAAAATAAAAATTCACAACGAAATTAAAACTAAAACTAATGAAAAATCCAAAACTATTATAACCTTGCTTTACACACCAGTGAACACACACCATGCTAGGAGCAGTGGGGGTCGAGGTGCTTGTCAGTCCTGGGATTCGAACCTACGGCGGTTACAAGCCCCATTGTCTAACCTCTAAGCCACAGACTGCCCAGTTCATGGCAACCACATGAATAAATGGGGAAATCTTAGTAAAAAAAATATTAATCAGGGAAGAAATTCAGTGGAAAAGAAAAACAGCAGATACCATGAGTACTTTAATGTGGGTTTATAACGTGTGTTAAATAGAGTTCAAAGGTCATAGACGCACTTATTACATAAATGTTTACAGTCGATTATTGGTCTAAAAATAACAACCCTTGTGGTGTTTCGGAGCACACAGCGTACCCGTTTGTTCAGCTGTGAAATGTGGCAGTTGGCCCCATATGACAGTAACCAGCCACCGTAGCATCAATGAAGCCTGGAGGCAGTCTGCAACATCCGCAGAGCAGATGATGTCTGACCTATATTCCAGACACAAAATCACTCCATACATATACACTGCCAACAGACTGTAATTACATGTGCATAAAGATAAGAACTGTATTTCATAAGCCTTATCTGTGACCTCTTTTCATTTCCGGGTCTTTTTATACCACGTAACATTTTGATAAGGTGTTGTCATCAATGTTTCTTGCAGTTGCCATGGCACCATGGAGGTTATTTGTGCAACTGAGCTTATGTAAGTAAACACAGATTTAACACAGAGGTGCATGACATATCAACATTTTACATTTGTTCATTTTTAAGTTTTTTAAGAGTAAAAGATGAGGGCAAAAGCTGAAAATCGTGTGTTGTTCTAGAATCTGACCACTAGATGTCAGCCTCTGACACTAAAGGAGCAGGTCAGGCCTACAGAGGATTATGTCCTTAGCTTCCAGGGCTGACGTCACTGGTCCTGCAGTGGCAGATCTCCATCCATCCATCCATCCATCCATACATCCATCCATCCATTGTTTCATTCACTTCTCAGTGTGTGTAAATATTGAGAAGCTTTACACAAGCTTCATGTTTTTCTGTCTCTCTCTCTCTCCTTCGAGTCTTAAGACTCACTCTTCCACCTAGTTTCTCAACTGCCTATTTAGTGGTGGTGGTGGTGTGTCTGTGTGTGTGTGTGTGTGTGTGCGTGTGTGTGTGTGTGTGTGTGTGTGTGTGTGTGCATGCACGGATCAAATAACAGTAAAGTATGTGTGTGCACCACCTGTCAGGGTATTAGTCACACAAGGAAGGATACACACAGTCATTGATGGTCAATGAGCTTCATTATTTAGCGACAAAAAGTTCTCACGTATCTTCAGACAATAGTGTTACTGTAATAGAGTACACATTAAATACTTGGACTAATGTTACCTCCTTGACCTGAAACAACTTTGAAATAAGTGTTTACAGTGTTCACAGGGGCAGAAAGAGTTCTAGACTTGACTGCATCCCCTAATCCGGGTTTGTTTGTTTTTTTACCCCAAAATAATTTGTTTAGCTACCTGCCGAGCACTAAACAGCAAAGAACATTAGCCACTAGCTAACATAGTGTAGCATGTAGCAGTTTAAAAGCCAAATATTTCTGTCAAGAATTGGTGGAGACCAAAAGAGAGCTAAAAGTTAGTGAATATTAGACATAATGGTCTTTAGAAACACAACTCCAAGTAAACAAAAAACAAAAAGAGACTGTAAACTGTATAAAACAATTAGACATACTCACTGCAATGTCGCCCATTGGTTTGTAGAGTACTGTTTTAAAGCCAGAGGCACCATTTTTGGGTGGAGGGTGGCGCTGGGGAGGAAGACGCTAAGTTATCAGCTAACGTTAGTGCTAACTAGCTAGCTTGGTTAGCAGGTGAATCAGTAATTCACTATGAAGAGTGGACTCCTTTCAGTGTGTTTAACTGATTGTTAAATAATGCATTTATTGGTGACCAAAATGTTACAATTAACTTTCATGAACTGAAAACCCACTGTGAAGGGGGTCAAAGTTTTTTAGACTTAAATGTGTTTTAAATCATATTTTTTTGACATATCCTTATACATTCCACGCTTATACACACACTGTGCTGTTTCAACCTTACAGAATGCTAAAAAACAGTGAATACGAGAATTATATTCCACATAGGCAGGAAGCACTTATCCAAATGAATGCTAATGTTGCTTCTAATGTGTCTGCTTGATGTACATAAAAGCAACTTTACCAACATGTTCAATATATCAACTTTATAAGGTGATATATGTCAATGTTGTGACTTGTTTCGTAGCGCCAAAGTGGACAAAACTAGTTAAGAAGTGCTACATTTTTGACAAAATACAGTCAGCTACTAAGCTAACTTGTAGGCGTTAGCTTATGTGCTGGCCTAGCATGTTAATGTTTTCAAGCAACAGCAGTTTATTAACAGGATTATGCATTTCAAAAATGAAAGTAAGGTCCTATACTGATGTTAGCAACACTGAGACACACTGAAACACTTTAACTAGTGCTAAGCAGCCCTTTTTTAATTCCCAGCCATAACAATGGGCTGTTATATAAGTGAAGCACAGATGTGGTCGATCAAAAGACTTTATCTTTCAGCACTGCTACACCCTCAGTCAGCAATGTAGGTCAGTGTGTGTTTACTAGCTGTACTGTTACTGTACAGGAGAAGAGATGGATGATTTTAACACACTCTGCTGTCCAGTGTGTCCATCAGGCAGCATGTTGTACTGGGTCGCTGCCTCCCAGAGGACGTCTCGCTGATGCTGACATACAGTTGCTGAGAGGGTTGCGTCATGCCTGGATTAGTGTGTGCGTGTCTGTGTCTGTCTGTCTGTGTGTGTGTGTGTGTGTGTGTGTGTGTGTAAGGGTGTGTTCATTTATTCCTATACTTACAAGGACCAAACTAGAAATCATGTCAGTGAGGGTTGTCTTTTAAATAATCATTTTAACCTACTTTTATAATATTATCCATATCATCTTTTACTAATTGTTTTATAGTTTTATTTTTGATTTTACTCTTTGTATCACATTAACAAGAACAGATGTACTTTTTACTGTCATTGTCATTGCAGTAGCATATCAGTTTAGGGTTATGACTAGCATCAGCTACAGATAAGGGTGATGAGAGTCATTATTGCTACTCACGAGTGTGGTATGACTGTGTGTGTGTGTGTGGATGTTCCGGTTCTCTTGTCTGAACAAAACCATTGTTAGAACAACTTCCTGTGCAGCAGCTTGCAGCTGGACTCTCATACTGACTAATCAGAGGAGAATTTGAGCACACACACACTCCCAGCAGTTGGTCTCAAACATGCTGGCTGAACATGAGTAGCAGCAATGATGTCATCAAACTGGGACAATTTTTTTTTTTTGCGAGGCAGGCGAGATCACTGCACCACTCAGGCTGATCAGAGGCGAGGAGAGGGAGGAGGATAAGTGTGTTTGTTTAAAGGGACAAGTGAGCGAGAGAAACATAAAGAGAAAGGGGGGAGAGGAGGTGAAAAGAGGACGAGGAGAAGAAAGTAAAGAGGACGAGAGAAATGTCAGGCACGTTGCCAGCATGCAGGTCTAATATGAAAAATGATGTCTGCAGCCGCAGCGACAGCCGAGGGAGGATGGATCCAGCTCTGCATCAGAGACACTACATCACATTCCCCATAGACGCCTATCTGCACACGAGTTATGTTCACACACATATCGCTGCTGTAAATCATCTGTTGCAACAAACAGGGTTATGTAACAGAGCTTTGCCATGCAGCATCGTTCAGCTGTAAAAAATCACAGATTAAAACAGCATCTTATTGTTGTGCCTAGAATGCATTACAATAAAGATAAATCACGGTGACAAATCACAAGAGTTTCCCGCTGTGTTACCACAGGCAGGGTGCAGACTCGTCCGTCTCCAGTGGATTGACTAGTCAACACATCTGCACTCACATCTGATCACCTGTTAGGACACTGTTCAACAAGATACATGTGGCATTTCAACATGTCTGTATCACTGACATAGTAATTCTCAGACATACACCACATCTACATTGAAGATAGACTGATGCTGAGAAGACTCAAAGCAAAAAAACAGTAAGACGGTTCTGTTCTTCCAGTGTAAGTGTCAGTCTTATAAGGGTAATGACTTCGGTGCTTTTTAGCCACATGTATTGGGTGGGTTGCCATGAATTTTGGCACAAACATTCCCTCCCATTATTATTTGTGAAAACATTGGTGATCTTTTACCATTTCATCTACCACCAGGTCAAAATGATCCAACACGGATCGATAAATACCTGCAAACCTTAAGACCTTCCAAAACATTAGTTAGTGCAGATGGTTTGGTCCTTATACCATTAGTATCACATTAGCATTTAGTTCGAGCTATACAGCTGCACATTGTCCCTAGCATGTAGTCTACTGATCAACAAACTCCATTAAAACATCAAAACCAACAATGTTTTTCGTTCAATTCTCAATACTTTCCAACTTTCCTTCCCTGCCCAAGAAAACTTTAAAAGAAGGAAGGGTTATTTCGTCACTGTGTAGTGTGTGAACGCACATTGGTGCCAAGCAGGTCGAATTTTGTTCCCATCCTCAAATACAACCCATAGAACTATCCACATCCTCAAACATAAGTGTAATGGTTGCCTTTTTATGCATGTCGTTTATGCTGTCAAACCTTCACAGTTTGGTTAGGTTTAGGCATGACTTGCTTAAGGTTAGGGGAAAGAAGTACATGTTGTAGCTGTTGTAGGTGTAACAAAAGATAATGTCAAATAAATTAACATAACCACTGAAAGTGAGGTAGTTGCGTGGGTGTTGTAAATCGTAACGTAATGGACGTTAACTTACTTAACTTGAATATAACAATGTTGACTTGAAACACAAGTCTCCCGGGTCAAAGTCTTGTGTTTGTTTGACACACCAAGAGGACCTTGTCGTTCCTTATACCTTTGTCTTCACACTTCCGGTTTAGCGTCCTATATAATTACGATGACCATTAGAGGTGGAAGCTAACTACAAATGCACATATGGTGCATTCTTAGTTAGTACGTTTATTTATTATTTATGGACGTCACAATAGCATTAAAATTTCTAGAAAAAGACTAGATGCACAAACACCAAACACATATCCACAGAAGGCTATTTTAAGGTTAAAGTATAAGAAAAAACATCCACAGAATACATCCACAGAATACATCCACAGACACCACAAATACAGACACAAATATACATTTACAACCTTACATACAAAATACATACGCAGATACATACAAAGGATACAGAATACAAGTGTGTCTTTGGTGGTTTTAGGTGTTGAAGCAGTGTTTCTCTTTTTGCAATGGTTTAATACCTCTACTAAAACATTAAAATGTGTTGTATTTTCAAATCAGTAGACAATTCCTAAGTTTTGCTCCATTAACAGAGAAGGCTGATTGTCCAAATGAGGTTTTAGTTGCTGCAATGCAACACTTACTGTTTATTGAGGCCCTTGTATTGACTCTAATGGTGTCCTGGTGTCTTGTAACAAATTCATTAGGCAGGGAAGGAGCTTAACCATGTGAGCATTTAAAAATAAGCTTTAACTTGGAGTAGCCTATATGGTTTTTAAAACTGAACATAATGTATTTTTCCAAGATATGACAATGTTGCCCCCTGATTGTACAGCGATATGATGGTTTTACAGTTGACTGTGAGGCTTGGGACCAAGTAGAGATGCAGTTCGGTGTGGGAATATCATGACGTGCATATATATTACACTTATATCTATCAAGTCTTAGATGTGAGTCTAAGATGACTTTTAAGTACTTATAGCCAGGTGGCTTAGCAAAATAATGGGGACACGCCGGACAAAAGCACCACATTTTTTCCACATGCACTCAAATAAGTTTCAATTTTGGATGGGAGTCACTTCATCAAGATGGCGGATCAAAGATGGCTACCATATAAAATCTATGAGAACCAATATATCTTCCAAGCCACTTATAAGGTCAATCTTGGTGTCAAAATATACATTTTCTATAAAAGTGAAGCTCATGAAGTTCAATTAAATGTATGCATGTTATTATTTTTTTAGTATACATGTATATGACCTACATTAATATGTTCGACCGCTAAGAACTGAGTTGGAAATTATGCAAATACATGGCCAAAACGAACATATCAATTTGATCAAATAATCATCTAGTGATATTCACAATAGGTTTGAACGATTCCTTGACCCAGAAAATGTATACTTATACACGTATGTATATATTTTTGTTATATTAAGTGGCCTGGAATATATATTTGTTCTCATAGATTTTACATGGCCGCTGACTTGGATCTGCCATCTTGATGAAGTGGCTCCAATCAAAAATTGAAACTTATGGTGATGGATTGGTGATCCCAATTCTTCTCAAATCAGGTCCTATTAGTATTATGATGGGTTATAGTGGGACCTACCAAGCTTGCCCCGTTTGCTGACGCCAGTGGAAAATTCGAATGCCGTCACTGTGACGGCATTCAAATTTTTCTTCTACAGTTCCCTTGACCCTGTCTGTGGCATTCAGCTCCTGAGACCATTTGTGTCTCAGTCTTTAAAAATGAGTCACAAAGACATTTCCTCTTTTAACAACTTTAAAGAAGCAAACTCAGACTGCTGGAGCTTTTTTTTTTTTGTCTTGAGAATGGTTTTGGGAAACGCAAACCTATCCTTCAAGTTTGGGGGACAAATTAAGTCACAAGACATGTATTGTTTGAAAATGAATTTAAATATAGGGCACATGATCGCACGCACAATATGGAATAATAATTTGTCCATCATAAAAGCCATTTAAGGAAGTAAGCGGGAAATGTTGGTTTCTATTCGCTCTACTGCTGCTAATTTACACATTGTTATTCATATATTTATATATCTAAGTGTTAGAGTTGTTAGCTGCATGTTTGCACACACGCCTTAGGCTGTCTTCTTCTTTGCATCCTGTTTTTCTTTGATGCATACTGTTGGCGCTTGCTTGCTGCAATGGCCTGATTCCCCACAGGGATCATTAATGTTTCATCTAATCTAATCGAACCCCTGCTGTCACCACCGAGCCGCCTCACAGTCAAGACACCAGCGCAGAGCTGCGGAGGGGGATTGTAACAGAAAATCATGTTTGAAATAAAGCAGACAGCGATAAGCTCATACTGGGTCATAAGAAAGCAACTGAATATGAAGGAGGAGCATGGAAATATGGCATTATGTCAATTTGCTTAGCAGAAGAATAGCTTTTTCTGTGCATAAATGCTGAATGGCACAAAGGGTTAACACACATTCACTGTTCCTGTGAACATCTGTGTCTGTGAAGTCCCGCAGTGTAACAACCTGCTAATTCACCTGTAAATGTGTTTTATGGCTCGTTTCTCCTCTGCATCTTTTGAAAATCTCTTCTTCCTCACATTCCAAGCTCACTGTGAGGGGGTGAAAGAGTTCGGGACGGACAGAAAGCGAGAATGAGAGTGATCGTGTCTGCAAAGACGGATGAGGAGGGGGGTGATGTTGAGAACAAAGATAGAGGGAAGTGAAAAAGAAAAATAAAGAGGAAGAGAGGAACACCTCGATGCATCATGTTTTTATGAGGCCAGTCTGACCTGTTTGGGCACTCCTCACAACCGTACACACCTGCAAGAACTTATATTGACATGGTGTCCCCGCACACAGACAGAACATGCATCACGTGCATAAACTTCTTCCCAACATGACATGGGAACAGAAACAGCATGCGTCTGTCTCTGTCACTTCCCCCGGTGGTCACAGATTCATGTATGCACACACAAACAGCTTCCCCTGCTTCCAGTCTTAGTGTAATGTATTGTTTTAGCACTGGTGTTTGTGTGTGTGTGTGTGTGTGTGCGGCTACTAAGTCCGGTGCTAATGCGTCCAGCGAGGCAGCACTGATACAACAGTGAGAGCAGAGATAAAGCCGGCTTTGTGTCCAACTCAGGATCTCGGCCACAGAGTGGCTGAAATGGCACACAGCCATTGTCACAGGTTCACTGCGGTCATGCACACTCACACACCCACACAGACACACACACAGACACACACACACACACACACACACACGGAGAGAGAGAAAGCTGGTGGCACCAGGACTGCTGGCTGAAACCACAGACATAAAAGGTGCAATTGCAACACTGTTTAACATCAGTGAATCATTGCCATATTATTTTGAGACACTGATATAATTACTGTAAACAAACAAGATCATCCATCCCAGCAGCTGACTGGCAGGCTTCAGCAGCTTCTTTTACATTGGAAGCAGATTTCACAGCAAATGTGAAGGACTGTATGAGAATGCAAAATATGAGGATGATGCTTGAAGCTGCATTAACTGACATTTTAGCCACTTAGGGGCAGGACAAGCAACAATCTGCATCTTATCACCCTCTAGAGTGCAAATGTGTTAACAAACTATTACCTATTTGCATATTGCAACATATATGTAACAACATTAATTTGTAGTCAGGTTGCAGGCCAATATTCATGCGCCTTTTTGCTCAGCTTTGGTCTCCACCAGCTCCCAAAAAACATATCTGGCTCTTTAGCTGTATATGCTCTGCTATGTTCACCAGCTAGTTGCTGACTTTGTCTGTCTCCTGTTTGGAGCTGGGCAGCAGGCTAAACTGGGTTTATCAGAGCTTTTTTTAAAAACTGAAAACACTGAAAACGATGCCAAACTCGTAGATGTTTTGTTAGCATTTAGTTAGCATAATATTAGCTTGGATGATCGTGTAATTGAAGGTCCTGTATGTAACCTGACCACAACGGTAAAACGGACATTGGCCTCCAGAGATTCAAAATTTTTCATTAACTTCAGATAATTACATTTTGTAATTTATCGCTTCTTTGCCTCTGTCGATAGCTTCTCTCTATCTATCTATATTTCTGGTGATGAAGGATTGAGAGTTGATGGGACCAGTTATGGATTATGACAGCTAGCTAGATACGCTATCCTTCAAAAATGGCGAGCCGACCCAGAATGCTCCATTATTCCCATTCCCAATAGCGCCTAAGTCCCCAAGTTATTTCTACCAGCTCTGAAATTTGACTGCTGCTGACTGGACATGATGCATCTTTCTCTTGACAAATCTTTATTTGTCTCCTAAGTCATGTCCAACACCACTTTCACTGACTAGTAAAAGCAAGGTTGTTTTTTCTCTCTATCTCTGTATTTTCACTTTTCGGAAAACAAGAACGACCCTCAGGTAACGTTTACCCACAAAATGACACCTTCATTTTTACTGCACACTCTGTCATCATGTAACGCTATTTGTTTCTTTCCTCACTTAACTTTATCTCAGTCTGACTTGTATTCTTACGCCAAATGTTTCCTAGAAGCTTTGTGTATGTATGTGCAGTGTGTGTGTGTGTGTGTGTGTGTGTGTGTGTGTGTGTTTCACCTTTCTCCCACTTCCTGCTGCTAGCGGCTGCTTGTCCGGTGCCTCCACCTGTGGAGAGAACAGGGGGAAGGTGAGGTGCCAGGTTACAAACGCACCCAATGTCACTCTGTCCGTTCTGCTCCCCTGCTCACCTCCACACAGGGCGCAGTGTCCTCTGTCTTCCCCCTGCCTGCACACCGCACCCCATTTCCACAGCGGTCTCGAACAGTGTACCTGTTAGTCTAATGCAGGGGTGGGCAATTAATTTTCCCAAGGGGCCACATGACCAATACCACAAAGGTTGTGGGGGCCGGACCAAAACTCTGAACTAAATTCTGCTCAATATTAATGTAATCGCTTTATAAAATACAGTAAATTATCTGGTTTTGAGCTGCTACTGATATGAACACATGTTATGATGAGACTGTTATTGTGGAGTAAATCAAGTATAGCAGTAAAAAGTAGTAAATACTCCAATCACTATATCACTATTCCATTTATTTTAAACACAACTGTAAATGGCATTTAGCAAGGTTCCTATTGTTGTTTTTGTATTATATAGCTTGTTTTTCATGTTTGTACATTTTCTAGGTGTTTTACAATGTTGTGATGCTTTTATTTTGAAAAGGCGCCGTCCAGTGTGAAACGGGTGCTTTAATTTTGAAAGGTAGTGACAGGAAATAACCGGTGGAACGGTTAAATGAAAAAACAAACGGTAAATAATAACGAGTGCGTTGTAATTCATATAAAGTTGATATTAAGTATGAAAAAGGCTTCTATAGTGGCTGACAGGACACAAGGTTTGTTAGAGTTTATTTTCTTCTGTCATATATATTAGTGGCTATATTTGTTGTCTTAATTATAGTAAAAGTGCTTGTTAGCTCTAGTGCTAATGCTAATGTTTGCTATTTTTTTTTCAAAATAAAAGCACTGCGGTTATATTGATTTCTAATTTCTTGGTAACCTCACGCGGGCCGGACAAGGACAGCCAACGGGCCGGAAGTGGCCCGCGGGCCGCCCAATGCCCAGGTCTGGTCTAATGCCTAAAAGCATTACGTTGCCTCAAACGGGTAGAACCTACTTGGAAGCCTATTTTTTTAATCAATGGAAATTTGATTGATGGTACAACAGGACCACCCATTGAGACTTGCAGGTTCCAATGGCTTTTCCAGTACATTTTGCATGGCGTTCACTGGCCCTTATTAAGCTATAGAGACTGTATCCCAAATCGGACACATCTGCAGTGCTGCACTTTCCAGTTTCACGGTCATTTCGAATAAGATTGCCACCACCAGTGTAGGTATAATTGATTCATAAATATTACCAGTCTACGTGTGACATTTACTTTATATACACTACCGGTCAAAAGTTTTAGAACACACCAGTTTTTTCCAGAATTTAATTGAAAACTATGCAGTTTAATGTCTCAGTGTACTCTGAAATTAATGCACATTTGCAACATTTAAAATTCTTTATTGAGCATGATAGTGTTTTGAAAGTAAAAAAAAGATTCAAAATCACATTTTATGTTGGACTAAAGGACTAAAAAAAGACACAAAATGACCAAAAAAAGACACAAAATGACAAAAAGGACACTAAAAGACACAAAATGACCAAAAAAGATACAAAATGACTTACAAAGACATGAAAAGAATTAAAAAATGGACAAAATAGCCCAAGACTCCATAGAGTTAAGTTGTTAACCCATTTCTTGTTCCCTGAAAAAGGCCTACTTGTATAATTCTGAAATGTACATTATTTTTCAGTTTTGGTTAAGCTTACCTTTTTTTATTTACCTCTGGCAGTTCACCACTTACCTTTGTACCCTTTCAAGCTGTTCATTTGACTTGAACTGCTTGAATTTCAATAAAAAACTGGAAAAACTGGGGTGTTCTAAGACTTTTGACCGGTAGTGTATATGGAGATTTACATGTCTAATTACAATACAAGTAAATCTGATGAGAGAAAGCAGTAAGAACACTCGGGCAATGATCTTAAAAGTACATCTTTATTTTTACTGTACTATATTTTATTGTGAAGGACGGTCCATGTGTGAGGTGGTTGATTGTTGATAACTGTTATTTATTTGGCTTACCCAGAAACATCCAATTCCCCCCGAAAAACTCAGCAGCCTTTGAGATAGCACACGGCTAATTCACTGGCTTTATCGTCCTTTTGCCTACTCTGGTAAACCCGAGCCTAACGAACACGGTAAATAAGAAGTTAGACTTTAGTTTCACACCATTTAATTCATTGGAAGCATAACATGATCATTTATATTAGTAGTTAATGTGATATTTTGATAGAATCTTAGCCGAACGGTGCCTGATTTGAGATACAGTTACGTTAGCTACTCCTAACAAAGCTTAGCTAACAATTGTATTTAAAGCCTTATAATATAAAAATAAGTGTGAAATGATTCAAAAATATTTATTCAAAGCAAAAATTGCTTCCTAAAAAAATCCAAAATTCAAATTCCACTCGCGGCTGATTAAAGACCAAGCTAGCTACTTTTAATTAACTGTAATATTGTTTAACTGTAAAATTTTCAAGCTCTGTTTGCATCCAGTGTTTCTTACCAAAACAAATTATTTAAAGTATTTTCTGCATGTTTGCTTGCTAGTAGTTCTTCTTCACTGCTTGTGACAGTGCCCTTCTATGTTTCTTCCCGCATTACTGCCACCAGCTGTCAATCTGTGGACAAGCATTAAAAGTGAAAAAACAAAACAAAAAGAGGACCCACACTGCAAAAAAGCCAACTTGTATTTTTTGGCCTAAAACAGTGAATTAATTTGGTAAAACTTGGAAATATAAATTACTGACATTTAGGGCAATAATGTAAGTTAGCACAACAAAGGAAGCCAGTTGTCTGCTCAAAAACAAGTTGGTGAGTTGTTGTTACTTCTTTAAGTTGGGGTTCACAACAAGGGACAATAGTTCTGCTAACTCTTATTTCTTTGTTGTGAAATTTGGTCATTAGCGAAAGCTAGCGGCTAACTGATGCTAGCGGCTAACTGATGCTAGCGGCGCTGCTTGTTACAGCTACAAGAGTAGCCATTAGCATATCAATGCTAACTCAAAATTGTGGTCACAACATTAGCTGACATTTCATAGCGGTGTTACAATCGTGCCAGAGAAATTCAGAGTTGAGCAAACTCAAAAACAAAACTTAAAATATTTAGTTTAATTGTCGAAACTTAAAATTTTATCGAAGTTTGTTGCCTTGAAATTTTGAGTTCACCCAACTTTTCTTTTTTTGCAGTGCATCATAGACTGAACAAAATATGGACAGTCTCCGTGACATTACCCATACGTTTCTGAAGAACAGTTGTCAAGGTCAGAGTTGTGGCTACAGTCGTCGCCATCAAGGCAGTGCCTGACTCCACCCAACCCCCAGTCAGCCATCATATCCTAAATTATTCATTATTCAGTTGTAAAGCTTAATATAGCAGGCAGGTTGTATAAAGTAACCTCCGTACAGTTGAAAAATTTAAGCTATAGAGATCAAAACCATTTCTGGATGTGTATTTCTGCTGTAAAGTGGGCATCTTAACATGGGCGTCTATGGGAACTAACTTGCCTTGGAGCCAGCCTCAAGTGGCCACTCAAGGAACTGCAGTTGTTTGCACTTAATTTTTCTCTTGATTTTCAGAAGTTGCAACTTAGAACCCACTAACTAAAACATTGCTCGATAGCGTTACTGCTGGTCAGAAACTCCAAAGTGCACCTTAAAGTGAAAAATGTCTGCTGTTTTGTGTGTGTGTTTTTGGTGCTGAAAAACACTTAAACTGATTTGATAAGATCTTGTTCCGTAAAACAAGTTGCAGAGGCCAAAAGAGGCTAAAAATCTTCTCAAGACAATTGTCTTGTTTTTTTTAACAGAAATTAAAATCTAAATTCAGGTCAAACCAATTTCCCAGTGTACCAAGTGACCTTCAGCAGCTAGCTAATATAGCAATGTTTACACATGAAGCGAGACAGGTGTACTGATGGTGGGCCATCTGTGAGGCTGTTGTGTCCACACCATCCAGTGACCCAGAAAACAGCGTCCTGCTTACTGTGAAGGATAGATAAACTGAACAGAGCAGCGTCAATCTACAACACTAGATTATCAACTGACATATGCTAATGAGAAATACTATTTTAATACAATTATGCCTTTTATACATCCTTGATTCCAAAAAAAGTAAGGACACTTTGTAAAAAAAATAATAAAAACTGAATATATGAAATTCAGAATTCAGTGTGAATACTCACAAACAAAAGTTTATCCGTTTTAACATTAACCTCTTAAGGTAGGGTTAGGGGTTAGGGTTAGACCAAAAATAGCATTCAGTTTTATAGACAACGCCCTAACTTTTTTTTTGGATTCAGGGTTGTATAATCTGAATTAAAGTGCCTGTAGAGAGATAAATGTTTGATGTAGTGTCTGGTAGCTCTTCCCAGCAAAGGGTTGACGTCAGAGAATGATTTATGGTCTGTTTACATCTGCAGTCTGTTTGGAGTAAATAGTAGAACTGGGTACTTAGCATTAGCAATTATACAACAACCGCAATATCAATACAAAGAAGTGTTTTGAGTGGAAAATCACGAGATGAAGGCATCACGAAACATAAAAAAGAGGACTAAAATAGTCAATTTAGAGCACGGTTTACTGTGAGGTTCTGATGAATCAAGATAGGAGACCCCCATCATGCCTTACTGGGCCTTGCTGCAGTGCTGTAAGACTAACCCTGATTGCTATTCCTGTTCCCACATACTCTGATGCACCGCAGCTCCCGATGCCAAGTTGTCGGCATTCACCCGACCTCGCTAACACACACACACACACACACACACACACACAATCTTGTACTTCTATCTTTGTGAGGACCCTCACTGGAATACTGAATTCCCTTGCAAGGTTATAAGAGTTTTGGATTTTTAATTAGTTTTAGTTTTAATTTTATTGTGAATTTTTGTTTTCAGATTCAGTTAGTTTTAATGAGTTTTTAGAGTGAGTTTACTAGTTTTAGTTTAGTATTTTTTTTTTTTTTGAAATGCTTTAGTTTTAGTGTTAGTTTTTATTAGTTGTAGTTTTTTGTAATGGGGTATTTGTTGGATGGGAGATTAAAAGAGGTCACAGTAAATTTTGCCTTTATTTCCTTTGTCTTATCCATCTTCATTATGTATGAAAAAATGTTTCACTCTAATTTTAGTTAGTTTTTTAACCACACAATACAGTTCCAGTAAATTATCATCATCATGTAACCTTTAACCCTTAAAACAAAGTCTGAAACTTCAAAAAAGCCTTTCAAGAAGTGAGGACCGGCCGAAATGTCCTCACTTTGCAAAAATGTCCTCACTATGTTGGTTTAAAACGTGTTCTGGTCCTCACTATGTAGGAAGTACAAGGACACACACACACACACACACACAGCAGCTTGAAGATTGGCAAAGTGGCACACACAATCAGCAAAGGGAATCTGCTTTATTTCCTGTGATGGCAGAAAGGAGCCAGGAGGTGAGCTGAGGACATGGAGAACTCTGTGACCCCTCCTTTATCACCACCACCACCACCACCACCATTACACCACTGGCATGTGTGGTGTGTGTTTATGTGCACGCGGACAGCTGGTGTTTGTTTGTGTTTACATCTGAAGAAATGTGAAGATAGAGATGGCCTCAGCGCTGAACTCTCTCTTTCAAAAAGCTTTCCCCCTCTCTCTTCTCAGCCATTTCGGCTTTCATCTCCGCTCCTTCTTGCTCCAAAAACATCAGACGGACTTTTTTAGTTCTCAGACGCAGCGAGAGAGACAGAGAGGTTTGTCCAACATGACTTTGTAGTCTGGCTGGGTGACTGTATTAAATCCGCCTTGCTGAGAGGTAGCCAAGCGTGAGATTATGATGCATCCATCTTCCCACTGTCATTATTTAACACACTGCTCCGGTGTCGTCTCCAGTTCACACTCACACACTATACGTCTTGATCAGGAGGCCAAATGACAATTTACCTTCCTTTGAAAAATGCCACATTCAATCAACACCAGAGCCAACATTCACACGCTGCAGTAAACCATGCCGTTTAGGTTGACATACAATATTTATTTAGGTTCACAAAAATGATAAGTTAATTATCAGGTAGTCCACAAATATTGTGGGAATGGTCTCATACAGTCATACAAGTGGGGAAACATACATGAGAAACCATTTAGGAACAGGCCCACCCAGAAACGCTCTGATTTAACCAAATAAAGTATGAAGCATGGAAAAGGATGAACTCAAAACATTAGTTTAGTCTAAATAATAAAAAAGGAAGTTGCTTATTTATTCATTATTATACCCATCATTTTTTTTTCTTTTAACAAAAAAACCCCTCAGCTATTCAAAATATCTCTTCTTACTCTTTCTCTTTGAATCAAATGTAAAAATAATCCAAACAGGAAAAACTAAAAAAGGGGCAGACCCTGTATTTAAAATATTGCCGCATATCAGGGTCATCCCTGAATTGTCCCTCAGCAGTATCAATGGACCAGGGACCGGTCGAAACTAGAGACCTAAATGTTGTAAAAACCCCTCTGTACAGTATCTGAGGGTAAATATATATACTGTATATCTGAAAGTAGTCTGTAGTGTCCCCAGATAGCCTGTGGAGGGCTTCCCCAAGCTGCCCCACACCCGTTTTCTTCTTTGTTTCTCAAATCTAACATGACACTTTGCCTCAGCAGTGAGACTAGGGGTGTCACCATTCAGCATTCATTTAAAGCGTGAAATTGGAAATCCGATGATATTTTCTTAGTGATACATTCAAAAAAATTGAAAAATTGCATTTATCTCACTTTAGTATAGACTGACCGACCAATATATACTGGCCGATACTGACCGTGTATATGTTGTCTCGAAAATGATATATATGCTGGGGGTGATTTAGAAATCATGTTGGCTAATATTTACTTTTTATCTGTATTTAAATGGACTGATACACAACATAGGGTACTGATGGTTAATTCGCCATTTATTTATTTTTAATTTAGTCAGGTATCATTTATATAATTGGCTGCCTATGTATATATATATATATATATATATATATATATATATATATATTGTAAGATGTATAATATTTTTTAATGAAGGCAAGAAGGCAGCCTTCTGAGTACCTTTGCATAATCACTCTGATGCAAAATCCATATAGAAAAGGCTTATTTTCATTCAAAAATTGCCGTCCATATCGGTTATCTAAAATCAGTATGTTTGATTTAAAAAATCCTGCATCAGTCAGACTCTGCAGTTTATAACATTATACCTATTTTTATATAAAGAAGGATTAAAAAATGTCAGGGCAAGAAAAGCTTAAAGCTGAATGGACTGATGACACCCCTGAGTGACACCCTGCTGATTTGACTCTGTGTAGAGAAACGCTCATCTACTCCATCTCTATTAGCTCTGGGAATGAGCCCCACCACCCCGCCCTCATCTTTAACTCCACCCTCTCCCATAGACATGTCTCGACCTCATGTATGTTTGCTACAAAAGATGTTACACGTTATGAACACGTCATGCAAAGTGGCAATTCTGTTTACAAAGATGGAGTAGTCGTGTTTTTTTTTCTTTGAGCCATTTTAGCTGCGTTTGATTCACTCTTTCAAAAAAAAACAACAACCTGAAGTCCCACCCCTTTTCAAAGCCACCTCTATAAACCTTTCAACAAAAACAGAACAATTAGCATTATAAACGATATATTAAACCATGATTTCTCATTTTTCTTGTAATAACCCAAATCTCCAAAAAAAAAAAAAAAAAAAAGTATACAGTGGACAGTTGTAGTCTGAGTCCAGGTTTAAAACTGTGTCAGGAAAAGCCATTGCAGCAAGGATCGGTTAGCATAAACCAGAGTGGCTGCTGCCTTTAAGAAAAAAAACCTTTAAAAACACGTCCTGCCGCGGCAACAGTTGGTTTAAGAAGAATCCCTGATTGGCTGAAAGAAGTCAGGTGACCACCAGGTGAGGTAAGAAAAGTCCCACCTTTGACGATGGGGATGACAGTATGGAGGTGTTTCCTCTAAACGCTAATGTGTGTGTACTTGTGTGTGTGTGAATATATATATATATGTGTCTGTATACATTTTTGATTACAAACTGACCACCCGCTCACATGCGTACACACTCACACTCAAGTGCGTGTTGATTTTTGAGTCAATCTCAAACACTGCGTTGCAAGTTCCTCTCTCCTCATGCAGCACAGACACTTGCAGAAAACACAGAACACCAGTGGCGAAAAAAACACTGGCTGAAAAGATGAAGGAAAAAAAGAAAAACCTAAACAAAAAAACAGAAAATTAAGTTTGCTGCCTTGAATGTCCTTGAACATCACGTAGAATCCTTGGGCGTGACAATTTTTTTAAAAATGTGTTTGTTTTTTTTAGTTCAATAATATTTCTCTTATCTATGCATTTACTTAGGAAAAACTAACAAAGATTTCAGTTGCTCTCTTATTACTATGTGTGTGCGTATCTTTTTTTTGTTTTTCTATTTTTGTATTGACATTTGCATTGGTTTTTCTCCTCTTCTTAAATTGTCCACGTTGAGTTTTTCTTGGTTTGCTTAGTTTCCGTCTCTTTCCGTATCCATCCGTCTTTTGGGAAAAAAGACCAAAACCCATTTCTACCCATTATCATCTCCCGGCCTCCCCGCCCTCCCCGCATTCATCCCCCTGTTTCCCCTCCCTGGGGTGAAAAGGGGGGGCTTTTCAGTCCCGTGCTGCCCTTCATCTCTCAGCCTCCATCGCTACACTAGCCTTCTGCTCAGCGCCTGCGTGAGGGTTCACGCCCGTGGGCCAGGCGGGGCAGGGCTGCGTGGGGGGCTGCCCATGAGTCCAGAGTCCCTGTGGAGGTTGCGGCACATTAGGTACGTTTGGTGAGACCCCCCAGCCGCCGACCTGAGGGGGTGGGGGTGAGGTGGCCATGGAGGCGGCCATGGGGCTGCCGCCGCTGCCGCTGTTGAAGCTCTCGGACGCCTTCAGCCTGGAGAACATGGTCAGTGCGTCGGGGAAGTTGGGGGGCGTCGCTGGTGTGTTGGCTGGGGTGCACATCTGAGGAGGAGGAGGAGGAGAGGAAGACGGTGGTTAAAATCAGAAAGGAATAAACAGAAGTTGAGGGAGGTGTATGGAATGGAGGCTTTAACCCAGGGGTGTCAAACTCAAATACACAATGGGCCAAAATTTAAAACTTGAATAAAATCGCGGGCCAACATTGAACAAATTAACCTTTTAATATATACCAAACATGTTTTGCTTTAACATTAAATATGGAACCAGCAACGCTTATAAACATACAATATATAACTAAATAGTGCAGACATGCAAATCAAATTTCAAATAAAAAACACATCAATGTCATTAATTTATTAAATACAAATTAAATACAAATCGTATGCCTCTTTTCTATTTGCATCCTTCTGATTTAAATATCAAAATAAAGTTTTTCAACAGGTTAATACATTTAAAAATTAAATAACAATAATAAATCTAGTATTAGCAGTAAATGCGCTGTATAATACCGGCAGGTCAGCTTTTATAGTACAATAATTATATAATAATTTGGTATTGCCTTGCGGGCCAAATAAAATTACACTGCGGGCCAAATTTGGGCCACGGGCCAGAGTTTGACACCCCTGCTTTAACTGCTCAGTTACAATTACGGTCAGATATCTTTAAGAGGAGGTGGCTACCTAATGCAAGATATTTCTCTAGCTGAAGGGATCTCATACTGTGCTGTACTGTCCTGACTGTCCATTATTCTTTCATTTATTTATTTAATTATACTGTACTCATTATTATTCAGCTTGCTGTAACCCAGTATGTCTTCTGTCTTTGTTTATTTTTTTTCGCACTGCCATGTGTACTCTGTGCTGTTGTCAAGGAATGTTTTGTACAATGTTCTTTTTGTTGAATAAAAATAAAGTTTAAAAAAAAAAAAATCAGAAAGGAAGACAAATGAAGAAAAAAACATAAAGAGAAATAGGACAGCCTCAATAAGATACAAGGACTACATTTAGGGTTTTATTATATTCTTGGTTTTTAGTCAGAGTGATGTCATTACAGCTGTAACCATTAGTTGATTGATAAATCAGTCAATTCATAGAAATTCAACTAGTAATAGTTTTAACAATCTAGTCTTTAATCAATCAAATGTAATGATTTGCCACCTTTTTATAATATTTCACGTTAAATTGAATATCTTTGGGTTGTTGGTTGGACGACAAGAAATCAGTAGATGTCAACCAGGGCTGTGGACAGATTCACAGAGATTATTCCCCATTATTTCCTGACATTTTATACCAAATAAAACAAAATAACAAAAATATTTTCCCCCTTTAACTGTACTCATCCATTATCTGTTTGATATACTATACATTATTTCAGAAAATAATTTAAAAATATAATCAGCAGCTTCATAATTGAAAATATGAAAATAATGTTGTGAACTTGCTGCTTTCAAATTATTTACTTTGAGGATAAGAGAGCGAATGCAACTTGTCTTGTAGCTGCACCACATTCTGTTTTATTGATAATATCATCAGTGGAGAAAGTTGTATCTTTTTGTCTTCTATGATGGATTTCTTCCAGTAAAATTGTAAACTTTCACTGTAAAATACAGAGGCTATAAAGAGGTTTTATGCTTTTTTTATAACAACAGAATGACAAAAAGCTGGTTGATCAAACTCCAGAGCTGCTATATTGGAACCAAAATCCTGTTATCTTCAAGAAAAACGGGCATACACCAAGAAACTTGGTTTACTTCAGCAATGTTAATCATCTGTACAGCACAAAAGCAGTGTTTAAACCGGATATCACTTGAAAGGAAGCAAGCTGTTTGGTATATCTGAAGGGAAATGTAGGGGAATCCCATGTACTCTTTGGTTCCCAAGAGGGTCCTGGTGATGACATTATAGTGCTTTGTTTACGTCCACTTCCTGTTTCAACTTTAAGATGGTGCCCAATCTGATTTAGCACACTAGCTGCATTTAGTAAGAGTGAGAAATTTGCTTTCTGGACACACACCACACACACACACACACACACACACACACACATACACATATACAAGCAAGAACACGTGGACACACACCAAGTCTGCTTGGCCTTAATATATCCCCCGTGCTCTAACCTGCTCCGACCCTCCTGCCAGCGATGTTATTGTTCTGCTGCCAAGAGTTCCTTTAGTGGCGCACCCCGAGCACACACAATACACCCAAGTGCCAAAAACAACTCTCAACCTACCAACTCGCAGCTAACAGGCCATGTGAACAACATGTTTGGCTGTTCAGAAATAAACTTTCATCATCATCCTAACACAGCTTCTCACACACTGCTTCATGGCCTGCTTCCTCTTCGACGTCCCCGTCCAATTGTGACCAGGAAAAACAACAAGCGTATGTATTCCAGAGGGAAGCAAAAGGTGGAGCCACGTTTAGCCAGGAGGGTTGTCTTCTAAAAATAAGAGCCTTGGATGAGAGGCGAACAGGGCAGGCACCTACATGACAAAATAAGCCCAAATCACCAGGTCATAACAATGGAAGAAAACAGCCTGGCAACTCTCAGGATAAGGATTTTAGTTGTATAAGACGAAATTGACTCATGATTCGAGTATAACCGCCGTGATAATCTAAATCTAAATCAACTTGATTGAACTAAGATGCTGTAGGAAAATGCAAAGATACTGATATACGAAACGAGAAGACCTAAGGTATCCATTGGTACCAAACATGTCATGATATCTTGTCAGGAAGGTGGCGAAATAAGGCTCCCAATTTAAGAGATATTATCATAAAGAGATATTATGGGAGGGAAAAAATTGCCATGGCCATTTTCAAAGGGGTCCCTTGAACTCTGACCTCAATATATCTGATTAAAAATGGGTTCTATGGGTACCAGTGGGTCTCCCCTATACAGACATACCCACTTTATGCTAATCACATGCACTTAGTGGCAAAAACCATTCAGTTTTTCTCATTCAGTACAAATGTTTTATTTTTGTGTATTATTAAAATGCTGTATTTAAATAGTGCATATTGGACAGAAATTGGTCCATAAACAGTCATAAACAATGGAACTGCATAAATTGGGTATGGCTGGAAAGCTAAGGCACTTTTAATGATGGTAGTCCCCATAGTTGCATTTCATTGTAGTGACATTTAGCACCAGTGTTACAAAGGGTATCAAGCCAAAAATGTTGCTAAAACTTATGAGACATAACCAAGCACTGGAATGGCCTTCATATTATTCCATCATAATTTACGCACTTACATAGCCTGGGTATACCCAGACTGCCTTGCGCGCTCAAATTTAATTTCGAACCTCCAGGCGGTCTGGAAACCAAGGCAGTTTCTTAGCCCTGTTTTAGGGATCCAATCACAGAGCGGGGAGGGACAGCAAGACGATGACGATACGATTGGCTAAGAGCTACCTACAGACGCTTTTGATAGACATTCTAAGCGCCCAATAAACGGCTCCGGAGGATTGTAAACCACACCTCCTCTACGGAGAAATGAATGGTTGGTTTCCAGACCAAATCTCATTTGAGATTTGTCTGGTGTTAGCCAGGCTAGCACTTACACACTTAACGTTCAAAATCTGAACAAGTGCGCATTTAACCAAAACTCAATGAGTTTCCTCTCATTAAACTTCAGGTTCCCAGCATTCAGGTGATGTAAACACTTCTATGCAACATTTACCGTTGACCTGCTATCTCCCCCTAAAGAGCCCTTGTTTCCCCTCCCTTAAAAATAAAAAATGGGTCTATGAACTTCTGCAAGGGTTAACCATCTGTTATGCTACTGGTGTGCTCAAACCTATGAGCTGTTTTTTTCAACACTGCAACAACATCATGACATTTTGACAAGATTGTTCTTTTAAGAGGGGCCATTTTCTGGAAATGGGAGTCATAGTCTCCATGAATCAACTGTGGGCAACAGCTGCTGCAGTCACACATGAGTGCTGAACAAAAATATGTTAACATGCTGAAAGGGGATAAAAGCTGGAAAAGAGCCTTCCCGTCACTGACAAGCAGAACTCAGGCTGACCCTTGGTATCTAATCTACCCTTGGCCCCCATCACCCAGGATGCTGGGATTGTGACACGCAGCCTTAGCTCATAAGCAGCCTTCAGAAAAACAACAGCGTGACAGGAGCGTTATTCCTCCCTTGAGGGTGTAATCGGACCACTTTGCCCCCTAAAAGTGCTGCCGCTTGCAGGTTAGTCCTGTGAATATACAGTGTGGGGCCGGGCCGGGCCGGGCCGGGCCCAAGTTTGAGGTCCTCAGAGCGGCATGCTGTTATGAAAGGTGAGTGTGTCCACTGTGCACTCTGACAGGAAACGCTGGCTCATGTCTCTGAAGTTGTTTCCTGCAGTAAAGGGACACCCTGGAATGCTGAAGTGACCTCTGTGACCCTTCCTGTTCTTGGCGAGCAGCGGTGGAAGCTGCTGGTTGGGTTTCTTAAACCTCGTGATCAGTTAAGGGTCCGTGTGACTGGTACTCAGGTAGAAAACAATAGATGAGGCCTCCTGCCTGCTTGCATACTGGCCAGGAAAAGGCTGACACATGACCTTCCAGGTTGTCCACTGGGACCTTTACATCTGACTGACTCATCCATAAACTGTTGTTGTTTCTTTTCCTTGTGTTGTTGTTTCTTTTCCTTTCATATGTATGTGTGCGTGTGTTTGGGTATGTATCCAAATGTGGGCGCGTGTATGTATGTATGTATAATTTCGCTGTATAGGTAAATTATATTTATTTTTTTGTAATACAAGACATGTTTAGACAAGGATGTTAACTTGTCATATTTAAGGAGGAGGAGGGGTGGGAGTTTACAAGTTTTACTTCTTCTCACTCCTTTTCGAATATGTATTCTGTCATGTTAAATGTTTTGTCTGACTCTTTTTTTATTTATTATTTGTTTTCATATTCGAAATAAACTTAAATCAAATCAAATCAAAAAATCAAACTAATATGCATATGAGCGTGTATAAATATGCACCTGCAGGCACCTTAGAGACTACACATCTCACTTGTACATTTTTTTTTTGTGGGTTTTGTTTCATATATAACAGTAAACTAAAACAACAAAGATGGGCGACAAAACCGACTTCAAACACTATCTTTGTGTCTCGCAGCTGCCCACCTCACACTCCTCCACTCATGAAATAGCGCAGCAGACCGAAGTGTCGGCATGTGAGTGTCTGTCTTTGCAGGGGACCTTGGACGGAGACGCAGACTGTATCGACCCACCCCCAGGGAAGAGGATCTGGTCCAAAGACACAGCAGCTGTCTTCTCTGTGGGGCTGTCTGAGTTTGGATCTGACTGCTTATCAGACACTTTGTCACTGATAAAAGTTTCAACAGACCCCAGAGTGGTCAGCATGTATTAAATGATGATTCACATACACTACCGGTCAAAAGTTTTAGAACACTCCAATTTTTCCAGTTTTTTATTGAAATTCAAGCAGTTCAAGTCAAATGAACAGCTTGAAAGGGTGCAAAGGTAAGTGGTGAACTGCCAGAGGTAAATAAAAAAAGGTAAGGTTAACCAAAACTGAAAAATAATGTACATTTCAGAATTTCAGAAACTGGGTTAACATCTTAACTCTATGGAGTCTTGGGCTATTTTGTCCATTTTTTAATTCTTTTCATGTCTTTGTAAGTCATTTTGTGTCTTTTTTTGGTCATTTTGTGTCTTTTTTTAGTCATTTTGTGTCTTTTGGTGTCTTTTTTTGTCATTTTGTGTCTTTTGGTGTCTTTTTTTTGTCATTTTGTGTCTTTTTTTAGTCCTTTAGTCCAACATAAAATGTGATTTTGAATCTTTTTTTTACTTTCAAAACACTATCATGCTTAATAAAGAATTTTAAATGTTGCAAATGTGCATTAATTTCAGAGTACACTGAGACATTAAACTGCATAATTTTCAATTAAATTCTGGAAAAGTTGGTGTGTTCTAAAACTTTTGACCAGTAGTGTACATACAAAGAGACACCATATCTTCCACTCAAGACACAATTAAGGGATATATTTTGCTGTTATTACAAAACACAAGTGCTTCAAGTGTTTTAAAGCACATGACTGGTGTACTGTCACAGCAGAGAAAACTGCACCAGAGGTAAAAACTCCACACGGTTTCCTGCACAGAGATTAAACCGTTGCTCTGGTGCAGCATACTGAGGAAGCAGGTTACTGTGTGTTTTCCCTTTGTGCGTATTAAGCAGCCTAGTAGCAGATTAACTCTCACTGCACTGAAGCAATGACTGAAAATACTGCAAGAGTTTCTCAGACCCTTGCGTGCAGAGTGAAGCTCAAATCCAATTGGCTGTCGGACAGCAGAGGGGCATGTGGGCTGCAACGAGACGGTTAATATTTCATCTGTGAAAATCACTACCCGTATGCACTGTACACACACACACACACACACACACATTGACGTTTAGAGTGTCTGCGGAGGGGGTTTTGCAGTTGCGTCACACACATACCAACACTATGGGATTGTGAACCATGTGAGCTTTACTGGAAGATAAATGTAGCCCAGTTATGGAACGGGTTACTTGATATGGAAGAGGGCAGGTTGACTAGAAGGATTTTATTTTGTGATAAACAAATTATTACAAGTCGGCCAAAAGATGTGTACTTTGTATTACAACTGTGGCCTTAGTGAGGCTTTTATTTATAATTTAAAGATCCAAATTTGCCTTTAAGGGGTACTTGTGTAAACTGTGGGATAATTACATATATATATAGACTAAATCTAGTGCTGCACAAGATGATAATTTTACAATTTAAAAAGATGTCCAAAAACTGTAGTTTATGCACACCTGAGAGTAAAACAAGGCTTTTAGATAGATGTAATATTCCAGAGCTTTGTCTTAACCAAATCTGACCAACATTTATATTATTAACACAACAAAAACAAACAATGACTCCTGAATCTCTCGCCTAAATCTGGATTTAAATATGTATGTGAGCCAAATGTATGTTTTTTTTGTTTTTGTCATCTATGTGTTCATGTTTTGTCTTTTGAAAATTTAATAAACACATATTTAAAAAAACAAAACAAAACAAAAAAAAACAGTTCTGACCTTTCAAATGTTTTTGTCTGGTAAAGTACAAGTTTATTAAAAATCACAAACATACTTTGGCTTTTATGGAGCATTTTGCCTAATAATTCAAATTGAATATATTAGGCGAATATATTTTGGTGTTATATCACTATTGACATATATGACTAGATATCATGTTAGATTTTTGATACCGTTATATGTAAGTGTTGTTTTTTCCCCCCTAGTTTTAAAGGCTCCATCAAAATACAATTATGGCATTTTCTGAACTTACCACACGGTTCTAACTGTTCTAATATTTGACTTAACCTTTACTTAATGAATATGGTACACATGACGATGTTGTATACAATTTATCAAAGAAGAGAAGATCTGTGTGTGTATTGTTAAGGTTTGTTATTATACCCCTTAATGTTTTTAGTGCATGGATTAGCTAACATGAAAAAGATATGTTTATTTTCCACTGTCCTTCATACTGGGAACTAAGAGAGATGGTTTGGTAGGATAAAAACAGACACTGGTTTTAGAAATATGGATGATGCACAATGATTGAGTGGCTGAAACATTTAAACGAGTCTGTCACCAGGAGAAAGGAGATTTCTTTCTTCAGCAATTCAGTATACTAATATGCACGCTAATGTCATGTATATTTGAGGTGGGAATAAAATTATAAAAACTATAGTAAACTGCACAAGCAGCCATCGTTTATAACTGGCAGCGAGTGAATACTGGATTGGCTAAATATACAGCAACTGGATAAACAACTCAGTGCAAATTTAGTACTATTAAGACGCAATGTGAGAGGTCCGGTGAGGTGAACTCCTTTTTAAATTGAGGTTACTGTGACACAGGTAATTGTCTCCAAAACACTATGAGTTGTAATCTGAGAAGGGTCAGCTCAGTTAACCCAAAAAAATGGCTGCCTGGAGGCTTTGATAATGATCCAGCGGGATCATTAAAAAAAAAGCAATCAAAATGAAAAATAAAAAGATCAACACCCACTCAGAACAGTACTGACATTTACTGTCATGCTGTTCCTGCTGAGAAAGCTTAAACTATATGTTCAGAAACAAGCACATGTTTAGAGCTGTTGTTGAATGTTGAAAATGACAACCTAGTGCATGGAGCAGCACTTACACTGTGTTACAGCAGGGAGGTCTAGACATTTATTCAAGATATATACAGATGGAGAGACAGGGGGAATAACAGACAGCGAGAGTTTGTGTTCAAAACAGAGCCAACCGAGAGGGGTTGCCATGGCGACTGTTGTTATGAGGCAGCAGTACAGATCTCCTGTTGACGGGACGGGGCCGAGGCAGGAGCGGCTCTGCGGTGGCAGCGGCCCGGCCCCGTCCACCATCTCTTCAAGTGTGTTTGCTGAGGCCAGCATGAAGAACACATGGCTGACAGGCAGCGACCACTCTAAACATGCCAGGCCCGGGCCTGCGGCGAGGCTCCACAAACCTTAAACACTCCGCCGTTTGTGTACATACGTGTGTGTGTGTGTGTGTGTGTGTGTGTGTGTTTGTCCACAAACACAGTAGAGCTGGAGTTATTTCCAGTCTAACCAACCAAATTCCTCAGAAATATCAAGTGTGTGTGTATGTGCCGGGCTGAAAAGAGAAGCTTTATCCTATCTATCCTCTTGCATACTTGGGCAGAGGGTCCAGTTACGTCTCGTGACCCCGACTGACCTCCTCCATGTAACGTTTGTTCCCCTTCAGCTGTCACAGGAATCCTAAGCGAGCTTTGCAATAAATTAAATTTGATCTGCTTGCTTCCATTAATTGGATGAAGCAAATAAACAGACTTCCATATTGGTTGAAAAAGTTAAATTTAGGTAATACTGAGCTAAGTTATAGAGAGCAAATGAAAGGACCACCACTTTCATGGATCACCACTTTTATGATGTTTGAAGCGTTAATACAGCCAACAGAAGTAAAAAGCTAATGTTATGCTATAGCGAACTACACCACGGTCACATGACTTGGCGGTCTCTGACAAGCTAACCAGCGGTTTTGACAAGCTAGCGAGATTCTTTATTTACCTAATCTACAATCTCCAAGAGCACTTAAAATATAAGACTAGAGGCTGTAAGGTGGACTAGTGAGAGAGTTTCCGTCCATGTCCAGCATGATGATGCTACATGTCCCCAACAACCACTGTAGTCTCATTTAGCCACTTGTTAGCAACCGCCTTTTAAGGACACGTAAAAACTTCACAAGTGGTGGTATTTACGTATTTTGGTAAATGGTAAATGGACCTTCACTTATATAGCGCTTTTCTAGTCGCTTTTGCGACCACTCAAAGCGCTTTACACTACAGACTGCGCTCATTCACCCTTTCACACACACATTCATACTGGTGGCAGAGGCTGCCACCATTGGGAATTCATTCACACACCGATGAACACAGCATCGGGAGCAATTTGGGGTTCAGTATCTTGCTCAAGGATACTTCGTTGGGGGCCAACCAACTCTACCAACTGAGCCACAGCCGCCCCAAAAACACCAAAATCTCTTCGAGTCGATCAGGCCATGAGACATGTTTATGTTTATTAAAATTTATATAAGTAGTTTTGTCTCTCACTTTATTGGTTTGTCCTCCTATGGGCAAAACATTGATATTGGATAGTTCATACCTATGTAATTTGTAGCCAATCTGGTCCAAAGACAAATCTGATCCAACCTCCTACACTAAATGCATCTCTTTGGTTAACTTGCTTTTGATTAATTCAAAAACTATTGCCATTTATATTCAAGATTAGTTTTCTTTTCACTACAATTTGCAAAACAGTTCTTGAGATGGAAACCAAACTTCTTATCATCCATAATTCCCTGTGCTGTGAACATTAGTAAGCACCTAAAACGTGTCTGTTTTCTCTCCCTTCTCTATCTTTCTCTCACTTCCCACTCTGTCTCCCTCCAGTCTGTGGCTTCACACACTGTAAGTCAGCACTTGCAGCAAACTGTGCTGAGAGATCTGAGAGACACGAGAATCACAGTAAAGCAGTAAACCTTTACTTGTTTAACGACTTACAGAAAAATAATTGACAACTATTCCGATAATCCATCAGTTGTTAAAACAATATCTCATGCAGAAATGGCAGAAACAGCTAATTTAAGCCTCTCAAATATGGAGATTTCTTGTTTTTCTGTTTCATACCAGATGAAACCGCATATTTTAGGGTTTGAGACTGAAAAAACAAGACATTTAAAGACATCACCATGGGCTTTGAGAAACTGGGATGGACATTTTCAACTATTTTATGGCATTTATAGACCAAATGATTAATGGTGAACATATTTGAATGAAATAATCGTTAGTAGCAGCCATACTGACAGTAGGACATAATGTTTATAACTGAAAAAAATAGTATTTTTGTCATTTTGCATGTAATCAGATTGTCTTAGGCCAGAAACGAATTGTTTGTATCAATTCGTGGACTTGTTTTAAGCCAGTTCAGAAACTTTTTAAGATAAGAAAGTGAAGACATTTGATATCTGGAGTTATTTGAAATAACACATGCTGACAGTGACTGCTCAGTGTGCTCACTGTCAGAAATTGTTTCTTCACTACAGCAAGTCTGTCAACTTGCAAAACAACACATGGTGTACAACTGCAAAAACAAGATAAGGTGTCTGCATTGATGGCTGAGCCACCAAGCAGGCGCACTTCAAAATCTTTATTTGGTCATCTGGTGAACGAAGGAATTCTGTGTCGAGTTTGAGACAAATGCCTAGGACAAACCTGTATCTGCCATTTTCTTGATTTTCTTTTATTTTCATTATTACTTTGTTACACACTCACAGCTCCAGATTGTATTGTGCATCAATCACAGAAATCCTCTCCTTGGCTACACAATGACGGGTCATGTCACAACCCTCAACTCTGGGACAATTACCCAATGTTGAAAGGCTCCCTGCCTGTCTGACTCTTTAACTGGTGGAAAGTGCTGGATATGTGGGAGGATGCTTAAGTTTCACCAGCATCAGGTCTAGACTAGTCTTGGGTGCATTCATGTTTATATGCATTCTGAAATATTCACTGCTTTTGTTTCGTTAGCTTGGGCATGTGAGAACAATGCCCATTCAAACCAGGCAACACTGACAAAGCAAGTCTCTGCCCACTTCGATGACTTGCTGCGATACAGTACACTGCAAAAAAAGCCAACTTGTATTTTTTGGCCTAAAACAGTGATTTAAGTTGGTAAAACTTGGAAATATAAATTATTGACATTTAGGGCAATAATGTAAATTAGCACAACAAAGGAAGCCAGTTGTATGCTCAAAAACAAGTTTATGAGTTGTTGTTACTTATATCTTTAAGTTGGGGTTCACAACAAGGGACAATAGTTCAGCTAACTCTTATTTCTTTGTTGTGAAATGCGGGAAAGCGGTGAAATTAGGTCATTAGCAAAAGCTAGCAGCTAACTGATGCTAGCGGCTAACTGATGCTAGCGGCTAACTGATGCTAGCGGCGCTGCTTGTTACAGCTACAAGAGTAGCCATTAGCGTATCAATGCTAACTCAAAATTGTGGTCGCGACATTTCATAGCGGCGTTACAATCGTGCCAATTCAGCACATTGCAGAAGTTAGCAGAAGTCAGGATTAAAAGTTATTACAATGTAAAATTATAAGTTCAAAAATCTGAATTCAAAGTTGAGCAAACTCAAAAACAAAACTTAAAATATTTAGTTTAATTGTCCAATTCAATTTTATCGGAGTTTGTTGCCTTGAAATTTTGAGTTCACCCAACTTTTCTTTTTTTGCAGTGTAACGTTAGACCTGACAGCTCGCATAAACCCCAAAAAGCAATGTTTTATGGGAAAAGGGAGGCTGAATGTTGGCCATGCCAAGATTAACAAGACAAATGGAGGTTAAACTTGGCCTCCTGATGATAAGAAATGCCTCATTCATATATCAAATTACTGGCAAGGAGCTCAGACAAGTCCTTCATGTTTAGCTAATACAACAGGAAGTGGAATTAGATGTTTTGAAAACATTCTTCCCAAATATGTAGCCTCAACAGATGACAATTTACCAAGACTCTGTCCAACAAACTTATGAGTCCATGTGGCATTCAATTACTGGCATTAGAGGCCGGATTTACTTGTAGTCTGGCAGTGAAAAGCTCAAAACCCCTACACCACGAGGACACAACAAAAACTTTTCCATTTATGGATCATACCAACAGCACACAGAGGATGTGACTGCAGTCTAATGCTACTGTTGCCGTAGAGATATTGATGAAATGGTAAGGCTGATCTGACTGTGGAAATGGGAAGGCATGACAGATTAAAATTAATAGATGAAATAGACCAAACCAACAGAAAGCCTGGTGTAGATGGGGCTTGCTACTGGGAAAACAGGAGTCAGAGGAAAGATGGAATAAAGAGGAGACGGCAGTCTGAATAAACTGTACATGATTCTGCCTGCCTGTTAAATGTTTAAATAGGGAGTGTTTCTATGGTGTGTATCGAGCCGAGCACTGCCTTTTGGCTTTTAGAGCAGCAGCTCTGCAATTCAATCCAAATGCAACCATGATCTACTACCAAGAATGTCAACTATGCATTTGTATGCTTGAGAAATCAAAATACATTATATGGATGCTTTGAATGATATTTGAAATTGAATTTGAGAAGTACACTACCGGTCAAAAGTTTTAGAACACCCCAATTTTTCCATTTTTTAATTGAAAATCAAGCAGTTCAAGTCAAATCAACAGCTTGAAAGGGTACAAAGGTAAGTGGTGAACTGCCAGAGGTAAATAAAAAAAGGTAAAATATAACGTACATTTCAGAATTATACAAGTAGGCCTTTTTTCAGGGAACAAGAAGTGGGTTAACAACTTAACTCTATGGAGTCTTGGGCTATTTTGTCCATTTTTGAATTCTTTTCATGTCTTTGTAAGTCATTTTGTGTTTTTTTTAGTCATTTTGTGTCTTTTTTTAGTCATTTTGTCTTTTGGTGTCTTTTTTGTCATTTTGTGTCTTTTTTTAGTCCTTTAGTAAAACATAAAATGTGATTTTGAATCTTTTTTTTACTTTCAAAACACTATCATGCTCAATAAAGAATTTTAAATGTTGCAAATGTGCATTAATTTCAGAGTACACTGAGACATTAAACTGCATCATTTTCAATTAAATTCTGGTTCAAAAATTTTTGACCAGTAGTGTATATTTTTTCATAAATAAATAAAACAAATATTTTAAAAAAAATCTTAAAAATGTAAGGTTGTGACGATACAAGTTTTACTCTCAATACTAGTGTTAAAAAAAAGAATAAATGATTTTAAAAAAAACAACCACCATTCCTTTACACTTCAGTATGTAGTGGAGCTTTGTCACTAGTAAGTGTCACCAAATCAACACAGTCACACCATATCCAAGCCAAACAACAAACTCTCTGTCTCTGTTTTTATTATCCCATCACACAGCTCACCAACAGGCGTTTTTTATGGGAGCGGCTGAACGTCAGAACTAGATGTTTCCTTCCCAAACTAAATAAAGGAGGCAGACAGGTGCTGCTGAATGTTTCAAGTGCCCGCCCCCTCCCCTCCTCACCCATGACCCCTCACTCCTACGACCTCACCCTGCTTCCAGCAGCTGAGCCTGAAGTCGCTCTACGTCTATGTGTGTGTTAACATTACATACACACAGCGACACGGGTGCTCACAAGGGACTGAGTTGATCATTAGCCAGACTGTGCTCTGTTTTCAAGTATACTACCACACTGTCTAATACAAGAAGGAGAATGAAAACAAAAAAGACAGGAGCATTGACGGAAAAAGAACAGGAACAGAAAGAAAAAGAAAGCTGCGGTTGACAGAAGATAGGAGAACTGGGACTGAGTGTGTTCTGTTTGAACAACCGCACACACTGCACTGCTCCCAACAATGGCTAACAGGCTAACAATAGGTGTTCAGTGGCCCACTCATATCTACAAAAAGGAGTTTGGCCTGTCGACTGGTAACAGTCTGGCAACAGAAACTACTAGGCCAAAGGTCATCATGAGGGAGAACAAAACACGACTACGATGCAAACACTCATGTTCAGCCTGCCAAAAGATGATCTTTCTTGAGGCTGTAGATGAAATCGAGTTTCTTTTCACCTCACCTGCAGGACATATATTGTGTCGATCCAAACCACTCAAAGCATTTCATTTAAAAGCTCAAATTGTACTTTAGAGATCAAATGATGAAATGAAGGGCAGAGCTAAGAGAAAAGACGGTTAGACAGGGACTAGTTATTGTCTAGTTATATGTTGATTGTAATTCAATGATTGTAAATATTGCTTTCTTTTATTGTTATTCGTTTTTCTTTTCTTTTAATTATAAAAATTCATTGTAAGTATTGCTTTCCTTATCTTGCTATCTTTTTTTCTGATGCTTGCTTTAGCAATATGTACATTGTTACGTCATGCCAATAAAGCCAATTGAATTGAATTGAAATTGAATTGAATTGACTAGTTGAGTCAAGGCTCATGAGTGAGAGTAAAAAAAAACAGGAAGTGGATGGACAAGACTGAAGACAGTGACAGCAGAGGAATAGTAAGAGCAGGTAGCTGCAGCCAACCTGAGAAAACAGGCCAGAGGGACACAATGTGACAACACTGCCTTTATGCAGCAGACAAGGTTCACATGTGCTGCTTGTCATTCCTCCGCCTTAGCCCTAACCCCTGTGTGTGTGTGTGTGTGTGTGTGTGTGTGTGTGTCAAGGTTATAATAGTTTTGGATTTTTCATTAGTTTTAGTTTTAATTTCGTTGTGAATTTTTGTTTTCAAATTCAGTTAGTTTTAGTTAGTTTTTAGAGTGAGTTTGCTAGTTTTAGTTTAGTTTTTATTTTTTGAAAATGCTTAGTTTTAGTTTCGTTTTTATTAGTTTTCGTTTTTTTGTAATGGGCTATGTGTTGGTGCCAGATTCAAAGAGGTCATAATGAATTTTGCCATTTTATCCATCTCAGCCCCAATAAGATTAACTCTTACAGTTCTGGGTGTTTTGAATTTTTGTTGGAGTGTAGATATCCCAGTCAAACATATTTACCATGTGTTGCATGTTCAAATAGAAAAACTGAATTATGAATGAAAAAAGTTTAAAAAGACGAAAACTAAGGACATTTTCACTCTTGTTTTTATTTTTATTTCAGTTAACGAAAATCTTTTTTCAATTCGAGTTTTCGTTACTTTGTTAGTTTTCGTTAACTATAATAACCTTGGTGTGTGTGTGTGTGTACTCAATGACTCCAAGAATCAGTGTGAAACTCAATCTAACTACAACGCTCATAAACACATCTGGTCCTCGCAGCCATCCCACATGGATTCCCATTCCAAGAGTCCCTTGAGCCAAGGTTCCTGTGTGTGTCTATGCACACGCATTTGTATGTGTGTGTGTGTGTGTGTGTGTGTGGTTAGGGTTCTGGGAAGCCGTGCTCCTGGAAACATGCAGGGCAACACGCTGGAACATGCAGAGCACAGGCCAAGCCTCTTTAGATGTGGCTAACTGCTTGGCATGGCTGTACGACACATGGGTACAGACAACCACACACACTTCCAGAGCACAGACAGTGCGTGCACACACATGACTACATTTGAGACACAGTACTGCATGCATGACCAGACACACACACACATACATACATACTCTAACTTAAATATACAAACAATTGGAGAAAACAAACTGGATTTCACCTCATTCTGCACTTAATAAAGCACTTCTTTAAGCAATGTCTGCAGCGGGACAGAGAGCACCTTGTTTCTTTTGTGGCAGAGACACAAAGCAGCACTGTGTTATTGTATCTTCTACCCAAATACCTGGCATTACCTCGCTTATTAGCCTATTTCACCTCAAGTAACACCCTACATCACTTGTTTCCATTGATTCCTCTCTGCTAATTAAAGGGGACATATTATGCTTTTTTTCATTCATACTTGGATTTTGGTTTCTAGAACATGGTTACATGCTTTAATGTTCAAAAAGCACATCATATTTCCAGTACCGCCTATCTGAATAAATCTGAAACACTCGCCTGTCTTTTTAGCCACCCTTCCCCAAAAAACCCCAGTGTGTTCTGATTGGTCTTCTGTACCTACACTCAACATTCCCATTTAAATCTACACAGCTGGATGGTCATTACAGGACATTTTTATAAGTACCGTTGCCTTGGCAACTCTTTGGGGCGGGCTTACTTCCATAAAAAACTTCTGTATAATAAACCGACTTAGAGCAAGTCGCAGACTCAATGAGGTGTTAGCAAGTTAGCTCGCTTGTTCATTCCACCACGCTTTCATTCTTCACTCGTTACAAAAAATGAGCCAATCAGCAGGCTGGTAGCCCATCTCTATACTAGCATCACTTTCTACTGTGAAAAATCATTGATAAAAACTTCTTAATCTTTAATCTTCTTCATCTTTTTACAACTGAACATGGTAAATTTCTCCCCGATTCTGGATCAGACATTTTCCCTGACATTAGTATGTAGCATACAACACTGAATCCAAGAAAGTTGGGACACTGTAAAACGTAAACAGAATGCCTCACAGTCAAAATGAGCATATATATTTACAAAAAACTAAGACTCTAAGTTGAGCATTACATATCTCGTCTTTCTTCAACTATTCATTTGAATGTAGGCTGCAAAAGATTTGCTAATCATTGCATTCTGTATTAATTCAGTTGTTCTCAGCGTCCAAACTGTTTTAATTCGCCGATGTAAAAAAATACATCGTGAGCGACTTGTTGAAAAAGTTGAAAAAAAGTTTGAAAAAGATAAAAATAAAAAGTATTGGTAACACTTTACAATAACCATCATTTATAGATGGTAAATAGACCATTTATAAATTGTAAACAGATAGTTTATTAAGGTTTAATCATCATTTATAAACCGTATATAGGCCATTTAGAATGGTAAATAGAAAATGTATTAATGTTGAACTATAATTTATTTTTTTAATAGATGGTATATTAATGTAAATTGATAGTTACTTTACCATAAACAAACAATTACATTATAATTATTAGTTTATTAATAGTTTTGCACTCATAACATTTTTAACACCATATTAAGTATGTAAATGATTTCAAAATGATTCTTATACCTTTAAGAAATTGTTTGAAAACATTTAAAGATTAAATATTTATAGAATTTTGTAAATGGTTTATAATTGGTTTATAAACCATCTATAAACATCACTTAGATGTTATTGTAAAGTGTTACCAAAGAATTTGGAACAACACAGGGAATACTTTTATTTTTATATGGCAACCACGTCATTTGAAACCTGGCCATGTTTAATATGAACTATGACACTGCAGCATTAAATATACATAAAAAATAAGTAATAGTATAATAGGTCATTTTTATGAAACAACTCAAGTATCCTGTATATTCTTTGGTTAGCCTTCATCTCTGTGTGACGACGAACAGGCTGAGACGGAGAGAGAAATAGAAACAGACAGTCGTCCATGTTGTCAGGTCTTGATTTATGAAGGTAATTATACCTCTGCTCTTCTTCATGGGCACACCACACACTTGAAATCTCCGTCAGATCTTACAAGGATGAGAAAAATTAGGATTTCTAAAAAATCCCTTTTTTAAAGCCACACCCGGACACCAAAACCGAATGTTTGGAGTTACCACAAAGACGCAGACACACAAAAAGAAGCCCTCCTCCTTTCTCTTACTGGGTGTTTATATTGCCAGGAAACAGCCTTTAAACAACCTCACGCCCACTTTTATCACTGCCCTGCAGTGCCCAATACTCTTCTTCTACGTCAATGTCAGTAGGTACTGAACGTTGCCCCAAGTTTCATTCACCTTGTGCGTGATGCCAGTGATGAACAGCAATAACAGCACAATAAAAAAGGTGATCTTTTAAACCTTTTTCATGATTTTGTGGATTGCAGTGTGTGGGTTGTGCTCAGCTGTAGAGGAAACAATAAAAGTGGATACAGCTTATGAGCTCATTTAAGTAATAACAGAACAGGAACAGAACCTGGACAATATTTTACAGTGTGATAGGACTTGCGGGAGAAATGTTTCTTCTCTTTCTTTTTACATCAGTAAAAGCATATCAGAGTGAGATCAGGAGGTATATTGTACGAGTGCAGATATGAAGTGGAATGTGAAATATTTCTTGAGAAGACTTTTTTTTACTACCCTACCTACTAAAAACAACATACTTTAACATAAAACCACAATTCTGACTTTGCTGACACACTGTAAAAGGACCCCGATTTTAAAAAGCAATGACTATGAAAGAAATTACACACATGTGAAGCAGGCTTTGTGGCTTAGTTAGCTCATTTCCCTGCTTAGTCACATGATGGAGTCACATGTTTCCAGACAG
Source organism: Centropristis striata (assembly GCF_030273125.1). Taxonomy (NCBI): domain Eukaryota; kingdom Metazoa; phylum Chordata; class Actinopteri; order Perciformes; family Serranidae; genus Centropristis; species Centropristis striata. Next base: position 8,504,733 of record NC_081537.1, read on the forward strand.
CAGTGGACATTATCTAGCTACTTCCTCCTCTGTGGTCACATGAGGATTCATTCACTTTATTGTGGCTGCATGTGCCCCACATGGAGATATTAATCATGGAAACACTGCTATTGGTGTGTTAAGCGTCAGTGTTTTTCCTTCCAAATCCGTGAAAACACATAATGAATAGCCAGACCAGATCCTTTAAAAACCATGATGACTGAAAAAAATATTTCCCAAAGTTGCTCATGTGCATTAAGTTTCAAGGAAATCTTCTCTTGTGGACAGGAAACCATTGTAGGTAGTTTTTTTTACTATGATTCTCTAGTATCAAGTAGCAGAAGTAGCTCAGACTTTCTATTTTTAAGTGCCTTTACATTAGCTGGGAACATTCCTAGAATAAGTATGAAAATAAAAAAGGCAGGGGTAGAAGAATATGCAAAATATTTGATAAGAGGGATTAGCAACAAACAGCCAGAAGCAAAAGAAACACAATTTGTGCATTCTGAGTGTAAGTGAACATGCAGATATGTTGTTCTGGGACTGGCAGCTGCTTTGCGATTAATGCTAAAACAACATGATGAGAACAGGGCATGATTATAAAATTCTCTAACAGGAAACATAAACGGCTAATTGAATTCTAGAGCCTGATGTTTTGCGTCTGTAAACAGAAAGAGCAGGCGGGGAGGGACGGAGGCAAGAGAGGAGTGAGAGTAAACTAAAGACAGAGACAGGGCGCTGTGTTTTTAGTTTACAGCGGCACCCTCGGCTGTGAAAGGGTCCATTTTGGGTCGGTGTGAGCGTCGCATCCTGTAGGAATGTGTTGTGGTTGCAGTGTTAGTGAAGGTAGGGTGTGTGAAGAGGACGGACTGGGAGGAGATGGGGAGCGGTTGCATAAAACACAGAACAGGTTGGATTGAGCTTTGGTCCAAACTGTGGAATGAGCTACCTTTGCACATCAGACAAGCCTCCTCACTGTCCATTTTTAAAACTCATCTTAAAACCTATTTTTATTCCTTGGCTTTTAACCACGCATGAGACTCTGCTCTTGTTTTAGTGTTTTTATGGTCTGCTTTTATTTATTGTTTTTTATATTGTTTTAAAAAGCAATGAATCTATGTATTTTAGTGTTTATTCCTGTTTTATTTATTTAATTGTCTCTTGTTCTGTTTGTTTATGTACAGCACTTTGTTGCGGCTGTGGTTGTTTTAAAGTGCTTTACAAATAAAGTTGAGTTGAGTTGAGTTGAGTTGAGTTGGTGTCTAGGTGTCCATCACAGAACATCTTACCATCCTACCAACAATCTAAATATATACACAAAATAGGGGTGTGCCATATCGTATTGTTCATGATAATATCGGTATATTTTTTTTATGGTTAAAAAAAATGCATATCATGATATTGGCAACGTTTTTACTTCTTGATGTAGTGGTTAAAGTTGTTTTAATCACAAAAAGCTGCTTACTCTCTGTCGCTAAACACATGCAGCTTTCAAAATAAGAGCACAGTGTGTTAAGAGAATCCACCACAGAATTTCCAAGAAGACTGTCAAAAAAAGATGCCTAATAAGAGCATTTTTATCATTTTATTTTGCAAATTTTAATGGTCTGCCTCTGCAGAACAAGAGCCCTGTGGGGCTGTTCAGTGGAAAGCTCATACGCACAAATACAAATACCATCATATACCGTATAACACGGTGAAATGTCAGGAAAATATGATGGCATGCAAAAACAGAGACCATCCAACACCTTGGTTTACAAGTAGGGGGACTAAAACATAATAAAATTTTATTAGACCATTTCAAAGATATCTGATCATGTTCATGTCCAGGTATTTTTATGATGGAAAAACTCATCCCTCATCTTCCAGGTTTCCAGGACATGTGGAAACACTGCATAAGAGAGCAACGAATGCTGTGCGCACAGTTTGTTTACATGTTAAAATGAAAGAAAATGTCGGCTGTGTGGGAGTATTAGGCTGTCTCTGAGAAATAGGGGGCATATTATTCTGTATAAAAACACAAGAGGTGAAAGATATTATGTTACTAATCATTTTTACAATTTGCTCATTTAAAGATAAATGTAATGACATACTTAATTACTTTAAAACAGTTCAGCTCCTGTTTCATACCATGTCTTTGTTTTTAGCCCAAAGATGGTAATAAACCACAACAAACGCTAAATATACAAAAAAAAAATTGGCATCGACATTTGGCCCAGTTTTTTTTTTTAAACACTGGTATTGGCCCAGAATTCATTCCACAATTGGTGCATCCCTATTTTGTTCAAAACACTGAGATGAATAGCCAATCTGTTCAATTTTCCCTCATGTGACTGTAAGGCTCTCACTGAGACAGACACACTTTATATACACAAATGTAGACAACAACACAAAGAGTGTTTAATGCGTGCCCGTGCAGAGATTGTAGCTGTTTTACATCCAGTGCCAAAACACAGGCACTCCCCTGGGTCTGGCATCGCTACTGAAAGGAAATAATAATGACATGAGCCTTACCTAAATCCTCCACCCTCAACAGCATTATACAAGACTTTACTGATGAGTAGACTCACCTCACTAGTTGATACTTGATACAGGATATAAAATAACTTCTGACATACAACGCACAAATAATGCATCAGCAGGTAAACAAAATCAGTCTTGACATGGCTTTGAATAAAAACCAGAACCAACACCAAATCACGATGCACCACGGTAACAGCTGTTAATTTATGGAACAAATTGGAGAAAGACTTGAAAACTTGCAATACCATTAACTTATTCAAAAAATTACTTAAAAATAGGATGATTCATTTATATAAGTTAGAGTAATGAGTAATAAGCTTCTTTCTTTTCTCTCTTTTGTGACTGGGTATTTCTTTTGTTGATGAATAACAGATTGTACATTTCTAATTTTTAAATTTACTTGAGTTGTAACAGGGTAGGCGTAATAAGCTATGCTTCAGCCTTTTCGGTCCAAATGTCTATTATCAATTTTCTCTCACTGTTTACATGTTGTTTACTTTGATCAATGTTTTTTTTTGTTTTTTTTCTGTTTTGTTTTGATGACATGTATTGACCGAAATAAACAGAAACGAAACGAAACGAATGCTCTTCGGACAAATCCTCACCAGACAAGCTTTTTTATTTCTTATACAACACTGCTTTTGTCTCTCTCCCGTGATGCCAAAGTTAGATGGGAGAATGATTTGGTACACCACATTCATACATTGTTGGGCCTCCAAAACAATAGCATAACCCAGCTCAGTGAACAGTATCCATAAACTAACTGACCTACATGACGTCCTAACTCGCCGCGCTGCCAAGAACTGCATGTCTACGGGGTATCTGTTGGGGCCATTGGGTCTGGGGCGAGGCTTCTAGCCAAAATAGCAATCTCAAGGATGAGTTCAGTTTGTGTTGTAACCCAAAACACTGACGCAACGGCATGTGCAACAGAAATGTAACTTAATGTTGTCCGTGTTTACTCTAAACTGAAGGGAGAGACAGAGAGGGAGAGTGAGAGCAAAGTGGATTAGATCTGTATACCAACGAACACTGCGGCCTGATAAGCTGCAGGAAGGTTGGACACGCTGCCCTACTGTAGTACTGTTGTGACTCACACACACACATACACACCAACACCCACTTTGTGCATGCACAAAATACAAATGCATGTTAAGCAAGAAAGGGAACTTATGATTATGCAAGAACGCATCTATAACAATAACACCGCAAACACACGTAGGTGCTCTGCGTTCTTCTGACTTTCATTATCCAGTGTCTGCAGCAATCACGCTCAGCCCTATTTGGCAGATAGAACAGAACAGCTCTTGGCAAATTGTTTACTTGCTAAATTAAAGTGTGATATTTCATGAGCTAAATAGAGGACTGAGATGTTCTTATTTACTGATCAGATGATAAAGAAGGACTGGTCTTTCTTTCTTGTAACAAAGCTGCTATAAAAAAAAAAAAACAACAGCTCAGTGTGAGCCGTTTCTGGCTGGCTGGCAATATTTCTCTACACGGCAGCTATAAATGTACACACACTCTCACACAATGCAATAAAAATCAAATCATATTTTAGCCCGATCTCCTTTACTTTTCTCTAGAAATGCAAAAGTCTTCAGCATTTTCATGGCCATTTTTTGTAACACAAGCGGTGTGATTGTGAGCTTAAAAATGATCAACAGTTTCGTCCAAAAATCCCCTCACATCTATGTCTTGCAGAGGGCAGCTGTTGCTGGATGCTGCCATGCATGCAGCTGCAAACAAAGGCTTGTGTGCTGCCAAAGTGGGCTGCTGCTAAAAGCCCAAATACTGCTAGTGTTTCATAATGTTCAACCTCTGTGTGTGTGCAGCCCGAACGCCTCCCAGTTCACTCTGCTGTTTTGTGTGCCTCTAAAAAGTCACCAATATGTGTCGTGTCGGAGGCAGTGACAACCCAATCAGGAGCCGAAGACAAATGTATGAGGATCTATTTGAGAGGGACAGCTGTCCTCTTCCTGGAAGGAGTGTTTGTTTTTATGTCTTAACCGCAAACGGAGAGGGCACTCCTTCCTTTATACACCTCAGATGACACAATAAAATGAAGAATTTCATATATCTACATCAATCTCTCCCCCTCCCTCTTTCTCGCATTGCATACACACAGTCTCTCTCTTTCTCTCTCTCAGTGTGGCTGCTGCGGCTGCATGCCTGCCTGTGTGTTTATTTCTGGAAGCTCACAACATGGCCGACATGTGCTTTGTTATTGTTAGTACAACATCATCCCTCTTGGCCTATAAGGGGCTGTTTATCCTCCCCCATCCCACCCAAAACAACACAGTACCCTTAAAGATATACTAGCAGGAAATTGAGTGTGTTAGAATTACATAAACATGACAATAAATAGTAAAAAAAAAAAAAACAAGTGTATTATTAATCACCACGCTCCTCCACACACTCACCATTTGATGATGATGGCCATATGGAATATTTGTTTCTTGAAAAAAGGCACTGAGGGCAGTCTACAAAAAACAACAACAGAAAATGAATGACATTTTGGTTATAATGTTTTATGTTTCAGTTTAAAATAGAAAGGGGTTAAGAATTTGGCCAAACATTGCGTATTTCTTTGCCATCAACAATAAAACAATACAGCGAGCTCGCGACGCAGACACATGAAATGCACTATGTAAATCTATATTGGTTTTACCGCAGACTAAACAATGTACTCTAGGCTAGTCGATACAACACGACGGTCATTTTTATTGCGTAATAGCACTCACTGGCCTCGCCTGTTCACTGCTGTCATGTGTCGGATTATAGTATTTAATCTAGAGTAAAGTCTAATTGGATATGATAGCTGTACGCTTCGCCCTACTGCGTTACAGCTATTTCCTGCCGGTTTAGTCTGGCTGAAGCAGACACATATCTACTTTAAATACAGCAAAAGTTGTGGTTAGAGAGTGGGCCGACTTCTAGCCTCCTGAAACGGACACATTGCTAACACTAACGCTTTGTTTTGTGTTGAATTTCAAGAGCTTGAAAAGTGGCGAGAGGGCAGACAGGCAAGCTCGGCCGGTCAGACATAAACATTAGCCCCCGCCGCCTCAAAGGCATTATCATTTTTTTTATGTTTATTATTATTTTTTTTTTTACCTCGAACTGCCAATGTGCCGCTTGCAAAAGCTGCTTCGCCTGGTCTGCCGCACAACCCGCCGTCAGGACGAACTGGTTAATCATGACTTGATGTTTTAGTTCATCCATTTTCCACGATGCCCGTGTCCTACTCGCGGCGGCTGGCTCTGAAACAGACTTTCGACCGTTTTTCCTCTCTTTCTTCACTCTAGTTGTATTCCGTTCCTCTGCCTCAGTCGTCCACCATTACAGCCGGTTGAGCAAACACAAATATTTACTGTAGGAGCGGTAGAGGAAGGAACGCTGCGTGACGGACAGGAGGGCTCAGCCAATCAGAGGAGAGCACCGCCGGTGGGATTTGTATGCTGCAAGCGGAGGGTCTCAAATCAGCGTGTCTTTAACCGTCTGAAGCGGCTTTATTCTTATACATAACGATACTTTAGACGAAAAACGTTTATTATATAATGTGTATTTTAAATTGTACCACACGTGTGCTGTTGAAATAACCGCAAGGAAGGGAAATTCCCACTCGAGTAACCGCCGAGAGGGTTTGTTTTGGACTACAACTCCCGTGAGCACGCGCTTTGTTTGTAAAGCTGCAGAAGGCAGACTTTTGTGAATGACGGCTGCTCTCGTCCAATCCCCAGGCGCGCTGTGTCACTATCTTGCCAAATATGGTAAACAAATCCACCATCGCCAATTACATCGCTCGGAGTTAAATTAGGGACAGCCGACAGTCATGGGTGCATATTCACAAGTGTCGTGTCTGCTCTGCGTACTTTTTCCTCATAAACCACTTCTGTGTGTGTCTCATTATTGCCGCAGTTTATCTGCTCACATCAGCGCGGACTGCGGCGGTATTTTCGCATCCCCATTTCTCCTTTGTTTTAATAATAGAGCGAGCATGCGTTTCATCTCTGCGTTGCGCTTGCTCAAGGACACTACAGCAGGTCTCATGTTCGTAGATTGAAACAGGGTTTTAATAAAAAAATAGAAAAGGGTACCTCTGTCAGCACCTAGCTTCACCCAGATGGCCACAAGTACGCATATTAATGACTTAATCACCCTCTTTCTACAAATCACTGAAATTAATGACCATATAATAATGAACCGTTAAACGAAATTGGGCGATTTATTCTTTTTAATGGCAGTCAGGAGCATATGTGATAAGAAAAGATCAGAATGCAGTCATTTGTGGTCACAAAGGCAATGCATGAACAAAAGAACACACTACACTCAAAAATGATGCAAGTCTTTAAATATACCCCTTGAATTTTATATTTGATAATTCTCTTACAAGCCATTCAATACGTCCCGTTTTTTTTCTATTCACACGTCCTCATGTGGATAGATTAAGGTCAGTAAAGGAAGCTTCTACAGCAGCAGTTTTTGTGCAGGCTGTGTGTAAAATGAGCCCTCCGATATCAACACACAGCGCTCTGAATTGTGGGTAACTGTAAACTGTAAACATTCTTTTATCAATGGCATGTTTCAAGCAGCTATAGTGTGAGAGAGGATGGTGAAAAGATTGGAAATAGAGACATCTGCTGGTGAAAGAAGGTACCTGGAAAACAGCATAACTGTAACACTGGGTGAAGTTGAGGTCATTGACAGCCATAGTAATAAAGTGGATTTTTGACATTACACAGAAACCTGGAAGGTTCCCAGTACATATTTATATAGTGTGACCTTTGATGGGCTCACTGTGGCTAACAATCTACAGTTATAGGTAATGTGCAGCTCATTTTGTTGTCATTTATGGGCACTTGTAATTAACCTAAACCAGGAACACACCAAATCTAACGAAGAACTGAAACGAGACACGTTAAGCTTTTGAAGCTTACAGTTATGTCGGCCTACAAGCAACCTTTTAAAAAAAAATGTAGATTTCCACTTCGCCACCCAGATCAAGTGACAATCTCACCTTAGGTTTTGTTCAAAGTTACAAAAATAATAATTTAAAAATATATATAACTGCTCAACGTGGAAGGGACAGCCCTAAAACCTAAACCGAGAAATAAAATGACCAGAAATGTCCATGATGGACTTCTATATTAAGCAGTGAGCAGTGCTGGTTCTCTACAAACTGGAAAAACAGCCTCTAAGGCTAATTTAAAGCAATAGTTTTGACATTTTGGGGAAAACGTCTTTTCACTTGCTTGCTTAAAATTACATAAGAAGACACCATTTCCATGCCTGTACTTTTTTTGGTAGCAACAGCAACAGCACGCTACCAAAAGGTAGCTCCTAATTGTTAAATAAAATATGCAATTTGTTCATTCGTGAGCTCTAGAGGTGCTCGTAGGCCGGGCAGGTCTGGACAGAGCTGGCTAGCTATTTCCTCCCATTTGGGCCAAGCTAATTTAGCTAGCTAGCTTGCTCGTGGTAGCCTCAAATATACAGCAGATATTTTGAAGTGGTTAAATGTTTTGTCTAATGCCGTCTTCAAATGAAACTCGTGAGCTTGTGGTTACAAAAAGGGAAGTCATGTACATGATTAGCCTTCAAGTACAATGAGACAACAGAAACATGGACGTTTCTTGTTCCATAACTGTCTGCATCTACAAGGCTAACACTTTATAGCGATAGCAAACAGGCACCATAATGCAGATCTTCATGCAAAATGATGGAGGAAAAAGATAAGACTGTTGGGAATATCAGCAATTTACTCAGACATGTTGACTTAAATTCAACTTATAAGGTCGTGGGGAGGTGTTCAAATGGACCCTTCTCATGAACTTGCTAAACATGACCCCATTTTAAAGAAAACACAAATCCAGGCAATAAAGCAAATACACCTATTTTCCAAATTAGCATTGAGCTATTCCTTTGGGTATAACTGGGTTTAAAATGATGCAGTCTAGTGTTTCCCCTGTTTTAGTCTAGTGTGAATCTGCTTTAGATTTTTATCTCAAATGTCTTTTAAAAAAACAAAGTTTTAAACTTATAAAAGAAGGGCATCAGGACCTCTAATTAACTCTAATTAGTTTCATAGCACCAACATTTCTATACTGTATATTCATATTTATTCAGCACTGGAATTCTATTCTACTCCTTAATACATACTCCTTCTTTAGACACTTTATTTTTTATTGTATTTTTATATTTTATTGCTTGAAGTATGTCTAGGTTGTTCTTTTTATTTAATTGTGTTGTCATTGTCTCTGTGTGTAATGCTGCTGCTACACTGTAATTTCCCAGCTTGGGATAAATAAAGTCTATCTATCTATCTATCTATCTATCTATCTATCTATCTATCTATCTATCTATCTATCTATCTATCTATCTATCTATCTATCTATCTATCTATCTATCTATCTATCTATCTATCTATCTATCTAACTCAGTTAGTGACCAATATCTGATATGTCTAAATATCGTGTTTTGATCGTGTTTTTGGTCCCCAAAAATGTCTTTGTGAGTTTTAGCCTCTGCAAAGGTTAACTGTGCTATTAAAAAGAAATACTTAATACGTAACAGTCCTCCTCAGCCCATTAGATGTACTGTAGCCTTACTGTATGTGTGCTTAGTTGCTGCTGAAGGACAGCGGGAAGCCTGGCAACAATAAGAACAGCTGTTCAAACATTTGCCCGCCTCACCAGCAGGCCCTGTGTCAAGAACCTGAACAAACCTGGAGACATTTTTAAAAAATCAAGCTTCCTTGGGGGATGCAACAGCTGGCCTGACGTATCCAGGTTCTTCGTTAATTTCCCCACTCATCCATCCTCGGTGCCCTACACAGACTGCCAAGCCTTGTCAGCCTCCCCACTCCAAATCTTTAGCTTCACGAGGTGTGTTGACAAAATCTGTTGGAGGAAGAAGAGAGATGGTTGGTCTTCAGGAGGAAGAGGCGTCTTTAATTCAAGTGGGGCACAGCTCTTTAACAAATACTTCTGGAAAGGTTTTCTCCATCTATGTACGCCAGGGGTGTCAAACTCAAGTGGGCCAAAATTTAAAACTTGGACAAAGTCGTGGGCCAACATTGGTATTTATTGAAAAAATTGACCTAAACAAGTTCAAACAAAATGGAAAAAGCAAAGCTTGATATAACTTAATATTGCAAACATGCAAAATCGAATATCAAATAAAACAAACAAACACATCAATGGCATTCATTTCTTAAATAAAATTCAAATAAAAATCGTATGTCCCTTTATTTTATATGCGGCCTTCTTTAAATTTAACAGTAATCTTTTTCCACAGGCTAAAAATAAATGTAAGAATAAAATAACAATAATAAACCAAATCACTAATAATAATATCCTTCAATGAATGTGCAACCATTCAAGCCCATGCCTTGGACTATAGCAAGAAAAAGTGCATAAAGACAACTTTAATTTGGGATTTGTAGTATTATTTGCGCTGTATAATACCGGCGGGCCAGCTCTGGTTGTCATTTGGTATTTCCTTGCGGGCCAAATATAATTATACTGCGGGCCAAATTTGGCCCGCGGGCCAGAGTTTGACACCTCTGATGTACGCTGTTAAGTGGCCATGGGTGTAATCTCCGAGTGACACCAGATGTATGGCCATGTCCTACATAGGAGCAAGAGACACAGACTGTTGAGTTCTTAAGCTTCATGTGTGTGTCTTTGTAGGTGTTTTGGTTTCTTTGTAGTTGTAGTTTCTCTGTGTGGTAATTTAATCTCTAGTTGTTTGCTGCCTATTTTTATTTGCTTCATGTCTCTTTGCAGCTGTTTTGCATCTTTTTGTAGGTATTTTGGTCTCTTAACAGTCTTTTGGGCCTCTTTGTGGTCATTTTTTGAGCCTCTTTGGTGAGAAAATGGTGAGTTTGTTGCATTCCTTCTTCAGACAGAAAACAGGGCAAACATGAGGGATATGATGGAAAGGTTTCATTTGGCATTTCCCATATCTCTGCATGGTGCATCCCATATATGAAAAGCAGTATGGTGAAAAAGTATACACCATTTCACATGCGGTCCAAATTATACAGGCCTACTGTCTGGTTTGGTATGCTTGTATGTTTACCTACAATGCAGTATTGAACCACTGGGTGGCAGTGTTTCGTCATTATTCATATTGCCTCTGCCATTCAAATCCACATCTAGAGACTTGATGATGACATACAACTTGTTCTAACAGTTTCTAATTAAATGTCTTGAATGTGAATTACATTATTTTTATTATTACTTTTTAATTAAGTTGCACTTTCCATTTAGGCCTAATGATGAAGTCACATTAGTATTTGACAGGCCTGATGAAATAGTTTGGGATGAATGTGGAAAAAACTTTAGAGGATCGGTTGGGCCTTTAGAATATACTGCACAAATTATGTTAGTAATATTGTGTGTGTGTGTGTGTGTGTGTGTGTGTGTGTGTGTGTGTGTGTGTGTGTGTGTGTGTGAATATATATATATATATATATATATACATATACATATACATACACACACACACACATATATATATATATATGTGTGTATATATATACACACATATATACATATATATATATACATGTATATATACACACACATATATATACACACATATACATATATATATACATATACATATATACATATACATACATATATATATATATATATACATATATATATATATATACATATATATGTGTGTGTGTGTGTGTGTGTGTGTGTGTGTGTGTGCTTTATATTCTTGTTGAATCTACTATGTCTGACAGCTTCACCTCACTAGACACATTAAGTAAAGATCTTTAGTGTGACATACCCCTTGGTATCCTTTTTTTGTTGATATTTGTATTGTATGTAATCATTTTTGTTGAATTACATCTTTGCCCAGCTGCACCTAACTGATCTACCATGTTTTTTTGTTTCATTTTTTGTTAAATACTGCATCCAACAAAGTCCAACTATCTGGCTTGAAATCCTCTAAAAGGAAACAATGATATTACCTGGAAAATTACCATCTAATTGTGCCAAACTGCAAAGCAAATATTCAATCAACATTTGCCTTTTCACGTTTGAAAAGAAACAATAACCAGTCACAGTGAAAAGGCATGGTAAATACGGGATTATCAGTTAAAGTGGGCTGTGTTCCTTGCAGGTGCATAAGTGCGCTCCAAGCGGGACCTGTGGCGCGTCTTTTCCAGCGCCGGCGGGGGGCCCGTGACGCGCGCCACAGAGGTCACATTTCAGTCTGTTTCCGGGATGAAGACAAAGATGAAAGGCAGCGAAACTGACTGTTCTTACTGCAGAGAACCTGTAGTGCACTCAGTCGACATTCAGAGTGCCCCCCTCCCCTCTTTTGTGTGAGTGAGTTAGTGATAAAGAGAAAGAGAGAGAGACCTGGAGATGCGAGGATAGCCAGCCAATCAGAAATCCCCTCAGGCGTTTAAAGGGATGGTGGGCAGTCTCTCGGGCTTTATGAGCGACTTATTTTACAACCTCCACACATTCTCACGTCCTGACCTCCCACAGACACTCAAAACAGAGCAGAGCGTTTGGATGAGTAACAAACTCGGCATGGATCAGTCCTGAGTGCCTTTTTTCTCTTCCTTTTCCCTCCATATGAGCTGCTGCTGGATGCGTATCGCCCTCCCCCCGCCGCACTTGTTGCGCAGAGACTGGATGCGCCGCTGAGTCCTTGGAGAGGAGAGGCAGGGACTCACTGCAACAGGTGCACACAGAGAATCTTCCCCAAAAAGGCTGCAGCGGAGGTAGGGAATTACGCACCATTTGGCAATTTATGGGATTAATATGTTCTGGGTGATCATTATATATTATCTGCGGTGATTTATGTGAGTGTTCTTTAATTAACGGTGTTTTTCTTTCACTTCTTTGACTTATAGATAACACTTTAAATGCCGATTTGAAGCTCTTCTGGCCCATCACCGCGCGCACAAATCCAGGATGCCGGTTCTCACGAGCCCAGATATTGCCAACAAGTTTAAAGAGAAATGGCTGGCGGTTTACCCGGACGACCAGGTCACCGGGTCCGACTCTGCCCCCCTGGACGACAGCCTCACCAGCCTCCACTGGCTCCAGAATTTCTCCATCCTCAACGCGGACCCGGAGCGACCCAACGGCGCCGGACCGGGCTGCCCGTCCACCCAGCAGCACCTGTTTCTCAAGCGGCTCGGCTTCCCCAGAGGCGGCACTGACTCTCCGTCCAGCCCGCCGGCCGGGGACACCGCCGCCACCGGGATGCCTCTATATCTCGGGAGCCCCGTTACCTCCGGCAGCGACTCGCCGCGGTTCCCCAATTGCGCACATCCGGGGACCGGCTACCCACAGATCCCCATCCAGGCCAGCCCGCCTGTGGAGGTCGACTACAAAACCAACCCTAAAGTCAAACCGCCCTATTCCTACGCTTCACTCATCTGCATGGCCATGCAGGCCAGCAAACAACCCAAAGTGACTCTGTCCACCATCTATAACTGGATAACTGAGAATTTCTGCTACTACAGACACGCGGAGCCCAGCTGGCAGGTAACCGAGACCAGCTTCTATTATTGATGAGTCACATAAATGGCAAAGTGAGGGGGAGAAGGGTGAGCAATTGATCCCAGAGTCACCATCACACACCATCTTTATGCTACGGGACACGGGCCTTCTTTTATCAAGCAAAAAAACCCATCAGATGTACATTTTAAATCCTCCAGCATGTCCCCCCCCCCACCACCCATTTTTTTGTATTCTATTCCACAGGACAAGAGTGTAATTTCAGCCTTTGATGATTTCCATGACAAGTGTTTCTTAATGCAAGAGTCTCAGAAATTTCCATCTTCCAAGAGACAGGGGTTTTTGTCTGAGGGGAATGGTGATGGGGTGGAGAAAGCACTCTAAATGTGTGTTTTGTGTGTGTGTGTGTGTGTGTGTGTGTGTGTGTGTGTTAATGAGGGCTCCTGAGAGAGATGGCAGCTAAGCACAGCTGATCATGTTTGAAATGCACAGAGCTGCCTGTTACTAGAAAGCCTCATTAGGTACATTTGCTTTCCTATACAAACAAAAACAATACAACCCCCCCTTCTTTTTCTTCTTCTTCTTCTTCTTCTTCTTCTCGTCTATTTTACAAAGACACTCAGGTTTTGCATGGCTAACTCCATTTTACTCAAAGCCAATGAGCTGATGTTAAACATCCTGTTGTCTCTTTTTGTCTTTGTCACAGAACTCGATTCGTCACAACCTGTCCCTCAACAAGTGTTTCAAGAAGGTCCCCAGGCAGAAAGACGAGCCGGGGAAGGGAGGCTTCTGGCAGATCGATCCGCAGTACGCAGATATGTTCGTCAACGGCATCTTCAAACGCAGGAGGATGTCTGCGAACAGCTACAACAACAGCAGCAGCACCCACAGACAGAGCAAACTGGTTCAGGGTTATCACAGCGCCCAGAACGGCTGCCCTTACCAAGGGGTGGGCGGCAAGCGGAAGCACCTGACCTCCAAGAGCAACAGCAAGGCGATGAGAGCCACCGAGTCCCCGCTTTTAGCGACAGAGGCCCACAAAGCAGACATCCTGAGGGGGGACTTTGACCTGGCGTCCGTGTTCGACGACGTTCTCAGCGGGAACTGTAGCACCTTCGAGGATTTGGACATCAACACGGCGCTGAGCTCCCTCGGCTGCGAGATGGATGTTTCCATGCAGGGGAGGCAGCACTCGGCGGGGCTGGGGAGGTGGTGCGGCGGAGGGGACGTCCTGGGTCAGAGCCAGCACCTGAACCACCACCAGTCCTACGCTTTCATGGAGCTGGGCGCCGCTAATATGGATTGCACGGTCAATATGGGAGAGCTCCACGTTCAGCAGCAGCATCCGCAGCAGCAGCAGCTGGACCAGGATCAGCTGCTGCAGAGCCACCACCACCACTTGCAGCAGTTCGACGAGCACTCGGCGCTGTTCCCGGAGCAGCCGGAGGAGGCGGTGCTGCAGCCCTGGGAGGAGATCAAAGAGGAGGCGCAGGCCATTCCTCTGACTCTGGATCAGGGCTTCGGCCTGTGTGAGGGCTTCTTCACAGAGATGCAGCCGTGGGAACGAGTAGAGGCCTATCTGTGACCTTTAACCCCAAACCTCATTGACTCCTATTTGTCTACATTATAGTTGCTCAAAGTGCGGCCCTCGGACCAATGGCGGCCCTCTGAAACATTTTGTGCGGCCCTCAGAACATGACATGAAATGCATGCATTATATTTTAATCGTCCAATGTCTATTAGATTTAATACAACTTAATACTCGGCTACTGCGTCAAACTGCGCCCCCTAAAAAAAACTGTCAAGTCAAAAAATGACTACTTCGGTAAGCAACTCATGACGTTTCCCTTTTAAGTCCTCAATCATAGGCTGGCTCCCTAAACTGGCACTCTATCAAAAAAACTTTAGGCACCCCTGATCTACACCCAATGACCTGAACATGTCTGAATACTGGTCCAACCCTTAAAGATTACAATTGTTAGAACTAGGGTTGCTTGTATTTGGCAAAAATCAGAACCACAATTCCCGTTCTATCTTGATCATTTCATTTTCATTATGGTGAAAATAAAACTTTATTGCCCAGCCATAGAAAGAACTGCAGCCCAGCTACTCCCTCCAATCATTACAACAAACTGCAACCTTTATTTATTTGTTATTTCTAACACTTACGTCCTTTTGTCAAACTACAAACATGATAATGTCACACCAATCTCGAACCCAGGTAACAAAGATTCCCTTCACAAAAGAAACTGATCTGACTATAGAGTTTGTTGGGCAACATGATTAAGGATTATTTCCTGGCATTGACTCCCATTTCTTCTCGAGGGTGTCAGCTGATTGACAGCAGTCCGTAACATGACACAACGCCGATATATCGGGCACAATGAAATGACAATACAACAGAGTTATAAACCAAATTAAAGTTGCATGTGGATTGAGGATTACCGCACTCTGCAGAATGAATGGCGGACCGGACAATGACGAGCCTGCATGCAGACAACAGGACAAACGTTTCCTTGAAGTTTCTGGAACTATAAGAAATGTCAGGCAGCTGGGGATAAAAAGGTGCAAAGTGAGTGCAGAACTTTTTGTCGCTCTAAGTGTTTTTATGAGACAAAAGAAGAAAGTGAAGAAAACCCAACCACCCTCTTTCAAAGCACTCTACAAACAAGCACTGTCACTACAGGACTGAGGCTACATGCAGGATTCTATTTTGCTACATTAGCATTAAACTTTTTCCTTTTTTTTTTTTTTTTACTAACATGCAGCGAAATCAGCCATTCATCAAGTTATCAGAGCAGGATTTTAAAATTCATAGTCTGAGATTAGAAATCAGTCATTTATGACTTTGTTATATAGTAGATTGAATATATATATATATATATATATATATTCACTAAAGTATATAGCATTAAGCTAGGCAGGAATATTTGCCATTTGTCTACAGTTTTGAGAGGAGCAGACCTGAAATATGATTCATGAAAATCGAACATTATGCACTTTGATAGGCAGCAGTTTTAGGACAGCAAAACAGCTTTTATTCCCAGGATTTTTTTTTCTCATATTAAAATTATGTTTACTGACCATAATGAAAGTGATGCATATGTTGTAATTGTCCATATCAGTTTGTTTTTTAATAATGATGAACTCAAAATTGCAATAAGTTGACTGGGCATTTTTTTCTGCTTAAATATACTGTTTTTCTTTCCAA
The DNA here is from genome assembly GCF_030273125.1 of Centropristis striata. Lineage (NCBI taxonomy): Eukaryota > Metazoa > Chordata > Actinopteri > Perciformes > Serranidae > Centropristis > Centropristis striata. The sequence continues at coordinate 8,520,951 of NC_081537.1, forward strand.
ATATATACAAATCTGCGCATTTGTTAATTATATTTCGCCAAATTTGTTGATAAGGAATATGCAGTTCATTGGTGTTTCTGTGTTGATTATTAATAAGAAAAAAAGAGATTTCTGTTTTCCGTCACTGGGTGATGGATTTGTCCTTATTGATTCCTTTGGTGGATGTCTCTTTTTTTTTTTTGGATGGTTTGTTTTCACAAATCTGAATTTTCAAAATGTGTTTTAAGAATATAATTACTGTTGGGTTTGGGTGACGAATGATGAGCAGATACATAAACGAGACTCTTAAAAGGCCAGATTTTCTTATTGTATCATATTGATCAAGTTTGATACGAGCTCTTTAATCCTACCATGTTATTTTCATTTGTACTTTTTTATGCTGTTTAAAATGCAATCATGCCTTGATGCAATAAATGGTGTCAATTAAAGAAAGAACAATAACTAAAAGGTGTAGCGTTCACTTGTCATTGTGAAATATCAGAGGTCAGGATTATAGAGATGAAGCTTTGTGTCTGCGGTGAAGAGATAAGTTAAGAGTAATAAGTTCCATCTGAGTTTATCATTAATCGTCACAGACAAGTCTGGACTTGTTGGGTATTTAAAACAAGCAGAGGTCCATATAAAACACATACAACTCTTCAATAAAATACAAACTGACACATCAGAAGTGCTTTTAGAAGGAGCTTTGATTGTTGAAACTGTTCAACTCCATCTTTGCATTTTTCTTTTCCAATAATGATAATAAGGCTTCACAAACAAGACAAACACAGGAACACAAAGAGCCATACTAGCATCTCTGTAGCGCTAAATGCTAACACCAATGCTTAAATGCTAACAATGACAATTCTAACGTACTGAAACCAATCTGGTATAATGTTTACGATGTTCACCATCTTTGTTTCGTGTGTTAGCATGCTAACATCAGGGCTATATGCTAACTTATTCAGTGACAGTAGCATTGCTAATGTTCTCAGCTGCTCTTCCATTACAAGCTGCCACGCTAAGATTATGTCATAGGCTGTATAAAATATGGATGTAGTCTGAAGAGAAATGAAGCTCAGTGTGGTGGCTCCGGTTGTCACCATCTTGGAAATGCCTGACTCTGCCCAATTCCAAGCTAATCTCAAAAAAGGCCAAAGAGGTAGCATGTGGGTGAAGCTGACGCTGACAAAATAAAGCCTGGTTGCTGGAACCTGTGGTGGCCACCATTTAGGGCTCAAATTGGTCATAATTATGCCTGACTTTATACAATTTAAAAAGGGCCCATTTGATAAAAATTCATCCCCAGTACGGTTGAATTTGATTGGGAGGCTAACTATAGAGACCAAAACCGTTGTTTGTTTCGTTTGTAGCAGGCTGTAAACATTTTTATGTCTGCTGTAAATTATAACACGTGGGTCTACTAGGATTTAATTGCTTTTGGAGCCAGCTTCAAGTGGCCAAATGAGGAACTGCAGTTGCTTAATTTGACCACTTGGTTAAAGTTAGCCACCTCAGTTAATTGCCTCATTAGCTGAGCCTCAGGAACGCTATTATCGATTTCCTTGCGTTTTGTCTCTTTTTTTCCTCAAAATTAATAATGAATGGGTTCAAATTTTAGCTATGTCTGCATGTATAAGTTTAATTTATGCTTTATCTTTGCTCTAGTGCCATGGCGCCACTAGAGCAAAGGTCGGGGGATCAACAAGGTCGGTAATATTCATCTGTTGCAAACAATGAATACATGCACAACATTTATTGATCTGATGATGGTGAATGATCTGCAGACCATAGGGCCACTGTTAGCATGGCTAAAGAAAGCATCAATAAACATGAAAAGACAAATATAAAAAGAAAAAACGAAAGTTTAAGTGATTCCAAATGAATATATAAATATCAGATCAGAAGAATTCAGTGAATGAAGGCCAAAGACCATGAAGGCCAGGTTTAAAGTGCTTCTATATGGATGCACAAACGGTGAAACCTTTAGGTCCGAACATGAGAGGCCAGAAGTTAAACAGAGAGCGAGAGGGGGAAAAAAGAAAGGCATTATTTTTGATTAAGTACACATTCTTAATTGCTGATTAGAAATTTTGATTGTGTGGATCAAATCAGTTTAATGAGAGGACAAACATTCTCTAATCAACACTACTTTCAACTTGCTTTCCTTCTTTCTCTCGCTCCACCCTGCATCTCTTACAGACATGTGTCATAGGTGCTAGAAACTGCCCTTCAAACTCACCACCACACCTCATCTCACCCCTTTTTCACGATTCTGGTTGCATGCTATGTATGAAAAAGTGCTTTTCCCCCTCAAATCTCTTTTTAATTGAAATTGTTGAAGGAAAAAAGGGGAGAAATGCGGCTTATCCCTGTCCCTCTGGCTCGCGGCTCCCAGCGGCGACAGGTCATGTGTGGAGATCTCCAGGAATGGGTGGAATAACTCAGATTCCTAAAAACAGCAGGGACTACAGCTTGATTCGAGGCCCGAGGCGTGTGACCACTGGCCCCCGTGTACGAAGAAAATCACTCCGGTGGATTGAGAAGCTGATCCTGTGACAGCTGCAGGTAATTTTGAACAGTTATAGGCCAAGAGGTGACTTTTTCTGCAGAGAAAAGTTGGAGAAGCAACATCAGCGTCACTATCATGCTCAAGTTGAAGGCTAAAGAGGCATTCTTTGTACCCTTACACGTGTGTGAACTTTCACATTTGTCTCTGTTTGTCTGTGACCGTGTGCACATGTGCGGTTACATTACATGTTTGTGTTGGTCCACAAGCTTCTTTGTCTGCACTCAAGCTGATGTGTGCGCTGCCCGCTGTGCGTGTGTGTACACGGCTGCGATCGGAGCCCCGTGGCGGCCCAGATAACACTATCTCTGTGGAGCCAGAGCCCTGTGGTTCTATTCAGCACGGTGGATGAGAGGATGGGACTGCCCAGCACGCGGACCTGCTCAAAGAAGGAGCAACAAGCTGGGCTGTCACTGTAGGCTAACCTGGCTTATAATGGTTTATAACCTCCTCCTTGGTACCCCTCCGGGGGGCTCTGCAGCATGTGTGTGTTTGTGTGTGAGCTTGAGAGGGTTTCACAGACAAGAAGAGGGTGTATTCGGTGTTTTATTGCCATCATGGCACCCTCTGGACTGCTCCTGATTAGAGTCAAGCATAAACAGGGTCAACCGGCTTTGCTAAAGAAGCGCCCAACCCAGCGTGACATAGACAGAGGGTTCAACTCTGCATTTATTGGGGATAGCCGCAGAGCTATTCTTTAAGGGGAGCAGCTCATAGAAGACACATGATGGGGGTCTCTCACTAATTAGATCCCTCATTGTGGCACAAAGCAAAAAGTGGCAGCGGTAATACGCCCAAAGCCTGTTTTATAGCCCCCAAGGAACCCCTGAGCGTGAGTGATTACATGTACAAATAAGTGTTAGATCACACTGATACAGTAAATGCAATTTCCTCATGAATTGAAGCAAAGAACCGCACACATGCATGGATGGATAACTGGATTGCCCAGGGGTTCATCGTGTCAGGGCTCCAATTGGCTTTCAGCTACAAAATTACAGTCAAAGAGACAACCAGGAAGAGACGGCAAATGACAGCAGAGAAACATAAAATCAAAGAGACACAAAGCAACTACGAAGAGAGTGAAAATGACTGCAAAGAGACCAAAAAATGACCATGAAAGGGACAAAACAACCACAGATGAAAGATATCTACACAAAACCAAAAGTTACATTGACCCAAAACAGCCACAAAGAGATACAAGATGACCACAGGAGACACACAAAACATAAAAGGGGCAAAACAACAAAGTGAAAAAACAACTAAAAGACCAAAAATAATTACAAAGTGACTCAAAATTACCAAAAAAAGACACAAAACAACAACAAACTAACAACTCCAAAAAGAGGCAAAAAACCCCACAGGGTAAACAAAAAGACCAAAACAATTATAAAGTGACATAAAAGACCTACACTGTAAAAAATGTCATAAAATTAAACATTGTACATCACCGTAGTAGATACTTTTAATTACTGTAAATCAAAGAATAGTATAAACTTTAAATTCTACTGTCATAAACTGTAGAAAACACACAGTTTTGCTGTAAAAATATAAAATTTTCATGTAAAGTTAATGGAGAAATACCATGATGACACAATTATCCTAAAAGTAATGGGATTATTCTGTATAAATTACAGTTTTTGCTGATATTTACATTTACATACGCTCACTGTATTTTTTACGGTGATGTTCTGGCAACCACAGCTGCCGGTATTTTACCGTAAATTAAACAGATTTTTTTTTACAGTGTATGAAGAGACTCAAAATGACCACAAAGAGACGCGAAACAACAACAAAGAGACACAAAACCACTACAAAAGAGGCTAAACAAGCATAAGGCTTGTATGTCTTTTTTAAATGTAGAAGTGATGAGGCTTTTAGTATGTATATTTCATAATCTGCCCATGTACACATGAATCAGGAAAGGACCTTCAGTAGGAGTAACCTTCACCTCTCTGACCTTGCGGGAAAATTGTTGTCCATCTTTGGTTTCCAAAGCCCTCATCACATATTGATAAGGGGAAAACACTGGGATGATATTCAGTGGTCCGACCGTCTATTAATGCCTCTCCAGACTGGCTCGACACAAGAGGAGGGACTTAGGCAGGAAATGCACCTAAATAGTCTTTCCAACAGGCTGTTGTTTATGTATGAAATGCTAATGAGGTTTCCATTTAGATTGCCTGTTCCATTTTGAAAGGAATTGCGGATGGCAAATTAGAATAAAAGGTACGAAGTGTAGTACGGAGGGGGTTTCCTTTCATTTACAGAGATTGGGGTTTTACCTAGTTGCAAAATTGGTCAAAGACTGCACGACAATGTTTAAATACAATAAGAACAGGATCAATTACTCAATGAGCTGAATGCGTCTTTGCATTATCCTTCCACAAAAGCCTTATGGTGGAGTTTTTTGTCCAGACGAGCCTTTATTTGTCTTCGATTGTGTTGATGACTAATGAAGACTTGATCGCCAATTTGCCAACGCCACATGAACCCCTTTAGATTTTGTTTTGATGTGCTAATTTTATTTATGCATGGCATGTAGTGCGGACAAATGCAGGTGTGCAAATGAGCGCAAACACAAGTGCACACACACAGATGGCAATTAGGAATACATATAGAGGTTATTTCGGGCCCAAGAGGTTCTATGAGTGGCTTATGTCTTTTTTTGGAGCGTTCACGGCAGGGTGCAAAAAAAACATAAACCATTTCCATTACATCTGTTGCTCCTAAGTACTCAGAGTGCCTTTTCCACAAGGGCCTTGACCTTTACACATTTCTCTTACCCCACAGAGTGGACTTTCAATGACAGCCTCTAAATGACAGCGCTGTTGCTAGTTAAGATAAGGGACTCTGGTGAGGTCACCCTTGTAGAAAAGACCTTCAGTGCCACTGGGGAGCACACTGCAAGTCCTCTGACTGCATCAGTCAGTCAATCATCATTTGACTGTAAACGTTGGCCCCTCCTGCGTGCTGCTTCTTTGTCCTGGTGTTGTGAAATGAACTTCCACTGGTAAGAGGATGAGTGTCATATGTCCTATTGTTTCCCATTAAATATTAACATGTGATAATTGAACGTATTCAGATTATTATATGGTATCCTGTTTTCACTGCAATGCATATAATACAGCACGAGTATGGGCCAATTGTTTTGTATCACATACAGTGGCTTGCAAAAGTATTCATCCCCCTTGATGTTTCACCCTTTTGTTGCTTTTACACATGAAATCATGGTGGATATAATTTGGCCTTTTTTAAAAAGAATTTGCAAAAAAAACCTCTTTCATATCAAAGTGAAAACAGATTTTTACAAAATAGTATAAATTAATTAAAAATCTATAAGGTAAAATACATGATTGCATAAGTATTCATCCCCTTTAAAGTAACTGAACTTATTCAACAAAGTTCAAATGCATCTCCTGACTTCCACTGTTCAATGATCTTTTCTCTGAGTTACTAGGAGTGTTCTTTTGTCTTCATGGCACAATTGTAGCAGGAATAGTGATGAACCAGAGACTGGACCTCCCAGACACATGTTTTTTAATACTATAATCACTAAACACACATCAACTGTACTCAGCTGATCTCCATTTCACTAACTGTGACTCTGCTGCATCAACTAGCTGGAACTCTGTTGAATTAGTTCAGTTACTTTAAAGGGGATGAATACTTACGCAATCATGTATTTTACCTTATAGATATTTAATTCATTTATACTATTTTGTAAAAATCTTGTTTCACTTTGATATTAGGGAGGGTTTTTTTTGCAAATTCTTTTTAAAAAAGGCCAAATTATATCCACCATGATTTCATATGTAAAAGCAACAAAAGGGTGAAACATCCAAGAGGGATGAATACTTTTGCAACCCACTGTACTAATAGCATGTAAAGTCTCTCACTCTTTCCATATACATACTGTATATTTAAATATATATACAAAGTTAGTGTAGGGGATACTTTACAGACAAATTCAATTTGTCTGTAAAGTATTGTTGTTCCTAAATTCACATAAAAGTTACTAATCAAAGAATTTTGTAGTAACTTATGGTACATATGTTCTGAAATTCAGCACAGAGGGATATATATACCAAATATATATAATAAATATACTTCTTATGGCACAAAAATGAACATTTTCAAGTCTGTCTTTATCCGATCCGTGCACATATGTGAAGTTAAACGTTAAATTGTTACCTGGCAATCACGTAACAGTGACTCTTAGATAATGTTGCGGAGAAATGAACAATTAACAAGTAGTGGAACGAATAGTAAAGTAAATTTTTTTTTTGAGTGATGACCCCAACATTGGTTTTATCTATTTCTTTTGCTTTTAAGAGACCTCTGGCAAGATAAAAACATTTATTAGAGGGAAAGGAACACTACTGGTGAAGCCAGTGAACTACCGTAGCTGGAGAGCTAACGGCTAATCTAGATAGCCAGATCATAGTCTTTCTGCTTTTGCTGCAATGTGCCCATGCATTTTATTCTCAATATTGTACATACGTTTATTCAATAAAAAGTTAGTGAAAAGTGGGGAGAGATTCAAGAGTAAACTAGCTAACACAGATTATAAATCACGTTAGCTAGCCCTTTATTTATATTACATCACTGCTTTCTAAATAACATTCACCTGGGATTACCACACCCACAAATAAAATCATCCCATTGTCAAAAATTTTGGAATGTCTTAACATATGCTGCATGTAAAACTATACTGCTGAACTAGATTTCAAATAAGCCACCTACAGTTTTAGATTGGCATAAGGTAATATTTGACCTCTTACCCATGGAATATTTGACGCACTGGTCCAGAGGGAAAATTGGTTTGTTTTATCATATATGGACCCCATTTCTCAATTATGTTGGACCTAGAATATCTAACATATTTTTGAAGGTGCTTCCCAGACCAAGGAACAACAATTGAAAGTTAAAGGAGAGGTTTTGCTGTCTGTTATGCACTTTTTTATTTCTTATTTTATTTTCTATATCATTTTTTAATTATTGTAATGTATACTTGGTGCTCCATTTTATATTATTACTTATAATTGTCATTACTAATGTCATATGATACTCTACCATGCGACTGACTGACTGCTGTGCTGAATGTTCAACTTTGGGGGGGTTCTTTTTTTTTAAACAAAAAAAAAACAGAACATGTTGTATATGTGAATAAGTTGTGAAACATAATTACTAATAAAGATATACTTTAAAAAAAATAAATAACATTCACCTGGAAAAATAAAGCTTTTCAAATGAAGAACGTAGAAATGCTTGTATTTAAAAAGTAAGATAATAATACAATTTCATGGATAAAATAGAGCGCAACATGTGTGTATCAGCATTTATGTGTGTTCTTTTGGCTTGTGTGTGTGTGTGTGTGTGTGTGTGTGTGTGTGTGTGGGTGTGTGTGTGTGTGTGGGTGGGTGCATGTTGGCACCCAACACTACTTGGTCACTGAAAGACATTCTTGCCCCGTGCCTTCGGTCTCTGTGGTCGCAGGGAGCGGCTGATTGTCCCACAGGCAGACAGGAGGAGGGCACACAGCTGCCACACATACACACAACACACACATAAACACACATGGCATAGAGACAATTACGCACACAGGCTCAGTCACAGATTACGCATAGACACAACTGCACAAACCCTCACACAGTCAAACGCTTGCACACACTCATGCCCACACATAGAGGGCTAGCCAGAGGGCAGCGTGTCAGGAGGGTGAGCATGGACGAGAGTGTAGAGAACGAGCCAGGACAGCGCTGGAGCTCTGCCACTCACACAGCGTCAATCTCTGTGCCAGGGAGCAGAGCAGAAAACAAGTCTGGACCAACCTCCTCAATCTGGCCTGCTGCTCTGCCTGATTCCCGGCCAGAAAACTCCCGGTTAGATCGCTGCTGAGCTCCAAAATTCATGGTCACAAAGAAACTCAGCCAGGTTCAGGTTATGATGTGCAACTTTCTGTCCAGAGGCAGCTGAATATTCTGTCTGACTTGTTGGTTGTCTGGATCAAAAGATCCTACTTCTTCTTTTTGTCTACATCCCTCTCAGATGAAGTTAAGTATCCTTCATTGACACCAAGGTTATAATAGTTTTGGATTTTTCATTAGTTTTAGTTTTAATTTCGTTGTGAGTTTTTGTTTTCAAATTCAGTTAGTTTTAGTTAGTTTTTAGAGTGAGTTTGCTAGTTTTAGTTTAGTTTTTAGTTTTTGAAAATGCTTAGTTTTAGTTTAGTTTTTGTTTTTTTGTAATGGGTATGTGCCTTCATTTCCTTTGGTTTATCCATCTCAGCCCCAATAAGGTTATTAATTCTTACAGTTCTGGGTGTTTTGTATTTGGGTTGGAGTGTAGACATCCCAGTCTCAGTAAACATATTTACCATGTGTTCCTGCATGTTGAAATAGAAACACTGAATTATGTATGAAAAAAGTTGACAAAGACGAAAACTAAGGACATTTTCACGATAATTTCAGTTAGTTTTAGTTAGTTTTGTAACCACACAATACAGTTTCAGTTAGTTATCGTTTTTTGAAAAACGTTTTCGTTATTTTCTTAGTTTTCGTTAACTATAATAACCTTGATTGACACTATACATCATTACAAAATGTGTTGTGAATGAATATGTATGTTAAGCCTGAACAAGAGTGGAAATTGTTAGAATAATGTTCTCATACACTATAATTATCAGTGTTTAGGTCAATTCCAATGTTTATCTGTTACTCCTTCAATCATTTCCCCATTACTTTTAGCCAGCAATTTCAGCAGTGTATCCATAACTGTTACCTAACTATTCAAACCATTCATCCACAACTTTTAGCTATTTCTCTACTTCATCAATTACACAGTCATTTAAAATATTATGCTAAAACATTTAGCATGCTATTGCAACCATTAGCTACATTTACGTTTAGCTAACAATTCAACTATTTATCCATTATGTTGAGCTAACTCTCTCTGCATAACCTTTAGCTAACTGTTTCAATCAATTATCCATTTCGCTACTGTTAGCTCAGTTTTTCCGCCCATAACTTTTATAAAACTACACACATTACTTTTACATTACTACAAACTTTACACATTACGTTTAGCTAACTATTTCAAGTGTTCTCATTTGCTAACTAGCTTTCATACAGTCTCAAAGATTAGCACTACATGGATGTTTATGTTCCTACACACAAACAATTATGTGTCTTTGAGGGGCCGTATAGGCCATAATTCATATCTTCCCTCTCACATTCACAAAAAAATACCTCTCACATTCACAAAACACGTGTATGTAAGAGGTATTCTTTGTGTATGTGAGAGGTAAAATTGTAAATGTGAGAAATAAAATTGTAAATGTCAGAGGTGAAATTGTGAATCTGAGAGGTAAAATTGTGTGTGCGTGTGTGTGTGTTTGTGCGTGTGTGAGGTAACATTGTAAATGTGAGAGGTTAAATTGTGTGTGCGTGTGTGTGTGTGTGAGGTAACATTGTGAATGTGAGAGGGAAGATATGAATTATGGCCTTTACTGCCCCTCATATGTATCTATATTCTTAAATCAAATCATTAATTCTTCTTTTTCCCCAAATTAATTAAGCTACTCACACAACCTTTCCCACATACTCACTGGCAACTGCAGAATTACCCCCTGTACAAGTAACTGAATGGAAATCACTGATCCAGATAAACTGTCCATTTTAACAACGAATTGCATTTATTTGACAAGACAGAATAAATGAGTATGCAATCTGCAGTCAGCCATCAGTTAGACCTTGGATTCACTGAAAGTCTTTTACCATTTCACCATCAGCATTTTATTCTAGCGCACAAGGCCGCTTACAAAAGGTGGAGAAAGTCAAGGGTATTTACTAAAAAGCCAAGAAACGGGGATAAGACGGACAAAAGACGCTAGCTATGTGGTTGCACTTGAATGCTTCATATACGAAGCTGTTTTATTTTGATAGTATGTGTGATACATGTGCATCGATCTGTGCTTGTATGTCTTTGACAGCAGGATATGGTTGTGCAGGTGTGTGTGAGTGTCCTTCCACCCCCGCCTACTATCCAGGACCTCTTCAAGCCACTAGACAGCCTCCACAACCCCCTCCTCCAGAAACACACACACACACACACACACACACACAGAGTTCTTCCATTCTTCTCCCTATGTCTGCGCACTGCTGAGGGCTCTTATTTGATTAGCTGCGATTTGCTTTGTGAAGCAGAGGAGCAGTTGGCTCACCGGGGGAGCTGTACACAGCACACACACTTTCACAGACACATGCAGGGGTTCTCAGACAAAACACACACAAAGACACATACAGGATACATGCGCATTTCGAATACAGCTTTTCTTCAAGATTGCCCTGACGCTGTCTCCTGCCTTTATCTGAGCAGTGAAGTCAGGAATAAAAACAAGCAAGCATACGCATACACTCTGTTAAAATAATTGATTATTTTCTATATTGGTAAATGATTTGATGCTTGAATTCTGCTCCTCTGTTGTCTGTCTCTGTGAGTGACGCAGGTCACAATCAAAGGTCAAACCTTGAGTGTAATAAATATCTCTGTGCATTTATATTAAATCAGGCAATATGATTTTGATACAATTATTATGTTTGTGTGTTAATGTTGGTTTAGAAACTTTGTTTACATATATTTCATTGTCTGTTTCATATTTTTTTAGACTTTTAGAATCTATGTGAGACAGTGAAAATCCTTTGACTCTGTAGACATAATATCTTTGTTATACACAACAAGGCAGAAGGGTTTTGTTGAATGTTCTGGAGAAGAGGCCAGGTCAGGATGGCCTTGTCCGGGGCAGCAAGCAACCAGCTGGCATGACGTGCCGTTGTGTTAATTGGGACTGGCGAATAGGCGGGTGAGGAGGGCGGAACTTCCTGGAGGAAATCGACCAGCATGTTTTGTAAACAAATGTTAGTATTTTAATGGGTTCAGGGAGAGAGTCGTGGTTCAGACTTCACGAAATGTAACATGTCTGTTTGTATTCAGGGACATGAGTTATTGAACCCGGAGAATCTCTGTAAAGTGCACATTTTTTGACGTATTGTAATAAAACTATGTTAAACTGAGAACTCGGATGTCTCCAGCTCTTCATTTCCCCATCAACGAACTGCGCAGAAAAATGGTGAGGTTTTTTTCTGTTGGTGACAGATTATCAATTTTCAAGGTTTCCTCATGATATTTTTCTAACAACTCCTATGGTTGAGAACAACAAAAAACATATGTTTGTGTCCAAACAGGTGGACTGACATGTGAGGGTCAAAGGCTTCACTGTAAACAGTTTTTTTTTTTAACAGTGACTAACCAAAGTAATTTTACTGGCCATGACCTCATCCCATGGCTTCTCAGGAAATCACCTCTGATTACATAAGGATGACTGCGAAGCGACACCCTATCTACCCAGCCTTAGTTGCACAAACCACCTCCCTCAATAATAGATGCGAGGTCAATGTGTTGGTGAGGGTGCGTGTCTTTGAAAGGCGCGTAAAAAAGAAAGACAACACAAACGATCATTGTGTCAATGTCAGACTCACTATGCCTTTGTGTTCTCTTCATTCATCGGGAGAGATACACACTGGTTTCTTTTAATTTATCACCCAAACGTGTTTTAGTAAAGGTAGAGTCACCACAAGCTGCCTGCACAGGTTAGATGGAGTAGTCATCGAATGATGGTGACCCAGGAGTCTGTTTTTTGAGGTTTTGATATAACCGTAGGTTCCCTCTGAACATTACATTTTTAATTAACGTACATATACACTACCGGTCAAAAGTTTTACAACACCCCAATTTTTCCAGTTTTTTATTGAAATTCAAGCAGTTCAAGTCAAATGAACAGCTTGAAAGGGTACAAAGGTAAGTGGTGAACTGCCAGAGGTAAATAATTATATTCATTATATTCATGTCTTTGTAAGTCATTTTGTGTCTTTTTTGGTCATTTTGTGTCTTTTTTTAGCCATTTTGTGTCTTTTGGTGTCTTTTTTTTGTCATTTTGTGTCTTTTTTTGGTCATTTTGTGTCTTTTTTTTTGTTCTTTAGTCCAACATAAAATGTGATTTTGAATCTTTTTTTTACTTTCAAAACACTATCATGCTCAATGAAGAATTTAAAATGTTACAAATGTGCATTCATTTCAGAGTACACTAAGACATTAAACTGCATAATTTTCAATTCAATTCTGGAAAAGTTGGTGTGTTCTAAAACTTTTGACCGGTAGTGTATATAGACATCAAATTCTAAAGCCTTCTAAAAATGTTTTACTACGTGACTTGACCTAGGTTTCTATATGATGTCAGCTGCCAAGCCAGCTCGTCAGATATTTTGCGTGTTGATAATGGATGGATATTATATCAATTCATGGCCACCAAATATCGAAATTTAGCGGCTGCGGGCTGTCAGTGTTTTTAAGGTTTTTGTTTTTTTCTGGAGGCCGTTTCAGGCTCACTTTTAGAAATATACTGGAGAAACTGGTATCATATGAAACTAGACGATCTAAGGGATACAGGCATGTGCTTTTCTTGTTCCCCGTTGGTGAAACGCACTACCAGTTCCTACCAGAGCAGGGGCGTCCCTCTCTACCTTTAAAAACTCCTGAAGACCTTCAGAGAGCATCTTCTTTCCTAGTACCACAAGACAATTCTGCTCCTTAAAGAATTGTCACTAGCACTTATTGCTGCACTAATGGCTCTTATTGCACGATACCTTGATTGTTCCCCTTTTTTCCTCTAAGTTGCTTTGGAAAAAGCGTCTGCTAATGACTAAATATCTAAATGAAAATGTAAATGTGCGTCAGGATATCATGTTGAAATAACGCTGTAAAGGTAGGCTATTTTTTTATGTTTCATTCAAAAAAATTCAGAGCAGTGAAGCTTAAAGTTGAGGAAAGTTTGAGAAAATGCTGCAGTTGTTGTCGTCCATACATGTTTGACGTCATATCAGTTCAGTTTGACTGGATACTTTGTTGGTCAGTCTGTAGGTTTGACTCTCATTGTGGAGAAATAAAAAGACTGAAGTGAGATGAAAAGACTGAGAATTTTCTCTTATTTGACAAAACAATTTTTGATTGAATTTAATTTTGTGGACACAAAATGCAGTTAAATCGCAATATATTGTATCGCAATACTCACCATGTCGCAAAATGCTTAAAAATGCTTTTGATATCATGTTGTAGGTTCCCAGCAGTGTTCCTTATCATTACATTTTTGATTAACGTGTGTATATTTAGCCATCAAATTCTAAAGCCTTCTAAAAATGTTTTCCCATGTGACTTGACGTAGGTTTCTATATGATGATGTCAGCTGCTAAGCCAACTAGCAAGAGCAGCTGGGTGATTATATGATCACGATTAGCGATCACGATACATTTCAGGTTGATTATGGTGATCAGCATATTTACTTGATCAAACATGTCAGAAATGTGCGTGACAGCCAATCAGAGTCAACCTTTTCCTGCTCCACTACTGTTTTTATGTTGCTGGAGAAGTAAACAGAACAATAACGTGGAGCTAAATGCGGAACTGAGGGCAGCGAAATAGATGTCAGCCATGACTTGGAGCAATAAACCAGGGAGGTACAGCTGAATGTTGGGAAAAAGAGCAAAGGAAATTACAATCTATCTGCCGCTGTATTGAGAGAAAACTAACATTCACAGCACGGCAATTCACACACAGGTAGGGTGCATTCAATAGCGTCGGAACGGCTATGGTGCTTTCAAGAGTGTGGGACAGAGAAACAAGTTATTACTAAATGGAACTTCAATAAAAAAGTTAACAAAACATTAAAAACAACAAATCCGTTTAATCATTTAAAGAAGTACCACGGAAGTGATTATGTGGAAAGAATGAAAATGCGAGCACAGCCTGTCACTGCTGCCAGCACATAAAAAATCATGATAATAAATGAGATCGGATGATATGAAAAAAAAAAAAAAAATTCTCCATATCGCTCAGCCCTAACTTTGCTTTAAAGCTGTTTTACTCATGTATACTGCATTTAAAGCCACCAGACTCCTTTGACAAAAACAGCAATTTTACCTTACAGAACACAGGAGTTGCTGGTCTACCATGGCGTCAACAGCAGTTTTATTGCTTAGCGTCCGAGCAGGACTGATTCATTAGAAGTATTGAAATAATCTCCTAGTGTTTTTTAAAGGAAAATTTTTCACATTATGTCTGATTACAGGTGTCCATGTATGACTGCAAATGTGAAAGCAGTTATATGATGTTGTTTTTGGCTCAAGAAGGAGCTGCGTGACATCTGATTTATTGCCTCAAGTGATGTCACTTGAGTAAGCGTCAGTTGATTCTGAAGACTACAAGTGTGAAATAAAATAAAAAAATCTGTGGGTGCATAGTTACAAAGAAGTAAAGTTACTAGACCTTTGAAGCCGGCTTCCAGCTTCTGACAAGAGAGAATAATTTTTCTTTGATTGAAAAGTTACTACTGTGAGGTGATAAAAGAGGCATATGGTCCACGATCCATCATGTTTGGTTAAGCTTGTGGGAGATTAATCAATGTTTTAAAGTTTTTAACCCAAGTCTTATGACCCAACAGTAATTACAGTGTCATTACGAGAGACAAGATCTAGAGTCTACATCCAACAGCAAAGCCAGAGCCAATAACATTTTAACATCCAACTGACCAACATTTTGGTATTTTGGATGTGTACAAGGATGGCAAACAGAATGATTTTTACACAACAGGAATTTGGCACAGTGCTGGTGATGGGTTTCGATAGCCGATTCCATCTCGGATCTGGCTCCAAATTTGTAATCATGCATCCAACCAAGCACATAATTTTATTTTGGCTAAATCTGTTCCGCCCAACAATAGTGTTTGAAAATGTTGAATTTTTGTGTTAAAACTAACCCTTCAACATTACATAAATCTTCACTTTCAGGTTAAAATCGATCTCAGAGATGACCCAAACATGTACGGCAAGTCATCCTCTAAACATCTTGTCAATGGGGAGGGTTTTTTTTTTGCTTTTTTCTCTGTGTTAATTTCCACCTCTTAACCATGTCTCCTGCAATGACAAGCAGAAAATTCTCCTCACTTGGGTTTTTCTACTCCTGCTCTCCTGTCTCTCTCACACCCCTCCCCCATCCACCCACCACCACAAGGGGTTAATTAAAACTGATTGGGTCCTCCGAGACCACACCTGCCTCTGACAGGTAAGGTATCGGGCTCATATGAGCCGTGTGTATTTGTGTATGTGTGTGGCTCTGTGCGGATATGTGCTTAGCACATCAGTCTGTTAGCACATCATGTTCTTTACTGCTCTGAGTTCAAAGCGGTCCCATTAGGGCATGATGTTAGCTATGAGCGTGTATGAGTCTGCTGATATACATGTATGCATTTGTGTGTGGCCTCTGGTATTTCACTGTGCATTTGCATGTGATTTGTGTCGGTAAATGCATTTCATTTGTGTGTGTGTGTCCCTTCTTTTCAGAGCCACTTAAGGGTCTCACGCTTGATGTGCTGATTAGACTCCGCTGGCTGGAACCAATCGCTGCTCTGCTTTAGGTTCACGCCTGTCTGCCTGTCTGTCATGTCGAGAGCCACTGGAGGAAGAGACGTATATACAGTTTAAAGCTTCAGATCATCACCTTCACCATCACTGGGATCACACACGGCATAAAGTACCATCAGTTAAAGTGTCATTACAGTGCTTATAGAGCAGCAGCCTGCACACATCCATATGAACAGTCAAATGCATGAATGAAATGGTGATGAAAAACATGATGGCCCATATTAAGACCATGATTTTGTGTGTGTGTGTGTGTATGTGTGTGCATATTTGCTGGCAAATGAGGTGTTTGTGTGTAAAGGCAAGAACTAGTGTTGTATAACAGCAGCTGGCAGGGGAGAGGTGCTACACACACACACACACAGAAAGAGAGAGAGAGATCCCGCTGCTAGGCTGGCAAGTAGAACAGTCAAATTAGCCACTGGAGAACAAACCGATCCAAGAACTCTGCTGGGAAAAGGTGAAGGGGGAGAAAAAAAAAGAAGCGATGGAACGAGTAGAGACAGAGGGATGGAGATCGAGCGAGAGGTGAAGAAGAGAGAACAGCACAGACGTGACAGAGAGGGAGAAGATGAGAGCAGCATCGTGAGGCAAAAGGCACAACAGAGTTGTAAATGAGTCAGAGAAAATAAGGGGGGGGGGGGGGGGGGGGGGGCAGAGGAGGTAACAGAGAGGGGATGAAGATAATGGAGAGAGCAGTGCTGATGTGGAACAAGGGATACGGTTAAATAACAAAATGTGATAGGCTATAATAGGCTATAGCACATAAAAGTAGAATGTTATAAAGAATAGAGATGATACAGATCATGCAAATACAATTAGATATTCAACACCCATGGAATTAATTGTGTATCACACATTTAAGAGCATGTCCACAGTTAGTAATTAGTAGTAATACCAACATAACTTGAGACAAAAAACAAGGTGAGAGTAAACATGTTGTCCCTAATGATGCAGCATGCCCTTCATGGCCAATTAGTGGCCGAACAGAATGCAACCTTAGCGTGACCTGAAACTGTAGCGCACCCTCGAGTCACTCATTCTACTTATGGCTGTGAATTACTCATCAAAATTGAAAACAAATTCAGAGGGAGTCTCCGTGACAGATGTGCAAACTTATCCTCAAAAGTGATACATTATCTCATACTTTCATAGCCTTTTTTTTTTTTTTAACTCCTAGGGACTCTCCCAGGAACCAAATACCAGGATCGAGAAAGATGGTGGAGACATGGAAAACAATAATCCAGTTTTTCTTTTCTGTTTAGATTTGGACATATTTGAATACATTTCCTGATTCAGTAAGATTTACTGTTTTTTTCTGCTTTGCTCGCTGGTGCTGCAGGTCCTTTGGATGCAAACAGAATATATTTTGGACACTGTTCATGACAATAACCAAATATTGTTAGTTCAGCAGAGCTGGAAAAGTTACAACAGCAAAATTGAATTGATGTGACATTCAATGTACAATATTGAACCATAAATGGCAGTCTGTTTTTTTGGTTTAAAATGGTCTTCTTCTTTTTTTTTGTAAGTCTGTGGTGATTGGAAGAAACATATGTGTACTTGGTCAAACAACCAAAGCAAAATTATTAATTATTAAATTATTATCCCACGATTTTGTAACCCATTTATTTTATCATCAATTTGTCCTGCGACATGATCCTGGGGGCGCTACCTCGTCCCTGTCGGCCTGGGGAGAGCCCTGAACTAGCCACATGCTTCTTCTGATACATGTGGAGTTAGCAAGCCGCTTCTTGACACCTGACAGGGGGAGATTCCCCGGTAGGATGTAGCGCGTGGGAGGATCACGTTATTCCCATCGGTTCCTCCCCCCATCAGGCACCCCGGCCGACCAGAGGGAGGCTCTATAGCGACCAGGATCAAGGCATGTTTTTGTGAGAGGTCCCTGTAAGGGGATCCTTGGAGGACACGGGGAGAACATGCAAACTCAGAAAGGCCCTTTTGCCGACACCGACCAGCTCTGCGGACACCGGAGACATGGAGCTGGGGACACGCCTCCAACGCCCACAGCGTCCTGGCGGGAATCAAACCCAGGACCTTCTAGCTGTGAGGCGAGAGCGCTACCAACTGCGCCACCGTGCCCCCGGAACAGTCATTTTTAAGAACCCATTAGCCATGAAAACAACAGACACCACAAAAAACAAAAACTACAGTTCCTGATGAAAAAAATGGGTGTAAACCAACTGACCAACATTGCTTAACTGTGCAAATATGTGACGTGGCAAATGTGAAGTGATTCACAACGTGATTTGATGCGTAAATTGCAGCCAGCTCACATTAGTTCAGCGTTCCTGATCTGCACACAGAAAAAAATGCCCTTCAAGATGTGTTTTTCTGCGAGAAGTCACAAGGGGGTAGTCCCTCAGAACTGTTTGGTCCGAAAACACCTATTGCAAATCTTTTTATGTTTTTCAACTTCACACTCTTGCTAGTTTTAAAGGTATGTAAGGAGATGTGGGGATTCTGCACACCTAGCTAAATGTTGTCATATTTATTTTAATATAATGGTATGATTTATTTTATATAATGATTGCACAATTTGTATGATTACCTATGCAATGTAACGTCACAATCACTGTTTTAATATGTCAGACACATAACCGCAACACATTATTGATTGGGATAATAGCTTTTGCATCCTATGTCACGTTTACTGTTACTAAGATTACGATCACTGTGCTAAAACCAAAACCACTTAGGCATAACAATAATAACACTTCTTCCAACAACAGGGTATGAACACCCGTCCCTGGGGGTTTGGGGCATCGACCACCCCTCCCACCTGCCCGATAGGTAACATATTAGGTAACATATCCTTTTAACTGGATACCTACGAATTCCAGTGCATTACATTTTGTAGGAGATCATATGAGAACAGTCTGCACTAAGCACTTTGAATAAAAAGGAAAACATATTTTCTGCCTCTCAGCTGTGGTCTCGCCAATAAAGTGGATTTGAAAGTGACATGCCGACAGTCAGGGGTGAGCAGTCGTGAATGAATACAGAGACAGGTTGTAATTGTGCCGGACCGGCCTCCTTAACATGACACAGAAGTTATACAACGTCCACTGTGACACCCTGAAAAAGACAGTTTTTGTTTCTCGGCCTGTTTCAAAGCCTGCCATGCATGGTGAGACACTTTGTAGAAAAAAGTCCAAGGGCAGAAGTTTAAAAAAGAATTGTCCGTTTCTGTCCTGTTTGTCCTTGGTTACAATGACAGGCCTTTTATGTTTAATAATGAAGTGCTTTCTTGGTTGTGGGCTTTTATGAAAGGCTGTGGAGTCAGTACAATTGGCTATTATTAAAAAAGGAAATAAAAAAAAGAATACCACATTCAATCAAACAATGGAGGAAATGTG
Source organism: Centropristis striata (assembly GCF_030273125.1). NCBI lineage: Eukaryota > Metazoa > Chordata > Actinopteri > Perciformes > Serranidae > Centropristis > Centropristis striata. The sequence continues at coordinate 8,540,405 of NC_081537.1, forward strand.
TTCTCTCTCCCAGTGAGAGAGAATACATTTCTCTGTTCTTGCTGAGTATGTAGCCTATATTAGTCATTTTTACCAAAATTATTAAACACTGAAATTCACTGTTCGCTGGCCTGTCATGCTACTCAAATCAGGACAAAGCTGCCAACATTACCCGAACCAGTTCCCTCAAAGTGTGTTCATAGCCTACTACACAGTGAATGTCCCCCGAACACGACCTATACCAACTCTCAAAATAATTTAGTTAGCTAAAGTTTGGTAATGCTGAACCACTGGAGGCAGTAAGCTAGTTAGCTAGACATGCTAACGTTTTCAGCTTACACATGCTTTAATTCATACCTCATATTTGCACTTACTTTTGATTTTGGAAAGGCTAATATGAAAGGCAGCACCTCCCAAAAGCTTTTATCTAATCTAATGCAACCTCACATGGGGAAATTCTACTAGCTAACAAGGCTTCAGCAAATGGTCAGTTTGTTCCATCATAGCGTAGTAGTAGCGGCATAGAGATAGCTAGGCTACTAGCAAGCTTTTGATAGATTTTTAAAGTCACGTTGTCTCACACACACCTGAAACATTATACAATATACATTTAAGCAGCAAACAGTTGACAATGTTATATTTGGATACTTATAAGAAGGCCTGTAGCTCAGATAGCCGATGTGTTTTGCTCCACTGTAGCTTTCCTTTTACCCACAGGCCTGTAAGAGCACAGTTTATGTTCCCACAGAAGCAAGATGAGACATGATTTTATCATGTTTAGGCTTTGTAACACATAGATATACGCACCTGTAAGAACAACACACACACACACACATTGTGTATCACAATCATCGAACGAGACTTTAACAGCTGTTGGCCAGTCCATGTCATTGGCAACCGGCCAACAGAACTCGGTTGCGTGTAAGTCCAACATCTGTATGGGGCGGGCCCAGCCAAAGAAGACGAAATGAGAATAATCTATCTATAAAAGCAAGAAGCGTCTGTGTGTGTGGATGTGTGTCTCGGGCATATCTCGCTGACCGTTAGTCAGACTGACCTAAGATTTTGTATGTGGCTTGCACATGGCACGAAGCTGTGCATCCTCGGTTTTAAAGATTTTTGAATTCATTTTTCAAAATATCATTATTTACCTAGGACATTGCACTGTTTCCGATCGGACGCCTTTTAGGGGAGCTCCGCCCCATTGTGTGATAGGCCTACACCTGGTCAGTAACACAGTTCACTCTGGATTTCCACGCCTGACTCATCTCATCTGTAAGTCTATTTCATGTTGCTTAGCGTAATGCCCATTATCATTTGATATGAGATACTTCCATGCAGTATATCAGCTAATTGGGTTCATGTTAATGTACTTTTAGTGCAGCATACTGCGTAATGTGCGATCTCACGATTAGCATGCTAACGAATACATACTTCCTACCGGCACTGCTCTAGTTACAGAAATCGGGAATCACTCTGGCTGGGATCCTGTGCGAGCTATGTCAGTCTTAGTCCAGCGCTGCACATCTTTACCTGTGACCTAAAGAAAGGCCTGCTGTATTGAGATCAGACTTTTTTCTCCAGTTGTGTTTACTCTTGGGGCTGCCAATTAACGAATCTAAACATTTATAACAATTATGACTAGTTGATTATTTTGGATTTCACTGCAGTTCACAACAAGACACGTCCTGCTATGCTAGGATTGGTAGCGCGGTGCTTTGCGTCTCGTTACCATTACTGGTAATGGCCAAGAGCAGAGCTTGACCTGCTCCGCCGGTTCTTGTTGATCCAGATGGGACCAGCTGAACACAAGGTGGTGTTCGAGAGGATGTTCCACATGGCCCAGAATGACCTGTACATTGACAATGGCAGGAAGTTCAGGAAGTTCCAATGTACCCCAATGTGTACCCGCTGAAGAGATGGGAGGCAAGAGTAAACCAGGACCAGAACTGCCTACCTGAACGCCCTGATTCAGACATATGCTACCTCACGACCGTTGCGCTCTTCCAATGAACGGAGCCTGGCTCTGCCCCCTGTTGGTCCAAGGCAATCCAGACTCTTTGCACTTCTTGTTCCCCGCTGGTGGAACACACTACCAGTTCCTACCAGAGCAGGGGCGTCCCTCTCTACCTTTAAAAAACTCCTGAAGACCCAGCTCTTCAGAGAGCATCTTCTCTCCTAGATCACACGATAATTCTACTCCTCAAAGAATTGTCACTAGCACTTATTGATGCACAAATAGCTCTTATTGCACTATACCTTGATTGTTTGCTTTTCACTCTTCCTGTAAGTCGCTTTGGATAAAAGCGTCTGCTAAATGACTAAATGTAAATGTAAACTGAGGAGGGAAGACTGTCTGCCCATCCTATAGTAAAATGCAAGGTTTTCTAAAGGGAGTCTGTCAGCTGCAGACACGAGGTGGTGGTGCTCATGGAAACACTACCGCTTTGGTCCACTGGGGACACCAAAATTGAGAAACTGTAATAACTCTAAAATGACATGCTAACATTACAATGTGAAAATCTGTGTCATGCATTAGACAAAAATCTGAAAATGGACACTAAGTTTTGGTGTGATCACAGCCAATATCACCCAAAGACACTTTGTTGTGTCTTTTTTCCATTTGAATCCACACACTCACGCCATACGGGTGAAAAGAGGCAAATGAGGCGAAGGAGGAGGAGGCAGGACAGACAGGCGTATTCTCTGTAATGAGCTGGGTTGAGCCGGAGCCAGACCTGGACCAGACCTGCAGCCACTCGGTCCAGCTAATTATGCAAGGCTGCAGACAGCTCTGGCAGAGTGAGGGGGACAGCGAAAGAAGACAGGAGATGAAATGAAAGAAGAGAAGTGAAGGGAGGGAGGGAAGATACAGATGGCAAGACTGACACATTTCAAGAAAGAAAATGAAAGAGTGAGCGTAAGAGATGAGGAAAGTAAGGTGGGCAGACATGCACAAAGAGAGGATGTGAGGGAGCGGGGGAGGGACGCAGCAGAAGGGCTGAGGTTTGTCCTTTGGCCGATGGTCAATTAGTGGTGGGGAGAGTAACAGGCCACAGCGATCTGAGTCTACGGCTGCAGAGAGCTCTCAGCTTGTTTACTCTTCTACTGAAGGAGACAGCTGGGGCACCTCCAACACTGAGGCTGCAAAGCATCATTAGGGGAAATATTAATGAGGTAAATGTGGGATGAAATATTTCTTGTCTTTCATTGACGTAAACAAAGGGCGTTGCTCTAAAATTAGATATCCAGTCCTTGAAGTAAATAGATGTATCTCAGAGTTATGGCGATGTCTGTATGTGATTACAGCATCAGTTTTGAGTAAAATTATCCTATTTTACTAAAAGTTTTGGATTTAAGAGTATTTTATGATATTACAGGAGCATTACTGTATGGCTCTGGCATTCTAGCTCAGGTATTTAGGGATATTTGTACTTCTCCAGTAGGTAACGGTTACAGAGTTATTTTGAATACTTTGAAAATTCAAATTTAAAAAGCTACATATTGAGTGAGCTGTAGCTGTAGCACTTCCTGTTCTGACTGAGTGTACGTAAAAATCAACTTTGAAAAATAACAGAAATCCTACTTAAAGATAGTATGGTTAACTAAAAGTATTGAATGAATGGTAAAAACCTTAAAATAGTGGATAAATTATTAAAAAACAGAAAAGCAATGCTGTGCATAAATGGCTAAATTCTATCACGAATTTTTTTTAAATGGCAAGTAAGCTAAATATAACATTCATGAAAATACCTGAAACAGTTGGTTAGCTAACCGTTAGCAGTTTATCGTTAGCTTAAGGTAAAGAATAGTTGAAAAAGGCTAAATGGCTAAAAGTTGGCTAATGTCTAAGTGATTTAAATAGTAACGGATAAATGCTAAAATATTTGTGAGCCAATAGACAAATGGCCGACACTTCAAGCTCTGCCACTATATTAGCATGAATGCTATTCTGACCAAACCAGCCTAAACATTCAGTTTAATTATGGGAACATTTTATTTGAATAATATCCACTATATAATGATAAATTGGGTTAAATATCATCTAGTTCAACAACACATATGACCAGGCTGTCGTCAGGGTGACCAGACGTCCTGAGACAGTCCTGAATTACAAGCAACTGTCCTGTGTCCTGTCCTGTTTGTCCACAAGATTAACTGATAAAATCAGGGCAATATTATCTATAGTGGACTGTTGATTTTTTATAAAATAAGAGTTCTATTGGTGTCTTTTCTCAAGCTGATTTAGGTTATCACGGACTGTTAATGCTATTGAACCTTAATGCTTGTTGGCCAGATGATGAAGGTGCTGCTGATATCTGTGATAAAAACAACAACAAAAAAGGGTAAAAATGTGTTTGTTAGCTCTAAACAGCTTATTTGCTAATCTTCAAATATTATTTTAATTTTAATTCATCCCTGGGGTGCAATTAAAGGCACACAGAGCAGCAAAGTAGACGATGTAAACAACTGTAAACAAGGACAAGAAACACAGAATTCAAGTAAAGTAAATGCACAAAAAAATAGGCTAAATGCTAAAATACTTAATCTAGGAAAAATAGTCAGTACTACTACAAACAAATAAATGAAATACAAACTAGTGAAATACTAAAAATTGTATGTACACAGCTTTGGGCACAATGGTGGCCTTTCTCCTCTAAAAATCGATTTAAAATAGCAGTAAGACAAATGTCACCTGGCGTAATGAGTCATGTGTCCCTCTCATCTGGTCACAGTAGCAGGTCACACATACATGTGGGGGTAATATACAAGGTAATATAAAGGGTTTGTAAGTTTCAACTAATAATGATGGTAAATTAAGCATGTATTATTGCTTTTTAGATCATTATAAGTTATTAATAAGAACATATTTGACCACTGAGTAGACTTTCGAGATGTTGACCAAAATCAATCACTAACTACCTTGAATGTTTAAATAAAGACTTGACAACTGAGAACCACAATAATCATCTATGGATCATGAACATTAATAACTGCATGATTGTCAAATAGGATAAACAGGGATTTTTCACCCTGGCAAACGAGGAACCGGAGAGGGTGGGATTGGAAAAGTTCACACTTCTTCCCACTCCTTTTCAAACATGTAATTAGAATCTACTGTTTTCTTATGCACTATTCTTCTCTTGGTTTGTTTATTTATAGTCTAAAATAAAAATGATTGAAAATAACATTTCTATCAACCTCTGTTTCAGCTCATAATATTCCTCTGGTGATCTATTACTCACCCTATTCTGCACCAACTCCTTACATGTAATGTAAAGTTAAAGCTTTGGGTGTGTGTCAGACACTTGTTCACGTTCCAGCATTTTCCCTTTCAGACTTAAGAGTCAGACAATGAAAGAGAAGAAAAAGAGAAGCCCTATTTAACTATTTTACTCCTGCAGGGCCAGTTTATGCGTTCCTGGCCAATCTCTATTGAAGGCTGGCTGATGTGAGCAGACGTACGGTTTGCACCATCCTCTCCCCAGCATTCCTCTGTTTGTCTGCCTCTCCATTAAGGACATGTAGTCTGGCCATTATGTGTTTGTGTGTCTGGCTGGCTGGCTAGCTGGCTGGCATGGGTTGGGCAAAAAAAAGACATGTGGGCAGAATGCTAACTTGGTCTGATTGTTAGGTAGTATCAAAGCGCATGAAGGTGTGTGTGTGTGTGTGTGTGTGTGTGTGTGTGTGTGTGAGAATGTAGCCATGTCTGAGGACACCAAGGTCAAGACCATAATCATTTCTTTTAGAAAAAGGACTTTAAATTGCTGTAAAAGTGTTGCTTCACCTTGCAAGCGGCTGTGTTGCCCCACTATGCTCGTCTTTCTGTGGTTTTGTTTGAAAGCCTGGAGTCTACGTTTAAAGGATAAAAGGATAAAAGGAGCAAACACAAATGAGGCAATGACAAACAAACCTTCTCAAGCTTTTCGGGAAGACGTGAAAGGAGGATGTCAGTAGGCTATACGAGAGAAACTGTTGGGGGAAAAACGGAGAAAAAAACAGACAAATGTGATGGAGGACAGCGGGTTAAAAAGAGACAATCAGAAGTGACGGGGACGCGGTGATATGTCTGGGAAATGGGAGGTCTCAATACCGTCTTTAGTACCAGAAAACAAAAAAATGAATAAAACTTTTAATTATCTTGTGTGTAATAAAATGAGATTGTCTTCATTTAATTCAGAGCGTTTAGTAGTCTACTTTCACGACATTCAGTATATGTGAAAATCGAAAAAATTGGAATCTTTCCCTCAATTCATTTTTCGCCTCTCACAATCCCAAATATTCTGTGATCCGCACGTAGACATGGAATAACCTTTCTTTTCAGCGGTACAGTGCATTAACTTGGTGAAACGCAGCCCATTTCATTTTCTTGATTTCCTGTCAGCAAACAAAGGGGAAGCCTCTTTTGTCGAAGCTCCAATTCCTCCGCTACACCCCTCCTGTGCTTCCCTGTGATTAGGTTCAGAGCACATCATGGGGGTGAGGGGCGTGAAATCATTTGTGGTTGTAATTATGGGCTCCCCTCTCCAGAGTAATCATGAGCTATTAAAAACCACCCTCAGCTCAGCCCCCCAACAATGCCGGTTAACATCTATGTTCCTCTGGGAGGCTGCAGGGAAGAGGCCAACTACCCGCAAACTGCAGTGGGCACGAAGCTCTGTATGTGTGTGTGTGTGTGTGTGTGTGTGTGTGTGTGTGTGTGTGTGTGTCGCATGGGTAAAGCCAGCCTTTTGTGTGCATGACAAGTAATTACGTCTCGCAAAATTGTGTGCAAAGCACCGGTCAATTTACGTGCACGTGTACTGGTCCTATGAAAAACAGTGAACACCGGACATTTTCGTGAATTTATAAAACCCGGCCGGACGCCCCGGACAGGACGTAAAAAGTGGACATGTCCGGGCAAAAGAGGACGCTTGGTCACCCTACCTAAAGCTACACCTAATGTATGTTTTCTGTTAATAAAACTAAAAACATGAAAAATTTCAACTGATGTTGGTATGAAAATGGCACTACTTATCGTATCAGGTATTGAATTTAAAATCAATGTGTCATAGTAAATAGAAAGCTAAGGGTCAGTATATCAACTCTTCTGCATTATTATTTACTATGCACCCAAACAATTGATTGTATTGTGTAAATATTTGTTTTTTTTCATATTTCTTTTACAATACATGTAAAAGAATCTGAAATATTTTAGATATCTCCTTCAGCATACAGAAAACATACATTAGTCCCTTTTTTCTGACCCTTCCTCCCCTAAAAGTTTCCATACAGTCCTTAACTCAGAATGCTGACCCCTCATGTTAGCTTTGTTTTAAGCTCTATACACACATATCAGTATGTGAATGCAGCATATGAAGCTTTTGGTTTCGGAAGCATTCTGGCTTCACTTTTGAGTGAACTTTTGTTGCATTCAGGTAAACAGTCCGCATTGGAGAGCAAAGACCGCGGAAGTCGAATCCCAAATGCAAACTCGGAACCCATACGCTATCGTAAGATGAGAATTTAGTTTTTTATTTTTATTTTCTGCATTCGTATACCCATTATAAACCGACTACTTGTCAAAAAAAACATTATTAGACTTGGTATCTTAACTCCAACTCCATTTTAGCGTCTCGGGTTGCTGATTGGACTGTAAACAATGACTGGAACACGGAAATATCCACTGGCTACACCAGAACCCCCAAAATATTCACGGTTGCCTAAATCATCATCAGGACAATAATCGAAACTGGCTTCGGTTGAACTTGAACTTGAATTTTTGTATGTACAAGGAGTTAAGTTTGTCCTCCACAGAAAGAACAATAAAAGCAACTGTAAGCATTCTCAATGTAAGGTCCTCTAAATTAAGATAGAGAAGACGATCAAGATGTTGAACACTTGAAAAGGACAATGAAGTGTATAAAGAAAATGTAATATTCAACACAGCAGCTACATAGGAAATACAGGGTTGTAATTTTGTATTATTATTATTATTGTATCTATTGTTTTTTTGTTTTATTTTTACTTTGTTTTGTTCTTTGTTTTAGTGGTAATTTGTCTTGTCTGTTTGTTTGTTTTTATCTAAGAATGTGGGCATGTAAACCCTCATTAATGTATGTGTCATGTTAATTCTAAAAACCCAATAAATATAATAAAAAAAATAAAAAAAATAGAGAAGACGGGTTTCACCTAAACATTCCCACTAAATATCTTACTTTAATAGGGAATATGTTCTATATTCAGAGCGATGGTCAGTGTCTCTCTTTCTATCCCTGCCTCCCTCGCTCTCTGACAGTTTCATAGGCTTTGTGCCACCCCTCAAAGCACCCTGGTTGAATGAACACAATCCCATTATTGGTGACAGTCAATTAAACATCTAAATGCCAAATTCTGAATGCTTGATGCCGTGACACAGAGGGCAATTGAAGATCGTTGGCCAGAGACTGATTGGCCCATAAGAGCCCGGGAGGGCGAGAATGCTGACAGTTTCTAAATGAATAAGTTCACCGCGGAATATCGAAGTATACGCGAGTTACACACTTGTGTCTCGCAAGGTGGTCTTACAGCGTACAAAGATTACAGGAAACGACACAATGAGAAGAGGAGAAGAACAGGAATACAAGGCCAAAGAAAGGAAAAAGGTCATATCAGCCATGTGTGTGTTTGAGAGGGAACTGTAGTGAACATTTCGGTCACATTGTATTGACACAGCAGGGAGTGAGAGAGGAGAAGGGGCTGAGCGAAAAAAGAGAAAAAAAATAAGAGTGAGAGGAGGAGTGTTTATTCTCTTTTTCTTCCCTCCTCTACTCAGTCTTTTCCCTCTCTTTTTGTCCATTCAGTAGTGTATGTGCTTATGCATGTGTGTGTCTGTGTGTGTCTGGCACACTTGAATCTTTTACTGATTACCTCACACACGTCACGTCTTTCTGGAGGGCTTTTAACGGAGGAGGATTATCAGGCAGTCGGAGCCTTTTAACCCTTTCTCTGCCCTCCCTGCTCCGACAAGCCAGCTGACAAATGCTCCCAGTATATCTACATCACAAGTTTTCATCATTTCAACATGCTTTTATGCGCATATTGAATATGTTGGAAGCTCATTTATAATTATTTATGGCTTAATGAAGCAAATAAATTACCTACCTTTATTTCTTAATCTGTAATTTAAGATTTTACATATCAAAGTGTGTTTCGAGGTCTTGGGTAGTACTCGTTGAATGTATAAAAGAAATGGAAGTGGTCACCATGACCTCACTGATTTAACTGTTTTGGGCCTTAAATTCAGCAATTTGGCTGTTTCCTTCTCGGTTTATGTTTTTCTTTTGCAACCACATAAGCAGGTATGAAGCTATAGAGACAGAGCGCCACGCTTCATACCATGCCCACTGGAGGGGAAAACTATCAGTGCCACAATACACAACCATGGCTGAAATGCTAACAAAATGTTAGCAATGTGTTATCAAGCTGAGGCACTTAAAACTGCACAGCTTTCTGAATAATCCACATTCTACTACGACATGAGTTATATTGTGTCAAATGCTTTAGCTTTACCTACACAAATGTAGTTAGCATAAAACTCACTTTCGATACATGACTTAGTGACAAAATTCAGTGCATACGTAAATTGACGTTGAATATATTAAGTTTAATAATTGAGGTTTCACGATTTTAACTGCTGATGTCTCACGTCTGTATCCACTTTTCTTAAAAATGTAGTTTTTCAGTTTGTCAGATTTTAAAAACATACTTTTCGGTTGTTCACACAGTTGGTTGTGCATTTCACCACACAGCAGCTTTTAGACAATTTTATGTTGTTTGCTAACAGACGAATTAACAAGGAGGCTTTTTTATTCAATACAAAGTCAATAGAGAGAGATGGATTGTTTTCCCCTCCGGTGTGGGCGGGGCTTAAGTGCACTCGGTCTCTATGTATAAGCTAATGCTAGTGCTACCTAGCTTTCTTGGTTAGCAAGGTCAAGAGCTGATGAATGAACTTTAGACTCCTTAGAGTGTCTTTTAGTCCAGCCAAACACTGAGCATTTTTATGCAACCAAAATGCTACATGAATTAACTGGAAACCCTGCGAAACGATCAAATTTCCAAGGCGAAAACACTCAGCACACTGTGGTAACAACTTGTCAATCACAAGTTAACATTGCTCTTAAGAATACCATGTTTACTGAGGACAGAAATAAAGTGAGAAATCGGGTCATTTTCTCATCAAAAGCTGGTATCTCTGGCTCTGCTGCACCAATTTTGATACTTTTGCAAAACTGTCAAAACTGAAGCATTAGCTGCTACTAGCATAACACAAACAAATCCCTCTCTGACCTATATACATGTATATCTCTGGTTCTGCTGCATCAATTGTGATGCCTTTTCTTAGGTGTCCATGTGAGTCTGACCATGTTGTTAGTGCAATGCTAAATCCATGGAGTTCTCTATACGTGTATATTAGCAGAGGGAAAACAGAAGCTAGCCTTAGTTGTTATTAGCCACTAAGCTAGTCATTTTGATAGCAGCTATTATTTTAAGTAGTATTTTTTATGTAGCTACCAAGCACAACAACCATGAGCAACCCTTTTAAATATAACAAAAGCTAAAATATGACCTGACGTCATTTCCATTAGCAGGGTTGAAATAGAAAACAAATAATAGTCTTCCTGAATATCAATGAAACAGCTTTTTGCCACATAAAAACACAGAAATGCTCTTGATATTCTAATGTACCAACTAACGGCCTTGCAATTGGTGCTGCAGTGTTTGTTGCGTTTGCTGGTCCAACCAAGTAGTAATTCATTGATAAATAGTATTTATTCCTCCTTCTATATTGACTACACATTTCCATCTCCTGAGGCCACAATGTCACATTTTTGCATTTGAATATTTGTATCATTTTTTAGAAAAGCATTTTAAAAAATTGCAGCATCAATAATAACACAGCTAGCTTTATTTTGCCCTGTTAGGTTGGTTGGTTTTCTCTTCGTTGTAATAATAACTTGTTTTCCATTTCAAGGGTGACTGGAAAAAATTACCAGGACAAATTTACAGTACAGGGGTCAGTCTCTGATAGAAGGGAAAGGTTGTAGCTTGTCTCTATGGAGATTTTGTTTGAAGAATATGTCGCTAAGAACAGGGTGTAGTGTAATATGTGCCTGAATTGAAGTCCCTCATAAAGGTAGACCTCTCTGCGAGCTTCCATGTGTGCCATCTCTGAGGTGGTCGGTGTTTGTCTCTTCTCTCTCCCTCCCCTCCTCATGTTTTCCTCTGTTTTATGTGTGTGTCCTGCCCATCCTCTTCCATTCAATCCTCCGTTTACCATGACAATAGCTGCCTGCAGAGACCCTCTCCCATGTATAGCGCTGACCACCGCTGGCTACTGGCAGGGGCCCATTCACTGTCGCAACCCACCCCGGACCATAAAGAGCCTGGCAGAGCCTGTGTCGGGGGTCTGGGCCCCCCTGTAAACGGCCAACACCACACTTGTTGTGTCTGCCGTCTATACTACCGGGAGCGGAGGCAGGACGGTGGAGCTGTTGGGTTTATGTACTTGGTTTTGTCAGGGGTGAAAGAGGAGGGGTTGGGTTTTATGTACCCAATGGGATAGACCTGCACTTTGAATGGACAGGAAAACTGTTAAGGACAAATTGTTCGGCGTTTAACTTGAGAGGAAGAATAAAGGAAATGGTGATTGACCAGATTGTTTCAAGGCCAGACATGGTAATAGCAGTCTGAGTGCTTCGTATCAGCATGTCCTGTTGGTATTTGGTTTTTCATCCATACTTTTCATGTGTAAGAAATCTGTTACTGAATATATCCTTGGTGTGGTGGAGTGCCAGCACCCCTAAATTGGTGGCATGAAGGAGGGACATTCATTTTTTAAATGATGTGTTGGATTTAAGTAGTCAGGATCACAACAGTAGTGGAGAATGAGTACATGCATGCACAAAGTTGTGTTTAGGACAATCCTCTGATGAAACACAAACAAGTATGACAGAAGAGAGAAACTTTTTCTGTATGGAGTCTGGAATGGATCTTGCAAACTGGGATCTCGAATCTATAGTAATAGTATCAATATCGGGATCGATCCGCCCAACCCAACTCCCCAGTCTGGAGCAAAGAGCAGAGTCTTGATTTGATTAAAATCAGAACACTTTCTTGGATGGTTTGGACTTTTGGTTCAGTTCAATTCCACAAAGTTCCATCAGGAAATTGTCAGAAGCAGAAAAGGAAAAACGGTGCAAACAAACGAACAGAAAAAAAGTCCCCAATGGCAAAGCAGGAGACAAAATATGAGAGAGACGATAGAAGAGGCAGAGAAAACCTTCTACAGACCAATCAATGTCCAGCACTGGGAGATGCAGTTTTATATAGGTAATAACAATGGGACATAGCTATGCCATGTATTGTGCTTTTACTGCTTATATTGTATAACCAAAACTAGCCGGATAAAATGTGTGTAGTGCATTAAAAACTTGCACCTTCGATTGGGCTTTCAGGTGTGAAAAGGCCCTTATTGTATCAACCTTCACAGGCTTTACAAGGCTATGGCGCGCTGCACAGACTCTGAAGAAGATTCTTTCTTGTGCTGATGATTGCCAAATTAGAGAGAGAGAAAAAAAATAGAAGCTACAAAATGTTGCCCCCTCTCCTTGACAATGGCTGGAGGTCAGACGGGTTAGCAGGCGACTGTAGCCTCTTTAGCAGAAGCCATACATGATTGGCCTCGTCTGAAGAGCTGCGTTCTCTCCAAAATCAGCAATTTAGTTGTGGGGCATTCACGGGGACTCAACGTGATTGGAGGAGAGGTTGTGTTTGTGTGTATGAATGTGTGTGTGTGTGTGTGTGTGTGTGTGTGTGTGTGCATGCCTCAGACCTTGGGAGGGCTGCCTGTGCAAGCCCAAGCTTGCCCCGGCGATGCCACAAAGCCTGTCAGAAATGAAAGATGTCGAGAGCCAAGAAGCAATGGAGGATATTCACTGATTCTTAAGGACAAACGAGCACCCAACTGCCACACAAAAGCTGATATATGATACAGCAACGCTTACTGAAATCTTTCTGTTACAAAATCTGCCCTATTACTCCTCCACCGAGGGAGAGAGATGAGGAAACAAAGAGCGAGGTGCTTATCTTAAGGAAGAGCTGCATCCAAGCGTTATTGACGCAGGTGACCCACAGTAAACAGATCAGAGAGTTTTAGATAAAACTGATGTCGCAGTGTGTGTGTTCTCTGTATCCCACACAGGCAGAACTCCTATAAAGGAACATGATTAAACAAGAAACTAAAGTGGAGTTTACAGATGTCGTCTGATAAGCAATGAGAGGAAAGCATTGGCTGTTGATTTAACCTTAATCCTTTCATTGACAGAAGCTGTTGCAGAGGAAGCGATCTATTGAAGGCGTGGGGTCACTTGTGGAATTTTCCACTGGTTTCACCCAGTAAATACGAGACTTTCCCCCCTCACACAAAGTTCTTCTATAGAGTTAGACACTTCAGACGGATGATTAGCTGATTGAAGTTCAAGATCCATTTTAAACTCCCTGTGAAATGGCTTTTTCACAGAGAAAGGAGACCAATCAATACTGTGGCCCATCAACATCAGAATATTCAAGCAGTATTTGAAAGCCAGGAGAAAATTACACTTTATATGGAGTTTTGAAGATTATAGCGATAATGTTGATGACAGTGTTTAGCGTGGGCTCATCTTATGGCACAGGGTGCCTTCCAAAAGTATTCATGAGACATTGATTTGGTCGTCAAATTGTATCTTGGACAGGGGAAGCTCTGATTTGATGCTCCGGAGGCAAAATGAAGGAAAGAGAGATGGGATGTTAAGACATTTGGAGAACTGGAAGTTGTGGTTGATTTACATTGTGATGAGCACAATAAAAAGGAAGGAGGAATGCTTTCTCTTTGCATAAATTTGTTAAATATTAATCGAAGCAAACATACAGAATCTAATCCTATTTCACGGTTGTCTTGTTGCGGAAACGCTGATGATTGACCAGCAAAAATGTCCCTCAGCCATGCTTGGGGAAGTGGAACGCCACGTCCTGCTGTGAGACGTGAAGGTCTGTGGAACATAGTTAATGTGATTTAGAATGGGGAAGAGGGGATTTGTTTGAATGTGTGTTTGCATATTTGGTCTTTCTTGCTTTCTTTTTCATTCTTCATAAAACCACTACCATAATTCTTTTTTTTAAAACCAAACTCTCATGAAATCTGGTAGAAAGACCTATTCAATTTGGAGCAAATCCAAATCACAAGGCAGATAAAAGAATAATTTTCCAATTTTGTTAACATTGCAAAATAGGGGAGGGCCTTGGCGGAAGTCAAATCAAATCAAATCAAGTTTATTTGTATAGCCCTTTACAGTAGCCAGAAGGTACCCAAAGTGCTTCACAGGAAATCCATAAAAACAATACATAACACATGCATAACATATAAGTACAAAATAAAAGTGCTGCAGTGCTGCAAGGTAGTACGAGCCATAGACCATAGCCATACATAGAAAGGAACAAACAACAACAACACTCTAAAGGTGCCCTTCTTATTTTTGGCTTTTAAACCAAGTGCAACAACATGATTGCCATTTAGTCCCATTTGTTTGATTCATCGCAACATTCTTCACCGCCAACTTTTCTACCAATAATAATGCAAGTATGACTGCAGTCCTTCACATTCGTACACGCCCCTCGTCAAATCTTTTTTTTTTTATTTGGTCCACTTACATTCTGCACTGTAAACGCAAACCAGATTAAACACAAAATTATACAAATGTATCAATTTCACTCTGATTCGGACTAACCAAATGGACTTGGGTTGTGAAAACGACATTAAAGTAGTAAAATATACGATATGTACTCAATATTACTGGTTAATTCAATTGTAAGGTGCATTTTGATCTTGTAGTTGGTTGAGGTGGTGCTTTCACATGGGACGACACGTGAACAAAAGTGTAAATCACACATTTTGGGGAGACCAAAACATACCAAAAAAAGTAGAAGAAATTACAGTTTTATAGTAAATGTAATTTCACCTTCACTGTGCCTTCTCACCCACCTGTGCTGAGTCATAATGACCCGTCACGCCACCTCGACTGGTACCAGCCAGCAGCCACTCGTCTGTCCGGGCAGGCCCAGACTTGCCTGGTACAATGATTAGTCCTGCTTGTCTTACACTGGACACAATGGTCCCCTCCTCACAGCCATGCATCGCTATTGACCCATCGCTAACTAATGGGAACCGATTGAAATGAAATGGAGAAGCAGACCGTTTCATTCAGAACAATAAGAGACGCACAATGTGGGAGAGCCGCATTCCATCGATGACTGTAATGACCGGGTACGATGGTGGAAACGTGACTGACACTTTACACTGTCAAACTCTATGCGTAAGTGGAGTCCTTTTAATGTAAAAATGAGTTGGGCTGTACTTGAGAATAAAGTCTTATCTAATACACTAATTATTTCTAACTAGATACATGGGAAATGCTTCAAATGCAAAGCTATCACTGCAAACATCTTTAAAGTTATTCTGTAGGTTAATAAAGAACAAAAAGTCTTAATACATTTTTTAAAAATCAACAATTGCAATAAAATTATTTTAACCTGGTTTCCAATACAAGTGGACTTGTAAATGTTAACATTTATTTGGTAAAGAAGACCAAATATTATTTTAGGAGAAAGTAGATTGTATAGAAGTTTCTCTATTTTTCGTTCAGTGCAGAGACACAGGGTTGGATACCCAGCAGTTTTATTCAATACCTCCCCAATAGGATATGTGGAAAAGGATTATGGCATTTATAAATGCCGCAGCTGCATCCACAAAAAGACTTATCAGTGTAAAATTAGGATTTGGATCCATTATCGAAGGGAATCTTGAAAGTCGCATGAAAGAAAATGTGAATTAGGGACGTTTCCATCAACTGGTTTAAAGCGAATAAACAAAGCTGCATAAAGGTACTTTGGTCAGAAGATGGCAGTTCAATGTATTGCTGTAGGCAAATTCATAAACAGTAGTAGAAAAAGAGATTATGCGAGAAAGTAAACAGTAGAAGAAGCAGAGATTGAGCAAGAGACAAAAAAAATACAAAATAGGTTGCTAAACTTTGGCTACCAATCAGAGAAAATATGTCTTCAGGAATTATATTAAATTGGGCAACTTACAATTGTTCATGTCAGCTTGTCTTGACCGCCAGAGTTGAAACAGCTGATCAGTCAGAGTTATAGTTTTTGCTACGTCAGAACTTATTCGCAAAAATCATTTCCATCTCCCATTTAGCGCGTTATCTAAAGGCAAAAATCACCTCAAGTTAGCGTAAAACCTTTAATCTTTTCTTTCTGCAAATCTTTAAAATGCGAATAGAAATTTGTTGATGGAAACACGACTAATGTTAACATTTGGGGGCTGTACGCTGGTATTGAAAGAAAAAAGAATTTGTCTTGCCAATATTCAGAACAAGACATGTTTAATCAAGCCACTGTGCGATCCTTTCCATTGCAGTTGTTAGTTTTACAGTTTTACACATATACAACAGCCTCATCAGCATACATTTGCAGTTATACCCTGTGATTCTGTTGTGGAAGATAATTCATATACCGACCAAATAATAGGAGTCCTAACATTGATCCTTGAGGTACACCCATTGTGCACTTAATGTTACTGGACAGGGAATTATCAAGTTTAACACACTTGGGGCAGAGGGCGTTTGGTTGTGAACCTCACAACTTCTTTCATTGTATCTTTCTCTCTTTACCTTTTTTAAAAAACACATTCGCTTTTCTTTCCTCTTGGGGTCCCAAGTGTGCTGCATGTATATCAGATAACATTTCCATGAAAAAGAATCCAGTGAGACGTTACCCACACAGAGGGGGAGGAGGGGGGAGGTCGCGTGCACACAGTGAGAGAGAAAGAGAATTACTAACCATCAGAGAGATTCTGAGAGGGCATTCAGGGAAGGAGCATTGTTAGAGTGATCGCTAATGAGGTGTGTGCATGAAGGTGCACCTGTGTGTGTGTGTGTGTGTGTGTGTGTGTGTGTGTGTGTGTAATTAGTGAGTGGGAGCCAATGAGTGGGGGAGTAAGAGCAGGTCTTCAGGACGGCTGGAGGACACATGGAAGAGGAGGACTGTCCCCTGGAGATGACAGGGAAGTGTGTGTGTGTGTGTGGAGGGGGGGCACTCAGGAAGTAAGTCATATTACAGTACTATAAATATATGTATAAGACATTTCCCCTGGCTTTCCCCCTAGTTGACGCAAATCTCCAGAGTTCAGTGCCACCTGATGCTGCTGTTGCTTATGATCAACTCCACGTAAAGCTACTGTACCAAATACAGCCAGAGCATGCACAACATGGGTCCAAAATGACCCTCATTCATTCCCCATGTTATTTAATGCTTCCTGTGTGTTTCTGTGCTCTATCTTTTGATATCAACTTATTTTATGATTGAATATTCCAAGTATTCTTTAAATATCTTGTTTTTGATAACAACAGATCATTATTTACATTTTTCCTCTCATACTTTATGAAGAAAAAAAGGTTTTGTATTATTACATGGCTAACTACTTGGCTAAGTAGCTTGCTAAGCTAACTACTTAGCCAAGAAGTTAGCTTAGTAGTTAGCTTAACAAGCTACTTAGCTAACTACTTAGCCAAGAAGTTAGTTAAGTAGTTAGCTTAGCGAACTACTTAGCTAAAAAATGGATATGTTTCATTTTTGACCCATGTTGTGCATTAGAACAGTAGTGACACAAAAAGGGATTTTATTAAAATATGAATAAAGGAAAATGTAAAATTAGGATGTATGATGATCAAAAACAAACTAATTGAGGAAAACCTGGAATACTGAATGATGAAAATAATTAATTGCAAAGATATAGAACATAAAAACCCTGTCACTGGGTCACTTTAGACCCATGTTGTGCATCAAAGGGTTAAAGCAAGACATATGGTTTCAAGATGGTGTCTTTCTTGGGTTTAAAAGCACTTGAATGTGATGTGATAAATAGACGTTCAATAGTTTATCACTGTGTCCAATAGGACACTGATCAACTGTGACTGATATTACAGTAAGATAAGATGAACCTTTGAAGATCTACTTCTCACAACAGGGAACAGGTAGAAAAATAGTTTCACAAAATGCATGAATGAAATGGGGGTTCTACACTAAATTATGTATTCCCGTCTACTTATTTTTACCCCATTTAAAATAACTAACAAATTTACCATAAATTAATACATTTTGTTTTTGCAGTCAAATAAACCAAACTTTATAAACACTTCATTCCTGCTGGGTGCTATTGTTTTTAGGGTTTCAAGCCTGAAGGACTGATTTTTTAAATTATTATTTTGTGCCAATTTATTATTATTATTCAGAAATTTCTCTGTGAAGATGGTATATTGTGAACACATTAACTTTTCATCAGTGATTAGAAGTTGTGTGCAAATCAAGAAATATGATCCAAAAATGTTCCGCTATAATATACAGTCAGCGATCTTTAAATCTGCTCAAAGAATCACTTAAGTACTAAACTACTTTTTGTGCCATTTCGAATTTTCAAAAGCTTGTTGATATCTCATTGTGTTTTGTGGATATTGACGAACGAAGGGCACGACTCAGCACATAAATGGACCAACGAAGTCAACAATACATGAAATCAATTATCATAAAACTTTCAGCATATGTCCACATAAGACCCTTAAACATACACTGAAAGTGTCATATTTAAGTTACCCACTAGGGGGTGCTACAAATGCAAAAAAATTAAGTCTGTTCTCCTGACAAAAACGTCAATATAAGTCTGTGTACAGGCAGCAAAATGTACGTATTTCACCGACTGCTGCATTGCGTCCACCGCCATCTTGCTGACGTAGCAGTAACTGACAGCGAAGCAAAGTCAAAATGGCAAATTTCCACGTTCGGTTGGAGGTTGGGGTGGTGGATGGGTCGAACAAACGGCAGACTTTCACCCAGGAGATCGGATTTCGCTTCCATCTGAAAACAGAAGTAAACCAATTTTAACTTAAGTTAGGTTGTTTACGTAAGTTACATGAATCACGCTTTTGAACGTAACTTACATTTTTTACGCAACTTGCGGTATTCACGTGACCCTTGTAACTACTTCATTTTGTCCTAAACCTAAGGTCAGAGGGTTTACAACATAAATCCACAGAAACGGAAACCTTTTTTACAAGCACAAACCGTACGTGTGCTTTTAGAACACGCCGTTGCACCGCAAGCCGCGATACGTACATATGTGCCGTGGAACGTGAGCCGTGATATGTACTACGTGCAGTAATTTGTGGTACTGACACATGACCTTTTCTGTCATTTAGCTTGGAGAACTTGTCGAAAAAAAGAGGCGTATGACAAATCAGACCATAACTTGGAAACTGTTTGTCTCCATATTAGACCAGATATGTTTCATAACTCTTGAACCACAAGTGTATAACTATCATCAAAATTAGGTGACATTTTTAATTGAGCTGTTAAACATCACAAAATGTTTTTGCAATTGACCAATAGGGCGTTGCATTCAGAAGAGAAACTGTCAAAGGTCTCGATCCAGCTTTTAACTTTTAAATCGCTGTCTGAGGCAATATTTTTATTATTTTATTTTTAGTTTGTAATCTATCTGATGTCACTTTTTTCATTTTTTTTCATTAGAATCTGAAACAAAACATTGATACATGATGAGTATGGAGAATAAATTTGATTCAAAGCAAGAGTTAACAACGACTTAAATACCTGAAATTATATCAATGACACACACACACACACACACACACACACCAAGGTTATTATAGTTAATAAAAACTAACAAAATAACGAAAACTAAAATTGAAAAAACATTTTCGTTAACTGAAATAAAAATAAAAACAAGAGTTTTTAAAAAAACGATAACTAACTGAAACTGTATTGTGTGGTTACAAAACTAACTAAAACTAACTGAAATTATCGTGAAAATGTCCTTAGTTTTCGTCTTTGTCAACTTTTTTCATACATAATTCAGTGTTTCTATTTCAACATGCAGGAACACATGGTAAATATGTTTACTGAGACTGGGATGTCTACACTCCAACCCAAATACAAAACACCCGGAACTGTAAGAGTTAATAACCTTATTGGGGCTGAGATGGATTAACCAAAGGAAATGAAGGCACATACCCATTACAAAAAAACAAAAACTAACACTAAAACTAATAAAAACTAAACTAAAACTAGCAAACTCACCCTAAAACCTAATTAAAACTAACTGAATTTGAAAACAAAAATTCACAACGAAATTAAAACTAAAACTAATGAAAAATCCAAAACTATTATAACCTTCACACACACACACACACACACACACACACACACACACACACACACACACACACACAGGTTCGTCAGTGTTGGTCCAGGTGGTGTATAGGAACATGGAGGGGGGGGGGGCTATAACATTACTCTCCATCTACTCTGCCATAGGTGGGATCATCAGACAGGTGCGTTCTAGGCCTGCCTCCCCCTCCTCCCTTCACTCTCACACACACACAAACACAAACACACCCCTCCCCCCTTTTGGTCAGCCTCCTTCACCTGATGGCCTGGGTGCTGAGTCTGAGGTGTTTGTGTGTGTGTGTGTGTGTGTGTGTGAGGGCAGAATGAAGAGAGAGGGTCTGTCAGTGGCCACCTGTTGGCCAGCTGTCAGGGTCCCGTTTCAGAGTCGCCTTTCCATGCAGACACAACATCTATCCATCCATGAATCCATCCATCTTTCCATCTATCTATCTATCAACACGGGATTTACATTTTCTCCCGCCAAAAAACAACAACCATCCATTAAAAAGATGAGATGAGGCGAGGAGGAGACGGAGGTCGGTGGAGTATCCGTGGTGTATCTAAGTGTGTCTCGTTTGATGCTGATCAATGGCTCGTAGATACCGGCCTCTTCATGTCACATTACCATCTCTATAGGAGCTGTCAGGGAGAGTCGGGGCGGGCTGGGGATGTGCGGATTGGAAAAACCAAATGATGAATGAGTGATGGAAATTGGGAGACATGACATGGAGCGGAGGAGGAGGATGGAGTAAGATTGGAGAGTGTATGTGTGAGGTGATGGGGTGGGGGTGGGGGTGGGGAGGAGGTGGGAGGAGAGGGGAGAGATAATTTCCGATGAGGCGTCTGCAGGGGAAGGGGCTGACTGTGAGTGGGGGTAGGAGGTCTAATGGCTTTTGGTAGCTGCCTCTATTAGGCCAAGCACCCACTACATGACAGAAAAAGAAGTCCTGAGACAATTTGTCAGGATCTGTATGTTGGCAGGGTCATTAATTTGTCACTATTAGCTGCTCCGCTAGATTTTAAACTGATGAAAAGAGGAGGGGAGCAGAGAATATTAGACTTTTAGATCTTGCTTAAAGCTGCTATGTCGATATTTCTATTAGAGGTTTCTTTTTTTTTCTTTTTTTTATATATATATATATTCTTTTTATTGCCAAGTTCACATTGGTTAGAATACATGTTTCACACAAAGCAATCATAGTTGTATATGCTTTTTTGATATACAAGAAGAAAAAAAAGAATAAAAGTTAAAACAAATCAAAACCAACAACAAACAAACCAACAAAAAACAAAACTAACAACAACACGGCAGCATCTTAAAACATAAATAGATTGGATATGACAAATTGGCGGATTACCACACAATTTGGGTACAGTGTCCAAATAGAGGTTTCTTTTATCCCAATACTTGAGTCATGATCCGATAATATTGCGATTTTTAAGAATTCTGCGATATAGTGAGTATTGCGATACAATATATTGCGATTTAACTGTTTAACTGCATTTTGTTTCCACAAAATTAAATTCAATCAAGAATTGTTTTGTCAAATAAGAGAAAATGTTCAGTTCTGAATTGGGAAGCAGCCATGTATGTAAAGAGGAGACTTGTGGGAACCCAGACAAACTGTTTTCATTGAAATTGGATGACGTCAGAGGTCACAAGAGCGGTTTGAAAATCACCATGATACATCAAAAAACAGCCTCATTTTGCAGCATTATTTTGACAATTTCCCGACACGATCTCCTGACATGCAAAAAAATGATGAGACCACCTTGTTTTCTTCAGTTTGTTGTTCATTTTAATGCCTGGTACAATTAAAGGTACATTTTTTTGGACAAATATAATGATAACAACAAAAATAGTTAATTTAAGAGCTGACATCTAGACATTGGTTTTCTTGATAATAACCAAAATAATTTTCAAGAAAACCATGGAAAATGTCTAGATATCAGCTCTTCAATTCAACTCTTATGAGCTATTTTTGTTGTTGTCATTATATTTGTCCAAACAAATGTACCTTTAGTTGTACCAGGCATTAAAATGAACAACAAACAGAAGAAAACAAGGTGGTCTAATCATTTTTTCCATGACTGTACTTGGTGCCAACAGGTTCCTTAGATCAGCTATTCTCAACCTTGGGGTCGGGACCCCAATTGGGGTCGCGAGATGATTTCTGGGGGTCGCCAAATCATTTTGGAAGTCAGCTCTGTCTCCACTGTGTTAAAGTGTTCATGTGTTAATGTGTTTTAGTCTTTTTGGTCAATTAATGTCTTTTTTTTTTTTGGTCAATTAATGTCTTTTTTTTGGGTCATTTTGTGGTCAATTTGTGTCTTTTGTGGTCATTTTGTGTCTTTTTTGATCACTTTGTGGTCCATTTGTGACTTTTTATGTAATTTTGTTTCTTTTTTTTGTAATTTTGTTTCTTTTTTGGGTCATTTTGTGTCTTTTTTGGTCATTTTGTGGTCAATTTGTGTCTTTTTCTGGTCCTTTTGTTTCCTTTTTTAGGTCATTTTGTTTCTTTTTTGGGTGATCTGAACTGTGCATGTGAGATTCTGTTCAGTGAGCGGGGGTCGTGGACAACATGGATGTTAAATTGGGGGTCGCGACTCAAAAAGGTTGAGAACTACTGCCTTAGATCTTCTAGTTTCATATGATACCAGTATCTCCAGTACATTCCTAAAAGTCTGGAACACCAAAAACGGCAGGCAGTTGAAACCCCAAATATTCATACTTGGCGGCCATGAATCAAAACAATATTGCCACGCAAAATATCGCTATACTATGATGTATCGATTTTTTCCCCCACCTCTAATTTCTATCACAATGTATTAAATAATAATCCGAAAACATGAAGGGAAGCTACAAACCCACAAAGCATTATCAGCCAACTGCGGTTTCTCTCAGCTGTGTAGGGCATTTTAGCATCTTTAAGATCGTTGTTTTTGTTTTCTGGTCTTCGACTTTACTGTGATGGTTAATTCTCACCGTCTTGAGCAGCCCTGGGCATTGGGCGGCCCGCGGGCCACATCCGGCCCGTTGGCTGTCCTTGTCCGGCCCATGTGAGGTTACCCAGAAATTAGAAATCCATATAACCGCAGTGCTTTTATTTTGAAAAAAATAGCAAACATTAGCATTAGCACTAGAGCAAACAAGCACTTTTACTATAGTTAAGACAACAAATATAGCCACTAATATATATGACAGAATAAAATAATCTTTAACAAACCTTGTGTCCTGTCAGTCAGCCACTATAGAAGCCTTTTTGATACTTTATATCAACTTTATATAAATTACGACGCACTCGTTATTATTTACCGTTCGTTTTTTCCTGTCACTACCTTTCAAAATGAAAGCACCCGTTTTACACTGGACGGCACCTTTTCAAAAATAAAAGCATCACAACATTGTAACGCACCTTAAAAAATGTACAAACATGAAAAACAAGCTATATTATACAAAAACATAAATAGGAACCTTGCTAAAGGTAATTTACAGTTGTGTTTAAAATAATTTGAAAAGTGATATAGTGATTGGAGTATTTACTACTTTTTACTGCTATACTTGATTTACTCCACATTAACAGTCTCATCATAACATGTGTTCCTATCAGTAGCAGCTCAAAACCAGATAATTTACTATATTTTATAAAGCGATTACATTAATATTGAGCAGAATTTAGTTCCGAGTTTTGGTCCGGCCCCTGCAACCTTCGTGGTATTGGTCATGTGGCCCCTTGGGGAAATTAATTGCCCACCCCTGGTCTTGAGTGTTGCAGGTCAGCTCTTCTCAGCAAAAAAAACCCCTTAAAAAACGAACTGTAGCAGCCTGCTCTCACTCTCAACTCGCCAGGACACTTTGTCACGGCCTTCTGCATCTGATACTGACGTACAAGGCACCTTTTAGCATCTGTAAGACACACCGGAGGAGTTAGTAACGGTTTACAGAGAATGTGAGGTTCCATTCAGGATGGGCTGGTGAATGGATCAGACAAACCCTGCACTTTAACCCAGAAGACCGGTGTGAGTCAATTAGGGCTGGGCGACATGGCCCTACACAAGGGAAATATGTCAAATCACCTTAATACGGCATTAGACAGAATGAGTTCTGTTGTTGTATTCTGTATGCACATCAGTGTTGTCTGTGTTTGCATTTGATTTTGATCATCGAACCAAAAATCACCAAAGTTATCACCAAAGTCACAATGGTTACTATTGTTATTATTAAAAAAGTGTGTGGATCTGACCAGTGTCAACAATTAGTGTTTAGTAGGCTATAAGAGGGTTTTTTTATGTACCTTAATGGTAGAGTAAAAAGAGAATTACTAATCAGAGTTGCAGGTGAGTATCAATATCAAGACACACATACACCTTTACTATGAAAGTCAAAGCCAGTGTAGTTATTGGGACTTACCCGTTTATCTTCATATCTTATTTAGTAGAAGCTACATGTTAGACTAAGGAGAAGGTAACAGACACCCAGTTTGCTTTTTTTGAGTGAATATCAAGACACACTCCTTATACACCTTTACTATGAAAGCCAGGTGGTGCATGAAAGCCAAAGCCAGTATTGGGACTTACCCGTTTATCTTCATATCTTCACTAGTAGTTTTGTCATGAGTGTAAGCCGTCAGTCGCAGTTTAAATGTGTGTTTTTCGCAGAATTATTCTGACTAAACCGCCATGATAAAACTACGGGGCCCGGGAGGTGACATAGACGTCACCTTATTAAACAAACGCACGCTTTTAACACGCGCTAAAAGGTATAAAAGTAGCTGCCGTTTGGATTTTGATGCGCGTCTATTCGTGCTGTTACGGTACAGGTGCTGCGTTCTCAACCGTCGGAAATGTCAGCAGACCTCAGCATTTATTTTATGGAAAATCACATATCGTCACACTGTTAAAATAAACGTCTAAGTAATTTTTTGTCTTTTTTTTTTTTTGCCTAAATCATCTCCTCATTACGCCAGCCACCTATGGTAAATCACCTACATCCTCAGTTGATCAGATCATGCGATTTTACCCCTTTAAGATAACGGCCTATGAAAGAATATCATGATATTTCAGTGTATTTTGCAATTATGGTATCTTTGACGTAACTGAGAACATTTCAGCAGAAACTTAATAATAAAGTCTTGTCGTGCTAAGCTAACTAGCAGCTGTCACTAGCTCCATACATGACAGACAAGAGAGCCAAAGCTGATCCCGCCAATGAACTCTGAGAAAGTGTCTTTCCCCAAATGTCAGCTTATTCCTTTAAAAGTGCCATTGTTTCTCTTTTTGATTAATCTCTGCGGTTCGTGAAATGTCAGCAGTGCAGGATATACACTCTTCAGCTTACACGAATGACTTCATGAAAAAGGTCATCGCAAAAGTTGGACAAAAATCCCCCCTGCCCTCAAATAACCTGATGACCAAAATGTCAAACGGTTTGACAATCAATAACACCAGCTCACCACGGCAAAGGTCTCCACCTCGCTGTCTGTGTGTCTGTGTGTGTGAGACAGACAAGGAAACACTGCATCATTGTTGCTATGTTTGTTTTTAGCCTTAACCATTTTCTGACCTCCTTGTGTAGAAGTAAAGGGGAAAATATGTCAAATCACCTTAATACGGCATTAGACAGAATGAGTTCTGTTGTTGTATTCTGTATGCAGATCAGTGTTGTCTGTGTTTGTGCTCTCAGAGCTCCTCTCCAACATAAGTACACACTTATTTAGACTCAATTACAGACAAGACTTAATGAATGCCGCAGCAATCACGTGCGTGTGTGTGTGTGTGTGTGTGTGAGTGTATGAGAGACAGAGTGAACAGTGCTACGGCACACAGGGAGCACCAACAAGAGTTCTGCACGCTAATAAACCTCCCGCTTGAATTAATGACATTCAAATCCCAAAGAACAACGCAGCAATATCAGAGCAATTCAACCTGCGTGTCCTAAGCAGAAGTCATGTTATCAGGTTCAATGTGATGTGACTTCTGGGAGTTATTGGTGGCGTGTTGCCATCTAGTGGGCAACCACAAAACAGCTTCCTCTCTTTTCATGTACACTACCGGTCAAAAGTTTTAGAACACCCCAATTTTTCCAGTTTTTTATTGAAAATCAAGCAGTTCAAGTCAAATGAAAAGCTTGAAAGGGTACAAAGGTAAGTGGTGAACTGCCAGAGGTAAATAAAAAAAGGTAAAATATAACGTACATTTCAGAATTATACAAGTAGGCCTTTTTTCAGGGAACAAGAAGTGGGTTAACAACTTAACTCTATGGAGTCTTGGGCTATTTTGTCCATTTTTGAATTCTTTTCATGTCTTTGTAAGTCATTTTGTGTCTTTTTTTAGTCATTTTGTGTCTTTTGGTGTCTTTTTTTGTCATTTTGTGTCTTTTTTTAGTCCTTTAGTCCAACATAAAATGTGATTTTGAATCTTTTTTTTTACTTTCAAAACACTATCATGCTCAATAAAGAATTTTAAATGTTGCAAATGTGCATTAATTTCAGAGTACACTGAGACATTAAACTGCATCATTTTCAATTAAATTCTGGAAAAGTTGGTGTGTTCTAAAACTTTTGACCAGTAGTGTATATTTGTACTGTATTCATAACAAATGCAGGTTCAGAGTAGGGCTGTGCCATATCGTATCGTCCACGATAATATCGGTATATGTTTTTTATGGTTAAAAAAATGCATATCACGATATTGGCAACATTCCTACTTCTTGATGTAGTGCTTAAAGTTGTTTTAATCACAAAAAGCGACTTACTCCCTGTTGCTAAACACATGCAGCTTTCAAAAATAAGAGCACGGTGTGTTAACAGAATCCACCACAGAACTTACAAGAAGACTGTCAAAATAAGACGCCTTAAATAAAACATACAAGAACCTTTATTCTCCTTTACTAAATGTCATTAAAATATGCCCCCGGAACCCCTAAATGGTTAATTTTTATTATTTGCTCATAGTCAAGAGTCAACGTTTTTGTATTTGGCAACTGCTGAGATTTGCACTTCACTACATTTTAGATTTTTATTTATTTATACAGAATTAAAAAGAACATATTTTCTATATCTTTTTAAGTATTTCGTAATAACGTGAAGAATAATCGTTATCGCAAAAATAGCCTGAAATATCGTGATAGTATTTTAGGGCCATATCGCCCAGTTCAGTGTGACAAGTAAATGTTGGGGGTTCTAGACACACTTTGCATGTTCATTAAGTATACATTCTTAATGAACGTGCATTAAGTTTAAATTCAGAAATAGCAAAGAAGTTGGCAGCAAATGTTTCAATCTAGCTAGAAAGTACCTAGTTTTAAAAGCAAAGCAGGAAAAAAAACCAGGGGTGGAAAAAGCATTCAGGTCCTTTATAGTACTAATACCACACTGTAGAATGTATCCACTGCAAGTACAAATCCTGCATTCAAAACTTACTTCAGTAAAAGTACAAAAGTATCAGCATCAAAATGTACTTAAAGTATCAAAGTAAAAGTGCTCGTTTTGCAGAATTCATTACCCCACTCAGATTGTTTTATGTATTTTACATGTATTATTGGATTGTTTATATTGATGCATTTATGGAAGCAGTGTTTTAATTTTGTCAAGGTAGGGCTCATTTTAACTATTTAATATACAGTTATCTGGTTTATGATTTTTTTAAATGTCTAATAACTTTAAATTGAGCATGTTTCTATGTTATATTTTGACCTGAAAAGTAACTAAAGCTGGCAGATAAATGTAGAGTGAAAGTATGAAGTGACATGAAATGGAAATACTCAAGTAAACTATACGTATCTCAAAGTAGTACTAAAGTAATTGTACTTAGTTACATTATACCACTGACTGTTAAGTCTTGGCCTGTTTATTCACAAAACCAAACTGTATAAAAAACTTTTTTCTCCCGAGTTGTTTCATGATTTGGTTAGACTTTTGATCGATTTTTCAGCACTGCCACTGTTATTGAGTGTTGATTCATTATGATCGATAACAACAGGTTTATTCCCTGACAACTGACATTTACATGTTTTTCAATATATATTTCTGTAATTTACCAAAGTCAGATGGTCAAATCTTTAGATTTTTTCAATCCTGCATTTGATTTTGATCATCGAACCAAAAATCACCAAAGTCACAATGGTAACTATTGTTATTATTATTATTATTATAAAAAAAAAGTGTGTGGATCTGACCAGTATCAACAATTAGTGTTTAGTAGGCTATAAGAGTCTCTATGTACCTTAATGGTAGAGTAAAAAGAGAATACCTAGTCATAGTTGCAGGTGAGTATCAACACTCAAAAAAAATAACTTGTTCCCAGAACGAAATAAAATTATGGAAATAATTTCCACCTAAATAAAATGCTTTAATTTAGCGAGAAACAGTTTTGTTGAGTGAACAAAATGTAAATATGTTGGGTCAACATGATATATTTGCGTTACTGTTAATTAATTACCAGGGGTCAGTCCAACTAGATTTGTAAGGGTAATTGTAACATACTAACGTGATTTTCTTGGGCCATTTAAACATGTATGACATTATTAAGAGTTACTTTATTTAACAGGGTAGTTACAACTACTTTTTAAAATAGTGCAGTACATGAATTAATTGTGCTGAGCCAACAAAACAAAGTTAACCTAACTTTGTTTTGTTGGCTCAGCACAATTAATTCATGTGGTTTAGCCTAAAAGATTACCTTTATCATATGAAAATGAACATAATAGTAATTATTCAGGAAATAAATAATTTTTAAACACAGAGTTATATTCAGCAATTTAATTAGGTTGTTTTAACATAAAGTAGTCTAGTAAATTTTAAAGTGTTGCATTTTATGCTAAAACTACATGTTTTAAAACTGTTCAACCACAAAACATCATTTTATTTAGTAGAAGCTACATGTTAGACTAAGGAGAAGGTAACAGACACCCAGTTTGCTTTTTTTGAGTGAATATCAAAACACACATACACCTTTACTATGAAAACCAGGTGGTGCATGAAAGCCAAAGCCAGTGTAGTTATTGGGACTTACCCGTTTATCTTCATATCTTCACTAGTAGTTTTGTCATGAATGTAAGCCGTCAGTCGCAGTTTAAATGTGTGTTTTTCGCAGAATTATTCTGACTAAACCGCCATGATAAAACTACGGGGCCCGGGAGGTGACATAGACGTCACCTTATTAAACAAACGCACGCTTTTAGCACGCGCTAAAGGAAGCTGCCGTTTGGATTTTGATGCGCGTCTATTCGCGCTGTTACGGTACAGGTGCTGCGTTCTCAACCGTCGGAAATGTCAGCAGACCTCCATTTATTTTATGGAAAATCATATCGTCACACTGTTAAAATAATCGCCTAAGTAATTTTTTGTCAAAATTGTTTTTTTTTTTGTTTGGCCTAAATCATCTCCTCATGACGCCAGCCACCGATGGTAAAATCACCTACATCCTCAGTAGATCAGATCATGTGATTTTACCCCTTTAAGATAATGGCCTATGTCAAGTGTGTGACTTAAGCAGATTTATTATGCCTAAGTCAAAATTAAATGTGAGTTAGGCAATTTTTTGAACATGCCTTTGTGACTTAAGCAAGATATGGTATGACTTTAAGGTGTCTACATAAACATGACATGGGATGTGTCATGAACATTAATGACACTTTGAAGTAACACTAATGCTCATGATACTTGTCATGTCATGTTTCTGACAGGCTTGTGTGACTCTTATGTAGACACCTTCAGAATAAAGTGTTACCATATCTTGCTTAAGTCACAAAGGCATGTTCAAAAAATTGCAAGAGGTCCTATTTCTCCTAAGTTACATAAATTACACACAGTGTTATTACTATGCCAATAACCATCCTTTCTTACATCATACACAAGTTTTTTGTGTTTCCTGCAAAACTTGCAAAAATTAGTTAGGCGATTACTTTAACAGGGTGACAATACAAGAAATTTGTGAATGTGTAAAAATGAATTTTCCGCACTGGTGGAGACTCCAAGGTGGTGTAGTTCTTTCATCTACAGATGCTCACTTGTGTGCAACAGGCTCCAGTGGCGCAATCGGTCAGCGCGCGGTACTTATAAGACAGTAACCTGCAGAGTGATGCCGAGGTTGTGAGTTCGAGCCTCACCTGGAGCAGAGAAGTTTTAACCTGGGCTGTCAACCAACATGATAAGAGCAGATAGAACCTAGCTGTTTTCAGACAGGAGGAGCTGTATCATAGATCAAAGAACCTTCCTCTTCATAGTGGCCACACCACCACAAGAAACGAGCAGCATTCTTAGAACTACAAATAGAAACCAGAATGCTTTAGATACCAATCTTGTCTGACCAAACAGAAGCTCCAGTGGCGCAATCGGTCAGCGCGCGGTACTTATAAGACAGTAACCTGCAGAGTGATGCCGAGGTTGTGAGTTCGAGCCTCACCTGGAGCAGAGAAGTTTTAACCTGCAGCTTAGGAGGTCTGTAATACTTCATTATAATTACACCTGCTTTGCCTTCAAGCGACCGAATTGACTGAATATTATATGTTCAGTGGTGGAAAAAAGTATTCAGGTCCATTACTTAAGTAAGTACTAATATTACACTGCAACATTTCCCCACTACAAGGAAAGTCCTGCATTCAAAACTTGACAACTCGTGCCAGTCAATGTATTGGTCTAAGAGTATACATGTTGGCTCTTTTATTTATAGAAAACTGGACTGTGTGTTTGTCATCAAGAGGCTTTTTTTCCCTTTTTATGCGGTTTGCTATATGCACGACTGCCCCTTCATATGACAGAAGCTCCAGTGGCGCAATCGGTCAGCGTGGGGTACTTATAAGACAGTAACCTGCAGAGTGATGCCGAGGTTGTGAGTTCGAGCCTCACCTGGAGCAGAGAGGAATAGCTTTCTTCTGTGACAAGGCAAAACACACAAATGCTTAAAAAAATGAGCTAGACTGTGTCTGTTGTGTTTATTATCTGGCAGCTAAAACGCCACCACATTGAATATAAAACACAATTTCACCTCAGTAACAGCTATTCACAATGGAGCAGATTAACACAAGTGTCTTCTTTACAAATTTAACACTATAAAAAAAACAATTAATTTGTGATTGGAGTGTGTTAAAGGCTGTGGCGGAAACAATGGTTTCCAGTGTGGTTTAAAAAAAAAAAAGTGAAAATTTTACATGACTCAATTTTACATGAGTCTGGCAGATGGTGTGATGATGATACAAACTGACACATGGCACAAAAAGTGTGTATGTGTGTGTGTGTGTGTGTGTGTGTGGTTTTGTGTCAATAAGGCACATTTTAGAGTCTTATTTCTTGGGTGAGTTTTAACTCAATGGACATCCAGTAAATGGACAAAACCGCTTGGACATCAGTAAAAAAGTACAAAACAAAAATCTTCCGCTCATCCTTTAAGTGTCTCAGGTTGTATTGTTCCTTTTGGCCACTAAGCGGTGCTGTTGAGTCCATTTTTATCACAGAGAAGTGGTAAATAATTTGGCAGGAAACAATAGTTTTTGTAACTCTCCTCCTGTGTGGCTGGTCTTAAATTAGCCCAGCTAGAGATCAGTCACACACAAATAAATCGTTAATCCTTTTCAGGCAACTGTTTCGTTAATAGTTTTGCTCCCATGCATGTGGATATTTTTTCTTAAATGCCTGAAGGCTTTCATGCATAGCCTTTGATTCATAATGGTGATGTTGCACCTTTCCAAACAGTGAAACAAATACATCCACATGATATCCTGAAATACTGGTCATTATTCCAGGAGAAATGTCACAAGTTGCACTGCAGCTCCACCTTTCTGCTTCATCGGCCTCCAGTCCAGCGTCGGTGCACGTCCAGGTGACGGGCTGATGTTTAGTTCAGAAGGTGTGCGTTCAGGTCGTACTTCTCACAAAACTTGTCCGTGATCGGGATGCAGGTGAGGTACTCGCACCACTCACACTTCACGGGGTAGACGTAGAAGAGGACGGCCAGGGCGGAGAGCAGACCCAGGAAGACCAGCAGGAAGACGCAGATCTGGACACGCTTCCGGTACATGTCGGACGGCCCAAAGCTAAGGAGGTAAAACCGGCGTTATGCGTCTCACGATGGTATTAAAAGAGCAAGTCACATAAATAGGGGTGCACCGATTGCAATTTTCTGGCCAATCACCGATTTTTAAAAAGCCTGACCTGCCGATTCCGATTTTGGCCGATACCGATTTTTTTATAACTCACAGAATACACCTGCAATGTTTGAATCTTATTATATTGAAAAAGAATAACACAGCAGTATTTTTCTTTAACAAATAAAGGAAAAGAGAACTGCAACCATAAATAAAGTGGATTTTGTTCTGTACAACATACAGACAACTAAGGAGGGCATCAATTTTAGAATATTCGAATAGTCATTAAATCATAAAAAAATCGAATAGTTCATCATATCTGGAAGAAAAAAAAGTTGTATTACTGGTGCCTTCCACACGGGGGCAGCGTAACATTTGATGATACAGTGTGGCGGCTAGATGCCAAACTGTAGAAGAAGAAACAAACGGAGAGGGTTATCCACGTGCTTGTTGTAAACAAACAGAGATCGCTAAGTGAACACCTGCGCAGCAGCACATACACACTGTACTGCTACAGAGCTAACTGTAGCTAACTGCCGCTAACGGCGGCTCTTCTTAACTCGCCGGCCTCCGGCTCGTTAGCGTCTCGTTAAGAAGAGTAAGAAGGAGTCGCTGGATTTGTCTCCAGTCGCTTTCTTGAAAAATAGGGGGTCTGAAAAGTTCCTGAATTTAGCAACAAAGTTGGGAGCACTGCTTCGCCGGTGGGGGGTTATTATCGAGGTAGATAAGATCGCTAGATAAGATCGGTTTGACGTAAAGGAATCGGCCGATCGCCGATCCCGCAAAATTAAGGAAATCGGCGCCGATTGATCGGCCGGCCGATCGATCGGTGCACCCCTACACATAATATACATGAGAGAAGACACAACTGTTGTCATTCCACAGAGTAAAGGTACGAAGATGAGCTTGAGCCACATCAGTAAAGAACATACTGGGCTCGTCCGGGATTTGAACCCGGGACCTCTCGCACCCGAAGCGAGAATCATACCCCTAGACCAACGAGCCACATTAACAGTAATAAAATCTACCTTCTCGAAACAGAAGTCGACAAGGAAGCTTAGCGATGCACTGTTGTGGACGGGGGGCAGCAGCTAATTCATAAAAACTCTTTCAAAAATCACTTTTTGTGTATTTTGAAAATTTTCAGTTTTTCCTTGCTCCAAGACGGCCCTTTCCCACGTCTTCTTGTCTGAATTTTGCCTGTAGGCAACATTGTACCATTGAACCAACGACCCATTGAAATGAATGTCTTGAACAGAAAGTGTATGAAACTATAAAAAATGAAGGTTTACTCACCTATTAGTAGGAATATATTTTTTTCCAGATGGGAAAAGGGCCAGAAAATGAGGTTTTGAGTGATTTTTTGTGGCGCAAAATGGCAAAGCTATTTTCTTTGGAAAATTAAAGCATTGCTATTGGTTCCTTATCCTCTTCCCTCTTTTTTGAAATATTGCATCACTCAAAAAGATGGATTGTAGAAATTTGACAGGCCCAAAATGGGTATGTTGCCTGAGGGCAACACAGTACCATAGAGGCTTAAAGTGATATTGATATTGAATATGTTTTGCTGTACATTGCTTAGCTTCCATGCTGGTACTCCTCCCTGCTTCTCCAAACTAGTGGTGTGGAAGCTTTGCTAACCAGCTTCTGGCTCTTGTAGTAACCACTCTGTCGAATGAGCGACAAACAACCATTTCTTAATCTACCTGATGTACGGCAGGAAGGCGAAGGACAGGAAGAATCCTGAAACGAAACCGCAGACGTGGGCAAAGTTGTCGATCCAGGGAAGCAAACCAAAGGAGAAGAAGAAGACGGAGATGCCCAGCAGCTTTGCAAAAGCCCGCCACGGTCGCTCCAGGATCTGCCAGCTCTGGAACAGCTCCACAAACAGGCAGGCCAGGATACCGAACTGGCTGCCTGCAGGACCCACCTGAGGCAGAGGAAACAGGTCATCTACGGAGCTTGTGAAGAGCACAGCTTATGTCTGAAATGGCTGTGAGGGCCAAGGTTATAATAGTTTTGGATTTTTCATTAGTTTTAGTTTTAATTTCGTTGTGAATTTTTGTTTTCAAATTCAGTTAGTTTTAATTAGTTTTTAGAGTGAGTTTGCTAGTTTTAGTTTAGTTTTTATTTTTTTGAAAATGCTTAGATTTAGTTTAGTTTTTCTGTTAGTTTTTGTTTTTTTGTAATGGGTATGTGCCTTCATTTCCTTTGGTTTATCCATCTCAGCCCCAATAAGGTTATTAACTCTTACAGTTCCTGGTGTTTTGTATTTGGGTTGGAGTGTAGACGTCCCAGTCTCAGTAAACATATTTACCATGTGTTCCTGCATGTTGAAATAGAAACACTGAATTATGTATGAAAAAAGTTGACAAAGACGAAAACTAAGGACATTTTCACGATAATTTCAGTTCGTTTTGTAACCACACAATACAGTTTCAGTTAGTTATCGTTTTTTAAAAAACTCTTGTTTTTATTTTTATTTCAGTTAACGAAAATGTTTTTTCAATTTTAGTTTTCGTTATTTTGTTAGTTTTCGTTAACTATAATAACCTTGGTGAGGGCGAGACTGTACCTCCGCTCTGTAGGGCAGGAAGATGGCTGAGGCTAAGTTGCCGGTGATGCCGCTGAGCATGTATACGATGGAGATTCTCAGCCAGCCAGCCAGCTTTTCTATGTCCCTCAGCACCGTCATCTGGAAAAACACTGACACCAGGCAGTGCAGGATCCTACAGACACACAAGGCAGAAAAAATCCACCTCATATTTTATTGTTTTAACAAATAAAGACTTTCTAATTTCACATCTCTCTTAGTGCTGCTTTGAAAGAAGAGTTCAGTCACCCAGCATGAAGAAAGAGAGACAGCCAGAGTCTGGAGAACTGGTCTGGGATCTCCGGGTTGAGAAAAGGCAGCAAACCGCACACATCATCCATACAAGCCACCTGGAGGAGAGAGAGAAAAGAGATCAGATCTGTCAGAATGAGCCTCCGCTGCCACCCTGTGGAGGGAAACGAGGCTGTTGAATCCACTCCAAAGTCCTTTTAATTCACTGCTGACTGCAGGCTCCAGTGGCGCAATCGGTCAGCGCGCGGTACTTATAAGACAGTGACCTGCAGAGCGATGCCGAGGTTGTGAGTTCGAGCCTCACCTGGAGCAGAGAAATTTTAAATTAAAAAAGTGTCTGTATGCATCTCACATCTGCTTTGAAAACCTGATGTGTTGTAAGAAATCGATAACAAAGAAATGGCTGAAGAGGGAGGCACCTAGTGCAGATGAATGGATCGGTATTGTGTACAGTATCTTTGTAATGGAAAGAATTACTTTCAATTTAAGAACACAAAAAGAGGTATTTATTGAAAATTGGCAAAAATGGATTACATATGTCTCTACCATAAAACCGGATTTCAGGTAATCTCAGATTGGACGATCAGAATACTTTAATTTCTTTGTACCTTTCCCCTTTTTATTTTATTTTATTTATTCATTTAATTTTGGGTGTTTTCCAATCCCCTTTTGTACACTTTTACTTTTTTCTTTGATATTTTTTCTATTTGTCTATAGGTCTTCATGTTGATTGTATGTTTGTTCATTTCAAAAACCAATAAAAAGTAAATTACAAAAAAAGAAAAAAAAAAAAAAGAAAACCTGATGTGTGTAAAAGCAAACAGCAGCTATTGTAGGACTTGTGGTTGTGGGAGTGGGTGCACATGTGTGAGTAAGTAAGTGTATATGTGGTGAATATGGAATAGCTTGTCTACCTGCAGTCTTCAATTAATTTGTAATTGATTTTTGTTTGTTTTTCTGTGTTTTTTGTTGTTGTTTTTTTTTTTTAAACTGTAATTACCGTATATGTATACATTGTGAAGCACATTGAGTCTGCCTTGTGCATGAAATGCGCTCTATAAATAAAGTTGAATTGAATTGAATTGTAGTGAATGGAAAACAGCAGTCAGAGAAAAATAAGCTTTAAATATACATCAGCTGGTCTCACCTGTGAGCAGAGAGTAGCCTCTTCGTGGAAGTAGCCATGCATGAAGTCACAGTACTCTCTTGAAGTGATTTCACATCTGCAACATGACACATTGTTAGCTTCATCAGCAGCTGCTCGCAGACAATGTTTTAGGATTTTAAAATTCACTCTGTTGATCCTGCAGTGTTTGTTACGTGATTCTGTATAAAAAGGTCCATATAATAGTGTTTTATGGTTTGCTTTTATTTATTGTTTTTTAAATTGTAAAATTAATTTTTAAATTAAATTTTAAAAAGCAATGAATCTATTTATTTTAGTGTTTATTTCCTGTTTTATTTATTTTATTGTCTCTTGTTCTGTTTGTTTATGTACAGCACTTTGTTGCGGCGACAAATAAAGTTGAGTTGAGTTGAGTCCAACGTACTTAGGATTTTCCATATTGTCAAAGAGTGATGAGTCATGCTGTTTGAAGGAGTTGCTTTTCATCTTTAAAGTAATAATCATACAGATTTACAAAGATACAAAGCCCTTATTGGGGCCACTGCCCCTGTGAAGAAGCCCTTGGCTCCTGCTTTGGCCCCTGTGTGAATTTAATGATGAAATGATCAATTTATAACGATGAACGACTGAACAGTTCTTACCTTGTTTTTGTTCAAACAATATTTCATTGTACACAAAAGGAACCCAGAATGTGTATGTAGGTATAATAGTTTAATTGTGCAAAAAAGCTTGTATATATAAAGATCATTACTTCACTTTCAAAATAAAAAAAGTTATTGTGCAGAAAAATGAGAAATGTCATTGTTGTACAAAACGAATTGTTATTGTTTGTCTCATTGTTTCAATCAATTTATTTGTATCTTCAAAATATACTTAAGTGAGATTTTTTTAATAAGCTAAAATAAAGGTTTTGCATGCTTAAATATCTTCTTGGCCATTTTTAACGTCCCCCTCTGATTAAACACTGGCCCCTTCTTGGCCCCCACAGTACAAATGGTCTAAAACCGCCACTGGTGCTACATTAATTCATCTATACCAGGGGTGTCAAACTCAAATACACAGTGGGCCAAAATTTAAAACTAAGACAAAGTCGCGGGCCAACATTGATATTTATTGAAAAAATTGACCTAAACAAGTTCAAACAAAATGGAACAAGCAAAGCTTGATATAACTTAATATTGCAAACATGCAAAATCGAATATCAAATAAAACAAACAAACACATCAATGGCATTCATTTCTTAAATAAAATTCAAATAAAAATCGTATGTCCCTTTATTTAATATGCGGCCTTCTTTAAATTTAAATTTAACAGTAATCTTTTTCCGCAGGCTAAAAATAAATGTAAGAATAAAATAACAATAATAAACCAAATCACTAATAATAATATCCTTCAATGAATGTGCAACCATTCAAGCCCATGCCTTGGACTAGCAAGAAAAAGTGCATAAAGACAACTTTAATTTGGGATTTGTAGTATTATTTGCGCTGTATAATACCGGCGGGCCAGCTCTGGTTGTCATTTGGTATTTCCTTGCGGGCCAAACATAATTATACTGCGGGCCAAATTTGGCCCGCGGGCCAGAGTTTGACACCTCTGATCTATACCAACTGCAAACTTCCTCAGTGGCGTTCAGGGATGCTGATCCTTACCGTCCCTTGGTTCCGATGCAGCAGGGCCGGCCTGTGATGGTGCAGTCTATGTGGGGGAGGTTGGTGTGATTTCCAGAGTTGTACCGTGTACAAACCTACAGATCATTCGCAAAGGGAACATTTTATTAAACATTAAATGTAGACATTAGTCACATCAGTGTGTTAACCCTCTATGGTACAGTGTTTCCCTCAGGCAACATATCCATTTTTGGCCTGTCAAATTTCTACAATGCATCTTTTTGAGTGATGCGATACTTTAAAAAAGAGGGAAGAGTATAGGGAACCAATAGCAATGCTTTAATTTGTCACATGACCTCAAGGCGGCCATATTGAAAGCCTATTTTGCAGATTTTTCCAAAGGAAACATCTTCAAAAAAAAACAAACCCTCAAAACGTCATTTCCTGGCCCTTTTCCATTTGGAAAAAATATATTCCTACTAATAGGTGAATAAACCTTCATTTTTGATAGTTTCGTACACTTAGACTGTTGAAGACATTCATTTCAATGGGTCGTTTCTTCAATGGTACAATGTTTCCTACAGGCAACATTCAGACAAGAAACCGTTTAAAAAAGTTCCTTTTATAATGTTTTTAAATTTAAAATGTTATATATTGTACCCTGTTGAAGCTACTGAATCTTTTACACATGTTTATTAAATTAATGATGTTAAAATTACTTTTAAAAACATTCTTTTTCTCTTGTGCACCTTTATGGTACAATGTTGCCTACGGACAAAAGAAATAAAGAATTATAAAATTTCTTCAAATTATGTTTATTTAATCTATTTTAAGACAAAAAAACCACTCCAAACATTTTTTCCTAACTCCATCATAATGCGTACCATAGAGGGTTAAACATACAGCAGACTTTTAATGCAATGGCTTTATTCTTGAAGTGTTAACTGTTAAATGTACTCACTGGCCACTTGGTGATGTCATCAGGCCACTCATGAGGAGAGACTGAGGCTGGCTCCAGACAAATCCTACAAATTCAAGTAAATGGCTGTTGCTTTTGTCTTATTTATGCAATAGTGGTAACACAATGTGCACCCCATTAATACACGCGGATAATAATGACACACAGAGTGTTTTGGTGGCGTTACCTGGGGTCCTGATGGCAGACTGCACCATGTTGGCGTAGTGTACCGTTCAGATGGGGAGCACTGTGGTGCTGAGGCCACTTCACCCACACTGCCAGGGTGCTCTGCAGGACAAGAGAGACATCATTCTGATATTCTGTATTTATTTTGCTTGTGCAGTGGAGATTACAGGCTGAAGACCTATCTCTTCCAACAATACCTCGGTTAAGTCATGGTCACCTAACATATCTATATTTAAAAAATAAAATAAATGCTCTTCTTCTTTTCTCTTCTTCTCTTCTTTTCTTCTTTAACTCATTGAGGCCTGAAACGCCTGTAAAACCTCTGGGCGATTTTAAAATAAGCCCCTAAAACAGGGGTGTCAAACTCAAATACACAATGGGCCAAAATGTAAAACTTGAATTAAATCGCGGGCCAACATTGAACAAATAAACCTTTTAATATATACCAAACATGTTTTGCTTTAACATTAAATATGGAACCAGCAACGCTTATA
Organism: Centropristis striata; assembly: GCF_030273125.1. Lineage (NCBI taxonomy): Eukaryota > Metazoa > Chordata > Actinopteri > Perciformes > Serranidae > Centropristis > Centropristis striata. Next base: position 8,579,992 of record NC_081537.1, read on the forward strand.
AACATACAATATATAACTAAATAGTGCAGACATGCAAAATCAAATTTCAAATAAAAAACACATCAATGTCATTAATTTACAATAATAATATAATAATTTGGTATTGCCTCGTGGGCCAAATAAAATTACACTGCGTGCCAAATTTGGCCCGCGGGCCAGAGTTTGATACCCCTACCCTAAAACCTGAAGTTTTTCTGGAAATTCAACAGAATAAAAGTGTCAACGCTACTACTAAATAATAGATTTTCTAGCCTCTGTAGCAGATAGAAATGAAATTCTAAAAGTATTTGAGAGCTTATACAAATACTACAAAACAACGTATCCGCTTTCCAGGCTTCAATGGGTTAACATATAGCACTCCTGTAGCGATGACAGTTAGCTCTTAAAGTTATGTACTTACTTGATTCCTGTGGTCTAAGTCTAGTACCCTCACGTTGAATGCACTTATTGTAAGTCGCTTTGGACAAAAGCATCAGCTAAATGACATGTAATGTAATGTAATGTTACAAATAATTGGTGCAATAAAAGCTGCCCATCTTATATGATACTTCTACTGTAATCTACTATAATCTGAGCGATATGGTCAGGTAGGTTTCACTGACCGAACACTCCTCCTGGAGAGTCTGCAGGCAGCCGGAGCGATCGTTCCTCACGCAGCAGCCGGACTCTCTCTCCTTCGCTCTCTTCTCCTGGATCAGTCTGTGGATCTCTTGGTCTTGGCGCATGCACGGGGAAAACTTGGCTCCCAGGTGGATCAGCGCTTCCTGCAGGACAGCAGCAGATGACATCACAGCTTGGTGAGGTTATTTAACCCTCTATGGTACGGTGTTTCCCTCAGGCAACATACCCATTTTTGGCCTGTCAAATTTCTACAATGCATGTTTTTGAGTGATGCAATACTTTAAAAAAGAGGGAAGAGTATAGGGAACCAATAACAATGCTTTAATTTGTCACATGACCTCCAGGAGGCCATATTGAAAAAGCTTTGCCATTTTGCGCCACAAAAAAGCACTCAAAACATAATTTCCTGGCCCTTTTCCATCTGGAAAAAAAATATTGCTACTCCAGACAAGAAACTGGGTAAAAAAAGTTCCTTTTATGATGTTTTTAAATTTAAAATGTATTGTACCCTGATGAAGCTACTGAATCTTTTACACGTCTATTAAATAAATAATTTTCAAATTGAAAAAAAACCCCTCTCTTTTTCACTTGTGCACTGTTGCCTACGGGCAACAAACCCCCAAAATGTAAAAAAAAAAAAAAAAAAAATCTAAAATGTCTTTAGATTATGTTTATTTAGTCTATTTTAAGACAAAAAAACACTCCAAACATTTTTCCCCTAACTGGCATCATAATGCGTACCATAGAGGGTTAATCCAGACCAGGATGGCCTGAAGCATCGCCATACCCAGATGAGCTCATTTACACTTTCATCAACGTCATAAATCATTTTAAACTGGATGGTAATCAACTCTATTCATCATATCAAAGGTGCTAGTGGGACAGTATTTTTGAATGGTTTGGTCATGCTTGCATAACTGCTTCTACCACTTGGTGGCATAAGCTAACTCTTTCAACCATTTACCCATTACTTTTTCCGATAACAAACACTACAGTTAGTCTAGCGGCTGTGGCTCAGTTGGTAGAGCGTTCGTCCAGTGATCGGAGGGTTTGTTGTTCGATCCCCGACCATGGCAGCTTAATGTCGAAGTATCCTTGAGCAAGATACTGAACCCCAAATTGCTCCCGATGCTGGTGGCACCAGTGTGCCCCGGTAGCCTTGGCCACCAGAATGAATGTGTGTGTGAATGAGCGTAGTGTAAAGCTTTGGATAAAAGCGCTATATAAGTGCACCCCATTTACTACAGTTAGTCTAGCTATCTATATTAAAATGTATTCAGTACTTTTAGCTATTATTCTGATTAACTATATTAACTGTTCATCTTACTTTTAGCCTGTGTTACCATTTGCCCATTATTTTTTATAAATGTATAACTAGCTATCTGAAAATCATTATTATATCATATCATATGATTTTTATTTTTTACTTTTAATATTCCTTACTTTTACTAGCAAATCTTTTTTTGTTCGTCTGTTTCAACAACTATTTCAACCATTTATCTATTTTGACTAGTACCATTCTTAAGTTAAATAACATTTTACTGTATCGCTAACTAAGCTTTTTTTTTTCCTTTAGCTTACTTTCTGTTTTTTTTTAAACTGTTTATATGAACTATTTATTCACAATTTGAAGCAAACTATTTCTGCCGTTTTGCCTACTTTTAGCTAAAAGCAGCTAATGCTATTTAAGCTAGCATTAACTATTGCAAAAAAATTCATCCATTCCTTTAGCTAAGTGTTTAAATTTCTCTGCCCAATTTCTCGGCACGTTACACCTGGTTGTGAATCAGAGATCTCGACCACTAGTAATTAATACATTGGAGCTATTTATTTCCAGTATTGACCACCACAATCTGAGAAGCTGATAATAGAATATAAAACATACTTACTGAGCTTGGACCAACCCAGAAGTTTTGTTGTTGCACAAACTTAACGTTTTCATAAACTCCTTTGTTCCTCAACACCTGAAAAAAAGAAAAGAAAAAAGCTGGATCACCAATACTGCTCACTCAAAATTTTCAGTGGATATTCAACAGAAATTATTCAGAACAGTATACTGTGCATCGGACTGGAATAATCTTCCTTTAAACATACGATCATTGACGTCTTTTCCTAGTTTTAAATGTGCCCTGTCTTCTTATTTTGAGTTAAACTGCACATGTTTCAGATAATATTATGTCATATTTATTTATTCATTTTTAATTTTTTTTAAATGCAATTTCAATTTACAATAATATTATGTTACTTCTTTCAGTTTTACTAGGCTAATGTTATGGCCAACTTGTGGCCATTGAGAGGTTGTGATTATTCTTGTGTTCATTCTTGTGTTCATTTTTTGTTTGTTATGTTTGTGTTGATGCCTGTTGTCTTTGTTGTTGTATGTCTGTAAATTGTTGAGTGTTTTGTTTTGTAATGTACTTTAGGACCCCCTCAAAAACGAGAGGATTCCTCTCAAGGGGTTTATCCTACTCAATAAAATTTCTGATGATACCAATCTAATTATCATAAACTCTGTGAAATACACTCACCGAGTCGACAGTTTCGTGCTGAGAGAAGCCCACGGGGGCGATGCCGTAGATGGTGACGGCCAGAATGGTGATGAGCAAATGGACACATGTGATCCAGTAGGTAAAAAAAGGCCTAGTGAGGACAGAAGGACAATTCAGGCTCCATTACCTGGGACGTGTTTCACATCTGAGGACGGTCATCCTCGAAGGAAAACAGAATCAGCTGTCTCACCTGTGGTCGTCCATGTCCTCAATCTGCCTTTTGACGAAGCTGTCGATGCGCTTGCGGTACGTCCGGTTTGTGAGACGGCCGACCATGCCGAGGCCGTAGGGCCTCTTCTCTTTGGCAAACAGCTTCTTAACGGGAACCACGATCCTCTGTCCCCGCTCCTGATGGCTGTTGACGCTCACCACTTCCTGTTTCAGTCGCACCTTAGGTTGGACCAGAGAGCCGTCTTTTGCCTTCCGCCATCCTCGCTCTAAGGGCCTGGTTTGAGAAAGCATTGTAAATAAAGCTGTCATTACAGTACGTAAGGCAAGGTAAGTTTTAGAACAACCCAATTTTTCCAGTTTTTTATTAAAATTCAAGCAGTCCAAGTCAAATGAACAGCTTGAAAGGGTACAAAGGTAAGTGGTGAACTGCCAGAGGTAAATAAAAAAAAGGTAAGGTTAACCAAAACTGAAAAATAATGTACATTTCAGAATTATACAAGTAGGCCTTTTTCAGGGAACAAGAAATGGGTTAACAACTTAACTCTATGGAGTCTCGGGCTATTTTGTCCATTTTTGAATTATTTTCATGTCTTTGTAAGTCATTTGTGTCTTTTTGTGTCTATTTTGGTCATTTTGTGTCTTTTTTTAGTCATTTTGTGTCTTTTGGTGTCTTTTTTGGTCATTTTGTGTCTTGTTTTAGCCCTTTAGTTCAACATAAAATGTGATTTTGAATCTTTTTTTTTTACTTTCAAAACACTATCATGCTCTAAAGAATTTTAAATGTTGCAAATGTGCATTAATTTCAGAGTACACTGAGACATTAAACTGCATCATTTTCAATTAAATTCTGGAAAAGTTGGTGTGTTCTAAAACTTTTGACCAGTAGTGTACATAGCACAATTCAGACACAAGGCCATTCAAAGTGCTTTACAGGGGCAAGATTAAAATACATAAAACACATTAGAAGACATTTAAAAGCAAATTAAAAAAAAATAATAAAAAAGTGAAAAAACATTTAAAAGCGAATGAATAAAAATTACAGGTTAAAATGGAAACAGAAAAGTAAGACAGAAAACACAGTGATGTTATCTCACATTTCCTTTGCCGCAAGTCATTAACAAAAATATAAACCCACAGCATGAGGTGACTCCTTTCCAATTCGTTCTTGTCCAGTGCACTTCCTGTGAGCTCGCTCTCGTCCAGCTGTTTGAGGTCGGCCTCCGACGCCGTCTCGAACACTTCGTCTGCGTAGGTGGACAACTCATCATGCAGGCCCTCCTAAAAGAACAAAATTAGTAGGAATTCTGCTAAACAAGTAAAGTATATTCTGTTTTGAAAGGGGGCGCAAAGGATCCTGACATGGCCGTAGCCAGTGCTTAATAATACAGTATATAGTTTGTTGTCAGGGTACAAGAAGGCGCTCTGAATCAACACATCAATAGCTGTGTTTCCATTAAAGTCAAAGCGAATTTTGAAGCGAAATTTTGAAATGTCGCATTAAAGAAACTACGGATTAGGGATGTTTCCATCGGCTGGTTTAGAGCAAATAAAGAAAGCGGCAATAACGTACTTTGGTCAGAAGATGGCAGTGTGATGTATTGTTGTAGGCTAATAAGTCAGTAAACGGGAGAAGAAGAAGAAATTGCGTGTGAGAGAAAAAACAAGAAAAAAGAGGTACTAATCAGACAACTTTGGCCACCCACGAGAGAAAATAGAGAGAAGTCTTCAAGAATTGGGTTAAATTGTGAAACTTATAATTGTTCTTTCATGTCAGAGTGTAAACAGCGGATCAGTCATGTGAGGTAAATGTTCGCTACATCAGAACTTATTGAGAAAAAACGTTTCCATTTCCTGTTTAACGCATCAACTTTTTTTTTTTTTAAAAAGAAGACAAAAACCACCTCAAGTGAGCGTAAAAAACTTTTAGAAAGTTTTATCGAATTTTGGTGTTTCCATCAAGCATTGGCGGTTCTACACAGGGGCCTACAGGGGCCCCTGCCCCTGTGAAGAAGCCCTTGGCCCCTGCTATGGCCCCTGTGTCAAATTAATAATGAAATGATCAATTTATAACAATGAACGACAGAACAATTCTTACCTATTTTTTGTTCAAACAATATCTCATTGTACACAAAAGGAACCCAGAATGTGTACATTGTATAATAGTTTAATTGAGCAATAAAAGCTAAATATAAAGATCATTCTCACTGTACTGCTCTTTCAAAATAAAAAAAAGTAATTGTGCACAAAAATGAGAAATGTCGTTGTCGTACAAAAATAACTGTTAATATTGGTAAGTCTCATCGCTTCAATCAATGCAGTTCTTCCAAATATGAGAATTTTAGCTAAAATATAGGTTTTGAATGCTTAAATATAATTTTTGACGATTTTTAATGTGCCCCTTTGATTAAACACTGGCCCCTCCTTGGCCCCCACAGTAAACCTGGTCTAGAACCGCCACTGCCATCAAGCTTTTCTCATGCAAATCTTGAAAATGAGCATCGGAAGTCGTTGATGGAAAAATCACTATAAAAAGTTTTTAAAAAAACATAATATTTTGTGTGTGTCGGGCTGAAGGACAGTGTTTTAATTTAAAGGCTAATAGGAGGGTATGGTGGTGAAGTGTGCCCACTGCTCACTCTGGTGAAGAATGAAGTGTCCAGATCATCAGCGAAGTCCACAGTGTCATCTTCAAAGAAACTAGGGGGCATGAAACTCCGTCTGCGACATCGCCCGGCCGTGTTGTCACCTAATGTCCGGCCCTGACAAGCAGAATAACACACATCATTATTGTTATTTTCTGGGGGAATCCCTGACCATACATAATAACAGTGTGTGATGGTTGTGTGTCAGGGGATTAGCTCTGCACTTCTGGAATATTCTGTATATCCTTCTGAGATTAAAGTGGCAAATCTACAAGAAAAAAATGCACAGATTTATGAGATTTAAGTGGTGAATCTGCGAAAAAAAAGGTTCCTTTTTCCACTTTTTTCTCGTAAATCGGCAACTTTTTTTCACACAGATTTGCTACTTTGAATCTCTTAAATCTGCAACTTTTTTTCTTGTAGATTTGCCACTTTAATCTAGTAAATTTGCAACTTTTTTCCCCAAAATATTACTATTATTTTTATTCATACTTGGCCCTAATATGCCGTCATAGTCAAGTTCTCCTCGTACAAGTCATTGAAGTTTGTACGACTCTTTCTTGCAGATTTTTTTTTCTAAATTTTTCATTTTTACATTGGAGGTCAAGGTCAATAAAGTTAATATTATTATATTATGATCATACTGATTGGTCAGATGCCGTGTTGTCACCTAATGTCTGGCCCTGACAAGCAGAATAACACACATCATTATTGTTATTTTCTGGGGGAATCCCTGACCATACATAATAACAGTGTGTGATGGTTGTGTGTCAGGGGATTAGCTCTGCACTTCTGGAATATTCTGTATATCCTTCCAGCAGATAGCTGAGCATTCGGTGTGTATTATCATGGACCATCTGCTAGGGAGATCCAGTAACCCCCGCCCAACACACACCAGCAGATACTCTCACCAAACAGCCATTCATCCCCTTATATGTTTGATCCAGTGAGCTTCACAGGGAGAGTCATCTGAATTTAATCTGCAAGCTGATCTCATATTTTACATAACATGCCTACATGCACGAGTGCACAGATAAAACCCATGCATTAAGACACATGAGAATAAAAAAACATTTCTAGGAATCTCTTTACAAAAGCACCAGATAAGTGTGAGCATGTGCATAGAAATGGTGTTTTCTGACTATACTCTTGGTCTTTTAAACATTTATTGCAAACCGTATTAAGAATGTAAAGCTTTCATGTATCTGAGCACAATCAGCTGGGCTGGCAGTAGCTTTGAAGGTAAAAAAGTGAGAGTTTAAAGCACTAGGGTTGTCACGGTAACACATTTTTTAGGACATATAGGATATATTTTCCCAGAAACGATCACAATAAAATTGTTGTATCGATGTTGTTTTAGTTTTGTAATGATATTAAAGCATAATAAGTACATCCTTTTCCACAGCAATGAATTTTAAAATCTCGACAAACATTAGAATTGAAATGTGGAAAAGAAATATTAAAATATCCTAGATAAATAAAACATAAGTATATAAACTACAACCAAAACAAATAAAATAGACTTTCAGGGTCTGCAATGAGACTGCCTGTCGAACATTTGCAGCATTACTTTAAACACAACAAGAAAAAGCACAAAAAGTCAATTTATTGAGTCCAGAAAAAAACTATCATGTCCATTTTTGAACCTGGTCTCACAGGAATCCGTGAAATAGCCACGGATTTGCTTAACTCAAAATCCATGGAATAGCCACGGAATCACTCAAATTTCCGTGAAACTGACACGGATTTCGCGACAATGCAAGTTAATATTTTTTCCTATTGGTTTGTTCCAAGTCACGTGACTTTTAAGGTCCCGGTGGTCAGAATAAAAAACATGGCGGACAGTTCTCTCATTTTTAGTGAAAAAATCAATATTTTGACTTAGTTTCTGCATAAAAATGGGTTTTGATCACATTTCTAGGGAGAAATATATGTTTTATTTTCTAAATATTCACTCAGTGAATGTACATAATCACTTTGTATGTTGGAATAGCCACAGGATATGACTGTCATTAACTTGCATTGTAGCGAAATCCGTGTCAGTTTCACGGAAATTTGAGTGATTCCGTGGCTATTCCACGGATTTTGAGTTAAGCAAATCCGTGGCTATTTCACGGATTCCTGTGAGACCATGTTGCCATTTTTATATATTGAACGATAAGTCGGTATAGTAATTATCGTGACAGGCCTACGAAGTACACAGGTTTTTTTTGCTAAGCACAGAACATTTGGTGACTTAAGTCAAAGCTACTGTACAAACACGAAAGAAACAAACACCTTCATTAGTGCTGCTGCAGCCTTGAGACTCATGACTGCCACAGACTCCCGTTTGCGACGCCGCGGCAACCGGTTGAGGGCGGAGCGGGAGCTGGAAAAGGAGCAGAGGGAGGCGGTGCCGGGCGTGATGGGAGTTTGCGGGACACTGAAGCCGTCAACCTCTTCCACCATGCGGAAGGCACGACCCCGGGCCAGGGGGTCTACGATCTGCGCACGCACACACACACACACACACACACACACAGACAGACACACACACTGTGTTGGTTCACTTAGCTCTTAGCTACATAGAACAGTAAACAAACAGCGACAGAATAGTAGAAAGCAGGGAAGACAGACATCTAAACTAGGGTTAGATTGATGTTCCAGGCTTTGGGAAGAGAAAACTTTACAAACAATTGAATGTTTTGGGCAGTGGATTTATAGAGGGAGATAGCAGAGGTTCCCCCTTGATTCACACTTAAATAAAGATTTAATCAACTTTAATCAAGCTAGTGCAAGTCTATTGATGAGCTCCAGTGGCGCAATCGGTCAGCGCGCGGTACTTATAAGACAGTAACCTGCAGAGTGATGCCGAGGTTGTGAGTTCGAGCCTCACCTGGAGCAGGAAAGCTTTAACTGGCAGCCAAGGAGATCTGTAGTACTTCATTAAAAATTATACTACCAGTTGCCTTCCAGTGACTGAATTTACTATGTACAGTGGTGGATAAAGTATTCAGATCCATTAATTAAGTAAAATAACTAATACTACAATGCAAAATTTCTCCACTACAAGTAAAAGTCCTGCATTCAAAATTTACTTAATTATCACTCAGATTGTTATATATATTCTGAGATTAGTATTGATGTATTTATGCTATCAGTGTTTTACTTTTGTAAAGATAGGACTCATTTGAAGTAATTAATATACTGTTATGATGTTTAATAAAAAAAAAAGTCTAATCACTTTATTCACTTTTCCGTGTTAAATCTTCACCTTCACCTCAAGCTGTCAGCTTAATGTAGTGAGTAAAAAGTACAATATTTGCTTCCACGTGAAGTGGAGTAGAAGCATAACGTTAGTAAGTAAATGTACTTAGATTCCACAACTATGTTCAATATCTGTCCTGTATCCTAAATTGACGACTAGTCAATATAATGGTCTAAGAGTATACATGTTGGCTAATTTATTTGGAGAAAACTGGACTGTGTGTTTGTCATCAAGAGGCTTTTTTACCCTTTTTATGTGGTTTGCTATATTCACGACAGCCCCACCATAAGACAGAAGCTCCAGTGGCGCAATCGGTCAGCGCGCGGTACTTATAAGACAGTAACCTGCAGAGTGATGCCGAGGTTGTGAGTTCGAGCCTCACCTGGAGCAGAGAAGTTTTAACCTGCAGCTTAGGAGGTCTGCAATACTTCATTATAATTACACCTGCTTTGCCTTCAAGCGACCGAATTGACTGAATATTATATGTTCAGTGGTGGAAAAAAGTATTCAGGTCCATTACTTAAGTAAGTACTATTATTACACTGCAACATTTCCCCACTACAAGTAAAGTCCTGCATTCAAAACTTGACGACTAGTGCCAGTCAATGTATTGGTCTGAGAGTATACATGTTGGCTCATTTATTTATAGAAAACTGGACTCTGTGTTTGTCATCAAAAGGCTTTTTTTCCCTTTTTATGCGGTGTGCTATATCTACGACTGCCCCTTCATATGACAGAAGCTCCAGTGGCACAATCGGTCAGCGCGCGGTACTTATAAGACAGTAACCTGCAGAGTGATGCCGAGGTTGTGAGTTCGAACCTCACCTGGAGCAGAGAAGTTTTAACCTGCAGCATAAGAGGCAAGGTTATTATAGTTAACGAAAACTAACAAAATAACGAAAACTAAAATTGAAAAAACATTTTCGTTAACTGAAATGAAAATAAAAACAAGAGTTTTGGGTTGGAGTGTAGACATCCCAGTCTCAGTAGACATATTTACCATGTGTTCCTGCATGTTGAAATAGAAATAGTTAGTTTTAGTTAGTTTTGTAACCACACAATACAGTTTCAGTTAGTTATCGTTTTTTTAAAAACTCTTGTTTTTATCTTTATATCAGTTAACGAAAATGTTTTTTCAATTTTAGTTTTCGTTATTTTGTTAGTTTTCGTTAACTATAATAACCTTGGTAGTAGTGTAGTTGTTTTTCAGTAGATATAGATATAGATATTGAGGGAAATTATGAGTGAATCAGACATCTTCTCGGTGTATTAGTCTCCCGCCATCAACTGAACCCTGGCAAGATGACAAAGCAAAGAGGTAAAGCAAGCGCTAAAAAAGATCTAATGTGGAATAAAGGAATGGAGTGAAAGAATGTGTGAGAAAACGTGATGGAGGAAAAGTCCCATCTCTTCATCCATCCCTCTGACAAGCCCCGGCACTGGCCTACCCTCTGCATGCCATAGTGGTGGTGAGTGGGGTGGTGGGGTGGGAGGTAAAGGGGAGGAGGGGTCTCAGTGCTGGCCAGGGAGAGGTTGTCCTGGCTGTGTAGCTCCATCTCCCTCATCACCTGCGGCTTCAGACCCCCGTACAGATGGCTGCAGTGCTGCAGGCTCTTCCTCCTCCATCGCTGCGTGCTGTCGCTGTCTTTGCTCACCCCGAACCAGTCAGCCGTACCCCTGGGGAGAAGACGCACTCTGGTTAACCCTTAACCCATTGAAGCCTGGAAAGCAGACACGTTGTTTTGTAGTATTTGTATAAGCTCTCAAATACTTTTGGAATTTCATTTCTACCTGCTACAGAGGCTGAAAAATCTATTATTTAGTAGAAGCATTGACACTTCTGTTGAATTTCCAGAAAAACTTCAGGTTTTAGGGGCTTATTTTAAAATCGCCCAGAGGTTTTACAGGCGTTTTAGGCGTCAATGGGTTAATAGGGCACTCATTGAAATACTTGCAAATTCCAAATTTCAACCCTAGAGAGTATTGGAGGATATTACGTACAGCCAGAATGTGTAAAAAAAAAACATGCGGACCCGGGGGAGGGGGGTCATATTTTGAGAAAAAAGTTTACGAGATTAAAGTGGCAAATCTACGAGAAAAAAATGCGCAGATTTATGAGATTTAAGTGGTGAATCTGCGAAAAAAAAAAGTTTCTTTTTTCCACTTTTTTCTCGTAAATCGGCAACTTTTTTTCGCACAGATTCGCTACTTTGAATCTCTTAAATCTGCAACTTTTTTTCTTGCAGATTTGCCACTTTAATCTAGTAAATTTGCAACTTTTTTCCCCGAAATATTACTATTATTTTTATTCATACTTGGCCCTAACATGCCGTCATAGTCAAGTTCTCCTCGTACAAGTCATTGAAGTTTGTACGACTCTTTCTTGCAGATTTTTTTCCTAAATTTTTCATTTTTACATTGGAGGTCAAGGTCATATTAGGTCATATTATTATATTATGATCATACTGATTGGTCAGATGTCATGGTGTCACTGTCTGTGATGTAGTCTGATCTTTGCTGATTAGCTGGAAGAAATCCATTTGGGTCTACAACCAAACAGAGAGACATGGGGACCCTCGTTTTGATATCCACTAAAGTTACCAAATATAGTTCTTCGCCCGATAAAGGGTTAATGAACAAGTGGAAATTGAATATGCTAATGGGTTTGTTTGATGCGTAACAGTGCCTCATTTCAAAAACATACAGTTGTTTGTTGAAGTCATGACGATGGCCTGAGCCGAACTTGTGCCAAAGAAAATGAAATAATAACACTGCTGTCCCCATTAAATTTTATTTATTTTTTTATACACAATCTGCTAATCAAGAGCCCTACATCTCTCCTGATTAGCAGAACAATATTAGAATTACTTGATTGATTGCATATGGTTGTTGCGGGTTAGTTGACTGCTTCTTTGTTGATTGCTTTCTTGTCTCTACTGATGAAGAGAACCACACATGTAAAAAGACATCCGTGAATGGGGAACCTTACGCTTTTACTTTGGTTCCTAAAATGCCAAATAGAAAGCCAAAATGCATCGTTTAATGTAGTTAATAAAAGTTATTTAAAACTGCTGCAGCACAGGCACTTTGACTAGTTTGAGCTACTTTGTTTTGTATTCAAAAATAAAGACTGAGAAGTGGATATCTATCAAATAAGATTAGTTTAACAAGCACAAGTGAGCTTAAACTTTTTCCTGAATGATGGTTAAGGATAATACTGAAAGGGCAGCAGCAGGTTAATTTATTAATCCTGTGCATCACTCGGGACATACCTTAAATAGCATTTTTCTTTTTTGGATATTTTGGCTTTTGCTAATCCATATGTGATGCTGTGGGGGGGCTTCTCTCAAATTTTGGAAGGTCAAAATTGTAGTATATACTACAGTATTTTCCAGCAGACTGTGCCATTTTCTCATGTTTACCCTATGGGGCAAAACATGATATTTTCCATGTTTACACTGAGGTTACGAAGCGCAATGCGTCAACATCCATGTTGTTACTAATCATTGACAAATCCCAGAAAAGCGTTTATTATACAGAATATTACACATCTATTTCCCATAAATAATAACATTCGCATTATAAACAAACTGGCATGTAAAGGGTTAACGAAAATGAATGAATATTTGGTAGTTATGATTACTTCTGTAGTTGATTAAAAGACTTAACTTAATGAAAATGGAAAATAAAATTAATATGGAATATTATGTCACTTTTTAAAATTCTTTAAAATTCTAAATACTTTTTAAATTCCAGTCCACCTCTGGCTGCTGTCACTCTTTCATTAACAGCTGTCAGTTAATTCTGTTGATTGCTTTGATCTGATTGCCTTTGATCTTTGATGTGATACAGATACACACACACACACATGCGCGTAAGCACGCACACTCCTCACACATGCATACACATGCTTCAAACGCACGCACGCGTGCACACACACACACACACACACACACACACACATTTTGAGGTTAAAGGGCATAGTTTGCAATCTCTGAAAGTCTCATCATAGTGTACACACACCGGCAGTAGCCCCCGTGGCCCTTTCAAAATTTCCCCAGAGGAAATTTTCTAGTTTTTCTATGTCTTCCTCTTTCTGTGTGTACATGATTGCATAGATGCAGCCAAACCAGCTTAGACAGCCTGAATAAAAATACGGTCTTGATCTGACACGACCTGCTGCCCTCGGTGCAGTCAGCGGTAAAGAAGCAGATGTTGCCTAACAGTTTTTGAACTGACTTAGCGGGGTTGTGTGTTTGTGTGTTTCTCATATAAACTAAATTAATGTGTATCAAAGTCCCCCCCCTTTTCCCATCAAACAGAGCCTGCGTGCCAGGCTGCGTGTTAACGGACCAGGAGGTGGAGGCCACACTGGGGAAACTGTTTGGAGAGCAGAACACTCAGTAATAAACACTCAGCCCTCATCATCAAGAAAGACGCCAGCTGGGGAAGCCTTTTAAGGCTGCACAGGGGCAGGGAGGGGGTGGCGCGGCCCTGATTGTTGTCCCTCCAGAGAGGAATGTCTTAGAAAGAAGACAGGTTTAGAAAAGCAGAGAGAGACGGGAGTCAGGCTGACTCTGGCAGTGAGAAGGCGGAGAAGAGGAGGTCATCATTGGAAAAAATTAACATATTATCTACTACTGATGGTAAAACATGATGCTAACGCTCGCCCACGTTCTGATTCAAGGTCTGTTTTTAAGAACGATGACATTTGTTTGTGTTTGTTTAGATAAGTGGGTATTTGTCAGTGCGTACACATGCACCGACAAGCTTGCATGTCATATTCGCCCACACAAAACCATAAATAAAATATTCACGACTGGTTGACGACAGCATAAATCCAGCACCAATCAAGGATTAAAGTGATGTTAAGCCACATGAATTAGCTTTCATATCCTCGAGGTAAGGCTGGGACACATGAAGCAGCAATCTAGTGTACCGTAATTATAGGCTGAGACAGCATTCATTTAATTGAGGAAAAGGCCAAGGGGCAAATCTCAGTTTTCTGATTGGATAAAACCATCATCTCGAGGGTTTTAGTGTTAATTCATCACTGAACAGAAACCTGGAAGCAACATTTTCTTCAATGCTTTTTTGTGTGGCAATTCCTCATTTTAGGGAAATGTCCCAAATCACTGGATGAGTATGGGTGCTCTGCCTGCCCTCAGCACCAAAAATGAATTTGATTATTTCTGGGATTAAAACATTTTAATGTCATGCTAATCTAAATGCTGTTTTATACTGTGACAAAAAAATAAAACTCCTCATTAAAGTTGATCTTTTTTGGGATAATACTTATGTAAATTAAATGAAACTGCCATGAAATATTGGCTAGTGGTTACTTCAGCCCCAAACCATCTGTATAAAATCACTGTGGTGTAATTTAACTGACACACAGTTGAAATAGTTAGCTAAAAGCAAATGTAATGGATAAAAGGTTGAAATTGTTAGCTAAAGTAATATAAATGGATAAACTGTTGATATAGTTAGCTAAAAGAAACTTAAATGGATAAACGGTTGAGATTGTTAGCTTAAAGTAATATAAATGGATAAACTGTTGAAATTGTTAGCTAAAAGTAACATTAATGGATAAACAGTTGATATAGTTAGCTAAATGAAAAATAAAATAAACAGTTGAAATAAGTACCCTAAAAAATGTATTGATTAGCATTTAAGATAATCGGCTAAAATAAATTTTATTTGATAAACAGTTGAAATAGTTAGCTAAAGTAACAGATGAATGGTTTAAACATTCATCCTTACTACAAGCACTAGTTGTAGTAGGCTAGTAGTACAATTGTTGACCAAATCTACCTAAATATGACAATTTAATTATATGAAACATTGAACAATTTCCACTTTAACTGATGAATATGTTATTGTTACAGCAATTATAAATCCATGAAGGGGTACATGAGTTCATCCGACAGGGTTGTGAGGGTACCTCAGACTAAAAAGGTGGGAACCACTAAGTTAAGACAGCAAAGAGAAATATATAGTGTAATATACAATGCAACAATGACATGTCACAGGGGCCACATTCTGTTGCATAGATACTTTTATCTGTGCTAATTAAAGTGATTTTTGCTACAAATACTGCTGATTCTAACATGTACCTTTTATGGGCATCATTTTAAATAGAGGACTTTTACTTTTAGAGTATTTTCATTGTGGCATTGCTACTTTAACTGCTGTTTTTGTTGGTGCTGAATGACTCATGCGAAAAAAAATGCATTCCACCGAAATGTCAAACTAGTCCTAGACCAGTATCTGAAACTACACTGTAAAAAATGTTTGTAGAAATTACAGTAAAACACTGTCAAATTGCATCAGAAATAGGTTGTCAAATTAAACATTGTACATCACCGTAGTAGATACTTTTAATTACTGTAAATCAAAGAATAGTATAAAACTTTAAATTCTACCGCCATAAATTGTAGAAAACACACAGTTTTAGTGTAAAAATACAAAATTTTGATGTAAAATGAATGGAGAAATACCATGATGACACAATTATCCTAAAAGTAATGGGATTATTCTGTATAAATTACAGTTTTTGCTGATATTTACATTTACATACACTCACTGTATTTTTTACGGTGATGTTCTGGCAACTACAGCTGCCGGTATTTTACCGTAAATTAAACAGATTTTTTTTTACAGTGTACCTTCCCAACTCATAAAAGAGAGGGCAAACAGTACTACATTCAATCCTACATTATAAGTCACCATAGTGAAGCAAAAATCCAGTTATTAAACAGTTATTAAAATATCATCTACCAGTCTCAGCTAAGACATATGAAATACATCAACATGTGCTTTGTTCAACGTTTCCATCCACTGGCCAGAATGCCTCAAGTTGACTCGGATCCACACATTAGTTTGGGATCCTCTGCTCTGATTTGAGTACACTCACCTGTCCAGAGTGCTCCAGGAGGGGTTCAGGGTCTGGGTCATACCTGATAGGAGCAGGGACTATGGAGCTGTATATCCTCCATCACCAGCATCACTGACATACTGTCCCCACTTTACCCCTGGACTTGTATTAAACCCTGATCCTCTGAAAGCAAACTTATCCTCTGCAGATCCCACATACGGCGTTCCATAAGGGGATTTCCCGATATCCAGGCCAGCGGTACCTTGTAACACTCGCTGTTATGTAAAGAGAGGATGATCACAACATGTCCAGACTCTGCGTAACATCCCGGTCCTGCTCAGTGAGCTCCTGGTTAATCAAAGGTTAGAGGAAAGCTGGTGTTGATCTCCTCGCTCAGACGGGAATCTGATCTCTACGATGTAAAGAAGACTTCCACTCCTCCACCAGCTGGACTCGCTCTTTCAGCAACTGATGCGCGGGAGGATCTTAAAATTTCTGACCTTGTGTCACCAGCACACAACACCAGTTCCCATCCGCCTGTGAGAGAGTGTTTGAATGTGTCAGTAGCTGGCGGGCCTCCCAGTATTCCCCCCCACCCCTCGAGAGTTTCGCGTAAAAAGGATGTGACCTACTGGGCAGAGAAGACAGCGGCTCTGGTCCTTGTCAAACTGAATACCACCCCCCTCTCCTATTCAGAGCCCCCAGCGATCACTATCAACGAGGTGCTTCTCTCTCTTTCTCAGGAGTGTGTCTAAACACCAGTTCCACACCAGCACTCCACAGGAAATGGGAGATTAGAAGGAGGGAGAGAAGAAAGATGGGACATCATACACATAAGGAGGGAGGAGAGACGGAGGGAAGGCACTGGGACATGCCTGAACACGACACACAACCACATACACACTCATACAGTGGAGCAGCTGTACCACAAAGGTTTAACTTGAACCCCACCTTGCTTTGCAGCAGCAATAAATTAAAGAAGTCCAATGGAGCGTGTAATCTTCAGTTTAAACACCTACAAGTATTAGAAATAAATGATTAGCTATGTCAAAATTAATGGCTTCTTACCATGAAAAATGACTCATAAAGAGCTTTTCTGTTGTTGTTCACAAGATCAACAAACATCAGGGTGTCCTCCCAGTTACACCACAAGCCAGAATTTGCAGCAAATCACCCTCCGACATACACATTGTTTGTAGAGTAAGGATTTATTCGGAATTTGTGCACTCTTTTGTGGAGGAGGTACCTCAGCTAACCCCCTGTACACACACAGACTCACACACAACTTTCTCTAAATCCCATTAATTCTCTCATAAACATCAAACGCATTAATTCAGTTAACCTCTCACACACACACACACACACATACAAGGCTAGTAAACCTCGGCATGATAAAGTAAAGACATTAAGACACTCTTTGAAGACAGTGTCTCCAGGTTTTAGCCTTGGCCCTGTGTTCAAACATTTACATTCAATTGAAGGCTTTGATGTGGCCCACATGCTGTGTGAGGCACACAGATAGTCCAGTGTGAGTAATTGTGTTATTTTGTCTGCCTCAAACCATGTGGTGCTTTGTGCCACCTGGACTGATACTGATACACAGTTCGTGTGAGGGCTTATGTGTCATACACTGTGTTCAAAGGGTGGCACAAAGGGACTACGACAGGCTAATGGGACTTTTGTGCATAACTCAGTCAATAAAAGTCAGTATATTCACTTTTCCTCAAGCGGCCTTGTATATTATTTGAATAAATCTGAAAATATCACAACATATGGTCTGCTTTAAAGGTTTACTATGTAGTACCCCCAAAATATAGCAAAGACTTCCATAATACAGTACAGGCCAAAAGTTTGGACACACATCTTCTCATTCAATGCGTTTTCTTTAATGACTATTTACATTGTAGATTCTCACTGAAGGCATCAAAACTATGAATGAACACATATGGAATTATGTACTTAACAAAAAAGTGTGAAATAACTGAAAACATGTCTTGTATTTTAGATTCCTCAAAGTAGCCACCCTTTGCTTACTAGAATAAAAGACATGTTTTCAGTTATTTCACACTTTTTTGTTAAGTACATAATTCCACATGTGTTCATTAATAGTTTTGATGAATCTACAATGTAAATAGTCATGAAAATAAAGGAAACGCATTGAATGAGAAGGTGTGTCCAAACTTTTGGCCTGTACTGTACTGTGTGAATTTGCTGTGTTGCTTTAACTTTTGTTGTCATGGCAAGGAGGGGCCCAATTTAAGTTTTTATAAAGAGTAAGCAACAATTCCTGTGTAGTATGCTTTTAAAGCTGTGTTCACTCATTTTTTTGGCCACATGGGGGCAGCAGAAATACGCTGTAAACACTATAACTTTTTACTTTCTAAGTTAAAATGGCATACTTGTTAGCAAATTGTTGCCTATTTATAAGCAAATTCAGCATTAATGTCTGGCCACCTGACCAATTAAAGACCAATAATTGCTCTCCTTTTTGCTCTCGCGTTTTGGTCTCCACCACAACCATTCTGAAGGGAACATATGTGGCTCTTATTTTTGTGTTTGACATTGAGCAGGTAGCCTATATGTTGATGTATCTACATATCAGCATATATTCAATCCTGACAATGGACACAGACTGGCTGGTAGCTGGTTAAACTGTCTGTTCACCCAAACAGGGATGCAGTCAAAGCCTCAGTTTACAATTTATTGCAATTATTTAAAACACTGAGTGTTGTCCCCCGATGCCTCATTCTCTGAACGCCACATGAAGGAAACTTTAACATGCAATACACTGAAATAGGTACACTGTCCCTCTGAATTTGTAACTTCTGTAAGTTACTGTCTCTATCCCATTTTCTATGCAACTTGCTTCTTCAGGCTCCGGTCAACAACACACAAAGCATATAATTTGTTCGCAAAAAAATCTCAATATTGATTTGGGGACACTGACATGGTTGGATAGCTCGCTGGTGTTTTTATTTCACACACTGTCTGATTATATTTACCGGAGTAGTGAACAACTCATTCAATAAGACGGGATAGGAATTACCCTCAGGCGTTACCAAGCACACCTTGACACTGCTCTTATCAGCTCCCTGCCTGCTCCACCTTCTCAGTACCTGATGATCTGTTTGGGTATAGATGAACGCCGTCGAGCCAGTATTTTGGGGATGCAGGACCGCCTTCGGACGGTTGATACCCTCCTGGGCTCCCTCTGGCCCTTTGGGGGAACTGTGTTGACCCGCTCGAAGCGCACCCTTTTCTCACTTCATTGCACATTGCAGTATGCAGAGAAGAGCACAGGGAGGCAGAGGGGCAAAGCCAAAGAATGAATAAAGAAGAAGGAGAAGGCAAAATCAAAGAAAATGGAGGGCAAGAGAAAGGAGAAAAGAGAGCAGGATTAATTAGTGTTAAATCAGAAAGCAGGCTGCAGCATAAATTAGTTTTGTTGAAGATTTATTAGTGGAGAAGATTTATTGGCATTAAAAAGTATACGACAGGCTGAAGTCACAGCGTAGCAGCAGCTGGAGGAAATCAAGAGTGTGTGTCTAACCTCTTAATGGATTGTGTGAAGGAGGGCAATCTCTCCAGTTGAGGAGGTCTGAGGTAGTTGTTGGAGGTTTCCAAGGCAGCGATGCAGGTCTGGGGGTTTTCTCCTGGCATGCTGACACTGCGAAGGCGCTTTACCGGCTGCAACACACACACAAACACACAAATGATGTCCTCTGTGCTTAAGTTATGTTAATGTAAAGAGGACAAAAGTTAATACAGGTACCAAACCCCATTGGATTAACACATGCATTGGCATAATAAATATGGAGCTTTCAGTGGCAAGAATGCACGGTGCTGGAGCTGATACTATTCTAGCATGGCAAACAATGGCAGATAAGATCAAGGAATTGCTGTAATCAATATTTTTATTTGCATTACTTGAACATGGTCTCTCATGTCCTGTAAGAGTTTTATAGAGATCCAAGTTGGGGGGGTGGGGGGTCGTCGCCTCGTCCCTTTTATATTTTTAATTTTAATTTTTCCTATTTTTCTTTTTTTTTCTATTTATTTCATTATTATTATTATTATTACTATTATTTTCAATTTGACTGTAATGTACCTTTTAATTTTTATCGGACTGCTGTATTTGTTCTGTCTTTAAAAGCAATAAAAAAGTTGTTCACAAAAAAAAAAAAAAAGAGGACAAAAGTTAAAACTTTTTGTCTCGTCTAAAACTTCTATTCCAAATACACTTATTCTGTTCTGGTTGTACAGTACAGGTCAAAAGTTTGGACACACCTTCTCATTCAATGCGTTTTCTTTATTTTCATGACTATTTACATTGTAGATTCTCACTGAAGGCATCAAAACTATGAATGAACACATATGGAATTATGTACTTAACAAAAAAAGTGTGAAATAACTGAAAACATGTCTTGTATTTTAGATTCCTCAAAGTAGCCACCCTTTGCTTACTAGAATATAAGACATGTTTTCAGTTATTTCACACTTTTTTGTTAAGTACACAATTCCACATGTGTTCATTAACAGTTTTGATGAATTTACAATGTCAATAGTCATGAAAACAAAGGAAAAACACTGAATGAGAAGGTGTGTCCAAACTTTTGGCCTGTACTGTATGTTTTTCTGTACCTTGGGGAGTGTGGGCGTGTCGTCTGGCGTCAGCTGGATGGTTGGGATGTCCAGTTTGAGCCATGGCGGCTTTTTCCTCTGCAGGCTGCTGTTCCTGCTGCCCGGCTCATCCATGCTCGCTAGCTCCCCCTACGCCTGCCAGCTGGACGACACAACACACACAGAAAATGGGTTTGTAGGACAACATACACAGTCATAATACGTTCACAGACACATGTTTGGGTATTCCAAGTTACCACCAGAAGCCAAAGAACTGACCAGCTTTGTTGAGTAATTACAGAGTGTGCGACAGTAATCCCCATCTCCCCGTGGTGTGGGCTCAGACAGATCCAATACGGAGGCAAAATGCCTGAATAAACAAACGGCTCAATCCAAATGTTTAAAGCTACTGGTCTGCCTGCTGCCCTCTGCATCGTCTCCAAATACGATCACAATGCAGTCACATCATCAACACTGTCCAATTTAATTCAATGAAGCAGGTGATTTGTGCCTATTGATCCTACAGTCCTTTAATCAGAGCACCATGCAGCCAGAGGCTTTACCCAGGATGTTCAAAGTGTTTTGAACGTCATTATTTATGTCTTAACAGATCAATTGTAGCTCCTATAACTGTTTAAGCGGTGACTCTTTGGGTTTTTGCAGCTGCTGCTGCTGTATAAATGTTTATTGTATTTTTTTATTGTGTTTTTATTCCCCAATGAGTGCCTATGACTGCAGCACTTAAAATAAATGTATAGCTGATAATGTGCAGGAGTCTTTAATCCAGCTTCATTCCACTATGTACCTATCTACCAAGTGGCCTCTATCGGCTGTGGCTTAGTTGGTAGAGCGGCTGCCCACTGATCAGAGGGTCGGTGGTTCGATCCCCGACCGTTCATCGGTGTGTGAATGAATTCCCAATGGTGGCAGGTGGCACCGTTTAGGTAGCTCTGCCACCACTATGAATGTGTGTATGAATGGGTTAACTAGACTAGCAACAAAGCACTATATAAGTGCAGGTCCAGTTACTATTTATGTATGTCTATGTACAGCATAGTGGTCAAAATGACTTGAAGGTCTGACATCATGATGATGTCACATTCAAATGACCTGACAGAAGTTGTCTACTGCATTGCCAGCAGAAGTAGTTTCAAAGTTAGCATCACTCTGCAGGTTGCTGTCTTATAAGGCACCTACCTGGAACATCTTACAACATTCACTCAAACTCAACACAGTTACAACTATGGGCAAGTTTAAAACTATGATAACCAAGAACTCTGCCTTTCACTGTAACTGTTTTTAATGTTTTTGCATGTGTTTTGTCTGTGCTGTTTCATTTTTTCTCTGTACTGTTTTGTGTTTTCTCTGTCCTCTCGACATCATTGTAAATGAGGGGTTGCCCTCAATGATTCCTCGAGAAAATAAATAAAGGATAAATAAAATAAGTACTGCGCGCTGACCGATTGCGCCACTGGAACCTCTGTTGAGCCAATCTTTCCAAACCGATTTGTGCCGACGAATGCATAATCTGTTAGCAACAGGAAATTATTTTGGTATCGGGAAGCATTCTGGTTTAAATTTGTAGCTCTAATAACGCGCCACATTTCTATTTGTGGTCACAATAAAGGAGGGTTTTTTAGAGCTATGAAAAAGCTTGTCTTGTCTGAAAACAAGTTTTATCTTCTCTGATTCATATAGAAAAATCTCACACAGTTGATCAGTGTATCTCCTGTGATTGACAGCCCAGGTTAAAACTTCTCTGCTCCAGGTGAGGCTCGAACTCACAACCTCGGCATCACTCTGCAGGTTACTGTCTTATAAGTACCGCGCGCTGACCGATTGCGCCACTGGAGCCTCTTCGTAACAGGAATGATACAGTTGCTACTGTATATATCCAGAGCTGGTGTTTCACACCCATAAACTGATTATTAAACCAAGATACGGATTGAGCTCAAGGGGCTGTGACTCCATAAGAAGAAGAGCAAGACTGATATCAGACTATATTTTCAGCCAATAATGGCCTATCATAAATATACTGGTATCCATCAGTATCAGCGTAAAAACTGTCATATATGTGCTTGTATATGAAATATTTTTAAGAAAGCAGCCGTTTAAGTAGTAAAGTAATATGGGGTACATATTGTGTCAAATGGGCTGTGACTCAATCAAAAGAATATGTCTTCTTCTGAGTTTACCTTTGCAGAGTAATTTGCAAAATCAACAACAACAGCTCAAAAGTGTATTATATTGGCTGCCAAATCCACAATTTTTCTCCCCTAAAATTGCTAATGGTCTCAAGAATCCCATATTGGTCAGGCCTTAATAAAAAATGTGTCTTTAATGTCTTAAGCAACAGTTGGTTCTTTGTTCAATAAACACCAGCAGATGTGCTGTGTCTTCACATAAAAGTAATTATTTTCACAATGCGGAGATGTAGATCGGGGCCAATTCACATAGTAAGGCCAAAAGAACTAAAGCTTGTCCTTCACAAAGATGCTCTTATCGAAAAAGCCTATACTTTCACAATGTGAAAATGTAGCTAAATATAAAGCCTGACGTAAGCCCAGGTGGAATAAGTGTGTCTAATATGCATCTGTTTGGTTTCCCTCGACAATGACTTGGTTTGTCTGATGATTAACATGTCAGAGAATCTCCTCTATTAGACAGCACAGGTTAAAACTTCCTTGAACTCACAACCTCGGCATCACTCTGCAGGTTACTGTCTTGTAAGTACTGCGCGCTGACCGATTGCGACTCTGTAGAGCCAACTTTTCTAAACAGATATGTGCAGATGAATTCAGAATCTTTTGGCAGCTGGAAATTATTTTGGTATCAAAAGCATTCTGGTTTCTATTTGTACTTTTCACAATTTTATGGATGGTATCAAGAATCCCAAATCGGTCGGGCCTTAATGAAAAATGTGGCTTTAATATTTTGAACAACAGTTAATCCTTTGTTTGGTAAACACCAGCAGATGCTGTGTCTTCACAAAAAGGTTATTATCTTCACAATGGGGAAATTTATCTAAATATAAACCTTAATTCATTATGACTCCAGGTGGAATCGATGTGTGCAGACAGATGCACTGACATATGTTTGGTTCTGTCTGCTTTGATTCATGTAGAATAATCTCACAGAGATGATCAGTGTGTCAGAGAGTATCCTGTGATTGACAGCCCAGGTTAAAACTTCTCTGCTCCAGGTGAGGCTCGAACTCACAACCTCGGCATCACTCTGCAGGTTACTGTCTTATAAGTACCGCGCGCTGACCGATTGCGCCACTGGAGCCTCTGCACAGCTAACCTTTCTAAACAGAAATGTGCAGATGATTGCAGAATCTGTTGGCAATAGGACAAGATCAGTATCTGAAGCATTCTGGTTTCTATTTGTAGTTCTAAGAACTCTCCTTGTTTCTTGTTCTTGTGGTGGTGTGGCCACAATAAAGAGGAAGGTTCTTAGATCTATGAAAAAGCTCCTCCTGTCTGAAATCTCTTCTATCTGCTCTGATGCATATCAAATAACCTCACAGAGATGATCAGCGTGTCAGAGTATCTCCTGTGATTGACAGCCCAGGTTAAAACTTCTCTGCTCCAGGTGAGGCTCAAACTCACAACCTCGGCATCACTCTGCAGGTACTGTCTTATAAGTACCGCGCGCTGACCGATTGCGCCACTGGAGCATGATGACTTAGAGGTTTTTTTGGAGGGCAGTAGTGCATCTTCAGCACCACAAGATGGCGTTAAAATTCCCCACACTCTCTCTTTTTTCACACATATGACTATATGTGCTCAACGAACAGAGAGAGAACAGAAGGGGAGGCTATTACTCACTGCTGAGAGTGCTCACATCCTTTTTAAACAGACTTTTCATACAAAGATGAGTAGTCTGAGAGTAGCGGGGCCACCTACTAACAGACAGAGAGAGTCTGATAGATCGAACAAGTGAGCTACACAAACAGAGGGAAAGCCACAGAATAGTAATCCAAAGCCTCCTCTCATCCTGCTGTTTTCTGGTGAACGGGTTTATGGAGAGTGAAAGGGGTTTTCCTGCTTCACTGTTTCAGTTTAGGTTTACATGAGACGTCTCTCCATCTCTGTGAGAGAAGGTGAGCGGGCCAGTGCATGTGAGGCAGTTTGCAGTGACACTTTTTAATATGAAGCGCCAACACACACAATAATTATTTCTTTTCCTGTGGGGTTATGTGCTTTAGAGCTGCTGAGCTGGTCCGGTGAAACCTCAGTCAGCATCTTCCTGCTTCTTACTGTGTCACTGGTGCCACATATTGTAGTAACAATAGCACTTTATCATGCACTGAATAGCTCCTCACCTAATTGTGTAAAGTGCTGAGGCTTTGGAATTCGCCAGCATAAAAAAGGCTCCTTTGATGACCAACACAGAGTCCATTTGACCGTTCTCTCCGTTCTCTCACGGCACATCTTGCAGCTTACAGTGATAATGGTGGCACATTTACCACTTTAAATTCATGGTCATTTTTTAAACAATGGTTCATTGACTTTAGATCGCCTGCATATCAACATCAACAATCAAACTGATCCTTCGAACTAGGGGTGGGCGATATGGCCCTAAAAGAATATCACGATATTTCAGGCTATTTTTGCGACAACAATATTCTTGACGATATTACCAAATACTTAAAAATATATAGACAATATGATTTTTTTAGTCTGTATAAATAAATAAAAATCTAAAATGTAGTTTGAAGTGCAAATCTCAACAGTTGCCAAATACAAAAAAATTTCCTCTTGACTCTTGAGTATGAGAAAATAATAAAAATAACCAGTTAGGGGTTCTGGGGGAAAATCTTAATTACATTTTGTAAAGGAGAATAAAGGTTATTGTATGTTTAATTTAAGACATCTTATTTTGACAGTCTTCTTGTAAGTTCTGTGGTGGATTCTGTTAACACACTGTGCTCTTATTTTGAAAGCTGCATGTGTTTAGCTACAGGGAGAAAGTAGCTTTTTGTGATTAAAACAACTTTAACCACTACATCAAGAAATAGGAATGTTGCCAATATCATGATATGGATTTTTTTTAACCATAAAAAAAATATACCGATATTATCATGAACGATACGATATGGCACACCCCTACTTCGAACCTTCCATCAGAGCACCAGGGTCTGAATGGTTAATACATGTTTGTTTTTTATCATTTATGCATTAATAGACCAAATGCTGGTTTTCAAATGTGGCTATTTAATGTTGATTCGTGTTTAATCCCCACTGGATGTCCTTGACTGCAGCATTTTTTCTTAAAATAGAATTGCTGATGAGATGCAGGGGTTCATAGCCTTCCTTTAATCCAATTTTATTCTCCTGTGCACTCATTACGATATATGAAACACAGTATATATCTTTATCTACACCTTACTGGTAAAGGTAATTGATGCTCTGACATAACAACAGGAATGAGCTGCTATATATCCACAGCTGGTGTTTCACAGCACGAGCCAATGGGGTAAATATCGTGAATTGGGTCAAATGGGCTGTGACTCAATAAAAAGTTTATGTCTTTAAGAAAAGAGCTTTCAGAGTGCCTTTGCAGAGTTTTATCGGTGCAAAATCAACAACAACAGCTTGAAAGTTTATTATATCGGCTGCCAAATCCACAATTTTATGGATGGTATCAACAATCCCAAATCGGTCGGGCCTTAATGAAAAATGTGGCTTTAATATTTTGAACAACAGTTAATCCTTTGTTTGGTAAACACCGGCAGATGCTGTGTCTTCACAAAAAGGTTATTATCTTCACAATGGGGAAATGTATCTAAATATAAACCTTAATTCAATATGACTCCAGGTGGAATGGATGTGTGCAGACAGATGCACTGACATATGTTTGGTTCTGTCTGCTTTGATTCATGTAGAATAATCTCACAGAGATGATCAGTGTGTCAGAGGGTCTCCTGTGATTGACAATCCAGGTTGAAACTTCTCTGCTCCAGGTGAGGCTCGAACTCACAACCTCGGCATCACTCTGCAGGTTACTGTCTTATAAGTACCGCGCGCTGACCGATTGCGCCACTGGAGCCTCTGCACAGCTAACCTTTCTAACCAGGAATGTGCAGATGAATGCAGAATCTGTTGGCAATAGGACAAGATCAGTATCTAAAGCATTCTGGTTTCTATTTGTAGTTCTAAGAACTCTCCTTGTTTCTTGTTCTTGTGGTGGTGTGGCCACAATAAAGAGGAAGGTTCTTAGATCTATGAAAAAGCTCCTCCTGTCTTTAATCTCTTCTATGTGCTCTGATGCATATCAAATAACCTCACAGAGATGATCAGCGTGTCAGAGTATCTCCTGTGATTGACAGCCCAGGTTAAAACTTCTCTGCTCCAGGTGAGGCTCGAACTCACAACCTCGGCATCACTCTGCAGGTTACTGTCTTATAAGTACCACGCGCAGACCGATTGCGCCACTGGAGCCTCTGCACAGCAAACTGATATGTGCAGATGAATGAAGAATCTTTTGGCAGCAGGAAATTATTTTGGTATCGAAAGCATTCTGGTTTCTATTTATACTTCTTAGAACGCTACACGTTTCTAGTTCTAGCAATGTGGTCACAATAAAGGAGGGGTCTTAGGTCTATGAAATAGCTCCTCTTGTATGAAAACAAGTTCTGTCTGCTCTGATTCACGTAGAGAAATCTCACAGGGATAATCAGCATGTCTCCTGTGATTGACAGCCCAGGTTAAAACTTCTCTGCTCCAGGTGAGGCTCGAACTCACAACCTCGGCATCACTCTGCAAGTTACTGTCTTATAAGTACCGCGCGCTGACCGATTGCGCCACTGGAGCCTCTTTTGCATTGTAGGGCAGTCTTAAATATAGTGACAAAAAAAGCGTCTTAATGACAAACAAACCTGACCATTTCCCCATCCTCACATAAAATAAACATTTTCAATAATGACACCTTTAAATTTGGTTTGTTAAATAAGTAAAAAAATAAATAAAAAGTCTTCTGAAATACCTCTAATAGGCCTATATACGCTATCTGCTATCATAGTAGTTTTTTCTGTTCTAAAGTTTTCTCTACATAATGAGTCAAGTCAAGTCAAGTCAGATTTATTTATATAGCGCATTTACAGACGGCTGAGCCGCACCAAAGTGCTTCACATAAAAGTGCAAGAAAGTGCAATAAAATACAGAATTGACAAAATTGACAAAAGTAACAAAGAAAACAAAAAAAAACAAAAAAAAATTAATTTAAAATAAATTAAAAGAAGATGGGATATTTTTTTAAAAGCACTGTGGGATTACTAGGGTACACTATTCCCTAGCACTTGCCAGAGGAAAAAAAAAAACTTTAATAGAAGGCAAGAGAAAAGAGGTGGGTTTTTAAGTGAGCAAACATAAACACCCTTAGACCAATATATTGGCTGCCACTGGTTGTCATTTTAGGATACAGGACAAATAATGAACATAGTGAATTCAGTCAATTCTATTACTGGTAGACAAAGTAGGTTTCAAGGAAGAAATTCCTTGTTTGGTAGTTCTATGGTATGTCTGCTTCTCTCAATCATCTATTCCAAAAATGTATTCCCCGGTCCACTTTACTGAAATTGCATTTAGTGTGAAAAAAATGTGCCTGTGCTGCAGCTTGGTTTAAGAAAACATTATGCCTGCAGCTCAGGCCAAGGGGAAGTCATTGAGCAGGAGTGGCGGGACTATTACTGGATAATAGGACATCTGCATGGGGCTCTGGTGAGACATAATGAGCGACCACCAGCGCTGTCATTCATTGATGTGAGTGAAATTACAGGCTTCCCCCCTTCTCTTTCCATAAAACCATCAGCCGAACAATAATCTCCTCCATCATACGTGGCTCTGGAGCTGATACTCAAACTTCTGGCCAAAGCCGAGCCTAACGAGCTGAAAGATATTCAACACCGGCAGCTGGACGACTTCTTAATAGACAGCGGCACGGACAGAACGGGGTGTGCTTCCAAATGACACACACAGATTCACAGTTGGACTACATCCTTGAGGGAAAATTCCCACTTTGAATCGCTCTTACTAGTCAAAAACAATCAGTCAGAGTGCCTACTTTGCACTAAATTATATCATTCTCTTGTCAGGAGTATGCCCTCTCATGCAAACTACATTTCCCAGGCTGTGCAGCTATGTCTACAGAACAGGTGAGAACTTGTGCCTCTTAGTAAAAGGTGTTGTTGGGACAAATAAAAGGTGTGATTACTCAGCTGTAGATGGGAGTACATGTAGTAGCACACAGCCAGAGCACAAGGTGAGCATGTGTTCCCTTTCAGTTAACAAAGCTGTCAAACACATCATAGCTTGTTCATTACATACTGATCCACTGAGGTTACTGGGGGTGTGGAAGTTGGTTTTTCCCATTTCTACAGTGTGACACTGCAAAATTAGGTTTAGAGTTTAATACTGGATCACTGACAAGGTAAAGAAAATTGTTTCAGCTTCATGTTTAACATGTGTAATTCCACAATATAGGGAGTAGTTACAGTTATAGAAGATGCTTCAGCCTGACATATCTCAACAACTATTACATGGATTGACATGAAACAATTTAGCACAGACATGCTTGTTCCCCAGAGGAAGAAACTTCCTGTCTTCTGTGATCCCGTGACTTTTAATGTTTTTTCACTACGTGGGTGACATTTTAGTGTTTATGACACAAATGACTATTTGTCAAAACAGATCATTATACATCATCATTATACAAATCATTATACAAACACGCACGGTTCATGTTCTTTTAAAAAAGGCTGCAGTTAAATTGAAATTAAGACTACGTTTACATGATGACGGTCTGAACAGAAGACGCAAAAGTGGCGTCGCAGATACATAGATCTTGTTATGCTGGCAGCCAGGAAATGTATAACTTTAAAATGGAAAGATACAGAACCCCCTGCAGTAGCTCACTGGTGGAATGAACTTTCAAGCTATCTTACATTGGATAATATATATTATAGGAGTAAAGGCAGATCCTCAGACTTTTTAAAAATTTGGCAATCTCATATGGAATTTGACTTTAAGAGCACTCTGGGTCAATATAAGGCATAGTAAAAATGGCAAGACCTGATCGTAATAGTATGTGTTGTTGTGGGGTTTTTTTTTGTTTGTTTTGTTTGTCTGTTCTTTTTTGTTTGATTTTTTTTTTCTTATCTGTTTGTTTTCTCATATTTTTTTTTTTTTGTGTTTTATTTGTTCCTTATTTATGCTGTGTAACAATGTCTGTTGTGTGTTGAGGGTATAGGTTTGGATATTATTTTGGTTTTCTGAGTGGTGTGAAAGGGACCAGCCCTCCGCTTAAGATTGGAAGGTGTCTCGCTTTCTGTAATAAGTTTTTGACTTTGGCAAGCTTGTGTTTCTGTGCATATTATTAGAGCTATTTTGATTTACCCTATGTGAGGGAATATGAGTTGTGGGGGTTGGAGTTTTGTGCATATCCTCTGTAACCTGTTGATTGTGTGTGAAAAAAAAAAAAAAAAAAAAGTGGCGTCGCATCTTCACTTTTTATTCCGCGTTTAGACGATCGCTTTCGGGAGGAAATCTGCTGCATACGGTGCCGCAAAAGTGTGTGAAATTCAATTGTATGCATGCCAGGCGGCATCACTTAAAGCGATAAGAGCATCTTTGGGCATGTAGAAGTTTTCACGCCACACATTTTCATCAGCTACTCTCAGCTACCACAAAGTTATCCACCATCCACTAGATCTCCCAGGTCTCGTCCAAAATGTGATAGAGGTAATTACAGATCCTTCTCTGTTCACTAATACTATCTGTACATATCCTGTACATTTCCTGTAAGTTTATTAGAGCTGACAGAGCAGCTTGAAGGTCCGACGCATGAAAATAATCCCACGTGTTTGTTTATTTCCCTGTACTGGTACATGTATGTGACGTAAACACGTACGCGACGTGAGCAGATCTGAGCAGAGTTTTGCATCTTGGCAGTGTAGACGGACACGCTACGCCGTCACCGTCTAAACGAAAGGCACTTCCGATAAAATATTTTGTTGTTTTTACCCGCAAGCGTCCTCATGTAAACGGGGCCTAAGCTACAAAACCACTTTTCTAGGTTTATGGCAGGAATGGTTCTGGTGAGCGGTTATAAAAGACAGTTTAAACAGTAAATAAATGTATGTTAATGCCAGAAGTGAAGTAGTTACGAGGGTGACATGACTACCAGAAGTGACATAGTTTATTCCCCAGAAGATTAATTCCAGTGACTTTGGTGATGCCTTCACTTTTCCTCGAGCACCACCATTATTGATCATTTATGACCAATTAATGCAAACTAGAACGGCCCAAGGAGAGCACAAACATCTGCCAAGGCCAATGGGGCATTCACATGCTTCCTTAATGGTCCCATTTCACTAGTTGTTGTTCCACAAGTTGTTTTTCCATTTCCGAGGTGTTCAGGAGCTAGGAGTTGGAATTTAAAAACAACATGGACACTACACAGAAAATGTGTTGTATTCTATTGCTTACAGTGTTTAAACAACATGGTGGTAGCTGTTTCTAGTATTTGCATGATGACAAAGAGCAAAGGAAATTGATCTTTTGCCAACTTTCCAAATTTGCTGTTCCAACTTGAGGGAGTGTTTACAGGAATTTTCCCAAGTTGCAAACTCATTTTTTTCTGATTATCCACCACATGAATGCAGTACAAATGTATTCTATTTTTGAGATGCTAACGAAAGTAAAAAAAAAAATACCCTGTGACGTAGAATTTAATGGGTTCTTCATGGGAACATGCTACACATTCCCACCAACTTTTTCATGAGAATTGGGACAGTAGTTTTTCCATAATCCGGCTGGCAAACAGACAAAAAAAACCTCCTTGGCAGAGGTTACTAATTCCCATGAGCTTCAGCTGTACTTTGTGTTTACTGCTAATTATCAAATGTTCCCATGCTAACACACTAAACTATGATGGTGAACATGATAAACATTAGACCTAGATAAAGAAATCATGCATAGTATCTTTAAACTCTAAGACCTGACAAAACAAACAAATACCTTTTGAGGACATGTTTTTTGCATACATATGTTGTACAGTATATGAAGTTTAAATATACACACACGGGCACTAAAAGGCTGGTTGCACGAAGTTGACTTTGATTCTTTTTGCCTTCCAGCTGCCCGTGTCAGTGTGTGTGTTATGGTCTCTGTGGTCACATGTGGAAGCCAGTGCGTTCTCTTATGGTCACAGAGGATAAACACACCCCTGCAAATAGAAACCTTCACCAGAACAATCCCAAACCACATCCTTTGCTTATTCTGCGGTGGTGATACTCAGTGTGTTTGTGTGCACGCGGATAGGATTTCAGACTGAGATGTCCTTAGAAAATAAAGCATGATGCACATGCAAACTTGCACACACGCCCACATGCATACAGCATATAGAGTAAACACTCACATGACAGCATTTGCTTCTGTGGCACAAATCAGGTTTTTGCAAATCTCCATAGAAGTCTTTAAAGAAGTATTTTTTCATCTTGTTCCATCCTCCGACATTTGTCATTCCATTATGATGATCTCTCTCTCTCTTTTTCTCTAGTTGGGCTTTCATGACAGGCAGATTAGGGGCTGTAATCCCTGTTCTGTACACCACATGACATCGCTCCTCCTTTCAGGCCACAGAGGCTCATCCTGATCTCTGATTGGACTGCGACATTGACATCAGCACCCAGCATGAAGTTTTTCATATTCAAAGCGGAAGAAGTGAAAGTCATCACAAAATTGTCTCATTTGGGAGTCAATAACCTATCTTTCAACATCTAAATAATGTCTTTTTATTTTCATTCTACTTCTGTTGAGATTGATTGGACAGTTTGAAAAAAACCACACCACCAATACTGTCGAGTCATATCTGTTCTTGAAGTATCACAGGAAATGTGCTTATGTGCAGTGCTGCAGCCTGTTCTGTGTATATTTGGCACTATAGAAAAAACAGCAGCACAATTGGATCCTTTTTACATAGGGTGACATTTCCTGACATGCTGAGACAGACTGAAACAAAGGCATCCCCTTGGCACCCAAGCAAGACTTGTCTTGACACTGCTCCCTGATTCTGGTCTTTGATGCTGAGGCACCCAGTCGCAGTGGCATGGAAACTCACTGTGACTGCATGTCAATAAGCCCTAATATCCAATGGATGGATGAATAGATCTTTATGTTAAGCAGTCCAAAACTTAATCTCTGTTCTGTCTCCTTTCATTTTGTGAACCTCCCCCTCTTTCTTTCTTCTTTCTCTTTCTGTATTCTCTTGTGTTTCTGCTCTGTCTTGCATACTGGAGTTGTGTTTTCTTTCTATAAATACACAAGACTTCCATTTACTCTTTACTGGCTACATTTAATGTACTGCCAGAATTATGGTTTTACAAATCTGCTGGGTAGTACACCATTTTGTTATACCATTGTATTACTTTGTTGTAAAATTAATCACTGCATCTTTATGAGGGGCTGTATAAGCTATAATTCATTCTTCCCTCTTACATACACAAAATGTGTGTATGTGATAGATAAAATTGTAAATGTGAGAGTTATTTTTTGTGTATTTGAGAGGGAAGAATGAATAATGGGTTATACAGCCCTTAATGCATCTTTGTGTAATACTTGCTTACAATCAGTCAGAAAGCCTGTTAAGTGAGCTCATAAATGGTATACAGTATAAAGATGAATGACATGACAGCTCCCCCAAAAGTGAAGCCAAAACATCTTGATCGCCTCCTGGTGGCTGGCTGCAATATAGGTCATAAGCCCCGCCCCCTCCATGTTAGTGGATGAGACAAAAAAGACCAAAAAATACATGTAAAGTACATATCTAATACATTTTGCCAAAGATAGTTTACTGTCATTTTAAGTATTACTTAACACAGTGATGTTACTTTGTTAATTTGGCATTAATGAGTTATTTTATGTTGTAAAAAAGGGGTGCAATGTCATGACTGGCAGCTGTGGGCGGGAGTATGGGCAGTAGGCTTGAGCAGATGGTTGATTGAATTGACTATAGATGATGGTTTGAATCAAATGGCAATACCCTATCTAGCTGGCGACACTTTGGTTACTTTTTTTTGCCAGAAAACTCTGCCATGGTGAATTTCAAGGTGTACATATACCCCTTTTCAACCAAGGCCATTCGGTTCGGAGCCAGTGCTTAATCCCAAACCAGTTCCTCTTGTTTCGACAACCAAAGAGCCGGCCTTTGTGCAGGAAATCTGGCTCCAGAGCAGCACCAACTCTTTGCTGGTCTGAAACCACAAAAAACGTACATTGGGGGCTGGGTGTGGGATTATCCTGACCAACAAGACCAACTAAAACGTGGGAAATTAATTTGATTTGATTAATTGCAATGTGACTGACACCAGGTAGCCTGTGCTAGGTAGCTAGTTAGACCTAGTTGGCTAGCACCAGCTTGCAACAAAGTCTAACATTAACATCTTACGGTGTGTTAATAAGAACATAATCGCCGTCCATAGCAATCAAGACGAGCATAACAAATGTGTATTACCAGTCGCGCTTGGATGCCAATGTAGGCTCGCAAAGCCAGGAGCAACATTTGTGTTGTCATTATCCTTGAAGTTGGCGCTGTGTTTCTGGGAAAGCGGAGACGTATACAGATGTATACAGTGACGTAATGACGTGGCTGTCTTGCCTGTGAGAAGGTTTTTTCGTACTCGATTTGTTAGACTCTCCGGCTCCCTGTTCCCTCAAAGAACAGCATTTTCAAGGCAGCTTTTTACTGGTCTGCAGGGCAGTTTTTCCAAGTTAAAATTCCCAATGGCTGAACATAAAAATAATAATACTAATACCAAAATGCCATTGTTCTCCGGAAAAGACAAAACAGCATTTTGATGAAAACCAACAGAATTATTTGGTTGTCTGAGGCTGGTTTCACTGCAGCTTTTTAAAGATGTCTGAAGCTAATTACGCAAATCAGATCCTCATCTGCTCGATATTGGCAATGAGCAACAACAGCTGCCTACATTTGTTCATAAGTGAAAAGCCAATCTTGGCCCTATGAGCCAGAGTAAGTCAGAATAACCTTGGTTTCTTTGTCTTCATTTGTGTAAGCTCTGTTTACCTGTGAGACTATCGGTTCAAACTGATATTTATCTCAATTTGGCAGGTTAACTGTATATTGGGAGAGCAGTCCTGCTCTTTATTTGCTCTCCAAGAGGAAGGGGCTGTAAAGCTGACAATTACCAGAGCACATCTGAGTTAATTGGTTGGGGACTGGGCAGCGGATTAATCCTCAGACAGTCCAGGTAGATTTAAACTTTATTATGCTGGCTTTGCTTTGCTCTAATAGGCACTATAACCTTCGCAAAAGCACCACCGGGTCCATTTTAACTTTAGGGTTAATGCAGTATTTTCAGGACAGTGTGGTCATACGGATTGACCGACTGCAGCCTCAAGAAAATTGGCTGCTCTAGGTGAAGTCTTGAACTTTACATTGGTAAGTACACTGCATGTCTGTTAAGCTTTGTACCAAAGGATATGAAAGGAAGATTTTACTAGCTTTTTTTTTTTGGATAGTTTGTATTTTCCTCTTTGGATTCGTTACTTCCTGTTGACAGAAAAATGACAAACTCATCTGGGCAGACAGAAATATATTTAAAACTGCTGATTTGGGGAAAATTAAGTATTCATCTGTCTCTGGACAGATTTTTCTCATCCGTTGTTTATTGGTATACCTACAAAAAAGATACACAAATATCTGTAAAAAAAAAAACCATCGGAATTGTGAGCCAGGAGTCGCAGGTAATTTGTCGTCAGGTGGCAATCTCTATTGGCCATAGTAATTATGATAAGGGCCATATAAGGGCCATTGGAACTGTCTACAGTAGTTAAGTATGGGAGTAGTTATTGTACCCCAAACCCTGTTTTCTTTTCCTAAACTGAACCAACTAGTTATTTGCCTTAACTTATCCAAGCAGTTTTGGTGCCTAAACCTAACCAAGTAATTCTGTTTCACAATGTTAACAATGTATTTGAAACAGAAAACTTCACATGCTTAAAAAAGTGAAATAGTGATAGTTTTGCAACGTTTAATAGAACAATCATATTTTGTAAGTTATACAAATTCATAAAAATACATTGCTCTACAATAGGGATGGCCATTTGTAGTTGGAAGCTATGAGTTGGGCTTTTACTTATGAAGGTACTAAAATAATAATACAGTGGCTTGGAAGTCTTTACCAAGACTCTAGTGCATTTACAGCTTCGCTCCTTGATCGTTATTTTCACAATAAAAGCCATAGACAGACTCTGCATCTCTGCTTATCAGGGGGAACTTAAATTCACTCAACAACATAGCTTACAATATTAGCTTTGTTCATTTTACATTTATTCAAATAGTGGGGTAGCCCGGCCAAAACCGCGGTCAAAACAATCATACCTAAAATAACTCCAGGAGCATGTTAACATTATTGTACACATTGGCTTGGTGGCTGGAATGAGCCCTTTGTCATAGTAGCATGGTAGTAAGATATTGATAATTGACTATAGAACTCTATATGTTGAACGAATACTGACGTCCAAATTGAGTATTTGGGTTCTCATGCCTGTCCCTAAAAGAACTGTACATTTCCATTTGTCCCATCATCCTGTTCTCTGTGATGCAACAAAGCACGAGTAGGTCACATAGATTAACAGTGAGTTATCCCGTGTGCTTTTACCCTCCACCCCCCACCCCCCACCACCTGCTCTGGGCTCTCATCTGCCAGATGTTACAGTCATAACCCAGTAGGTCATTTCCTTTCTGTTTGCTGCTGTAGTATGAGCGTGTGTAATCTGCTGCTAGCTATGCAAACAAACAATAATAAATGATTAAACATCTGCCAGAACAGGAGCAGTATGTCACTGTTGAAAATCATCATGTCAGAGAGCAAAACAATAAATGATAAATGGCATCACAAATGGCAGAGGAAACAAACAGAGGAGCGTTGGCTCTGCCAATATTTCATCCATTTGACTTCTTGACTTCCTGAGGCTTTCGTGGCTCCACTCATCGCTAGCATCCTTCCACTTATATGATCAACTGTTTCCTGTAATCATACCGGGGAAGTACGGATGGGTTTAGGGACCAGTATAAAAGAATAATAACAAGCTTAACTGTACAGAAAATTCCTTTATATGTTGGGGGAAAAAGCCACAGACTGTACTCAATACACCACAGGTTTCTAACATCCATCTGTAGTTTCAAGGGTTTGACAGACTCCCATTGAGGGTCTTAATGAGTTGAAGCCATCTGTCTAAAGACTGCTTTGATTGTCTTGTGGTGTCTGTCTTTCATCTCGTTACAGCAGATTACGCGAGAGTGAGCAATTCATTAGTCAATCAGCTGCTGTGCTGCTACGCCTCGGCTCACATCGGTGTGCTGACACATGTCCCACCCACTTAGACACACAATCTGTACAAAACAGCACACCGCCACTTAAAGCGACGGCACTGTATATGTCACATTTTCATACGCACGTAAACATGCTGTCAAGTGTGATACCTCGGTATAATGAATGCCAAAGCGAATGCTGATTAATAGCTTCACATAAGCCAGCATCTCTGTCACTGCTTGTGATTCTTCATTTTAAACCCTCATACTGGTGACACTTGGTTTTCTCATTCACTTTACTGAAGAGGATGAACATTTTCAAAGTGTTTTTTTTTCCATCTGCCTTTCAATCCATACACCATCTGGCATTGTGAGAAGCTTCAAATGCATTTTAGTAGAAAACTAATGCCCTTGTGTAAAGCATCCTACTTCTGTGCCAAAGAAACTGCAGAAATTCAAATGTAAACCTGTGACACTGTGAGAGCTTCAAGTCTTTTCATTGATAGTATCATTTGTGATGGTTAATTCCTGTGTAAATGCTACATCATAAATAAAATGGTGTCTGCTGTTTAGTGCTGCTATAGACCGTGCAAAAAGTGGACATAGTGAAAAATGTAGCCAACATGCATTCTTTCCAATGGCCAGCAGGGGGCGACTACACTGGCTGCAAGAAAAAGTTTGATTGTGTGGAAGTCAATGACAAAATGACCCTACTTCTCACTTGATTTCCAACCTCAGCAAATATTCTAATAATGAGTTTATGGTCTCAATCGCTAGTTGCAAGTCTTCTTTAATATAGCATGATGTTCACTTTATAAATTATGGTTGAATATATAGTTAAGCAGGGTATGCTTTAGGGTGTGACTTTGTTGTGATAGCAGCAATGTGTCTTTGTACTGCAGCTTGAGTTTAACCAATATTTATGTGATTTGAATGAGGCTTGTGATTATGTCATATCGACTATTTATTTATTGATTTACCAGAAAAAATGTCTTGATATATGTCAACGCAATATTAAATTACCTATATCAGGCTACAAGATTTCATACTGCCTAGCTCTAGTCTATGGCTTATTTATCCAACTTGAGAGACTTGAATGTGTTTGTCTTATGTGGCGAAGCATGTTGTTAAGGTTGTTAATGAAGTCTTGAACATATGGGGTCCATCTGCAACACTTGCCACTGAATAATAAATAATTTAAAGTATAAAATATTTACACCACAAGAAGCAAATCACATATAAACTCTAAGGAAACTGTACCACATTTGTATAAATATTTGCAAAAGGCTGCCGAGGAAAAGTCAATGCATAATTTAGTCAATTAATCTGGTTCAGAAACATAACAGCTTAAACACATCTGACAGGCA
Organism: Centropristis striata; assembly: GCF_030273125.1. Lineage (NCBI taxonomy): Eukaryota > Metazoa > Chordata > Actinopteri > Perciformes > Serranidae > Centropristis > Centropristis striata. Next base: position 8,618,424 of record NC_081537.1, read on the forward strand.
ATAGGGAAATGGTTCAACAAAAGCTTTTCCATTCACCTCCCTTAACAATTGATTCAAGGTAAAAAATCTACTTCCATCTTTGAATTGTATATGTAAACAGATGCTTACAGATTAACTATTTAAGCGTTTTAAATTTTTAAAGTAGCAGTATCTAGATAGACATTTTATGTTTCTTAGAATTTGAAAATGTGCTGCTTTTTCTTGTTTTACATTATAATAAATTTCATATCTTTTAGTTTTCCACCTGTTGGTTTTTTGATGTTGTACTTATCACACAATTAATTATGAAAATAAATGTTGTAAAATATGCTTTTTAAAATTTGGGAAAAAAAGAAAAGAAAAAAAGAGTCAAGCTTATATTCTTAAGAAATGTGTTTTTCTCCTACAGTAGAATGCCCTTTGTCCTTAGCATAAAAAAGCTGGGTAGATATCCAGAGATAAACAGTCGTGCAGACACTCAGAGCAGGTCAGAGGTCAGGCCTACATGCTTTGTCTGCCTCTAAGCGCAATAATCTCTCTAGTATTCTGCTGTAGAGAGATTTAATTGGTAACTTAAAACTGGGGCAAAATTAAAGAAAGTTAAAATTCTCTGCTAAACTTCCACCACTCCCGGTTTTGCATAATCAAAAAGTCTCAGATCTTTCTAACAGTGAGAAATGTATCCCATGAAAGTCATTAAGAGATGATTAAAGGACTGGCCGAGGCTAATGCTATCAAGTGTTTCCTACTCTAGATTGATGTGTGGCCTGTAAGAAAGCAGCTTTTGAATCTCACTATATCCAAACCTCGACCCACTGCACTTCAGTTCACACCCACACATTTTTTGCAAATCACTCTGCACGGTAAGACGATAAGACAGAAAAGTTGTGTGATCTCTGCAAGGCTGCTGTCACATAAAACCTCAAGATAGCTACTGCTGGCTTCTGTTAAAGATCAACACCATCTATGTTCACAGTCAACTCCGGTGACGTTAAAAAGTTTTGTGTGCTTGCGCTATGGCTGGAAATGTTCTACCACAGTGTTAACATGACAATAAAGCTGTGGCCACAAGCCTCACGCTGCCTCTTGTCTACAGATGACCTGGTATGTATCAAGGCACAGGGTAAAAGGAAAATGCTGCAACAGATGGAGAGAGATGAAAAAAGCAGGGGAACTTTTATTTCATGTTGGGAGAGAATGAAAGGAGCGGGTAGCAAAAAAGGCAAAGAGAAAAAAAACCCAAAAGGAAATCTATTGCAGCAAATAAACAGCATGACACTGTGTGGAGGGAAAAAAAGAGATGGGTGTGCACGAGACAAATTTTCTATCGCAATTATAAGCAGTTGCCCACCTTGTAAATGCATGTCTAAGCAACATGTGACTGCCATTTTCATAGTTTAACTGTGTGGGCTTGCTGCATGGTTAAAATATGCAGGACTGTGTTTGTTTAAGTGTGTATATGCATGCATGAGAGCAAGCATGTGGGTCCACGTGCATGTCCGTCTGTCCGCTATGTCAGACATGTGCATTAGTTTACCTGTTTCTGTCTCTGAGCCTTAGGCTAAGTTTAGTTTGGGTGAAGCTGTAGACAAAACAGTGCATGAGACCCTCCACCAGTCTGTGTATTATTACTTTAATGAGTGCTGACAGACACTTGGGATATTTTTCTAGACACATGCTTGCACTGCAGATTGTTTTGGCCACATGAGGGCAGAAACAAGCTGGAAACAAAGTGGAAACCTTCAGGACTATAAAAGTGAGGCCAATGGGAAGTGCCTGTCAAACCTGCATGCTATCTAATGGCCAGCAGGGGTCAGCTCCACTGGTTGCAAAAAGAAGTCTGTAACTGTATAGATGTCTATGAGAAAATGATCCTACTTCTCGCTTGAGTTATTACCTCAGTAAACGTTTCCTAATGACTTTATGGTTTCAATTGCGAGTTTAAAGTTTTCATCAATACAGCATGATGTTCATTTTGTACATTGTGGTCCCATTTAGAGTAAAATAGAAGATGAAGCAAAGTATTCTTTAGGGTGGGGCTACATTGTGATGGACAAGTCACTACCATTTTGGTAGCCTAAAAATGTCCTCACAGGGCTCCAGACTAACTTTATGCATTGGTTGCACTGGTGCGCCTAACTTTTTTTTTTAGGTGCACCAGCACAAAAAAAACACTTGTTTGTCATTTCCATTCATTCCCACGTGAGCCTGATCATTCCTGAGTGTAGGTTTGATATGAGTGACATCATTTACCTTTTCCCTTAATCATCCAACCTATTGGCCATATTTTGACAGTCTTCTTGTAAATTCTGTGGTGGGCTCTGCTAACACATACATGTGCTCCTATTTTGAAAGCTACACGTGCTTGCTTTTATTTTGAAGGCTGGTCCAACACGTTCTACCGTAACGCTTAGTAAATACATGCACTGGCAAAACGCATGGTGGCTGACGTCCCGCAGGGTGCTTTGTTCCCTTCCAGTAATGTTAGCTAGCCGTTCGCGCTAACAGGTAGGCCAGCCTCACTCAGAAACTAGAGTGGGCTAATGCTAACAGAGTGCTCGTGCTGTTTCGGTTGTTATGACATCTCAAGTATTTGGCGTCCTGGCACTGTTCCAGTAGCTCCTCCCCGCGAAAGACTGTTCAGCAGAGCCTCCCGCTGTGGTCACTGCTACAGAGATAAAAAATAAAACAATCCCATATTCTGAAATAGCAGCGACGGGGCGCCGCTACCAAATGAGTATAGTGGAAACTCTGGAACCTCAACTCGCAATGTTGATGCTGCGCACAGAGTTTGCTGTCCGTGTCTCCCGTTGCGGTCTTTTGGATGGTGCTGCTGCTGGCACTTAAATGGTGATTGGTAAATGGAGTGCACTTATATAGCGCTTTTATCCAAAGCGCTTTACACTGCACACTACGCTCATTCACCCGTTCACACACACATTCATACTGGTGGCCGAGGCTACCAGGGCACACTGGTGCCACCTGCCACCATTGGGAATTCATTCATACACCGATGAACGCAGCATTGGGAGCAATTTGGGGTTCAGTATCTTGCTCAAGGACACTTCTACCTGTAGGCTGCCATGGTCAAGGATCAAACCACAAACCGTCCGACCAGTATGTGACCACTCTACCAACTGAGCCAGTCTACCTAAAAACATCCTTTTGCTCATCAAACAGGCTCTAAAGTATTTCCTAAAGACTTGACTTGAAGATGGAAATACAAGAAAAACATGAAGAACTTTGGGTAAAATCATTTCGTCTTAACTGACTCATTGTCAGTTTAAACAGGAAATAATAAGTGGTAACTGCAAAGCAATACAGCAGGAATTACTTAATGGAAAAACTCCCTAAAGAAAAAGCCAGCATTGCCATTCATCACTCCAACTGTTCCAACACCTCATGGCACATTTGGCTGCCAAAAATGCCACTGGAGAGTGCATAATGGTTCCTCGTCTACTGTGCCAGGTAGAGGACTTGAGAGCATCGAGCTGAGTTTTTCTCAGCAGAGAGAACGTCTGGTTCCCTTCCGTTAGTCGAGTCTCTTAAAAAAGTAGAAGCTGGTGACAGAAGCCGTTGGAGACTGCAGGATGTTGTGAGGGGAGGAAGAGAAACCTCTTTCAACCACTTTTTGTTTCTGTGTACTATTCATTCCCACCCATTATGTTGCTCAATCAAAACAAAAATTGCCTTATTACGTGTGACGCAAAATACACCTGTACTGACACAGCACTAAATGATTATGTATAAAAGAGAAAAAGCAAGTTCACACATGCTGTTTTTATTCAACACTAACAGTCATTTTGATTAGAATCTCTTTTCTCATTTTGGTACTTAGTTACTTCATATTGTGGGAATATTTTGCAGCCACAGTTTTACTTGGCATTTGTTCTTTATTCTCTCTGTAGTCAAGTAATTGAGTAATTGAGTTAAAGTGTCACTGTTTGGATTTACCAGGCATTATAAACTACTTTATAGATGGAAACTGAATGGCACTAGAGTCTTTTCTCTGTGAATGGCACATTTTGGACCTCACTACTATTGTAAAAAATCAAGGAATATTCAAGGTGGAAACTTTCCATGGGAATTAACCAGGAATATAATTTGTTAGACTGTATTTACCATGTCACAGACAGATAGACACTTACTTTTTACCATACCATAAGCAGACATAATCCATTTATTTGCAAAATATTTCCATTAACTTGTCAAATGCATATAGTGAAAAAACTTGCTATGTGGTGAGTAAGCAATTTTACGAAAAAGAAGCTTTATAGCTTTGTGCTACTATTTTCTGGTTAACTATAATATCATGAGAAAATATAGTCCTTCCAGCAATATAACCAAACCTACACGATAGGTTAGATTGTGAAAAAAATCCCCAATTCTTTTAATTCCTGAGTTCAACTTCCCCTGGAAATGTTTCCAGAATTTTACTGGAGATTTTCAGATGCTTTGCAAATCTAAACCTCGCAAAGTTAAGATAAACATCTACACGTGGGGGTTGTTCCCGGTGGCACACCTGGTAGAGTGCATACCACAGAGGCCCAGTCCTCGTGAGCGGGCGGCCCGGGTTCAAATCCGGCTCGGAGCCCTTTCCCGCATGTCTTCCCCTCTGTCTCCCCCTTTCACTCTCAATATCTCTACTATCAATAAAGCTACAAAATTGAAAAAAAAAAAAAAAAAAACATCTACACGTGGGATGATACAAAAAATCTTTCCTTCCACATGCCATCACACTGTACAATAACAAATAGCCTGGTTTATTACATACCGTTTGTTATGCACTTCATGTGTTTTTTATGTTTTCTTGTTTTCTTAATACATACTCCTTTTTTAGACACTTTATTTTTACATTACATTTTATTGTATTTTATTGTATTTTTATATTTTATTGCTTGAAGTATGCCTAGGTTGTTCTTTTTATTTAATTGTGTTGTCATTGTCTCTGTGTGTAATGCTGCTGCTACACTGTAATTTCCCAGCTTGGGATAAATAAAGTCTATCTATCTATCTATCTATGAAGCACTCACCCAGCAGTCATACAGGAGGCTGTAAGAACTTGTTAGACACACCAGCGCTATGAAATGAAGAGTGCATCGCTGCTGAACTCTGTGTTCGACCTTCTGGCTGCTCTGCCAAGAACTACAAACTGACCTCCAAAACATCCACGAAGAACACTGAAAAGGCAGAACTCCACAACATTTTTGTAACAAAACAGGGCAAACCAAACATATAATTGAGGTTTATGTAATTGAGGTCCTTCTTTTTTAAAGTCTTTATGAGTGCTGCTATGTCCAACATGGTTATCAAACTGTATGGCAACACTGTCTTGTTTGTTGACTACAGGCATTATCACCCTCAAACTACTGCTGGTGAAATCGTTCTTAGCCAAAATGCACAAAAGATAGCATAGGAGGAGTTAATCACCCACATGTTGGCCACATCTGTCAAATTAGGAACATTGCATCCCCATGAGTCACTGGGAAAAATGTTCTGCTTTGAAAATCCTCTCTGAATTACACACGACTCATTAAAACATTATTTATCCATTACACTTGGCTGAACACCATCACACTGCTAATTTGTAACAGCAAAAACTTAAGGCCAGCCATGTTTGATTTTTATTTCAACATGTTCTTGTGCAATTCAATACCTGCCTGTAGCAATTAAAGCATGATTTACATTTTTGTGGTTATATTCAGGAACTGGCAGCACTTGGTTATGGTTAGGGAAAGATCATTATCTCTACAAAATAATGAAAAAGTCAAACATTACTTGAAGCACTAGACAGGGTGGGTTTCTACGCTCAAACCAAAGTACTACTTAAGTATTAAAGGTAGACTATCTATCTGGAGACTAGTCTCTGCTCAAAAACGTCAATATAGGGCGTTTGTACATGCAGCAAAATCGATTCATATTTACATTTTAGACCAGGGGTGGGCAATTAATTTTCCCAAGGGGCCACATGACTTCTGCTCAATATTAATTTAACCGCTTTATGAAATACAGTAAATTATCTGGTTTTGAGCTGCTATTGATAACAATACATGTTATGATAAGACTGTTAATGTGGAGTAAATCATATATATATATATATATGTGTGTGTGTGTGTGTGTGTGTGTGTGTGTACATTTTCTAGGCGTTTTACAATGTTGTGATGCTTTTATTTTGAAAAGGTGCTGTCCACTGTGAAACGGGTGCTTTGATTTTGAAAGGTAGTGACAGGAAGTAATAGGTGGAACGGTTAAATGAAAAAACGAACGGTAAATCATAACAAGTGCGTAGTAATTCATATAAAGTTGATATAAAGTATCGAAAGGCTTCTATAGTGGCTGGCTGACAGGAACAAGGTTTGTTAAAGTTTATTTTCTTCTGTCATATATATTTGTGGCTATATTTGTTGTCTTAACTATAGTAAAAGTGCTTGTTTGCTCAAGTGCTAATGCTAATGTTTGTTATTGTTTTTCCACCTCGTAGCTCTTATGGTGGATTCACAAGGTGACCAAGGAATGTATTAACTTGTTAATTGTTAATTTATTAACTTTTTAGGTGTTTAATAGGTGTTTTTGACAAGGTACCTCGGTAACTCGGGTAACTTATACGTAAATCGCCTTCAAAATAAAAGCACTGCGGTTTATATTGATTTCTAATTTGTGGCCCGCGGGCCGCCCAATGCCCAGGTCTGTTTTTTGCTCCACTGCCGTCTTGTGGACGTCGTAGTATTGATCGGCGAGGGGCAAGAGTTTAAATGGCAGATATCACACTCAGGGAGGGAGGGAGGGGTCGTTATTTGCGTAACTTACGTGACTCACGTCAATGTCATCACTACTTCACTTATGTACATTTATTGACTGTTTAAGCTCCCATTTATAACGACTCCCCAGGATTTTTTTTGCCCTAAACCTAGGTCAGTGGTTTTTTAGCCTAAATTCAGTGAAACTGCAGCCATTTTGACAACCACGAACTGTATGTGTATGTATAATGAACGTGTGCTACTTTAGAACAAACCGCGGTACCATGACACTGCAAAACGCTCATTTTGACAAAGGCTCATATACGTCGTTATGGGTGGTATTGACAAGCGTTTTCTATTTCTGTTCTGTTAGGTTTGAGATCTTGTTGATCTGGCAATACTTTCCATGTGGTACAACTTTTCTCATCCAAAAAATGTACCAATGCAAAGTTTCTTTCGTCACATCAATGAAAGAATGGAAAGCATCTCTTATTGACCTTCCAATTCTAGTCATTTCTAGCCAAAGATTTATACCAGACGACACTGCACACTGGACTTTTTTTGCTGGAAATGACAGGATATCCTCTGATTATCACACATGAGGTCAAAGACAAGCAAAGATAAATCAAAAACCACTCCCTTTGTCACAGTGTGACTCTAAATATTAACATTTTCATCCCTCAATGCTGTTAGAATCTCTTCATCAAGGTTTTACTCTATATTTTACTGACCTTTGTCGTCTTATGTAAGTCAGTGAGCCCCATTATGCAAAATAGCTTAAATCCATCACTTTAGAAAAGATCCCAGTAAAGAGCAACAGACATGGAAACAGAGACGCAAAATACACCTGTACTGACACAGCACTAAATGATTATGTATAAAAGAGAAAAAGCAAATTCACACATGCTGTTTTTATTCAACACTAACAGTCATTTTGATTAGAATCTCTTTTCTCATTTTGGTACTTAGTTACTTCATATTGTGGGAATATTTTGCAGCCACAGTTTTACTCAGCATTTGTTCTTTATTCTCTCTGTAGTCAAGTAATTGAGTAATTGAGTTAAAGTGTCACTGTTTGGATTTACCAGGCATTATAAACTACTTTATAGGTGGAAACTGAATGGCACTAGAGTCTTTTCTCTGTGAAAGGCACATTTTGGACCTCACTACTATTGTAAAAAAATCAAGGAATATTCAAGGTGGAAACTTTCCATGGGAATTAACCAGGAATATAATTTGTTAGACTGTATTTACCATGTCACATACAGATAGACACTTACTTTTTACCATACCATAAGCAGACATAATCCATTTATTTGCAAAATATTTCCATTAACTTGTCAAATGCATATAGTGAAAAAACTTGCTATGTGGTGAGTAAGCAATTTTACGAAAAAGAAACTTTATAGCTTTGTGCTACTATTTTCTGGTTAACTATAATATCATGAGAAAATATAGTCCTTCCAGCAATATAACCAAACCTACACGATAGGTTAGATTGTGAAAAAAATCCCCAATTCTTTTAATTCCTGAGTTCAACTTCCCCTGGAAATGTTTCCAGAATTTGAAGAGTGAAGAGTTGACAGAATAATGAGAAACAAAGAGAGCAACTCAGCTGACCCTCATATGGAGCTGCTTTGTGTTGGCTGCATGGTGACAGGAAGGTCACCGTCACAATAAGAGTCTACTCAAGTATGGCCTCGCCCGGAGACATGAATAGACCTCCTCAGCAGCCATCCATCCCTCCCGCCATCCCTCCTTCCTGCTGTCTCTCTACGCAGCCACCAAACTCATGCTGAGAGCGCCAATACAACAGCTTCCTCTGTTGGCTGGCCTTGTATGAAAACGTAATGGTAATTGCCCACAGATGCCACATTAGGGTAAGATAGCGGGGGGAGACAGAATTGGCTCTGAAAGGAATATTTAGAGGGAAAAATGGAGGTCATAATTGTGGTTTCAAAGAAACTGAGAAGAGTCATTCAAGATCTTCATGGAGAAGTCTGGAGTCCCTCAGGAGATCTCTGGCCGGGGGACAGCATTGTCATCAAGTGGACATTGAAGTTTTGGAGACCAGTATTATACACCGCATAATGGGTGGATTAAAATTCCTTTTTGCTATTCATCCAGACTCAAGTTCAAGAAAAAGTCGACTGGCTCTAGAATTCCTTATGCAAAAGTGTCAAATTAGAAAAGTTAAATGGACAAAATCTTGGATTGGACTGGATTTATTTTCCTTATCGTTAACAAATACCATGAAAACACTTTAAAAAAAACAGTCTTGAAAGTTCAAAGTTTATCTCTCAATCTGTCTGACATCCCTACCTGCAACTGGCATGTCATTTCTGCAGAACACTGGAGTTTTAGCGAATGTTACTCAAACAGGAGTAAAAAGGGGTTGTTGGGGACTATTGAGAAGCAGATTCATTTTGGTTTAGTGCTTGAGTGAGTAAAGAGCTGCAGGTTAATGTACGTGGGATTGACAGCAAGTAACGTAATGAAGAAACATGCCACCCAGTGCAACAATGTGGCTGATTTATGTCAGGCTTCAGGCAGTCAGGATCAATTAATTGATGGTTTTGTTTTTTTGGCACATTGACAGAGGGGCTGGAGCTGTCGCAAAGTCTCCTCTGCTGGTGTCCTTGATAACTGAAAATCCAGACATCTGATGATCAAAATCCTTCATCCATTTTAAATGTATAATTGAAAAAACTAAAAAATACACTACTGGTCAAAAGTTTTAGAACACACCAACTTTTCCAGAATTTAATTGAAAATGATGCAGTTTAATGTCTCAGTGTACTCTGAAATTAATGCACATTTGCAACATTTAAAATTCTTTATTGAGCATGATAGTGTTTTGAAAGTAAAAAAAAGATTCAAAATCACATTTTATGTTGGACAAAAGGACTAAAAAAAGACACAAAATGACCGAAAAAAAGACAAAATGACAAAAAAAGACACCAAAAGACACAAAAGGACTAAAAAAAGACACAAAATGACCAAAAAAAGACACAAAATGACCAAAAAAGACACAAAATTACCAAAAAAAGACACAAAATTACCAAAAAAAGACACCAAAAGACACAAAATGACTAAAAAAAGACACAAAATGACTAAAAAAAAAACACAAAATGACCAAAAAAAGACACAAAATGACAAAAAAAAGACACAAAATGACTTACAAAGACATGAAAAGAATTCAAAAATGGACAAAATAGCCCGAGACTCCATAGAGTTAAGTTGTTAACCCATTTCTTGTTCCCTGAAAAAGGCCTATTTGTATAATTCTGAAATGTACATTACCTTTCAGTTTTGGTTAACCTTACCTTTTTTTATTTACCTCTGGCAGTTCACCACTTACCTTTGTACCCTTTCAAGCTGTTCATTTGACTTGAACTGCTTGAATTTCAATAAAAAACTGGAAAAATTGGGTTGTTCTAAAACTTTTGACCGGTAGTGTATATCTAAAAAGTATATTGTGTGACTTGTGACTGGATAAAAAAGTACATTTTTGACAACTTCTGCAGGGAGCATGATTGAAATTACATATTTCTCCAGGTTAGTAAATTGTTGGAAATATGTGGAATAATATAACTCAGCAAAATGTGTACCATAGTTCTCGTCAGTTTTAGATATTTGCATGTGGAAATGTTCCTATACATATTATAAAATTTGAAATAAATAGCAAAATTGAGAGTTAATTTCATTCATTAAACTGAGTCTGAGATCGAACAGTTGGGGGGTGGGGTTAAAGAAAACACTCAGGGCCACAGATGTGGAAGATCCAGGTAATATTAGACACGGAATTGAACTGTTTTTACTTCATGTGCCACTGACCAACTTTCATTGGAATGAACAGGGCTTTGCCTCCAACCCTGTATCAATGTTTCTTTAAGCATCTATGATTCTGCCACCCCAAGTGTTAGTAATGCAACCTTGAAAAAATAGATCTGAATAATGACTATTCATTGTATTAAGAAAATTATGTAAAAAGTTGACTTCTGTACTAACAATGGTGCTAAATAATGCCTGAAATGACTCAGAGCAGCATGTGGCTATTCCAGTGAAAAAAACATTTTTTTTTCAAGCAGAGAGAAGAAACAAACAGTCTAATCAAATGTTAATGCGTCAAAAAACATCTCTGCAAACCAACATTGTGTGGGAAATGTGTAAGGGTTCAATATTACTGTGCAGCAGTTATATATAAAGGTGTGCATGCATTTCTGTCCACCATGACCTTTTAATATGAACCCACCTGCTTTTTGGTCCCATCTGCACAAGTCTGTGGTAGAATATTTTATAGTTTTCACTAGGGGTGGGCGATGTGGCCCTAAAAGAATATCACGATATTTCAGGCTATTTTTGCGATAACGATATTCTTGATGATATTAAGAAATACTTAACAAGATGTAGAAAATATGATTTTTTTAGTCTGTATAAATAAATAAAAATCTAACATGTAGTTTGAAGTGCAAATCTCAACAGTTGCCAAATACAAAAAATTACTCTTGACTCTTGAGTATGAGCAAATCATAAAAATAACCATTTAGGGGTTCCGGGGGTATATTTTAATTAAATTTTGTAAAGGAGAATAAAGGTTCCTGTATATTTTATTTAAGGGATCTTATTTTGACAGTCTTCTTGTAAATTCTGTGGTGGATTCTCTTAACACACTGTGCTTTTATTTTGAAAGCTGCATGTGTTTAGCGAGAGGGAGTAAGTAGCTTTTTGTGATTAAAACAACTTTAACCACTACATCAAGAAGTAGGAATGTTGCCAATATCATGATATGCATTTCTTTAACCATGAAAAAAAAAATACAGATATTATTGTGAACGATACGATATGGCACACCCCTAGTTTTCACAAAATAGATTCAAAACCAGCTGACATATTCAGCAGCAGGTGTCACAGTGTTACTGATCTCTTCCAAGATTTTCCTGACATCTTCCTCAGGAACCTCTTCCTGCAGCTCCACTTACTGAAAAGAGTCACAAGATTGACATTACAAAGTAAGTGAATGACAGCACGTCTCTCTGCTCACTGCTATCATACACTTAACTCAATGATCCACTCGTAACCTCTCGGTGACCCATCTGTGCATTATTCCACTGTACAGTCACTGATCCTTCATTTGTCTTTAACCCTTGACAATCTGTTTGATGTACAGTCCTATTTCTGTCTCTATCTCCAGGCGGGAAAGGGGAACAGATTAAAATAATACTGGGTGTTGAAAAGAGGATTAGTATAGCTGCAAATGTAAAGTTATGTCACAGAGAGAAACACAATTGAGTAAATATCCCCCTATGATCCCTGAGTTACAATGATATATTGTTTGGATCCATTTATTTGGTTTGGTAAAGAATAAATAGCAGTTTTATTTTTTTAATGAGCATACTTGGCATCCTGTGTTTATTTATGTATTGGTATTATTAGCATACTTGTTAATGTTTCTGTTTCTCTGCTTTTTTGCCTCCCTATATATTATTATATATTATTATAATACTATGTTTTTTGTTTTGTTTTGTATTTATTTTTCTTTTGTGGTTCTTTGTTCTAATGTACCCTTTAAAAAACAAAAATGTGGGAAACAGCTGTGGAATAAGTTATGTCTTGTACTGATGCTTATGAATGCTAATTTCCAATAAAAAATATATAAAGGGGAAAAAAAAGAATAAATAGCAGGCTAGCTTGAGCTTTTCTGTGGTTGATTTAGTTTGAGTGCTCTTGTAGCACTGCTGTAGCTGTCATGCTGATACAGTCATTGCTCTTTATGGTTTAGCATGATAATATAAAAGGGAAATGAGATAAAAGAGAAACAATCAGGTAGAAACAGAAAGTTGCTGACATATGATCAGACAAAAAACAGCTTTTCATCTTTATTCTAATCATGGTATCAATGCCAGAGATCCAGAACCAAGATTAATACCTGATTCTTTCTAACATCTGTCAGCCACAACAGCTAGCTACCTTTCTTTCACACGTGTAACCCTCTGAAGGCTGCAGGTATCTGCTCCATCTCGTGCTCTCTAACTGCTCTAATGATGTCACTGCCAAGCCACAATTACGCACGATGGATCCACAGGTTACAGTGTGTGCAGCTGCACCATAACCACAGTAAACTTGTCGGGGATTAATTACAACATTCTGTTTCTGCTGCAGTGTAAACCAACACTGGAAACAGTTCACACAGTCCCAGGAGTCAATTAAAAACTTCACACTCCCCTAAAAATATAAAAACTCCCTCAGGAATGTCCATGACTGAGCCATCGTCAAGTCTGCACATGGAGCTAAGCTAGCTGCTGTAATAATCTGAACTTAAGAACATTGGTGCTTGAAGCTAACACTGATGCTTCTCTTTGGCAGGTATAATGTTTACCGTGTTCACAATCTTAGGTTAGCGTGCTAGCATGCAACCATTTGCTTATAAGCAATAAACGCTCGGCTGTGCCCTTAATGCTGCATAAGTTTAAGCCTTAACTGAATTTAAATGGCCTTGAAATATATAGATTCAGAAGGAAATAAGCCATTGAGCCACATTTTTCATACCAGGCTCTAAAGATGTTTATTTCTGCTGAAAAGTTTGAAATTTTAGCATGGGGGTCTATGGGGATTGAATCTCTTTTGAGCCAGCCTCAAGTGGCCATTTTAGGAACTGCAGTTTCCGAAACTTTCCACATTGGCTTCATTTTTCTACCCCAGACGTTGCCATTTGAATTCAACGTAACAGAAGCTTTTAGAAAAATGTATTAGTTACCATTTGCTTATAAGCACTAAATGCTAAGTAGTCTTTTTTGTTTAGGAATGACCAGTGTGGCAACCATGAACCCTGGTTGAATTCCCAAAATTCTAAGGAAATGTGAAATATCCAATATCCAACAACAACATCCACTGTCATATAATTATGTAATCTTGTGTAAGTTATATTGTTTTAGAATGTCTTTTCCTATGATTTCCTACGAATTCTCTGGCACGTCTTTCCTTGACCTTGTGACATTTTACATCAAGGTAAAGGAAAAGTAAATAGGAAAAGATGTACAATGTAAATTGAATATGTACATTTCTTTTAATATTCGATCACTAGTATTGGTAGTTTAGCATGGCTAAAAACAAATGACTTTCTCTTGGATCTACTAAGTTGTGATGGATATTTTTTCACTATTTTCTTACATGTGACTTGTGGAAAAATTCACCTAATACCTTTAATAGGCCAATATCATCCAATATTATCCGTCAATAGATATATCTGATGGCTCTACATGTTACATTATTATAACTGACTAAAACATACAACAATAAAGGCAAAGAAAAACAGTCATCCAAATGTCTCAATTCTGTCAAAACACAAAACCGCAAAAAGCAGCAATTTAAAGTTGAGTAAGACGTTTAAACTAGTATCTCCTAGCACAGCATAACAGTTTAGTGCACAATACTGCATTTTTCCTGCTTTTGTTAAAATCACTCATCAAAATTCTATTCAATTTTTTTGACAGCTTCCCAGATGTAAGAACTACTTGTGCAATGACAAGTGGTGACATAAAACACATGCAAGAAAGATAAACAGTGGCGCTTGTATGCACTGGAGAAGATCCACTCATGGGCAAACTGCCATTACAAATGCATTGCGAAAATGCTGGAGGGCTCCTGGAAAACCAAACCAGTTTTCCAGCCTGATGCACATGAAGGTGAGTTTAACTTCTCAGAGCAGCAGCCCAGAAATAAACCTGCTATTGTCACTGCTGCTTTTCTATCCAACATGTTCAAACATGCTTAACACTGAACACGCAGTGTGCCAGAGGAAAGGAAAAAAAGAGATCAAATACACACCAGCAAAATGCCACTGTGCACACAGACACCTAGCATATTCACACGCACGTATAGAAAGACGTTCATACAAGTTGACACATCTTGCAGGATGCTGTCAGCTTCCTGTATAGAGCGTGTGTGTGTGTGTGTGTGTGTGTGTGTGTCCTGCTTTCATCCTCAGACTATGTGAAGCACTTTCAGTTGCACTTTTGTGTGTCAAATCAGGACATGTTTTGTTGCAAAGCACTTTACAGTTGATCAAAATGGGTTCTAAGTTCATATAAGGATAATTAAAGGACCATTTCAACCTTTAGTGTGATTTAAGTTTTAACTTTTTTTCCAAACAGTTTTCTATAACTTTAATGTTCATTTGACATGACTGAAGCTGAAATTATATTAAACGACAGACTGTATGAAATGTGGACGTAGTCTCCGAAACAAACATCACCGGTAGCTCTCTGAAGAGCCATTGAGGTCGCCGCCTTGGCAACCCGCCTGACTCCCGGCTAATCAAAACATGGGCAAAGATCCTGGTTGCAGAAAAACGGCACCTGTGGTAGCACCCGCCTGTCACTCAAACCGGCCGTGCCCTTTATTATGCATAATTTTAAGCCTTAATTGAATTTAAATGGGCCTGAAATATGAAGACTCACCTCCTGCACTGCAAAAAAGCCAACTTGTATTTTTTGGCCTAAAACAGTGATTTAATTTGGTAAAACTTGGAAATATAAATTACTGACATTTAGGGCAATAATATAAGTTAGCACAACAAAGGAAGCCAGTTGTCTGCTCAAAAACAAGTTTGTGAGTTGTTGTTACTTATATCTTTAAGTTGGGGTTCACAACAAGGGACAATAGTTCTGCTAACTCTTATTTCTTTGTTGTGAAATTTGGTCATTAGCGAAGGCTAGCGGATAACTGATGCTAGCGGCGCTGCTTGTTACAGCTATAAGAGTAGCCATTAGCGTATCAATGCTAACTCAAAATTGTGGTCACAACATTAGCTGACATTTCATAGCGGCGTTACAATCGTACAAGAGAAATTCAGAGTTGAGCAGACTCAAAAACAAAACTTAAAATATTTAGTTTAATTGTCCAACTTAAAAAGTTATCGAAGTTTGTTGCCTTGAAATTTTGAGTTCAGCCAACTTTTCTTTTTTTGCAGTGTGTACATTTGTCATGAATGAGGAAATTAGCCATAGAGACCAAAATCACTTTTATACCAGGCTGTAAACATGTTTATTTCTGCTGTAAAGTTAGACATTTTAGCATGGGGATCTATGGGGATTGAATCTCTTTGAGCCAGTCTCAAGTGGCCATTTCAGGAACTGCAGTTTCCAGCACTTTCCACGTTGGCTTCATTTTTCAGCCCCAGACATGGAAATGTATTAAACGTATTAGTTCTGTTCAGTTCTGTTATTGCTATTATATGTTATCTGTTATCTGCTATTCTCTGTTTGTTAGGACATCTTCAGGCTTTGGTCTGTAGGTTGGACAAAACAAGACAATTGAAAATTTCAACCTGGGCTTCGGGAAACTGTATTATTAGAAAATCAGCAGCTGGATAATTAATAATAGAAAAATTAAGACACAGTGCAGCATTAATAAATACCATAAATGTGCAAATTCTGGTTTACTGAAAGAGTTAATCTCCAAAATTAAACAAAGTTCTCTGTAGGTTACATTACATTTTGTTAGTTAGATCCCAGTCAACCTAAAACATGAGACAAGATGTTTCCACCAGCTGCAGTACAGTGCAAGGTGAAACAGAACAAATCCTCCATTATGTAAAATCTTTGCTTTTATGCTGGAAGAAACTTTCATTCACTTTGTAGCAAGAAACATCTCAGAATAAGATGAAAGCACTGGAAAATATTAATCATTTACAGTCACATAAGGATCAAGCCAAGAGTACAAGAATGGAGTCTGGAAGGTCTCAATACTGAGTCTTCATGTATAACTGCAGGTCACAGGTTCAAACCCTGGACACTAATCCTGTTTCCCTCAGTAGGAACTCTAACCGGCCGTTCCAGGTGTGTGTGTGTGTGTGTGTGTGTGTGTGTGGTGCATGAGTTTGTGTGTGTATGCTCCTGCCATCTGGCCCAAAACTCTGCTTCCTACCATCTTTCCAAACAGGAAGCCAAAACAAATCCTTGATGACATGGGTCAGTAGTTTAATTGTCTCGCTGGGAATTCTGCACAGCCAGAAACCAAAAACTGCCCCCCTTTCATCTCAACAGCAGTCTCAAACTGATTTATCTCTCTTATAACCTGTGTATATGCATCATAGATATGTGCATGCAACTTTGACATGATTTACTGAGGCATATTAGAGTATAATATATATATGGCAATTTGCCTCATGCTCTATTTCTCTCACACACACACACCCCTTATTTGATGAAGCTCCCTATGGCATGGCCTTCAAGCCATAGTAAGAGCAAAGCATCAATAAAACAAAGTGAATCATGGGAGAAAAAATGTTTTCATCTAAGTCTACCTCTGGCAATAAAAACCAATGCTTGTGTGTATGAGTGTAAGACAGAGCGACACCTGTTCCTCTCACTTTCAATAATGACAACCAGGCTTCAAAGAAACATGACATTTTAATTTGAAAGGCTTGGAAACCAGTCCAGGTGTGAGTAGCAGGTGACGTATTAACCCTCTGGAGTCCATCTATTTATTGAAAATACACATGTTTTATTTACAGTAATAACTTTATTTATATATGATATGTAGACAAGCTGAGAAAGCCAGTTAAAAGTGCAATCATAGGAGCTTTTCCAGTGTGCCATTTAAGTTTCTAGACCATTTTTAAAATGTGAATTTTCTTTCTACAATGAAAACTATTACTATTTTTAATTTACATGCATGTAGACTGTTTTGTAGTTGTATTATTTATTATGTTTCTGCTGTTTTTGTGTGTATAAATGGTAAAAAAAAAAAGAAAAGAAAAAAAAGGTACATTTCCATAGACACCTGTGTCTTTTGTTTGCATTGTGGGTTCCAGGCAGCTTTATACTTTAATTAAAATAAAAATGAAAAATCTGACTGATAGCCAAGTTTGTGTGGAGAAAAAGGAGCCATGCATGTGATGTAAGGACAGACTGAAAGATGCTAAACAGAGACAGAAATTAATGCATAGCAGGTTGACATATTTGAGCCAAAATCTCCTGGACTCCAGAGGTTTAACTGACACTAGCACCCAGGGGTCTCTCCCCCGTGAGCCCCGGGAAACCCCACCCAGAGACCCCTGTGTGCTGCAGCGCCGTTTAAAAACCTGCATACCTGCACCGTGGAAGATGTGCTATGTCTCGGTGTTCCCGCCGAGGTGTGCGCAGACTGACAGCCGGTGTGAGAAGCACGAGGCTCGGTGTGACACACAGCGTTTCCCCGCTTACCTTCCAACTGAGTCCGGCTCGTGCAGCCCCGCGCGGCACCGAGGCTCCTCCACCGGTGAGACGCTAACGCCGGTCACTTCATAAGTTATCCCTGCCGCACATCACGCGGGCACGAGGAAGAGTAGTTTTCACTATCAAGCGCGAGCTCCAGATGTTAGCGAGGGCGGTGTTAGCGTGCCATGAAGATGTGAAATATCAGGCGGATTAAAAGGCTTTTCTGTGTGAAGCACAGCGGGTCCTCTGCAGCTGTGTGCCCGCCGCACCGGCTCAGACTTTCGGTGTGACTGTAGTAGTCTCCGGGTCCGCCTACGCTGCTGCTGCTGCTGCTGGATGACAGGAGACTGACCGACCGACTGGCTCTCCGCAGCCCGGCCTCACAGCACCGCCTACCGGTGATGCCGAGTAACTGCAGGCGGCTGCTGCACTAAGTGCAACCTGTTAACTCTGGAGTCTTTGACATTCTAAATTAACCCTCCTGTCGTACTTCCGGGTCAAATCCCAATCTGTTTTGACTATTCCTTCTTTCCTCCCTCCTCTATCCTCCGTCCTTCTTTCCTTCCCTCGCCCCTCCTTTCTTTCTTTCCTTCCTTTCCTTTCCTCGCTCCTTCCCTTCTTTTCTTTCCTCCTTCCGCCATCTCCTTTCCTTTCTCTCTTCTTTCCTTCCTCCTGATTTCCTCTCCTTTCCTCCTTCCTTCCTTCTTTCATCCCTCCCGCTTCCATTCCTTCCTCTATCCTCCTTCCTTCTTCCCTTCCCTCGCCCCCCCTTTCCTTCCCTCCTTTCTTTCTTTCTTTCTTTCTTTCTTTCTTTCTTTCTTTCTTTCTTTCTTTCCTTCCTCCTTCCTTTCTGCCCTCTTTCCTTCCTTCCTCCCTCCTTTCTGCCCTCTTTCCTTCCTGCCTCCCTCCTTTTCTCCCTCCTTCCTTCTTTATTTTTTCCTTCCTTTCTTCTCCTCCTCCCCTTTCTTTCCTCCATCCTCCTTCCTTTCTCTCTCCTTTCCATTCTTTCTCCTTTTCCTCCTCTCTTCTTTCCTTCCTCCATCCTTCTTTCTTTCCTTCCTTCTTTCCTCCATCCTTTTTTACTTCCCTTTGCGTCCTTCCCTCTTCTTCCTTCCTTGACCCAAGGACAACAGGAGGGTTAAAAAGACAGTTTGCAGAATCAAACCATTAAATTATAGCCATTTGCATTAAATGTTTAGGAATAATTGGTCAACACTGAGCAGTTTTTGCTCTCTCTCTATACAAAGTGGGGATTTTAGATAAATTTGATTCTGCAAACTGTCTTTTTAGTTTAGAATTTCCTGAGATTTCTCCTCAATTTCTCCAAAAGCACCAAATCATGACTTCTTCGTGACATCCAGACTAGAAAATAAAGCAGCGTGGAGCCCTACTGTAAATTTACCTCTAAAGTTCTGGCTGTAAACTCCATGAGGCCAGTTTCAGTTTGATGATGATATACCAAGTAAAACTGGAGACAAGGTCAAATATATTTTGTATAAAATGATAGAACTGGATGGAACCCTCTTATATGTTAGATTTGACACATTTGTTCCCATTTGAAACATTTCAAATTCTTTATTGAGCATGATAGTGTTTTGAAAGTTAAAAAAAAAGATTCAAAATCAAATTTCATGTTGGACTAAAGGACTAAAAAAGACACAAAATGACCTAAAAAAGAAACAAAGAGACACAAAATGACTAAGGTCAAATATATTTTGTATAAAATGATAGAACTGGATGTAACCCTCTTATATGGTATATTTGCAACCTTTGTTCACATTTGCAACATTTAAAAGTTTTTATTGAACAAGATAGTGCTTTGAAAGTAAAAAAAAAAAAGATTCAAAATCACATTTTATGTTGGACTAAAGGACTAAAAAATACACAAAATGAGTTAAAAAAGACACAAAATGAGTAAAAAAAAGACGTAAAATGACTAAAAAAGACACAAAATGACTAAAAAAGACACAAAATGACAACCAAAAAACCCACAGAAGACACAAAATTACAAAAAAAAGAAACAAAATGACCAGACAAAGACACAAAATAACTGAAAAAAAAAAAGACACAACAGACACAAAATGACCAAAAATGACACAAGAGACAAATGACCAAAAAAGACACAAAATGACTTACAAAGACACAAAAAGATATGAAAAGGATTCAAAAATGGACAAAATAGCCCAAGACTCTGCAGGCCTGTTGTAGTGACAATGTTTTTAATAATTACAGGTAAGGTGTTATTTGTTTCTTTACTTGCACATCCATTTGTTAATGTTTAAGCATTGTATATCAGCACATGTAGGCCTAAATAAATAAGAAATAAGAAAACAAGTAATTAATGTGATAGACATTCCTATCTCTTACTCGACAGCTTCTGACGCTTGTTGGATAAGTGCTAATATAAAATATTCATTATTTTATTATCATCAATTTTTTTTCTTAAAAACATGATAGTTGCCAGGAGGAAAAAATGATCCTGTAGGAGTTACATCTTATTTTGTATGTGACTGTTCTCCAACTGTCTAAACTTGTAGAACAAAAAAAATATTGAAGAGGACTTTTCTTCACTCCTGTTACCTTATAAGAGACAAAAACTGTCCAATGCTACTGGTGACGCCGAGTAACTGCTGGCGGCTGCTGCACTAAGTGCAACCTGTTAATCTGCAGGCCTGTTGTAGTGATAATGTTTTTAATAAATAGAGGTAAGACCTCCCATCTGCTCACACAGTTGTGCAATCTGTTTCTGTTTTTCATTGTCAAGCATAATAACAACTATTTCAGAATAAAAGCACTTTTTATTTCTTTAAATATGCCAGTACACTAGAGAAAATTAGGCTTTCCTTAAAAGGGTCCTCAGGCAGTTTCTATAAGATGTGGCAGCCCTTTACCACATACATTGAATCTCTGAATATTGTAGCAGAAACCTGAGCCCCCCCCCCCCCCCTTTTTTTTTTACTATTTATTTATTTTATTTTTTATTCTTTACTATTTATTTATTTTATTTTTTATTTTTTACTATTTATTTATTTCATTTTTTATTTTTTACTATTTATTTATTTTATTTTTTATTTTTTACTATTTATTTATTTTATTTTTTAATTTAATTTACTTATTTATTTTTTACTTATTTATTCCTTATTACTTTATTTTCAATATTCTTATGTATATGTGTATGTATGTTTTTATTTATTTATTTTTATTTATTTATTTTTAATGGCTATGTATCTCAGAATCAGAATCAGAATCACTTTATTAGTCCCTTGAAGGGAGATTTGTTTTGCAGCAGGACACACAAGACAAGGTACACAACAATAACACAATAAGACCCAATAAATATCTAATAAAACACAGTTCAAAGAGTATCTGTATCTTTCCTTAGTATTATGTCTCTTCGCTTTCTGTTCCCTTGTTTGTAACCTGTGCCTTGCACATGTATGTCATGAGTATGAAAGGATTGAATGTGTGTAGTTCAGGGTTTACTGGGCTTCTATTTCTGGGCTGATATGTCCTTAATAACTGGATCTTAAGCTTGTTTTGGAACCATTGTCTTTTGTAAGAACTGAGATCCTGACTGTTTGCAATGACAGAAAAAAACAATAAAGAAAGTCTGGATTAAATATGCCAGTGTTTATAGGATGAAAAACAGCTTATGTCAGAACTCTTAATACCCACACAAGATAAATTAATAAAATGTCCATCAGAGGAACACAGTCGTGGAACTCATAGTACAAACTGTGACAGTTACACCACCTTTAAAAAGACCCGTAAACAGTGGTTGAAAACAACCCAGACTTGCTCTCATGGGTAACCTCTTTGTCTTTTCTATTCTATGTATGAACTTTTTTTTTTCAAACTTCTCTTTATTGGGTTTTTTTTCTTTCGTTCACATACAAAAATAAAGAATGTACATGTTCATTCATGCTTAAAATCAACACGAAAGAGCAGAATGATAGTAGAAAAATAAAAGCAATAAAATTAAAAAAAAACAAAAACACAAAAAACAAAAACAAAACAAAACAAAACAAAAAAAAACCTAGGTAGAGTCAAATCAAATATCAAAACACTGGGTTATATTTAGTATAATAATCCATAAATGGCTGCCATATTGTGTAAAAGGTATCTATCTTACCTCTCAGGGTGAATTTTATTTTTTCTAACTGCAAATGTTTCATTATATCATTCATTAAAGTTTGATAAACTGGAGGATTTTTTTGTTTCCAGTTCAGCAGAATTGTTCTTTTCGCTAACAGTGTCACAAAACAAATCACATTCTTTTGGTTATTTGATGTATGAACTTTTAACCTCGATGTGAATCGGGATTTATTTGTTGTGTAAGATTTCTACATGTTTTATCTATTTGTCATGGTATATTGTCTGTATGTTTTTTGTATCTGCCTTAGGACAACGGGTGAAATTTAGCAACTGTGCTAACCCCGCTATATTTATATTGGTGCTTTTGCTGATACATTGATTAATGTGCATTGTCCTAATCAAATAAATAAACTCATTAATTAATTAAAATGTGCAATTAAACGGACATGTGCAATACAATTAATGTGTGCAAGACATACTATTTACCTTGTCAATAACTTTGTAGCATTTTCAGTGGTCATTTATTTATTTTTATTTTTATCTATTACATCACACTTCCTTGTTCTTGTTTTAGCTCGGTGTTTTTTAATGATTTACTCATACTTGTTTTGTGTTATAATTGTTTTAACTATGCACCTTATGCAGTGGCACTCTCAATTTCATTGTATAGTTGATTATATAATGACAATAAAGACTATTTGATTTGATTTGATTAAATTGTTTATTTGTTTCTTTACTTGCACATTCATTTGTTAATGTTTAAGCATTGTATATCAGCGCATGTAGGACTAAATAAAAGGCTTCTGAAGCCTGTTGGTGTGTCAGGATAAGTGCATATATAAAATATTCATTATTTTATTATTATCATTTTTTAAATATTTTTTTAAGCATGATAGTTGCCAGGAGTAAAAAATGATCCTGTAGATGTTACATCTTATTTTGTATGTGACTGTTCTCCAACTGTCTAAACTTAAAATATTGAAGAGGACTTTCTTCACTCCTATTACCTTATAAGAGACAAAAACTGCCCAATGCTATTATTTTAAGTTAAATTACATACATAGATAGAGCAGGAATTTGTAAAAAAAAAAACACAAAAAAAACATTACTAATCTGGAAAAACATTTTTTTTTACACTTTGTTGGAGTAGAGTTCACAGAATGAAAACATCAACACTATAAAAATCTGGGCTGCTCTAAATTGAAGATATCACAAATTAAGTAGTTGATACCAATACCAGTGAAATTCCATGATTCTGGATACTCATTTCATTACCACAGTAAAAAATAAAAAACACAATTAATCTCGTTTTATTCTCCCTGAGTGCCAGTGATTTAAATACCTGGATGACAATGAACTCCTCCGGTACTGTAAATAAGCGAACCTGGTCTCACAGGAATCCGTGAAATAGCCACGGATTTGCTTAACTCAAAATCCGTGGAATAGCCACGGAATAACTCAAATTTCCGTGAAACTGACACGGATTTCGCTACAATGCAAGTTAATGACAGTCATATCCCGTGGCTATTCCATGGATATTTTTTCCTATTGGTTTGTTCCAAGTCACGTGACTTTTAAGGTCCTGGCGGTCAGAACAAAAAACATGGAGGACAGTTCTCTCATTTTTAGTGAAAAAATCAATATTTTGACTTAGTTTCTGCATAAAAATGGATTTTGATCACATTTCTATCGAGAAATATATGTTTTATTTTCTAAATATTCACTCAGTGAATGTACATAATCACTTCGTACGTTGGAATAGCCACGGGATATGACTGTCATTAACTTGCATTGTAGCGAAATCCGTGTCAGTTTCACGGAAATTTGAGTGATTCCGTGGCTATTCCACAGATTTTGAGTTAAGCAAATCAGTGGCTATTTCACGGATTCCTGTGAGACCAGGTTCAAATAAGCCTACCATCACGTTTTCAGGATAAAGGCATCGATTGGTGCTGAAGTATGGGTTCTCTGCTCATGTCTAGCTCTAAGTGTAAATCAAGTATCCCCAATAGTGTCAAAAGCATAATAATAGCAGTAGCACTGAGCATTGAATATGATTTCCACAATAATAGAACTTTTGCTGCATTGATTTTGCTCTTGACAGCACATTTGAGCTTCATTCATTCATGTTCTATGAGACCTAAATTAAAGCTCAACATGTTGTATTTAATTAGAAATATGTTTTAATCCATGTTTCCCTTGTGTCACAACATTATGGAAATACTGAACAGATGAGCGTGGGCAGGTGAAAGTTGGGGACTTTCCAGTCAGACGCCTGAGGAACTGAGCTGCTGCACACACACACACACACACACACACACACACACGACATTCACAACCATTCCTGTATTTCTCAGTTATGCAGGAAAAACTGTGGCCAATATGAGGGGGTGTCTCCTACGTGTTTGACAGACAGATTTTCTTGTTATGCAGTCCCATTTTGTGTCCAATTTTAGTATTTCTTTTTCTTTATTTTTTTTACAGTGTATTTTAATTAACGTTTCTTATAAGCAAACATACAGAAGACAGGACCAGACAAAACGACAAAACAACAACAACAAGCTGGGAATACCAATACAAAAATCAAAGACCCAAACAAAATAATCAGTTCCAGGTAAATGTGACAGGTACAACATGCAGTACAGAGCGAAATACAATGGGAGCTAAATAAAGAAAGAAAACACATAAAAAATACCGTTTTTTATATACAAATGCTCTCGTTACTATAGCAGAAATATTCACATGAGTATAGTCAAGAAATGGTTTCCATATTCTTTCAAAGGCATTTGTTTTGGAGTGAAGAAGGCAGGTAAGAAAGTCCAGAGTCCAACATTACTGAAATGCACTAAATCTACGCACTAAATCTACGCACAACACTTTGCTATGCTATTAATATTATAACTGTTATTATTATTATATATACTGTTGCTGCCATTACTATTATTACTATATACTGTAATATACTACTATTATTATTATACCGGCCTTATTTATTATTATTATTATTATTATTGTTACTATTATTATATATCATATTATTTTACTTATTATTACTTTATTTATATTTTTCATTTTATTTTTATATTGTTATCTATTATTACATATTATATTATATATATTATATACTGTACTATTATTATTATTATTATATACCGTCTAGTCACTATAGCATTGTTGCCATCACATCATATCACCAGTTTAATTATTATTACCATCATCTGCCAACCATCCTACCAACTGATGTTCTTCTTTTTAACTTCTTAAGTGTCCTTGTTCTTGTTCTATTCTGTGTTTTTTTCTATTGTTGTTTTTATTTATGCTACCTCAGTATTTTATTCTATTGTATTTTATTGTACTTGAATACCGGACTGCTGTGACAACCGAATTTCCCTTCGGGGATGAATAAAGTAATCAATCAATCAATCAATCAGTCTATCTATCTATCTATCTATCTATCTATCTATCTATCTATCTATCTATCTATCTATCTATCTATCTATCTATCTATCTATCTATCTATCTATCTATCTATTTATCTATCTATCTATCTATCTATCTATCTATCTATCTATCTATCTATCTATCTATCTATCAGAGGTAATATGCTGATATATAGTGTCACTTTGTCTCTTTGGAAAGGCTGCCCCATAACCTTCTATTTTAGCTGAAACGGTTTCCCCTGCAGGGTCGGTGTCCTGTTCCTTCACCCCCACAACAACCTTTGATGGCTTCATCCGACCACCATCTCTCATCACAACCTTCAGTCAGTGCAACAATGTGCTCCTCATATGTGAAAAGATTCAGCATGCAGGATACAGCTCAGTACAAAGGATCACATGTGTGGTTATAGATTGTGCTCTATAGAAGCAGCAGCCAGGTGTTTCTGGGTGTGGTGGTGTGATGAAGTCTTACTTCTGGTGTGCTGGGGAAGTCCTACCTTAAACAATGAAGCATGTAATTTACATCTTATGGCAACAGAAATTATCTAATTAAAGGGGCCTGTGTTGATGTTTATCATTAGACATTGTTTTGGTGTGAGTCGCCAAGGGGTGGAGATATCAGGCGTAGAGACGTGTGCACTGCAAAAACGAAAAGTTGGGTGAACTCAAAATTTCAAGGCAACAAACTTCGATACAATTTTCAGTTGGACAATTAAACTGAATAAATAAAAAGTTTGTTTTTGAGTTTGCTCAACTCTGAATTCAGATTTTTGTCAACTCAACTGTAAGTTGTACTAACTTATAATTTTAATCTTGAATTGAAACACAGCTACTAGCACCTACAGACACTTTAGAGTCCCCAAGAACCCAGGATGACACGAGCCTGGAGATATAGTCTGGAGACCACCAATTCATTTTTCCTCCAGAGCCGTTTATTGGGCGCTATGAATGTCTATCATAAGCGTCTGTACGTAGCTCTTAGCCAATCATATTAATTATATCAGATGACGTATGTAGAGCGACAGAAATTCGACGAGGAAGCATCGAAGAAGAAGACGACTGATATTTACACGATGGCCCCGAACGATTATTACCGTTTGTGGAAGATATATATGAAGATATATATGACGCTCAACATATGCACACTCTTCAGACGTCCTTCATCTGGTCCTCCATCAAGGCGATCAATGGCAAGACGACCACAACGACCGGGGTCTCGCTAAACCCCATTAGCTTAGCCACTAGCAGGGCTAGTTGGTAGATTAGGCTTTTTCCAAATCCTGTTGGAAGCAAGGCTACAACATTCTTTTTGTTGGTGATAAAGGAGTGTAAAGCCAAACGTTGTTCTTCTTTTCTTTTCGCTCTAAACTCTCTAGAACACTGTCTACAGCTAGATCCAAAGAGAGCATCGCGCCTGTTGCCGCCATGTTGGATCCGTAAGCAAACTAACTTCTGTCTTTCCAATAGTACGCGTCATCGTCTTGCGGTCCCTCCCCGTTCTGTGATTGGATACCAAAAGCAGGGCACCATGCCGCCTTGCAGTTCAAAACGAAATATACAGGACCTATTCTCTGCCTCACAAGCGTCTTTAAGGTACAGGAAAGCCGCAATAGGTATAGCCAGGCTAGGCTGACACAGGGAGAACAAGCAAACTGGATGCAAAGTCGATCACAGATTTGACTCACAACCCTCTTGCTATTAGGCAAAAGTGCTAACCACCACACCACCATATGTAAAAGTGAAACACATAATTCAGCCACACTCCCTTCCCTAGTAATGTTCATACGGTCCCTTACTGTTGAGCCCATCACTATATGACTTGAGAACAGAGATTACACACACGACTGGTGTCAGCTGACATCACTTATAGCTCAACCATCATCCACAAGAAAAGGTCACAAGAAAAAATAGAAACAGCAGCATCTATAAAAAGCAGCATTCAACAATCAAACAATTTGACTCATAGAGCAGACTTTACATTTAAATCTAAACTTTTTTTTAGATTCCTACAGTTTGCTGCTTATGCACAGTTTGTCATGTTATGAGACACATGTCGTTTCAGTTTTGCTTTTGCTGTACTTGTACTTATGTTTTGTTTGGTTTTTAAAAAAAAAAGCAATTTTAAACAACTAGAATTCATTTGACATGAGCACAGAAAGAATTGTTTTGGTTTAACATCACAAGAATAAAGTGGAAAATGATCATATAAATATCAGTTGAGCTGTTTCTATTTAAATAGACAACATAGCAAAACAGCCTAGCAAAAGGGGAGAAAATGTTGAATAAAAAAAATCATAAATTCTTAAAAAAATAAAAATCAAAGACCTGATTCATGCTGTGGGGAATGTTTAAGAAGTGTACTGAAATAATTTACAGATTTTCTTTACAGATTTTGTGCATCCCGGGTTCACTTTCAGATGATATTGTATCTGTTGTACTTTCAGCGTGCTTGCCATGCTGCTATTTAAACTGTACACAATCCACACACAATGCTCACACATGCACACAAATATGTGCCACCATGCAGCGTATACATGGAGGCTTGTTACTGCAGTACTCTTTGTTGTGTTGCACACTGAGTGAGAGTCACATTACGTGCAGGACATACAGAGAACTGCTTTCCTTTTGTCAGAACTGATTACAATGCATAGCTGCAGGAAACAAGCTTTAAGGATAATCAGCTGGGGCAGGAAACAGCACAGACTTAAAAAGGTTCTTCATTCAAATGAGGAATTAATTACCCCTTTCATCCTGCTGTCTTTGATTCTTACTGTTTTTCTCAGTAAATGTTGGTTTAGCTAGTGTGCAGAGGATTTAGCACAGTAGAAAACGATAAGGTTATCCAGTTATATTCAAATGACCATATTCATGTTTTTGCATGTTTAAACAAATTTTTAGCAAATCATTAACTTTACTGCAGACATTTTAACAAAAAAAATTACTGTGTTAAAATGATGAATGCTAATGAGGTGCAGACTTGAATGAAACAACAATATTACCATGTGATGGAAATGGTAGGGATTGTTATATCTCCAAACTCATGGTCACATCGATAAATATAAATATAAATATAAATATAATGAATTCAACTTTAATTAAAAAATATAGCATTCCTGTGATGCTTTGATTTTAACATATTAAAATATCTAGTACAGTATCTGAAAACCAGGAAAAAAATGTTATTATTAAATAAACAGTATATTTTCCATCATTGTCTACCTCATAGCTCCACCTTGTGGAGTATTAATGAACTGCAACTAAGAAACAATATGTTTCACATGGGTGGACATTATATATTTTTTTTATTGTGATAAAAAATATGGTTGTATCCTGCCAGTCTGTTCATAAATAACATTTTTAGAAACCAAATAATTATTCAGGAAGACTTTATGTCATAGGAGTGCGATAAAAAGTACATACATCTATAAAATATATTTTTTTTTTAAATGTGTAAACATAGACAGGGATGCATAGAGTAATTTAAAAAGTAAATAAAATAATACAGAAGTATAAAGAAAAAGAAACAAAAGAATAAATAATGTGGAATGAATTATATAAAATATGAAATAATAGCATTTTAATTTATTTTATTTGTGTTTGTCTGTATTTTATATATATGTGTGTGTGTGTGTGTGTGTGTGTGTGTGTGTGTTATTATTATTATTATTATTATTATTATTATATAGTGCTTTTTTATATTTTAAAATTCAAATATTATTTTATCTATTTTTATATTTCAACTCTTTTTAAATTTACTTTTATTTGTTACTCTTCACATTTCTACATTCACTGTCTTATTATTTTACAGATTTATTCTTTTTATGGCACTCTATAGCTTTGGACACATGGAGACCAGCAGTTTACATGTGTTACACCTGGAAGCCAGCAGGTGCTGCTGTTTCTGTTTCTGTGACTGAAGCTGCTGTGAAGACAGCCATCAATTCCTCACCAGTCATGGTTGCTGTTTTACTGGTTTGTTTGTTTTTAGCTCACTTACTGTTGATGAGACCATAGAGGCTCTAGAGCAGGAATCTGTGCTGTTGTCACTACAAAGCTTCTCTATTATTGGGTTATTTGATTAAAGTAAAGAAAACACTGAGTTATAGGCTGAAATAATATATTACAAGCTATTACAATACATTATAAGTCATCATAAGTGGTCATTGTGTGCTTTAGGTCAAGTTTAAGCTGTATATTATGGTTAAAAACAACTATTAAGCTTTGTCTAATTCTCCTGATAGGTTTAAAAAGATCTGGGGACCTTTTATTGAATACATTAGAAAAGATAGACCTCAAACTGGGACCTGAACGCACTGCTTTCTTTTTTATTTTATTAAGTAATTTTTTTTTTTTATTACATTATATTGTATTTAAATGTATGTTATATATATAATTTTTTTTTTTCTTGATATGTATCCGGGTTATGAGACTTTGCTGTTCCCCTCTGGCTCGGGCCTCCTGGACTCAATCTCTGGCCCTTTTAATTTCATATGAGTGGACAATTGGGGACATTTTGTTGGACCGACATGTTTTTGTGCACATTTTCTTTTTACGTTAATGATTAAGTGGTGGCTGGCTGTCTGTTGCTTCTGTTTTGTTTTATCTGTTTGTTTACCTTTATTTTATTTTTACTGTATGTGTCTGTATATATATATGTGCCAAAACTTTGCATAAATAAAATTTACCGAAAAAAAACAACTATTAAGGACAACGTTTTTGCTTTAAAATGTTCTAAAATTTATTTTTATTTTAAGATGTAGGAGAGGTAGATGTGGCCTCTCCTCTCCCAACAGCTCCTCTTACAAGTAGATGGTCTCTTGTTTGTCTCTGCAGCCTTCTCCTTACAGATTTCAGCTCCCTCTTCAAGTTCTTGATCTGGTCAAACATCACAAACAGAAGCTTGTCATGCAGTCTTATCTGGCCCTGTAGCGCTTCATTGTATCTTTCAATATATGTTCGGATGATCTGACACTCTTTTTCAATCTCAAGGTTTTTTGAGGTCTGTTCATGAAGTTGGATTTTCAGGTCCTCCAGCTCCATGCGCAAAGATGTTTCCCTCTCTAAGAACTCTTCTTCCAAGAGATGGATCGCCTGCTGCATGTCGTGGCGGAGGGCATCCTGCTCTCTCTTCACACTCTGAACCAGCCTATTGTGCTCCCAGAGAGACTTGTCTTCAGTGGTCTCTGACTCCAGGTTGGCGGAGAGCTCATTAATCCTCTGCTCCGGAGAGAGTCTGTGTTCTTCTGCCCTTTGGAGCTCAGGTTTCAGCTCCTCAACGTCCTTTTCTGTGTCGCCACAAACTGCTGAAGTCAGTCTCAAAGACATAGTTGTATTCTGTCAACGATGATGTATCACAAGTTGAAAGGTCTCAAAGAAAATGACTTTGTCAAAACACTGCTGATGAGATCACACTAGTAAATATTGTTTTGATGCACACCTTAGTTACTGTTGTTATGTCTGCCAAGTGTTCCATTCATAGAAATAGATCAGACTAGAACAGAACCAGAACAATGTTTGTTGTGGTAATTTGGGTAGTATGTAACAAAACGGCAACTGGTGTTAGTTATTATGACAACAGATGTCTGTGGGGGTGTGAAGTGTGTTGGCACATTTGGTGATGAGCGGCTGGATATTTAGCTAGCCAGCGCTACAGTTCGCTGTCCTCTGGCAAACAACTTTGGGCTTATTTTCTAGCTAGCTAAACTAGCGAATGACTGTCAAGTTAGCTAGCTAGCTTGCTAATTCCACCATGCTTTCTTAATTGCCACACTGGATACTGACATGAAGCCAAGAGTGAACAGTGAGGCAGAATGTTCATTACACCCAGCGCTAACACGGGCCACCAGCCCACTGTTGCGCTAATTTTCTAGCTAGCTAAACTAGTGAATGACTGGCCACCATGCTTTCTTTAATGCCACACTGGTTACAGAAAATAAGCCTGACAAGAGTGAGACAAGAGTGACAAGACTTAAAAAGGTTCTTCATTCAAATGAGGAATTAATTACCCCTTTCATCCTGCTGTCTTTGATTCTTACTGTTTTTCTCAGTAAATGTTGGTTTAGCTAGTGTGCAGAGGATTTAGCACAGTAGAAAACGATAAGGTTATCCAGTTATATTCAAATGACCATATTCATGTTTTTGCATGTTTAAACTAATTTTTAGCAAATCATTAACTTTACTGCAGACATTTTAACAAAAAAAAAAATACTGTGTTAAAATGATGAATGCTAATGAGGTGCAGACTTGAATGAAACAACAATATTACCATGTGATGGAAATGGTAGGGATTGTTATATCTCCAAACTCATGGTCACATCGATAAATATAAATATGATTAATTCAACTTTAATTAAAAAATATAGCATTCCTGTGATGCTTTCATTTGAACATATTAAAATATCTAGTACAGTATCTGAAAACCAGGAAAATTTTGTTGTATTAAATAAACAGTATATTTTCCATCATTGTCTACCTCATAGCTCCACCTTGTGGAGTATTAATGAACTGCAACTAAGAAACAATATGTTTCACATGGGTGGACATTATATTTTTTTTTTATTGTGATAAAAAATATGGTTGTATCCTGCCAGTCTGTTCATAAATAACATTTTTAGAAACCAAATAATTATTCAGGAAGACTTTATGTCATAGGAGTGCGATAAAAAGTACATACATCTATAATATATATATATTTTTAAAATGTGTAAACATAGACAGGGATGCATAGAGTAATTTAAAAAGTAAATAAAATGATACATAAGTATAAAGAAAAAGAAATAAAAGAATAAATAATGTGGAATGAATTATATAAAATATGAAATAATAGCATTTTAATTTATTTTATTTGTGTTTGTCTGTATTTTATATATGTGTGTGTGTGTGTGTGTGTGTGTGTGTGTGTGTGTGTGTGTAATATTATTATTATTATATAGTGCTTTTTTATATTTTCACATTCAAATATTATTTTATCTATTTTTATATTTCAACTCTTTTTAAATTTACTTTTATTTGTTACTCTTCACATTTCTACATTCACTGTCTTATTCTTTTACAGATTTATTCTTTTTATGGCACTCTATAGCTTTGGACACATGGAGACCAGCAGTTTACATGTGTTACACCTGGAAGCCAGCAGGTGCTGCTGTTTCTGTTTCTGTGACTGAAGCTGCTGTGAAGACAGCCATCAATTCCTCACCAGTCATGGTTGCTGTTTTACTGGTTTGTTTGTTTTTAGGCCACTTACTGTTGATGAGACCATAGAGGCTCTAGAGCAGGAATCTGTGCTGTTGTCACTATAAAGCTTCTCTATTATTGGGTTTTAGGCTGAAATAATATATTACAAGCTATTACAATACATTATAAGTCATCATAAGTGGTCATTGTGTGCTTTAAGTCAAGTTTAAGCTGTATATTATGGTTAAAAACAACTATTAAGCTTTGTCTAATTCTCATGATAGGTTTAAAAAGATCTGGGGACCTTTTATTGAATACATTAGAAAAGATAGACCTCAAACTGGAACTGAACGCACTGCTTTCTTTTTTATTTTATTAAGTAATTATTATTTTTTTTATCACATTATATTGTATTTAAATGTATGTTATATATATAATTTTTTTTTTTCTTGATATGTATCCGGGTTATGAGACTTTGCTGTTCCCCTCTGGCTCGGGCCTCCTGGACTTAATCTCTGGCCCTTTTAATTTCATATGAGTGGACAATTGGGGACATTTTGTTGGACCGACATGTTTTTGTGCACATTTTCTTTTTACGTTAATGATTAAGTGGTGGCTGGCTGTTATCTGTTTGTTTGCCTTTATTTTATTTTTTTTCTCTGTTGGTTTTTTTTCTATGTTTCTTGTACTGTATGTGTCTGTATATATATATGTGCCAAAACTTTGCATAAATAAAATTTACCAAAAAAAACAACTATTAAGGACAACGTTTTTGCTTTAAATGTTCTAAAATTTATTTTTATTTTAAGATGTAGGAGGCCACATCTACTTCTCCTCTCCCAACAGCTCCTCTTACAAGTAGATGGTCTCTTGTTTGTCTCTGCAGCTTTCTCCTTACAGATTTCAGCTCCCTCATCAAGTTCTTGATCTGGTCAAACATCACAAACAGAAGCTTGTCATGCAGTCTTATCTGGCCCTGTAGCGCTTCATTGTATCGTTCAATATATGTTCGGATGATCTGACACTCTTCTTCAATCTCAAGGTTTTTTGAGGTCTGTTCATGAAGTTGGATTTTCAGGTCCTCCAGCTCCATGCGCAAAGATGTTTCCCTCTCTAAGAACTCTTCTTGCAAGAGATGGATCGCCTGCTGCATGTCGTGGCGGAGGGCATCCTGCTCTCTCTTCACACTCTGAACCAGCCTATTGTGCTCCCAGAGAGACTTGTCTTCAGTGGTCTCTGACTCCAGGTTGGCGGAGAGCTCATTAATCCTCTGCTCCGGAGAGAGTCTGTGTTCTTCTGCCCTTTGGAGCTCAGGTTTCAGCTCCTCAACGTCCTTTTCTGTGTCGCCACAAACTGCTGAAGTCAGTCTCAAAGACATAGTTGTATTCTGTCAACGATGATGTATCACAAGTTGAAAGGTCTCAAAGAAAATGACTTTGTCAAAACACTGCTGATGAGATCACACTAGTAAATATTGTTTTGATGCACACCTTAGTAACTGTTGTTATGTCTGCCCAGTGTTCCATTCATAGAAATAGATCAGACTAGAACAGAACCAGAACAATGTTTGTTGTGGTAATTTGGGTAGTATGTAACAAAACGGCAACTGGTGTTAGTTATTATGACAACAGATGTCTGTGGGGGTGTGAAGTGTGTTGGCACATTTGGTGATGAGCGGCTGGATATTTAGCTAGCCAGCGCTACAGTTCGCTGTCCTCTGGCAAACAACTTTGGGCTTATTTTCTAGCTAGCTAAACTAGCGAATGACTGTCAAGTTAGCTAGCTAGCTTGCTAATTCCACCATGCTTTCTTTAATGCCACACTGGATACTGACATGAAGCCAAGAGTGAACAGTGAGGCAGAATGTTCATTACACCCAGCGCTAACACGGGCCACCAGCCCACTGTTGCGCTAATTTTCTAGCTAGCTAAACTAGTGAATGACTGGCCACCATGCTTTCTTTAATGCCACACTGGTTACAGAAAATAAGCCTGACAAGAGTGAGACAAGAGTGACAAGAGTTAAAAAGGTTCTTCATTCAAATGAGGAATTAATTACCCCTTTCATCCTGCTGTCTTTGATTCTTACTGTTTTTCTCAGTAAATGTTGGTTTAGCTAGTGTGCAGAGGATTTAGCACAGTAGAAAACGATAAGGTTATCCAGTTATATTCAAATGACCATATTCATGTTTTTGCATGTTTAAACAAATTTTTAGCAAATCATTAACTTTACTGCAGACATTTTAACAAAAAAAATTACTGTGTTAAAATGATGAATGCTAATGAGGTGCAGACTTGAATGAAACAACAATATTACCATGTGATGGAAATGGTAGGGATTGTTATATCTCCAAACTCATGGTCACATCGATAAATATAAATATAATGAATTCAACTTTAATTAAAAAATATAGCATTCCTGTGATGCTTTGATTTTAACATATTAAAATATCTAGTACAGTATCTGAAAACCAGGAAAAAAATGTTATTATTAAATAAACAGTATATTTTCCATCATTGTCTACCTCATAGCTCCACCTTGTGGAGTATTAATGAACTGCAACTAAGAAACAATATGTTTCACATGGGTGGACATTATATATTTTTTTTATTGTGATAAAAAATATGGTTGTATCCTGCCAGTCTGTTCATAAATAACATTTTTAGAAACCAAATAATTATTAAGGAAGACTTTATGTCATAGGAGTGCGTTAAAAAGTACATACATCTATAAAATATATTTTTTTTTTAAATGTGTAAACATAGACAGGGATGCATAGAGTAATTTAAAAAGTAAATAAAATAATACAGAAGTATAAAGAAAAAGAAACAAAAGAATAAATAATGTGGAATGAATTATATAAAAAATGAAATAATAGCATTTTAATTTATTTTATTTGTGTTTGTCTGTATTTTATATATATGTGTGTGTGTGTGTGTGTGTGTGTGTGTGTGTGTGTGTGTTGTTATTATTATTATTATTATTATTATTATTATTATTATTATATAGTGCTTTTTTATATTTTCACATTCAAATATTATTTTATCTATTTTTATATTTCAACTCTTTTTAAATTTACTTTTATTTGTTACTCTTCACATTTCTACATTCACTGTCTTATTCTTTTACAGATTTATTCTTTTTATGGCACTCTATAGCTTTGGACACATGGAGACCAGCAGTTTACATGTGTTACACCTGGAAGCCAGCAGGTGCTGCTGTTTCTGTTTCTGTGACTGAAGCTGCTGTGAAGACAGCCATCAATTCCTCACCAGTCATGGTTGCTGTTTTACTGGTTTGTTTGTTTTTAGGCCACTTACTGTTGATGAGACCATAGAGGCTCTAGAGCAGGAATCTGTGCTGTTGTCACTACAAAGCTTCTCTATTATTGGGTTATTTGATTAAAGTAAAGAAAACACTGAGTTGTAGGCTGAAATAATATATTACAAGCTATTACAATACATTATAAGTCATCATAAGTGGTCATTGTGTGCTTTAAGTCAAGTTTAAGCTGTATATTATGGTTAAAAACAACTATTAAGTTTTGTCTAATTCTCATGATAGGTTTAAAAAGATCTGGGGACCTTTTATTGAATACATTAGAAAAGACAGACCTCAAACTGGGACCTGAACGCACTGCTTTCTTTTGTATTTTATTAAGTAATTATTATTTTTTTTATTACATTATATTGTATTTAAATGTATGTTATATATATTATATATATTTTTTTCTTGATATGTATCCAGGTTATGAGACTTTGCTGTTCCCCTCTGGCTCGGGCCTCCTGGACTCAATCTCTGGCCCTTTTAATTTCATATGAGTGGACAATTGGGGACATTTTGTTGGACCGACATGTTTTTGTGCACATTTTCTTTTTACGTTAATGATTAAGTGGTGGCTGGCTGTCTGTTGCTTCTGTTTTGTTTTATCTGTTTGTTTACCTTTATTTTATTTTTTTTCTCTGTTGGTTTTTTTCTATGTTTCTTGTACTGTATGTGTTTGTATATATATATGTGCCAAAACTTTGCATAAATAAAATTTACCAAAAAAAAACAACTATTAAGGACAACGTTTTTGCTTTAAAATGTTCTAAAATTTATTTTTATCTTAAGATGTAGGAGAGGTAGATGTGGTCTCTCCTCTCCCAACAGCTCCTCTTACAAGTAGATGGTCTCTTGTTTGTCTCTGCAGCCTTCTCCTTACAGATTTCAGCTCCCTCATCAAGTTCTTGATCTGGTCAAACATCACAAACAGAAGCTTGTCCTGCAGTCTTAT
Source organism: Centropristis striata (assembly GCF_030273125.1). NCBI lineage: Eukaryota > Metazoa > Chordata > Actinopteri > Perciformes > Serranidae > Centropristis > Centropristis striata. The sequence goes on from NC_081537.1 coordinate 8,655,325, forward strand.
CTGGCCCTGTAGCGCTTCATTGTATCGTTCAATATATGTTCGGATGATCTGACACTCTTTTTCAATCTCAAGGTTTTTTGAGGTCTGTTCATGAAGTTGGATTTTCAGGTCCTCCAGCTCCATGCGCAAAGATGTTTCCCTCTCTAAGAGCTCTTCTTCCAAGAGATGGATCGCCTGCTGCATGTCGTGGCGGAGGGCATCCTGCTCTCTCTTCACACTCTGAACCAGCCTATTGTGCTCCCAGAGAGACTTGTCTTCAGTGGTCTCTGACTCCAGGTTGGCGGAGAGCTCATTAATCCTCTGCTCCGGAGAGAGTCTGTGTTCTTCTGCCCTTTGGAGCTCAGGTTTCAGCTCCTCAACGTCCTTTTCTGTGTCGCCACAAACTGCTGAAGTCAGTCTCAAAGACATAGTTGTATTCTGTCAACGATGATGTATCACAAGTTGAAAGGTCTCAAAGAAAATGACTTTGTCAAAACACTGCTGATGAGATCACACTAGTAAATATTGTTTTGATGCACACCTTAGTTACTGTTGTTATGTCTGCCAAGTGTTCCATTCATAGAAATAGATCAGACTAGAACAGAACCAGAACAATGTTTGTTGTGGTAATTTGGGTAGTATGTAACAAAACGGCAACTGGTGTTAGTTATTATGACAACAGATGTCTGTGGGGGTGTGAAGTGTGTTGGCACATTTGGTGATGAGCGGCTGGATATTTAGCTAGCCAGCGCTACAGTTCGCTGTCCTCTGGCAAACAACTTTGGGCTTATTTTCTAGCTAGCTAAACTAGCGAATGACTGTCAAGTTAGCTAGCTAGCTTGCTAATTCCACCATGCTTTCTTTAATGCCACACTGGATACTGACATGAAGCCAAGAGTGAACAGTGAGGCAGAATGTTCATTACACCCAGCGCTAACACGGGCCACCAGCCCACTGTTGCGCTAATTTTCTAGCTAGCTAAACTAGTGAATGACTGGCCACCATGCTTTCTTTAATGCCACACTGGTTACAGAAAATAAGCCTGACAAGAGTGAGACAAGAGTGACAAGACTTAAAAAGGTTCTTCATTCAAATGAGGAATTAATTACCCCTTTCATCATGCTGTCTTTGATTCTTACTGTTTTTCTCAGTAAATGTTGGTTTAGCTAGTGTGCAGAGGATTCAGCACAGTAGAAAACGATAAGGTTATCCAGTTATATTCAAATGACCATATTCATGTTTTTGCATGTTTAAACAAATTTTTAGCAAATCATTAACTTTACTGCAGACATTTTTACAAAAAAAAAAAATACTGTGTTAAAATGATGAATGCTAATGAGGTGCAGACTTGAATGAAACAACAATATTATATAGGGATTGTTATATCTCCAAACTCATGGTCACATCGATAAATATAAATATAAATATAATTAATTCAACTTTAATTTAAAAATATAGCATTCCTGTGATGCTTTGATTTTAACATATTAAAATATCTAGTACAGTATTTGAAAACCAGGAAAAAAATGTTATTATTAAATAAACAGTATATTTTCCATCATTGTCTACCTCATAGCTCCACCTTGTGGAATATTAATGAACTGCAACTAAGAAACAATATGTTTCACATGGGTGGACATTATATATTTTTTTTATTGTGATAAAAAATATGGTTGTATCCTGCCAGTCTGTTCATAAATAAAAAATTTTTAGAAACCAAATAATTATTCAGGAAGACTTTATGTCATAGGAGTGCGATAAAAAGTACATACTTCTATAAAATATATATTTTTTTTAAATGTGTAAACATAGACAGGGATGCATAGAGTAATTTAAAAAGTAAATAAAATAATACAGAAGTATAAAGAAAAAGAAACAAAAGAATAAATAATGTGGAATGAATTATATAAAATATGAAATAATAGCATTTTAATTTATTTTATTTGTGTTTGTCTGTATTTTATATATATATATATATATATATATATATATATATATATATATATGTGTGTGTGTGTGTGTGTGTGTGTTATTATTATTATTATTATTATTATTATTATTATTATTATTATATAGTGCTTTTTTATATTTTCACATTCAAATATTATTTTATCTATTTTTATATTTCAACTCTTTTTAAATTTACTTTTATTTGTTACTCTTCACATTTCTACATTCACTGTCTTATTCTTTTACAGATTTATTCTTTTTATGGCACTCTATAGCTTTGGACACATGGAGACCAGCAGTTTACATGTGTTACACCTGGAAGCCAGCAGGTGCTGCTGTTTCTGTTTCTGTGACTGAAGCTGCTGTGAAGACAGCCATCAATTCCTCACCAGTCATGGTTGCTGTTTTACTGGTTTATTTGTTTTTAGGCCACTTATTGTTGATGAGACCATAGAGGCTCTAGAGCAGGAATCTGTGCTGTTGTCACTACAAAGCTTCTCTATTATTGGGTTTTAGGCTGAAATAATATATTACAAGCTATTACAATACATTATAAGTCATCATAAGTGGTCATTGTGTGCTTTAAGTCAAGTTTAAGCTGTATATTATGGTTAAAAACAACTATTAAGGACAACGTTTTTGCTTTAAAATGTTCTAAAATTTATTTTTATCTTAAGATGTAGGAGAGGTAGATGTGGCCTCTCCTCTCCCAACAGCTCCTCTTACAAGTAGATGGTCTCTTGTTTGTCTCTGCAGCCTTCTCCTTACAGATTTCAGCTCCCTCTTCAAGTTCTTGATCTGGGCAGACATCAGAAACAGAAGCTTGTCCTGCACTTCTATCCGGCCAATATATGTTCGGATGAACTGACAGTCTTCTTCAATCTCAAGGTTTTTTGAGGTCTGTTCATGAAGTTGGATTTTCAGGTCCTCCAGCTCCATGCGCAAAGATGTTTCCCTCTCTAAGAACTCTTCTTCCAAGAGATGGATCGCCTGCTGCATGTCGTGGCGGAGGGCATCCTGCTCTCTCTTCACACTCTGAACCAGCCTATTGTGCTCCCAGAGAGACTTGTCTTCAGTGGTCTCTGACTCCAGGTTGGCGGAGAGCTCATTAATCCTCTGCTCCGGAGAGAGTCTGTGTTCTTCTGCCCTTTGGAGCTCAGGTTTCAGCTCCTCAACGTCCTTTTCTGTGTCGCCACAAACTGCTGAAGTCAGTCTCAAAGACATAGTTGTATTCTGTCAACGATGATGTATCACAAGTTGAAAGGTCTCAAAGAAAATGACTTTGTCAAAACACTGCTGATGAGATCACACTAGTAAATATTGTTTTGATGCACACCTTAGTTACTGTTGTTATGTCTGCCAAGTGTTCCATTCATAGAAATAGATCAGATTAGAACAGAACCAGAACAATGTTTGTTGTGGTAATTTGGGTAGTATGTAACAAAACGGCAACTGGTGTTAGTTATTATGACAACAGATGTCTGTGGGGGTGTGAAGTGTGTTGGCACATTTGGTGATGAGCGGCTGGATATTTAGCTAGCCAGCGCTACAGTTCGCTGTCCTCTGGCAAACAACTTTGGGTTTATTTTCTAGCTAGCTAAACTAGCGAATGACTGTCAAGTTAGCTAGCTAGCTTGCTAATTCCACCATGCTTTCTTTAATGCCACACTGGATACTGACATGAAGCCAAGAGTGAACAGTGAGGCAGAATGTTCATTACACCCAGCGCTAACACGGGCCACCAGCCCACTGTTGCGCTAATTTTCTAGCTAGCTAAACTAGTGAATGACTGGCCACCATGCTTTCTTTAATGCCACACTGGTTACAGAAAATAAGCCTGACAAGAGTGAGACAAGAGTGACAAGACTTAAAAAGGTTCTTCATTCAAATGAGGAATTAATTACCCCTTTCATCCTGCTGTCTTTGATTCTTACTGTTTTTCTCAGTAAATGTTGGTTTAGCTAGTGTGCAGAGGATTTAGCACAGTAGAAAACGATAAGGTTATCCAGTTATATTCAAATGACCATATTCATGTTTTTGCATGTTTAAACTAATTTTTAGCAAATCATTAACTTTACTGCAGACATTTTAACAAAAAAAATTACTGTGTTAAAATGATGAATGCTAATGAGGTGCAGACTTGAATGAAACAACAATATTACCATGTGATGGAAATGGTAGGGATTGTTATATCTCCAAACTCATGGTCACATCGATAAATATAAATATAAATATAATGAATTCAACTTTAATTAAAAAATATAGCATTCCTGTGATGCTTTGATTTTAACATATTAAAATATCTAGTACAGTGTCTGAAAACCAGGAAAAAAATGTTATTATTAAATAAACAGTATATTTTCCATCATTGTCTACCTCATAGCTCCACCTTGTGGAGTATTAATGAACTGCAACTAAGAAACAATATGTTTCACATGGGTGGACATTATATATGTGGAATGAATTATATAAAATATGAAATAATAGCATTTTAATTTATTTTATTTGTGTTTGTCTGTATTTTATATCTATGTGTGTGTGTGTGTGTGTGTGTGTGTGTGTGTGTGTGTGTAATATTATTATTATTATTATTATTATATAGTGCTTTTTTATATTTTCACATTCAAATATTATTTTATCTATTTTTATATTTCAACTCTTTTTAAATTTACTTTTATTTGTTACTCTTCACATTTCTACATTCACTGTCTTATTCTTTTACAGATTTATTCTTTTTATGGCACTCTATAGCTTTGGACACATGGAGACCAGCAGTTTACATGTGTTACACCTGGAAGCCAGCAGGTGCGGCTGTTTCTGTTTCTGTGACTGAAGCTGCTGTGAAGACAGCCATCAATTCCTCACCAGTCATGGTTGCTGTTTTACTGGTTTGTTTGTTTTTAGGTCACTTACTGTTGATGAGACCATAGAGGCTCTAGAGCAGGAATCTGTGCTGTTGTCACTACAAAGCTTCTCTATTATTGGGTTATTTGATTAAAGTAAAGAAAACACTGAGTTATAGGCTGAAATAATATATTACAAGCTATTACAATACATTATAAGTCTTCATAAGTGGTCATTGTGTGCTTTAAGTCAAGTTTAAGCTGTATATTATGGTTAAAAACAACTATTAAGGACAACGTTTTTGCTTTAAAATGTTCTAAAATTTATTTTTATCTTAAGATGTAGGAGAGGTAGATGTGGCCTCTCCTCTCCCAACAGCTCCTCTTACAAGTAGATGGTCTCTTGTTTGTCTCTGCAGCCTTCTCCTTACAGATTTCAGCTCCCTCATCGAGTTCTTGATCTGGGCAAACATCAGAAACAGAAGCTTGTCCTGCACTTCTATCCGGCCAATATATGTTCGGATGAACTGACAGTCTTCTTCAATCTCAAGGTTTTTTGAGGTCTGTTCATGAAGTTGGATTTTCAGGTCCTCCAGCTCCATGCGCAAAGATGTTTCCCTCTCTAAGAACTCTTCTTGCAAGAGATGGATCGCCTGCTGCATGTCGTGGCGGAGGGCATCCTGCTCTCTCTTCACACTCTGAACCAGCCTATTGTGCTCCCAGAGAGACTTGTCTTCAGTGGTCTCTGACTCCAGGTTGGCGGAGAGCTCATTAATCCTCTGCTCCGGAGAGAGTCTGTGTTCTTCTGCCCTTTGGAGCTCAGGTTTCAGCTCCTCAACGTCCTTTTCTGTGTCGCCACAAACTGCTGAAGTCAGTCTCAAAGACATAGTTGTATTCTGTCAACGATGATGTATCACAAGTTGAAAGGTCTCAAAGAAAATGACTTTGTCAAAACACTGCTGATGAGATCACACTATAGTGGGGCGGATTAGCTCAATATTTTACAACAATCGTTCACTTTGTGATAAAAGCATGAAATTTGGTAGATGTGTTGGTGAATATGTTTCGAACAAATCTGGATATTGGGCCACCTCAAAAGCGCCCCCTAGTGGCCGTGGCAGGCATTTGTTATACGAATAAATCAATGATGAATAAAAACTTCCCTTTTAATAATACCAACTGGTGATGAATTGTATATTGTTGGAAAGCCTGATTAGTCACCTTTACAACGAGGTACAGCTTGTAAGGATCGTGCATTCATGGAATGAGCAACGGGGCTAAACGTGTGGGTAGCACCCCCCAAAAATGTGCATCCCCTGTGTAGTGGGGCAGATTAGTTGAACAATCGTTCATTTTGTGATAAAAGCATCAAATTTGGTACACTCATTGCTGAATACATGTTTAATGAATCTGGATATTGGGCCATCGCAAAAAAAATTCTGATGGCTGTGGCGGCCATTTCTTAAAATGGCCATTTAAAAGCGGACATTTTTAAAAATGGCCGCCGGTGGTTACTGGCGAGGAATGCTTTGCCTACCCTACAGCTGCTGTTTCATGTTTTCAGCACCACAAATATAATTTAGAGACATGTTAAAGTGACAAAAGCTTTATTACAGTCTAATAGAAAAGAACATTAACTTTGTATAACGTCTTATTAGGTCTTGATATTCCCATTCACAGGCTACGGCCTCCTCTTTGGCTTGTATTCTTCTGTTGCTCCTTAAAAAGAAAAAATAATTTTCAATATTGTATGACCTGCAACAATAAAAACAAAACACATTTAGACAGAGAAAAAAATCATACATTTTAAAAATTCTACTAGGGTTACTTGTAGCAGGTTACTCTTTCTGGCAAAATCCTTGTACTGAGGTGTGTGATTTAGTCAGGCGGCTTAGCCAAATAAAGGGGACACGCCGGACAAGAGCACCACATTTTTTCCACATACTCTCTATCATTATAGGTTTCGATTTTTAGTAGGAGCCACTTCATCAAGATTGCGGTGATGGCAGCCATATAAAGTCTATGAGAAATGCTATATCTTCCAAGCCACTTAGAAGGTCAATCTTGGTGTCAAAATATACATTTTCTGGGTCCAGGAATCATTTAAAGCTATTGAGAATATCACTAGATGATTATTTGATCAAATAGATATGTTAATTTTCACTCAGACTGGGCAACTCGCTTCAAGTTGCAGCAGGGTATCCTGAGTTGAAACTGTTTGGAATCAATGTTCACGGGAGAGTGTGGATTAGCTGCCATGTACACTGCTCAAAAAAATCAAGGGTACGCTTTCATCTCATGTCAGATCTTGATCAACAAATTATTTACAGTGAGTCATCCAGTGATATTCACAATAGCTTTAAATGATTCTTTGACCCAGAAAATGTATATTTTGACACCAAGATTGACCTTCTAAGTGGCTTGGGAGATATATTGGTTCTCATAGACTTATGGCTTATGGCTTATATGGCTGCCATCTCCGATCTGCAATCTGGATGAAGTGGCTCCTACCAGTTGAAACTGGTAGGAGTTGAAACCTTTGGTGATAGAGAGCATGTGGAAAAATTTTGGTGCTTTTGTCCGGCGTGTCCCCTTTCTTCTCAAATCTGGTCCTAAGCCGCCTGACTAACTGTGATGGAGTTATAAAATACATTTAAAAAAAGAAAAAAAGAACCACATGGGCAAAGGAGACATTACATATAGTGTGTGTGTGTGTGTGTGCAGAGAGGGATGTCCACATTCCACAGGACATAATTTAACAGTGTCTTATTAAGCTTTCACACCCAACAGCCACTGATACATGTTCCAAGCTAACTAGCTAGCTTAAGTACCTATTTTTGCTATCTTGCTAATTTACTTTTCCGCCAAGGCCCATGATGATTGTTTTTCTCTTTAGCCTTTATGATGTTCATAGCATATTTTATTCATAATTATAACAGGTGAAATAAAATATTTAGACATACCTTGATGGACAGTGCACTGCACTGCTTGTCCCAGGAAGCAAATGCTAGCTAGCTCATTTGCTAGCTAGCTCGATGGCTAGCCCGATTGTGGTGGGGCAGGAAAAATAACTGAAAGAGTGTCTAACTGGATTTTTGTTAATTTAATATGTGTATTTACATTTTTTAATTTACGTTCGTATATTTAGTTTAAATTTTTTAAATATTTTAAGAAATAATTTAAATATTTTTTGTAATTTTAACGAAGAAAATGACTGCTATGGCCACTAGGGGGCGAATTTGCGATGGCCTAATATAGAGATTTGTTTGAAACAAATCCACCAACACATCCACCAAATTGTGTGCTTCTATCACAAAATAAACAATTCTTGTGATTTATTGAGCTAATCCGCCCCACAGGGGATGCACATTTTTGGGGGGTGCTACCCACACGTTTAGCCCCGTTGCTCATTCCATGAATGCACGATCCTTACAAGCTGTACCTCGTTGTAAAGGTGACTAATCAGGCTTTCCAACAATATACAATTCATCACCAGTTGGTATTATTAAAAGGGCAGTTTTTATTCATCATTGATTTATTTGTATAACAAATGCCTGCCACGCCCACTAGGGGGCGCTTTTGAGGTGGCCCAATATCCAGATTTGTTTGAAACATATTCACCATCACATCTACCAAATTTCATGCTTTTATCACAAAGTGAACGATTGTTCAGCTAATCCGCCCCACTACTAGTAAATATTGTTTTGATGCACACCTTAGTTACTGTTGTTATGTCTGCCAAGTGTTCCATTCATAGAAATAGATCAGACTAGAACAGAACCAGAACAATGTTTGTTGTGGTAATTTGGGTAGTATGTAACAAAACGGCAACTGGTGTTAGTTATTATGACAACAGATGTCTGTGGGGGTGTGAAGTGTGTTGGCACATTTGGTGATGAGCGGCTGGATATTTAGCTAGCCAGCGCTGCAGTTCGCTGTCCTCTGGCAAACAACTTTGGGCTTATTTTCTAGCTAGCTAAACTAGCGAATGACTGTCAAGTTAGCTAGCTAGCTTGCTAATTCCACCATGCTTTCTTTAATGCCACACTGGATACTGACATGAAGCCAAGAGTGAACAGTGAGGCAGAATGTTCATTACACCCAGCGCTAACACGGGCCACCAGCCCACTGTTGGGCTAATTTTCTAGCTAGCTAAACTAGTGAATGACTGGCCACCATGCTTTCTTTAATGCCACGCTGGTTACAGAAAATAAGCCTGACAAGAGTGAGACAAGAGTGACAAGACTTAAAAAGGTTCTTCATTCAAATGAGGAATTAATTACCCCTTTCATCCTGCTGTCTTTGATTCTTACTGTTTTTCTCAGTAAATGTTGGTTTAGCTAGTGTGCAGAGGATTTAGCACAGTAGAAAACGATAAGGTGATCCAGTTATATTCAAATGACCATATTCATGTTTTTGCATGTTTAAACAAATTTTTAGCAAATCATTAACTTTACTGCAGACATTTTAACAAAAAAAATGACTGTGTTAAAATGATGAATGCTAATGAGGTGCAGACTTGAATGAAACAACAATATTACCATGTGATGGAAATGGTAGGGATTGTTATATCTCCAAACTCATGGTCACATCGATAAATATAAATATAAATATAAATATAATGAATTCAACTTTAATTAAAAAATATAGCATTCCTGTGATGCTTTGATTTTAACATGTTAAAATATCTAGTACAGTATCTGAAAACCAGGAAAAATTTTTTATTATTAAATAAACAGTATATTTTCCATCATTGTCTACCTCATAGCTCCACCTTGTGGAGTATTAATGAACTGCAACTAAGAAACAATATGTTTCACATGGGTGGACATTATATATTTTTTTTATTGTGATAAAAAATATGGTTGTATCCTGCCAGTCTGTTCATAAATAACATTTTTAGAAACCAAATAATTATTCAGGAAGACTTTATGTCATAGGAGTTCGATAAAAAGTACATACATCTATAAAATATATATATTTTTTAAATGTGTAAACATAGACAGGGATGCATAGAGTAATTTAAAAAGTAAATAAAATAATACAGAAGTATAAAGAAAAAGAAACAAAAGAATAAATAATGTGGAATGAATTATATAAAATATGAAATAATAGCATTTTAATTTATTTTATTTGTGTTTGTCTGTATTTTATATGTGTGTGTGTGTGTGTGTGTGTGTGTGTGTGTGTGTGTGTGTGTGTGTGTGTGTTATTATTATTATTATTATTATTATATAGTGCTTTTTTATATTTTCACATTCAAATATTATTTGATCTATTTTTATATTTCAACTCTTTTTAAATGTACTTTTATTTGTCACTCTTCACATTTCTACATTCACTGTCTTATTCTTTTACAGATTTATTCTTTTTATAGCACTCTATAGCTTTGGACACATGGAGACCAGCAGTTTACATGTGTTACACCTGGAAGCCAGCAGGTGCTGCTGTTTCTGTTTCTGTGACTGAAGCTGCTGTGAAGACAGCCATCAATTCCTCATCAGTCATGGTTGCTGTTTTACTGGTTTGTTTGTTTTTAGGTCACTTACTGTTGATGAGACCATAGAGGCTCTAGAGCAGGAATCTGTGCTGTTGTCACTACAAAGCTTCTCTATTATTGGGTTTTAGGCTGAAATAATATATTACAAGCTATTACAATACATTATAAGTCTTCATAAGTGGTCATTGTGTGCTTTAAGTCAAGTTTAAGCTGTATATTATGGTTAAAAACAACTATTAAGGACAACGTTTTTGCTTTAAAATGACAACAATATTACCATGTGATGGAAATGGTAGGGATTGTTATATCTCCAAACTCATGGTCACATCGATAAATATAAATATAATGAATTCAACTTTAATTAAAAAATATAGCATTCCTGTGATGCTTTGATTTTAACATATTGAAATATCTAGTACAGTATCTGAAAACCAGGAAAAAAATGTTGTATTAAATGAACAGTATATTTTCCATCATTGTCTACCTCATAGCTTCACCTTGTGGAGTATTAATGAACTGCAACTAAGAAACAATATGTTTCACATGGGTGGACATTATATATTTTTTTCATTACTGAAACAATATATTACAAGCTATTACAATACATTATAAGTCATCATAAGTGGTCATTGTGTGCTTTAAGTCAAGTTTAAGCTGTATATTATGGTTAAAAACAACTATTAAGGACAACGTTTTTGCTTTAAAATGTTCTAAAATTTATTTTTATCTTAAGATGTAGGAGAGGTAGATGTGGCCTCTCCTCTCCCAACAGCTCCTCTTACAAGTAGATGGTCTCTTGTTTGTCTCTGCAGCCTTCTCCTTACAGATTTCAGCTCCCTCATCAAGTTCTTGATCTGGGCAAACATCAGAAACAGAAGCTTGTCCTGCACTTCTATCCGGCCAATATATGTTCGGATGATCTGACAGTCTTCTTCAATCTCAAGGTTTTTTGAGGTCTGTTCATGAAGTTGGATTTTCAGGTCCTCCAGCTCCATGCGCAAAGATGTTTCCCTCTCTAAGAACTCTTCTTCCAAGAGATGGATCGCCTGCTGCATGTCGTGGCGGAGGGCATCCTGCTCTCTCTTCACACTCTGAACCAGCCTATTGTGCTCCCAGAGAGACTTGTCTTCAGTGGTCTCTGACTCCAGGTTGGCGGAGAGCTCATTAATCCTCTGCTCCGGAGAGAGTCTGTGTTCTTCTGCCCTTTGGAGCTCAGGTTTCAGCTCCTCAACGTGCTTTTCTGTGTCGCCACAAACTGCTGAAGTCAGTCTCAAAGACATAGTTGTATTCTGTCAACGATGATGTATCACAAGTTGAAAGGTCTCAAAGAAAATGACTTTGTCAAAACACTGCTGATGAGATCACACTAGTAAATATTGTTTTGATGCACACCTTAGTTACTGTTGTTATGTCTGCCAAGTGTTCCATTCATAGAAATAGATCAGACTAGAACAGAACCAGAACAATGTTTGTTGTGGTAATTTGGGTAGTATGTAACAAAACGGCAACTGGTGTTAGTTATTATGACAACAGATGTCTGTGGGGGTGTGAAGTGTGTTGGCACATTTGGTGATGAGCGGCTGGATATTTAGCTAGCCAGCTTGCTAATTCCACCATGCTTTCTTTAACCCATTTAGGCCTAAAACGCCTGGAAAAAATGCCTGTAAAACCTATGTGCGATTTTAAAATAAGCCTAAAATAAGTTTTTAGTTGTCTTCCACCATGATTTCAATTCTGGAAAAGTCCCATGTTGCATTGCGACACTCCCACGTGTATTCTAACTTTGTGTCTTTTCATGTCTGTTTTGGTCATTTTGTGTCTTTTTTTAGTCATTTTGTGTCTTTTTTTTTAGTCATTTTGTGTCTTTTTTTTTGTCATTTTGTGTCTTTTTTTGTCATTTTTTAGTCATTTTGTGTCTTTTTTTTTTAGTCATTTTGTGTCTTTTTTTAGTCATTTTGTGTCTTTTTTTGGACATTTTGTGTCTTTTTTTAAGTCATTTAGTTTTTTGTGTGTCTTTTTTGAAGTAATTTAGTTTTTTCTGTCATTTTGTGTCTTTTTTAAGTCATTTTGTGTCTTTTTTTGTCATTTTGTGTCTTTTTTGGTCATTTTGTGTCTTTTTTGGTCATTTTGTGTCTTTTTGTGTCTTTTTTGGTCATTTTGTGTCTTTTTTTGGCGATGATTTCAAAGTTCTGGAAAAGTCCCATGTTGCATTGCAACATCCCACATGTATTCTGATGCATTTCATTGGCCAAGAGACGGAAAATAGGTGGAAAAAACTACAAATACTACAAAACGATGTATCAGCTTTCCTGGCTTAAATGGGTTAATGCCATACTGGATACTGACATGAAGCCAAGAGTGAACAGTGAGGCAGAATGTTCATTACACCCAGCGCTAACACGGGCCACCAGCCCACTGTTGCGCTAATTTTCTAGCTAGCTAAACTATTGAATGACTGGCCACCATGCTTTCTTTAATGCCACGCTGGTTACAGAAAATAAGCCTGACAAGAGTGAGACAAGAGTGACAAGAGTGTGTCGATGGAGAATTTAGTTGTTAAATTTTAGCCCTTAAGCGGCTGGCTGTCCAAGCATTGTACTACTCCACTGCTCATTTGGTCGTTACTGGAAAAACTCATCTGATTGAGACCATGACTTGCCGTTCGTAAAGACCATGACATCAGTTCATAAAGTAGTCTATTTAGACATACAATGGTTATAATAATAATTTAAAAAAAATAATACATTGGATTTTTATATCGCTTTTAAAAGGTACTCAAAGTCACTTAACATAACAGAATTGAGACACACACAAGCACAAAATGCAGAAGAAAACAGAACTAAACAGAGATGAGAGATTCCAGTTCAGGTCTTGTAAGCTATTTTTGAAAAGGTGGGTTTTGAGTTGATTTTTGAAGGCGTGAAGTGAGTCTGGAGAGAAGGTTATTGAGGGCTTTGTAGGAGATGAGCAGGATCTTGAAGTGGATTCAGTGCTGGATAGGGAGCCAGTGAAGGTGCTGAAGTATGGGTGTGATGTCTTCTCTGGAGCAGGAGTGGGTGAGCAAGCAGGCAGCTGAGTTTTGGATAATTGGCAACAGTACACATAAAAAAGGGCCATACATACAGTATTATAAATTCCCTTTGTGACCAGCAAATACACCCTGTTAATCTCTTAATTTGATTATATTGATATTGTTGATTTAAACAGGTTAATAATTTATTCAGGCACTTTTTAGTTCAGTCTGTTTGAGTCGGGCAGTTTACAGGGCAGCTATGTTTTACGTTCGGGGTCCTTGGAATCAGCATGTGTTGAATAATGTGTGTGTACTGAGCTGCTGCTGAAAAAGTTTAAGATAAAGAAGTTAAAGTCAAAACGGTGTCCTTATTCCCTAACCGGAGTACGCTCACGGGTGAAGAGTCCCAGCACAACACTTTCCCCCTATAGTTCTTTAATATACAGTATATTTGATATCATTCTATAAGACTCTATGAGATGTCTTAAAGCATATTTTTATCCTTTACTAGACTTTCAGCACTGTGCCATTATTCAACATTGTGAGACTCTGCTTATAGGCTCCAGTGGCGCAATCGGTCAGCGCGCGGTACTTATAAGACAGTAACCTGCAGAGTGATGCCGAGGTTGTGAGTTCGAGCCTCACCTGGAGCAGGTGACTTTTACCATGGTGCAGTTCTCTCAATCACCCCTCACCCCTCTGTGTGAGCAGGTGCCTTGACTATACAGTAGATAAGCTGCGCAAGCAGATAGTAAAATCGTTGAGACCATAGAGAAGAGCCAACCAACACAACCTATGTTGTTTATTGACCTATGGTCAAGTAATAAACTGGTAACTCCTCATCATAACTTTGGTCTCAATATGGATACTTTCATCAATACACTGTCTACACTACAGTACGTATCTCTCAAACTGGACAGCCATTATGATCCTATATCAGAAGTGATTACATTCAGACCATAGACTGTATAAAAATAGTGGACATAGTAACTGTGACATCATTGTTTGGTTTTTCCAGTTTTAAAGTTCCAAAATCAGCTTTTAGCTGTGATTATCTTGGTTAATGCCCATCCCCATGTTGGTGTTTTGCAACCAGTACATGTGCAGAATGGATCTGGAGCTGGAATGATGCTACGTTATCAGCTAACACTAGCGCTAGGGAGCTAGCTTGGTTAAAATGGGACTATCATAACTGTAAATTAACAGCCAACTCCTTACAGTGTAGTCAAATGTTACAGTTAATTTTAATGAACTGAAAACACACTGTAAAAGGGTCAAAGATCTAAGATGAAAATACGAAGATAGTGACAGTATAAGAAGTGCTCCAGTGGCGCAATCGGTCAGCGCGCGGTACTTATAAGACAGTAACCTGCAGAGTGATGCCGAGGTTGTGAGTTCGAGCCTCACCTGGAGCAGAGAAGTTTTGACCTGTAGCAATTCATAAAAAAAACATTATGAAAGTTGAGATAAGCCTCCATGTGTAAAATTCCAAACAGACCACAGGTGTTGCCTCTAATCTGAAACATTGGTAAAACAAGTTAATTGTATTGTTGTAAATACATGGGAATGCCTAAATATGAAAATGCAGAAATGTGTCATTAATTACCCGATAAAGGGTCAAATGTATTGATTATGCTGCTCAAAAGGAAACTAGAATCTAAATTGTAAAACTGGCAGAGTTGGAAACTACTGCACTACCTGGAGAAGCTAGAAGGTGAAGTATGTTATCCAAAGATGGAATTGAACTTAAGTATGCAAAATGTTTATATCTGTTGCAAAAATCATTTTTTTTGAGAGTATATCTGACATTCAGGTCAGCCGGCCTCACCTTAAATGCATGACTGTGCACTTATTAAACTGCATAGCAAGATCATAGACTGTATAAAATAAGATCTCCCTTGTTGTACTGAGTCAGGTCTGGCAATGCTGTAAATAGAAAACAAACATGAAATAAGAAGATATTTTAGAACAGTGCATTTGTTGTAAATGTGTACTACACTGTAAAAAAGGTTTGTAGAAATAACAGTAAAACACTGTCAAATACATCAGAAATAGGGCATAAACTGAAAAATTGTATATCACTGTATTAGACGCTTTTAATTACCGTAAATCAAAGAATAGCACAAAACTTTTACTTTTTTTCTGTCATAAACTGGAAGAAACACACAGGTTTTAGGTAAAATATAACATTTTCATGCAAAATTTGTGGGGAAATACCATGATGTATGAATGAATGACACAATTACCCTAAAAATAACAGGATTATTCAGACTAAATCACAGTTTTTGCTGATATTTACATTTAAATTTAGAATCGAAAATCCACTCACTGTAATTTTTACGGTGAAGTTCTGGCAACCACAGCTGCCGGTATTTTACCGTAAATTAAACAGATTATTTTTTACAGTGTAGATTTTTTAAATGATCTACAAAATTTTCAGTGACTACAACTCTTGAGAACAACCACTTATATCTTTGTTACAAATGTAATCATTGCAAACATTAATAATTGTGTTAAAAGCATTACACAAAACTGTCAAAGCACCATTACTGATATTGAACCTCACATAAGCTTGAAAACAGAAGCTGCTGCCTGTCTCTGACACATGAGGGGTCGTGTAAGGTCACCATAATAACAGCAGAGCCTTCTGGGGGTGATGTGAGGCTCCTGTGTGACCTCATCGACACTTATTACCTTGCTTTATTGCACAGACATTCCCAAATTACTTTCTACACACACACACATACAATAATAATAATAATAATAATAATAATAATACATTTTATTTGTAAAGCACTTTTCATTGTTAAAAGCAATCTCAAGGTGCTACAGAGTACAACAAGATTAAAAACAGGTTAAAAGGCCAAAGCACAATGATACATTTAATAAAAGGCTTTTCTAAAAAGAAAGGTTTTTAGGCCTTTTTTAAAAGAGTCTGTTGTTTGTGGCGTGTACACACATTTTCTGAATCTGACAATGGCTCCAATCTTTTTGAAGATTTCTCTCCTTTGACGGAAGGATTTACTTGTGCAGATGTTTTCATTTATTTTTCTAAATCATGTTTATTTTTAAGGTGTGCAGTCCAAAGAATAACAAGTTGGTGTCCGTTTATTCAGTTTTATCTGTTTTTGCAAATTATTCTATAAATATAGTTGAACAACATCTTAGGAGCTGACAAAATCAGTCCAGTCTTTTGATATGATGTCTTCAAACTTGGTTCCATCATTTTATATATTCCAACAGTTTTACATTTAAAAAAAAGTCCTAAATTGTATATTCATGTGTTAGATATATAAACTTTATTACAGGCTCTAGACCCAATAGCAAGACATACAACATACAAAAAACAACAGATACATAAACACATTCAAACATACTCTTATTCATGAGAGTTTTAAAAGGCACCCATACCAATGTTTCCACAGATATGATTGATATCTTACCGAGCTGCACCTGGGACTTGTGAGCATCATTATAATACAGTTTTGTGACTCATCAAGTCGAGACATAAATTTATTTTTATACTTTGTCTTAGTCAAAAAGTGGTTAATCAAATTATCACTCGGCTGTTTGGGGAAGTTCCAGACTAAACCCTAAGCCTAAAATCGAGCCGATATCACGGTGAATGTGGCCAGTGCAGGATGTGACACACACATCTATCAGTTGCTGGTTTGTAGTTGGTTTGAGTTGTTGTTGTTGAGGAGGAGAAGGAGACGGACTCGTAAGACACAGCGACAGACAAGACAACAGCCAAGTTGGGTCAACCACACACACTTCTTTCTTATTGGCAAATTAATTGAAAGTTAAATTCCATGCACGACACTTTAAAAACTGCATTGATAAAAGCCACAGGCTGTCTTATGGCAATGTCCAGTAAACCTGCGTGGCCGTCACAGTGCTATCAGATGCCTCACGCCCACAGCCCCTTGACCACCAGCAGCTTATGGTGATGCAGATAGCAGCAGCTGAAAGTTTATCTGAAAAGGTCTTCTGCAGGGAAACCTCTGACTCACATTTAACATGTTGGGTCCCTCACAGTGTGAAATAAAACTTTTAAGAAATATAAAGGAGACTTGTGGTGAATTACCAGTTTGAGAGAAAATAATAAATAGATAGATAGATAGATATACTTTATTTATCCCAAGCTGGGAAATTACAGTGTAGCAGCAGCATTACACACAGAGACAATGACAACACAATTAAATAATTAAATAAAAAGAACAACCTAGGCATACTTCAAGCAATAAAAATATAAAAATACAATAAAATACAATAAAATGTAATGTAAAAATAAAACTAAAGTGTCTAAAGAAGGAGTATGTATTAAGGAGTAGAATTCCAGTGCAGAATCAATATGAATATACAGTATAAAAATGTTGGTGCTATGAAACAAATAAGGTGCAATGAACAGTGTGCATAAAAAACACATAAAGTGCATAACAACGGTATGTAATGAACCAGACTATTATTTGTTATTGTACAGTGTGATGGCATGTGGCAGGAAAGATTTTTTATATCTGTCCCTATGACAGCTGAGCTGGAGCAGCCTGTGAGAGAAGGTGCTCCGCTGTCTTTCTACTGTGTGATGGAGAGGGTGCTGATCATTGATCAATACCTGCTAAACTCCACATAAACATACATAATTGAATAATTTGGCGCCTCAGAAGCTACCAAACCAGCTGCACTGTAAGGTGTAATGTTGTTGTAGAAACCTCCAGTGTGACGCACATGACGCAGCAGATAGTGCAGCAGTGTGGAGCCCCCACCCTGCACTGGCTGCTGTCAGATAACACAGCAGAGAAACAACACTTCACCATCACACCTTGCTTTCTTGGCACAGAGGGACGATTTGACTTTCAATCACCATCTCGTCCCGTTTCTGTGTAAAATGATGTGATGTCATCTCACCGTCTGGATATTCAGCTGCACTGAATTATTTGACATCCAGTGCAATATAGTCTGCGATGCTCTCCGAGAAGGAAAAGGATCTCATTAATGAAATATGGGAACGAGTGACTCCTGTGGCAGGAGATATTGGGGCAGAGGCACTTCATAGGTAGGTTTCAAGTTTTAAACTGTTTGTGAGTGCTGTGTGTTCAACCTAGACCAAAGAAGAAGATCTCGGCCCCAAGTATTGACTTAGCAACTTCCGGAGCCTTTGTGAAAAAGTGATAACCCTTCATCAACATGTACTTCTTTTTTTTTTTTTAGGGAGAGGATTTTAAGGGTCTTGGGTAGGATTTGAAACTGGGTCTCCTGCAACAAGGGTTCTGTCTTAGTGGTAAACACTGTACCAGTGAGCCACTGGGTCATACTTCTAAAGAACGGATGGTTCATAGATAGGGAGTGGGGAAGTTCGTTAGTTAACAAAAATAAAAAATGTTAACGACTGTAATGTTGGTTCTTTACTCAGAATTTGCTGATTCATCAAATTTCAGGTGATCTTTACAGAGTTAAGATGAGTGTAGTGAAATGTTTGGCTGTTTGTTTAATTTTGGCACTAAAAAACGTGATGATGATGATGATGATGTCGATGATGATGATGATGATGATGATGTCGATGATGATGGTGAATGGGTCCATGGGTGCAAGGAAGATAAAATGACAAAAAGAGGACATAAAAAGATTTGAAACACCTGAAATATATTGACCATCAATGGGCTGGCTTTTTACCTGCCACAGAGACTCTTGTCCTTATAGCGTGTCAGTTAACCGGGTCGTATTTACTACAAGATCATGTTAATTTGATTGATTGATTGAGTGATCTGAATGTGAAATGTAAAAGCATCACAAGGTTGCTCTGCTGCAGAGCATTGCCTCTGGGGCAATGAGGTATTTCTTTTATTTTGTCTTTTTTAAACATTGTAAAGCAGTCTCTGTTCGGGAGAAATTAGAAAAGTCTATCAGCTTTGGAAATTGGCTGAGAAAACATTAGGGAGCATTTTGTGGCACAGCACATGACCTGGATTGACCCCTGGTACTCTTGCCCAATGGCATCTGGGGGGTGGGGGGTGGGGTGAGGGCGGCACCCCATGCCCGTACTCTAGACCTGCCCTTGGTTGGATGAGCACTTAGCCCCCCCATAGAGAAGACGGAGAAGCAGTGAAGAAAAAGAGATGAGCTGATGACTTCCAGGCATCCCCTGCACTCTTGGCCTTACGAAGAGACAAAAACGCCTACAAAGACATCACAAAGACAATCACAATGACTATTTAAAGGAGCGGCAATACAACCAAAAAGAGACGCAAAATGACAAGAAAGAGACAAGACACAAAGTAGCTACGAAGAAACAACTTCAAAGAGACACAAAACATCAACACAAAAAGAACCAAAGTAACAAGAAATGGCTGCTAAATAGACCAAATAATTACAAGGTTACACAAAACAACTACAAAGAGACAAGACACTAAGCAACTACAATGACACAACCTCAAAGAGACACAAAACAACAACAAAAAGAACCAAAATAATGAGAAATGGTGCCTAAAAAAACAAAATAATTACAAAGTGACACAAAACGACTACAAAGAGACACAAAATGACCACAAAGAGACACAAAACAGCAACAAAAAAGAACCAAAGTAACAAGAAAAGACCCCTAAAAAGAACGAAAAATAATTACAAAGTGACACAAAATAACTACAAAGAGACACAAAATAACCACAAAGACAGAAGAGACTAAGCAGCTACAAAGAAACAACTTCAAAGTGACACAAAACAACAACAAACAGAACCAAAATAACGAGGAATGGCGCCTAAAAAAACAAAATAATTACAAAGTGACACAAAACGACTACAAAGAGACACAAAATAACAACAAAAAAGAACCAAAGTAACAAGAAAATGCCCCTAAAAAGAACAAAAATAATTACAAAGTGACACAAAACAACTACAAAGAGACACAAAATAAATACAAAGACAGAAAAGACTAAGCAGCTACAAAAAAACAACTTCAAAGTGACACAAAACAACAACAAACAGAACCAAAATAACGAGAAATGGCGCCTAAAAAAACTAAATAATTACAAAGTGACACAAAACGACTACAAAGAGATACAATATGACCACAAAGAGACACAAAACAACAACAAAAAAGAACCAAAGTAACAAGAAAAGGCCCCTAAAAAGAACAAAAATGATTACAAAGTGACACAAAACAACAACAAACAGAACCAAAATAACGAGAAATGGTGCCTAAAAAAACAAAACGACTACAAAGAGACACAAAATGACCACAAAGAGACAAAAAACAACAACACAATGTTGCTTAACATCAATAATGTCTTGTTCTTATGTAGAAGAGGTGATTGGGCCTTTACATGCCTGTGGCCAGGAGCCCATTGTCTCATTATCTGCCCATGTGTTTTCTGTATTTTTAGTACAAATCATTGTACCCGACTGACGAGATTTCCCAATCCCTCCACAGGATGTTTACCTGTTTCCCAGGTACCAAGACATACTTTGCCCATCTAGACATCAGCCCTCGCTCCCCTCACCTGCTGTCTCACGGGAAGAAGCTAGTTCTGGCCATCGCTGAGGGAGCCAAAGACATCAGCCAGCTGACCGTCACTCTGGCTCCTCTGCAAACTTTTCACGCCTACCAGCTCCGGATAGACCCCACCAACTTTAAGGTGCCAGATCAGCAGTTCTCCTGACGGAACACACTGAGAATAACACACAAATAACTGACGGTTCCTTAATTCATCAAGTGTTTTGTTTTTGATTAACAGCACACTGTAAAAAATACTCTTTAAGTATTAAAAGTTCTCAACACAGAACAATGTGACAGATATATTATCATTATTCATATATTATTAGATTATAATTACTAATGTGGTCATGTAAAAGAGGGATTTAACTTCAGACCAGTTCAATAAAAATGTTTATTTTCATTCATAGATTAATCTGCTGTTAATTTTCTTGATTAATGACTGATTATCTGGGTGGCAAATATTCAAGAACTAGTGAAAAATGCTGTCATAATTGTTTCACAGTGTTTGTTTTGTCCAAGCAAGAGAACAAACTTCAAAGTATTTTCAAAATAAATTCCAACATTAAATTAATTTCAATGCTCTCTGGCATTTTGTATTAAAAAAATGACAAAACAATGATCAAAGTAGGTGCTGTACTTTTACATTTCCATATGCATACCTGAGCTACAGAGTTACATCCTGCCTCTGCTTAAAATGTTTTGAAGGTTTTTATTTTGAAGGATAGTGACATAGTCTCAACTCCATATCAGATCAAACTGACGTCAGCAGCAGCAGCTGTTTACAGCTTAAAAACCAACATGGCTGTTAAATTTCTCATGTACAGCAGCTTAACACAATTTTTGTAAAAGCCATATAAATATTTTCATACACAGTTACAATGGTTTACGAATAATTTGGTAATAATATAAAAATACATACAGTGCTTAACAAATTTATCAGACCACCAGTTTATTCCACAGTGTCCTAAATGAACAGCATTAGTAATTACCAAAATAATTTTTTATGTTTCTGTAATGGTTAATACAGCAGTATATAGAAGCTTTTTAAACCAAATGATATTTTTAACGCTATAATATAATTATTATTGTTATCCATGAATTTTAAAATGTACTGTTTTACAAAGAAAAAACTGTAAAAGTAAATAAATAGTAAAGCACGTTATTTCTTGATTAGGATGTCAAATTATAGTTATTTACTTCCATTGCTGAACAAAAAAAAAAAGAGTTTTAGTGGTTTACTGTTCTGCTTGATTAACATCTTTTTCATTGTACACTTGGAAACATGATGCATTTTCCTTATACTGCAGAAGACCCCCATTGTTGACTCCAATACAAATATATTTAATTTTAATACAATATTTAAAAGAGTATGCACACACAAACAAATATGTGTATGGAATCTATTTATATGATCTATTTTTATTCTTTATTGGATAAGTAGGATATAGTTTACAGTTTGTTAGATCAAGACATTTAAAGCCAAATGCATTGTGTTGAATTTCTCTGAATATTCCATTTATTTGATTCCTCCTATTGTTCTAGTATTACACAGAAACCCAATATCCCTTTTATTTTACCTAAATACTTCACAAACAAAGTGCATATTTTTTATTCACATTTTCTCTGTTGTACACCAAAATTATTAACACCAAATAGAGTCCACTAGAAGGATTTTACTGAGAAGTAGTTGATATTTTTGTTTGAATATATTTACCTTATTCGTTTTCTCTTTATTGTTATTTATTTATTTTTGGCGAGAATGCTTGCGGAAGTCTTGTTATTTATGATTATTTATTTGTTATTATTTCAATATCTTCGCCTTTTCTTTGATTACTATCTCCTGTGTGTGTGTGTGTGTGTGTGTGTGTGTGTGTGTGTGTGTGTGTGTTTCTCATTCATATCTTGCATAATTTCAGAAATATTTCATTTTTCGTGACATAAATTGAACTCTTTTGACACCTCTGCATGTATTTATTACTTATACATGCTTTCAGCTAGAAACTCCATTCAAACCACAAAATGTTCCCACATTCTACATGTCATTCAACTTTCAAATGCTGTTAACCCTTTATCAGGCAAAGAAGTATATTTGGTAACTTCAGGTAATATTTCGAGAAAAAAAGTTGCAAATTTACTAGATTAAAGTGGCAAATCTACAAGAAAAAAGTCACAGATTTAAGAGATTTAAAGTGGCAAATCTGCTCGAAAGAAGTCGCAGATTTACGAGAAAAAAGTGGGAAAAAAGCAACTTTTTTCTCCCAGATTCACCACTTTAACACTTAATAGGGCACTCACTGAAATACTTGCAAATTCCAAATTTCAACCCTAGAGAATATTGGAGGATATTACCTACTGCTAAATTTGTGTAAAAAAAACATACGAAAATAATATTTTGAGAAATTTTTTTTCGAGATTAAAGTGGCAAATCTACGAGAAAAAAATGGGCAGAATTATAAGATTTAAAGTGTTGAATCTGGGGGGAAAAAGCTGCTTTTCCCCCACTTTTTTCTCGTAAATCCGCGACTTTTTTCGCACAGATTTGCCTGTTTAATCTAGCAAATTTGCAATTTTTTTCTCGTAATATTACCTGAAGTTACCAAATATAGTTATTTGCCTGATAAAGGGTTAAAACCTTTTTTGAAGCTTAGTGGGGGAAAAAATCCTCTGTTGTTACACTGTAAAAAATGTTTGTAGAAATTACAGTAAAACACTGTCAAATTACATCAGAAATAGGTCGTAAAATTGAACATTGTACATCACTGTAGTAGATACTTTTAATTACTGTAAATGAAAGAATAGCATAAAACTTTAAATTCTACTGTCATAAACTGTAGAAAACACACAGTTGTGCTGTAAAAATAAACAATTTTAATGTAAAATGAATGGAGAAATAGCATGATGACACAATTATCCTGAAAGTAATGGGATTATTCAGTATAAATTACAGTTTTTTTGCTGATATTTACATTTACATACGCTCACTGTATTTCTTACGGTGAAGTTCTGGCAACCACAGCTGCCGGTATTTTACCGTAAATTAAACAGATTTTTTTTTACAGTGTACTGTGAAGCTACATTTCTAATGATAAAAAAAAATGACTTGCCTTGAAATTGTTATTTCATTATTTTTAATTGTACAGAGGTCCAGCTGTAATGCTTTCAGTCTTCTGCGATGAACACAGTTGTCTCTTCTCTGCAGCTCTTGTCACACTGTATGCTCGTCACCCTGGCCTGTCACCTGGGCGAAGAATTCTCACCGGTTGAACACGCAGCAATGGACAAATTCCTGTCAGCTTTTGCAGCCGTGCTCGCCGAGAAATACAGATGAGACCCGTCCATGTGCTTTGAAGAAGTGGACAAACCATTTATGATGCCATATGATATGAGTTATTTATGTATATGTTGTTGTTATAATGTATTTTTGTAATAATAAAAATGTGCAATGGACACTTTCGCTGCTGTGTTATTAACATATAAAGTCTTAAAGAGCCACACCTGTGGTTTTACGAACCTGGTCTCACAGAAATCCGTGAAATAGCCACGGATTCGCTTAACTCAAAATCTGTGGAATAGCCACCGGATTCACTCAAATTTCCATGAAACTGACACGGATTTCGCTACAATGCAAGTTAATATTTTTTCCTATTGGTTTGTTCCAAGTCACGTGACTTTTAAGGTCCCGGCGGTCAGAACAAAAAACATGGCGGACAGTTCTCTCATTTTTAGTGAAAAAATCAATATTTTGACTTAGTTTCTGCATAAAAATGGGTTTTGATCACATTTGTAGCGAGAAATATATGTTTTATTTTCTAAATATTCACTCAGTGAATGTACATAATCACTTTGTATGTTGGAATAGCCACGGGATATGACTGTCATTAACTTGCATTGTAGCAAAATCCGTGTCAGTTTCACGGAAATTTGAGTGATTCCGTGGCTATTCCACGGATTTTGAGTTAAGCGAATCCGTGGCTATTTCACGGATTCCTGTGAGATCATGTTGGGTTTTACAGATGTTTATTACAAACCATGTACTGTTGACCATTTTAAAACATACCATAAATTATAATAATGGGTCATGAATTAAGAATTCTGTTTGAATTTAATAAATGTAGGCGTTAAAAAAATGTGGGATTAATTTATATTTGTTTTAATTTGCGTCTTTATTTATTTACCTTTGTATTAATTACTCTGTTTATATACTTATAAATACTAATTTAATTTATTTCTTTATTGTATTTTTTCCCCCTATTTATTTTCCCTTCTTTTTATTTTTTTTATTAGAAATTAAATACATTTTTTTAAATTAATGTAAATAAATAAAGACGCAAATTAAAACAAATTTGACAAGAAAGAGACAAGATAAATTACAAGACAAATTAATCCCACATTTTTTCAATTAATTAATGCCTACGTTATTTTTAGATTGGTACATTTAATGGCATATTAATTTATTTGTTCAGTTATTTATTTATTTTTAAATAAATACATCTATTTGATTTCGACAGCTTTCTTCCATAAATTATTATATTGGAATGCTCTGTAGGCTATATCCATAAATTAGAAATATCTTCAAGTTAACTTTCATACTATACTAGCCAGAATGGAAACCAATGGGGAAAACGCTTCACTTAAATTGTAATTTTATAGTTTGATAACTATATAACATATGTTTAACTATGAATTTACCATTTGTTGTTGAGGGTCATTTTAGTGTTACGGCAATGGTAGCCTGAAATATATATATGACATTAATCAATTACTGTAGAAGACCATAACTGTGTTTGAGCATAAAGAAATACTTTGCTGGGTTTAGACCCCAGCCTATTGGACAGCAACAGAATAACAGCACACTGACTGTGTTATATAAAATGCAACAGCGCCACCTGTTGATGGGATGACATAAAACACAGAGAAACATGCAAAATAATAAAAAAAATATATTAAAATTAAAGATTTCAATATTATTTTATTCTGAAAATAAACACATTCCAGTCGAGTAGGGGTGCAAGTTTGAGGATTTTTGACAATGCAGTGTAATCATTTTTTTTAAATGTGTTTGGCATCATATTTTATCAAATATTATATTCACTAAACTGTGAACAATTAGAGAACCCTTATTTGGTCAACTTCCAAATTTTTTCAATCAAAGAAACTTTTATGCTAAAGGTAGCCTGTTACAGTGAGTATAGAGCTATTACTGGTGCAGAAATGTGTTGTTGAAGTTCTTATAAATGTCGTAGCTGTAAATAGTGTTGATATAAACTAGTTATAAATGTCATAGTTGTAAATAGTGTTGATATAAACTAGTTATAAATATCGTAGCTGTAAATAGTGTTGATATAAACTAGTTATAAATGTCGTAGCTGTAAATAGTGCTGATATAAACTAGTTATAAATGTCGTAGCTGTAAATAGTGCTGATATAAACTAGTTATAAATGTCATAGCTGTAAATAGTGTTGATATAAACTAGTTATAAATGTCCTAGCTGTAAAAAGTGCTGCTATAAACTAGTTATAAATGACGTAGCTGTCTTTGGCACTGATATAAACTTGTAATAAATGTCATATCTGTAAATAGTGCTGATATAAACTAGTTATAAATGTCAGAGCTGTAAATAGTGCTGATATAAACTTGTTATAAATGTTGTAGCTGTAAAAAAAGTACTGATATAAACTAGTTATAAATGTCATAGCTGTAGATAGTGCTGATATGAACTAGTTATAAATGTCGTAGCTGCCTTAGGTGCTGAAATAAGTTGCTGGTTGTTCCATTAAGATTGCTTGGTTGACATTTGTGTAGATAATCTAAATTATTGCATTATCACAGGTGAATTAAAATAAAATACAGTGATTTAGTAGACGTACATGATGTTATAACATAATGACTTTCAAGTTAATGTTAATTTTTCTGTGCCTCTAGGTTGAAATCATGTTGAGTCATGAAATCATGTTGAGTCATGAAATCATGTTGAGTCATGTTATTTCACTCTCCACAGTGAAGCAGAGTGAGGGCTCGAGCTCTTATCTGGTTTAAACTGCAATTTGAGATAGTCCAAGTGCGTAAATCCACATTGTCCTCGGATGACTCCATAAACGTCTCAACAATCTCAGGTTCCTTTAGCCTTTAACCATTGTCAGACTCTGGATATGGAGGACAGAAGCTGCTAAAAACTAAAATAAATACATAAGTAAGTGTCTCATGCCTTTGTATGTGCATTTTTTGATATTGTAGTTAGTCATTAATTAATTCATTCATTAGTTAAATCTTTATTTATTTATTGTATTTTCCCCCTATTGATTTATATGCCTTATTTATTTCCCATCATGTTAATTTATATATTAATCTAATAATGTAATAATTTAGTTTTGTATTTATTTATTTATTTATTTTATTTTTTATGATTTTGAAAAAAATGTTAGAATACTATGACATATTAATAATTCAATTAAATAGAAAATGATAGAAATAGGGGAATAAATACAAAGGTAAATAAATAAAGACAACAAATTAAACAAATTCTAAATAAAATAATAATAACTTTTTTCCTATATTTATTTATTCATGTATTGTTAAATAAATATATTTATTTTATTTTATCTTTTACAGCTTTCTTCCATTAAGAATTTTATTGGAATGCTCTGCGTAATCCATATTAAATAAATTAGAAATATCTTTAAGTATACTGAACTGGCCGTAATGGAAACCAATGGGGTAAACACTTCATCATAACCATTGATAATAAAAAGTATATTTATTGTTTATTAAACTTAAGTAAGAGTGTGTATTAGTGCACCGATAATATGTATCTGAATAATATTTGTAAATGTGATTAGAAATATGCATTCATAATTTTACAAGATATAACAACTTTGTAAAAGCCATACAAACATTTTTCATAAAGAGTAACAATGGTTTACTAATCATTTGGTAATAATATAAAAATACATACAGTGCTTAACAAATTTATTAGATGATTATGTTTATGCCCCAGTGTCCTAAATGAACAGCATTAGTAATTACCAAAATCATTTTTTATGTTTCTGTAATGTTAATAAACCAGTATGTAGAAGCTCTTAAACAGAAATGATATTTTTAATGCTCAAATATAATCATTATTGTATCATTAATCATTAATTTTCAAATTAACTGTTGTACAAAAAAAGTTGTAAAACTAGTAAAGCATGTTATTTCTTGATTAAGATGTCAAATTATAGTTAATTAACTTGCATTCCTCAACAGAAAAATGAGTTTTAGTGGTTGAATGTTTAATGTTGAATGAAGCCGGCTCAGATCTGGGTATAAAAAGGTGGATTCAGTTTTTTTATTTGCCAAATAAATAATAAAATAATGAAGAATAAATAATGAATACATTTTTAGTTTTAAACAAGCTTTTGAAAGATTTATAAAATATTTATGTTTTCTCGTTTTCATGACAGGTTGTCTAATAAATGTATTAAGCATGGTATACATAATATATAAAATGTTATAATATATGCAACAATAAAAATAACACAAATTATAGCATTACTTGTTATTAGTAAACATAAATTGTTATTTTATGGTTAGATAACTATATAACATATGTTTAACTATGAATTTACCATTTGCTATTGACTTTTTTCCTATATTTATTTATTTTATTTATTTAGTTGGCACATTTAATGGCATATTCATTTTAGGTTGACTTATTTATTTATTTTCAAATAAATACATTTATTTGATTTTGGTAGTTTCTTCTTTTCTCCACACTTTGGAAGAAATATTTATGATGTCGCTCAAGTTAAAGTATGGTTGTTACAGTTTTGTACTAAAAAAATTCATAATTTAATCAAGAGGATATTTCATATAACATTTGCTTGCACATTTGGGTCCACCGTACAAGGCGCTCTATCATGTTTTATCTACCATAGAGGCATCCAAAGGGTGTTTTATGCAAATACATAAATAAATATAAATGTTTTATCGGAGACACAATTGGGACGTTGCATATTTCTGTAAATATACGAAATGTTGAGCAAATGCATGCATCTATGCCTTTATATTTATTCAGTTCATCCATTGCAACAACTGTCTTGTTTATTATTTTAACAATTTTATGTTAGAATAAAATCCTGATTCTAACTTTTTTTTATTCTATGTTTATATTTACATTTGCTATTACTTGTGTGATGTTCTTCTTTGTATAAGAAGGAATTCTTATTCATATTTAAATATTTCTGATTGATAGAAAAAGAGCTTGAACATTATGACTTAATAACTTGTTAATGGTAAGAAACAAAAAATACATCAATGCATTAAATCATCATGAGTCAGGCACTAAAAAAGTATTAAATGTAATTGTTCAAGTGAAGGCGTATATGATCAATATAAAACCTAATCAAAGAGAGATTATTAACTCCATTTATGTCAAAATTAAATTATTACTATGGCAGTGTCTTATTGTAATTTACCATTTGCTATTGACTTTTTTCCTATATTTTATTTATTTATTTATTTATTTGGCACATTTAATGGCATATTCATTTTATGTTGACTTGTTTATTTATTTTTAAATAAATACATTTATTTGATTTTGGTAGTTTCTTCTTTTCTCCACACTTTGGAAGAAATATTTTATTATGTCACTCAAGTTAAAGTATGATTGATACAGTTTTGTACTAAAAAAAAATCATAATTTAATCAAGAGGATATTTCATATATGAGTCAGGCACTAAAAAAGTATTAAATGTAATTGTTCAAGTGAAGGCGTATATGATCAATATAAAACCTCATCAAAGAGAGATTATTAACTCCATTTATGTCATTATTTGAATAATGTAAATTATTACTATGGCAGTTTCTTATTGTAATGTTGCCTCATCCTCTATCAGTACCAAACCTCAGTGTAATATGATGGCTAGATGAAAGACAGAAACAACAGGGATACAATGTTTACGATGTCTTTATTTTTTGTTAGCAAGGAGACATGGAAATGGACATCAAGTCTCCTTCAAGGCGGCCAGGGCTTAGTGGTACTGCCTTCCCAGGGCGGCCACCACCACGGCCATGAACTTCACCCAGGCAGCCTGAGTCTCCACGGTGAAGGCGCTTCCCATTTTGGCGGCGATGATGATGGTGATAATCTCAGCCAGAAGCTATAAACGCAGAAACAACAATTAGAATCAAACTCTTCATATCAACTGTGCAAATTGACTTTGAAGTTTTAAAAACAAACAAACCTTGAAGTTGTCTGGGTCAACGTGCAGCGTCTCAGAGTGCAAGGTGCTCAGCTCTTTGTAAGCTGCCTTGATGTTGTCCATGTTCTTCAGGGCCCGGTCCAGACCGTGCAGGATTTTGGTCCCGTGTTCTGCAATTTTGGTGTTATTGCAGATGGACTCAGCACTGTAGAGGTTTCCCAAGGCTGCAAAGTGCCTCTGAGTCCAGGGGTAAACGATCAGACACCTGCAGTGGAGACCAGTGAGTCACTTATTGTAAGTCGCTTTGGACAAAAGCGTCTGCTAAATGACATGTAATGTAATAATGTAATGTAATGAGTCGGACAGAAATGTTGGCTGTTACAGTTCATAGTCGTGTTTGCGTACCTTTGCAGAGCCTTGGGGCCGACGTCCTCATAGTCCAACCCGGAGAAGACGCCGGCAATGATGGTGCGCTCCTTCTCGGTCCACTCAACCATGGCTGCTGGTTTGTTAATGTGTGTTTCAGGCTTGAAAGAAAAAGCTGAATGTTGCTTCAGCTCGATCCACGTCTATTTAAACCCCCGCCCTGAAGAAATAGAGAGCTGTGATTGGCTGGAGATGATGAGCTTCAGATAAGCTGCAGAAACCCCCAGAACTTCTGGAATGTCCGATAATGATTTTATATCATAAGATTCCAGGAGACTGGTATTCATTTTTTTTTTTTTTCTTTAGCAGTTTATTGGGCATTTTGAATAAGCTAAAAAAAATAACAATTGCATATTAAATATCTCTTCTATATCATTCATAACAAAAGTATTTATACAATAGATACAATAGAAGGATAAAAGATAAAAAATAATATGTAAATAATATTTAAATAAATACATAAATAATAATTATAAATATAAATGTTTGTTCCTTTAAGGCAAATTTAACCTGCAACATGGACTTTGATTTCAACAATTACTAAATTTATTGGACCTTGAACTACACAGCTGAAGTTATTTGACTTTGTTGATAATTTACAGAAAGCTTCATTTATTGTAGTTTAAGCTGTAGCTTTTTAGTCATCCCAAGGGGTTAATATTAATTTAGTCAAAATCAGTAATTATTTATCAAAACACCAAATTACATTTGTTAACATTTTTACTTATTTTTTTACAACAGAAGTAAAATTGTTTGTGAATATTAAACAATACATGCATATATATATATATATTGCAAAAAAATAAAAAATAAAATAACATAAAATTAAATTAAATTAAATTAAATTAAATTAAATTAAATTAAATTAAATTAAATTAAATAAATAAAAAGGATATTGCAGCTTTTCTCAGCTCGGATAAGACTATAAACAGGAATAAAAAGGATTCATTTTTGTTAAATGGTAAGTTTATTTGTGATTAGGCTATTAGACTTATTATTGAAAAATGCCACTTAATGTGCAGAGCAGACCAGTAGAGTGTTATCTGCAGAAACACGCAACTGTTATCTGCAGCAGCGACCCCTCCGCCCTTGGCACTGTGGCAAAATGCGCATATGTTTTGATTAAGAAAAAAACTTGAGGCTGTTGATAAATGTGTTGAGCGTCATTTACTCCCTCTTGATAGGATATAAATTTATGGCTGGGACCAAAACTGCCAAATTAAAAAATGAAGTCAGAGATAAACAGTGTCACAACTGCAACACCATTAAACTGTAAATATTTATTTTTCAGAAGTGATTAATCAGTGCAAGCAGCATGCTTTGTTTACTTGATATATTTATTTATTTTTATTTCGTACCACATTGTGGGATTTAAATAAAAAAATAAACACCTTTATTATGCACTTCATGGCTTAATAATCTGTATTTTAGTCTAAAATAATTCAATCCAAAACTACAGTCTTGCACAGATGTACCTTTTAAAAAGTACTCAAAACTGACCCGGCAACTGAAAAGCCTCACTCTCTCCAAAGCAATGTTATATAGGTCATGTAAATAAATAAAATAAATAAATAAAAAGATTCTGGATCCAAACAGCAATTTCCTCCTTTAAAAAACCCAAAAGCATTTAAATTATTATTATTATTATTTTTATTTTACTCACTTTACTTGAGTATTTCCATTTTTTTATGGTCTCTGTGTTTTATTGGATTTTGCATACATACACAATACAGATACGGCAGGAATGACAGTCATAATTAATACAGAAAATTAAATGGGAAAAGAAAATCTTAAACAACCAGACCCAAAACAGCAACAAATACAAAAAAGAAAAAGAAAACACCACTTTTTTCCATTTAAAACTACTTTATACTTCCACTCCACAACACCTCAGAAGCAAATGTTATACTTTTTAAGCTACTACATTTTAAAAAGTAAATGTATTTATTGTATAAATAATTTAAATATACAGGCATGGTAAAAATTAGACCCTTGTTTTCTTCAATGTCTTGTTCATTGTAATACCTGGTACAACTAAAGGTACATTTGTTTGGACAAATATAATGATAACAACAATATATAACAAATAACAAATAGCTCATAAGAGTTTAATTTAAGAGCTGATATCTAGCCATTTTCCACGGTTTTCTAAACAAAGTCATCAAGAAAACCATGGAAAATGTCTAGATATCAGCTCTTAAATTAAACTCTTATGAGCTACTTTTGTTTTTATCATTATATTTCTCAAAAAAAAATGTACCTTTATTTGTACTAGGCATTAAAATGAAGAAAACAAGGGTGGTCTAATCATTTTTTTCATCACTGCACATATGTTTACTATAGTATTATAGTTTTTACACCGCCCACTAGTAGCACTATACAGTCATTAAAATGAGCACCATTCTATAATATAATATCTACATCAGGGATGGGCGAATTAAATGCTGGAGGGGGCCACTATTTTTTATCGACACTACCACAGGGCCACATATCGGACCGTGCACTTATCCAATTATGATGAAACTGCAATTTTGAATATGTTTAAAGTGCAGTAACTTAACATATTTCATGTTCAAATGCATGTATAACAGTATAAATAGGAATACAAAAGGTTTGAAGCAAATAAAAAATAACCACTTATTGTGATTTCTTTTTTTTAGTGCAAGAACAGCAGACCAACATTAATTGCAAGAAGTAATTTTGTGCATTTTTACACTGCACTTTTAAGATTTCATGCTAAAATGCATGTAGTTGTACTGAGGGCCACTTCAAGTGATGGTGAGGGCCGTATGAAGCCCCCGGGCCTCCAGTTGCCCATCCCTGATCTACATATTATAGTGAAATGAACCAATCTGCATAATGAGTACTTTTACTTTTTTTTACTAAAACTTTTACTTAAGTAAGATTCAGGACTTTTACTTGACTTACCGCAGATGATGACCTCAGATGACCTCCCGCTCTTTAAGAAAGCCTCACGTCATCCTCCAATACTCACAAACCCAACGACCGCACGTGCACACTCACTTGTGACATCACTTGTGCCAACTGCGACCAGCTGATACCACCTTTTGGCCTGGCATGTGTCCACAGAAGTTTCTATCAGGCGGGAGGGTCCGGTGGGCCACTTGGCGTCGGTCCTCGTGGGTGTGACTTTGAACACAAGAGGTATTTAAGGACGGGTCCAATGCGACCAGAGATCATCCGTCTTTGGTGAAGACAGCAAGATAACCGAGCCAAAATGAGTCTGAGCGCAAAGGACAAGGCCGCTGTGAAGGCCCTGTGGGGGGTCATCTCCAAGTCTGCTGATGTTATTGGAGCCGATGCTCTGGGCAGGTGAGCGGCTTTTTTTTGCAGCCGATTAGCTATTTGTTTTATTGACTAAAGGTGTAATACCTCCAACCTGCCACATTGTCTCACTGGGCTATACTTATATGAGAGTTTGTTCCGTTTTATTGAAACGTTAACGTAATCTGGTGCGTAAATTGCAGGTGCGGATTAAGGTATTTTGAAGCTAAAGTTAAAAAAATCGTTTACCAGAGATAGAAGAGATAGAAGAAATTATCTGAAGTTAAACTATATATATATATATATATATATATATATATATATATATATATATATATATATGTATATATATATATATGTATATATATATATATATATATATGTATATATATATATATATATATATATATATGTATATATATATATATATATATATATATATATCTTTTTAAAGATATTTTTTAAAATTAACTTGCAACTTTAACTTTTTTTTATTTTTTTATCATAACTAGTTGATATTGTTGTTTGTATTTACATTTGAAAGCGAATTCTCTGTTTCTGATAGGTGTGGATTAAAAATGTAAATTAATTCAGTTTTTTACTTTTTTTTATTTGCAAACATTAGAAGAAATCTAAAACTGTTTGGGCCCTTCTAGTTAGCCAGGCTGCTTTTTGAGCACAAAAAAGTAAATCAATGTTAACCTTAAAACAGTTAAAATGCAAAATTGTAAGGAGCTGGAAACAAATAGCCCTTATTTCAGGAGTATCTCATTAGAGACAGAGAAGCTCCCTGAAATAGATTACAGTAGAGGTCAATCAGAAATCAACAGCGTGGTATTATCCTCCACTTCATTAAAGCGATGCTCCAGGTGAGGCTCGAACTCACAACCTCGGCATGTCTCGGCTGAATACTGTCTTATAAGTACCGCGCGCTAACCGATTGCGCCACTGGAGCGTGATAAACACTCATGTAACAATGTTAGGTATACTTTGGAGAGCTCACTGGTTTATTTTACGCACTAAACGTCCTCCCCACGTCCTCAGGATGCTCACCGTCTACCCGCAGACCAAGACCTACTTCTCCCACTGGAACGATCTGTCTCTGGGCTCTGGTCCCGTGAAAGCCCATGGCAAGAGAGTGATGAATGGAGTCGCTCTGGGTGTTGCCCAGATCGACAATCTGACCGCCGGTCTGCTGGACCTCAGCGAGAAGCACGCCTTCCAGCTGAGGGTGGACCCGGCCAACTTCAAGGTGACACAGCCCTCATAAACAGCACAAACACTATGTTATGCGGAGATTATGTTCTATTAGTTTTTTTTCACATTATACCCAGGTTAGGATGACTTGCGCGTAATTTTACGCACGGGTTGAGCTTTATTTACGCATACATTACGCATTTACGCAGCAATAAAATGTAAAATTCTGTTAAATCTGATAAACAAAGGAGGCATATTTCTTTTCAAAGCTGATTCACAAGTTTTATAGTTGCACTTGGAGCATGTTGGCATTTCTGCTGTAATCTAGACGGGAGGAAATTGAAAGTACGGATATAATTTTGAACATATTACAATGATTTCCTGTGTCATCTGCAGATCCTGTCTCACTGCATGCTCGTTGTGATCGCCACCATGTACCCGAAGGAGTTCACCCCTGAGGCCCACGTGTCCTTGGATAAGTTCCTTTGTGCCTTGGCCTTGGCTCTTGCCGAGAGATACCGCTAAACAGGCTGCAGTGCGCAGTTTGCCACAGGCGATCATGTAACTGGAAATATTCTAGAATAAACTGCATACCGCCCAAACCTGAGACTACTGTGTGTTTTATGTCTCATGAAATGTGTTGTCTAAAGCCTAAAATGCATAAATAAAAGGAGCATCTACATGTTATATTCTTTATTTCATACTGAAAATCCACACAGTTTGACATGGAAGAAAAAAAAGTACAGTATCAAAGTCATAATGACACGAGTATCTACTGAAACAGTGTGTACAGGTTTATTGTCCTCTGCATGGCAATAAATACACAATAGAAGCTGTTATGATTTCATAACGACTCGTAACTTTTCATCACCCAGAACAAGCCTGAAAGAGAAAAGAGGCTTTGTGAGTCATGACATATTATTTATTTATTCATAAATGTATTCAATCATATCTCTCACCTGAGCAGAGCTGCTGCCACCAGGCCTCCCCCGATGGGGCCCACCCAGTACACCCAGTGGTAGACCCAGTAGTTGGTCATCACAGCTGGACCAAAGGCTCTGGCAGGGTTCAGACATGTCCCTGATACGTCACCCCTGCAAAAAAGAAATTTAATTATTTAATTTATTATACTTTTTTTTTTGCAGAAAACATTATGTAATGTTAAAGTGTCCCCATATAATTCATAATAATGTGGCCATTGATAAAATATTTTCATGGTAATAGTATTCAAAAATTTCTGGTAAGGTCAGAAATAATAATAATAAAAAAAAATAATAAATAATAATACAAATAAAATTTATATTAATTAAAAAGTGAAAAAATGTGTTGCTTCATTGATTTGCATGTTAAAATTATATATGATAACTATTTCATTTTTCTTTTGTTTTCTTTGTCTAAGTTATATAAAGCAACATTCTCAAAGCCTAATTCAAAATATTGTGATTATTTAAAATAATATTTTTAAATAAAGCTTTTAATTTCATTGTTACACCATTTGAAATATTCTGGTGTTAAGGTGAGAAATATTAAGAAATAAAAATAAGGCTTGCACTATTGCAGTATTGCACTATAAAGACATGGAAATAATTTTAACATTAAAAATGAGGTAAATAATAACAATAATAATAATAATAATAATAATAATAAGGTTTGAAAGCTATTCATTCTGTTTCCTATAAGTGTAGATTAAAAAATGTGTTATTTGAGTTTGAAATAATTATTTTGTAATTAAATCATGATTTTCAAATCATAAGTTTTAAATCATTTTATTTTCTAATTCATTTTATTTAAAATTTATTGTGTAGGGTTGGAAATGTACAAATAAAATAAAGGTGTGTATGATTAAATAAAGTTAAATTAGACAAATAAAGGTAACTACTGCCTTTCAAATAAAACAATAATAAATTAAAAAATATATATATATTATTTTATTTTTAAAGATGGACGATGATGTATAAATTATGTACTTTTTGCCTTTAGCTGCTCTCTCACCACCATTTTATCTTAATTTATCTATTTCAATTTTCAATTTGGGAAAATTACTTTTTCCCCAAATTAACTTTTTTTTTTAAACTTTCAATTAAAAGACAGTTGTTAATCTGGACCACACAAGTGAAACTGCTGACTTTCAAATCCAGTCCACTGCAAATAATTAACTTTATTACAGTCACAATAAACTGTTAGCACATGATGGTCATCGCCCTCTTATCTCACCCTGCCAGCACGTTGATGATGACGGTGCAGCCCACCAGGAACGGAGCCAACGGGGTTTTAGTCTTGCTGTTGACGGCCACCAGCAGCACCACCATGGTGATCAGGCAGGTCATGGCCACCTCCCCGAAGATGGCTCCGGACAGCTGACTCTCTGACTTGAGGATATCAAACGCTGCTCCTGTGGCGTTCATGTAGCGGTCTGCAGGGACCATCATCTATGGAAAAGCATTTTTTTTTCAACTCTCTTTATTAATTTATTAGTTTGAGCGAGACTTAACCCATTGACGCCTAAAACTTCCTGTAAAACCTCTGGGCGATTTTAAAATAAGCCCCTAAAACCTGAAGTTTTTCTGGAAATTCAACAGAAGTGTCAACGCTTCTACTAAATAATAGATTTTTCAGCCTCTGTAGCAGATAGAAATTAAATTCAAAAAGTATTTGAGAGCTGATACAAATGCTACAAAACGACGTAAACGCTTTCCAGGCTTCAATGGGTTAAAACAAGGGGTGGGCCCCAGACTCTGGAACGCCCTCCCCCTCCATGTCCGAACAGTCCCCACAGTGGAGTGTTTTAAGTCTCGTCTCAAGACCCATTTTTATTCCTTGGCTTTTTAACGCTGCGTGAGTTTTGTGGTCCTCTGTGTCTTTTATTTCTTTTATTTCTTTTACTACTTTTAACTGCGTCTTTTATTTTATTTTACTCTGTTTATCTGTTTGATTGTATTGTTTTATTTATGGCATCATTTTAGATTTATACACTAATTATTTATTGCTGATTGGCATATGGAATTGTTTGTTTTATTGTTGATTTTATGTACAGCACTTTGGAGACGTTTGTGTTGTTTAAATGTGCTATACAAATAAAGGGGATTAGATTGATTGGATTGGATTAATTTTCTCATTTTGAACATAAAACATAACAGTCACACATCCACGATACACATTTACACGTACACAATCACATCAGTGGCGGTTCTAGACCAGTTTTACTGTGGGGGCCAAGCAGGAGCCAGTGTTTGATCAGAGGGGCCCATTAAAAAACGGCAAACATTATATTTAAGCATCCAAAACCTTTATTTTAGCTCATTTAAAAATCTCATTTAAGTATATTTGGAAGATACAAATACACTGATTGAAACAATGAGACTTACCAATAATAATTATTTTTGCACGACAATGACATTTCTCATTTTTGTGCACAATTACTTTTTTTTATTTTGAAAGTGCAGTATAGTGAGAATGATCTTTTTTTATATATACACAAGCTTTAATTGCACAATTAAACTATTATACAATGTTCACATTCTGGGTTCCTTTTGTGCACAATGAGATATTGTTTGAACAAAAAAAAGGTGAGAATTGTTCCGTAGTTCATCATTATAAATTGATCATTTTATTATTAATTTGACACAGGGGCCACAGCAGGGGCCAAGGGCTTCTTCACAGGGGCAGAGGCCCCTGGAGGCCCCTGTGTAGAACCGCCACTGAATCACATATAAGTGTTAATGTAAATTATATTAAATAATATATCTCAGTATGAAAAAAACAGATAAAGGGGGTTACTCAAGAAACAAGATTGTACTTATATATATTAATATACCCAGACATATATACGTTCGGGGAAAAAAAAAAACAAAGACAGAAATTAAAATATGTAAATTTGTATAAAATACAAAGTAAAAAAAAAAAAAAAAAAAAAAAAAAAAAGGTTAAATAAAAGTTATTTCCTTCTAGTGGGGGTTAAGAGCACTTCTAAAACTTGCCAGACTGTGTTTGGAAAAGCATTTTTAAAGATTTTATTCATTGGGTTTAAAGTGCATAAACGTGTATCCCATAAACTTCTTTGACTGACCTTGGCCATTCCAGCTCCCAGCACTCCTCCAATCAGCTGGCTGACCAGGTAGGGTCCCACCATCATCAGCTCCATGCCTCCACACAGGTAGATAGCAATAGTGAAAGGGGGGTTGAAATGAGAGCCACTAGAGGAAGAGAAGCAGCAATGAGAAGATCACATAGAAAATGTGTTCTTTATTTAAACCATAAAATATATCATTCTCCAAATTCACCACTCCATTCGGTCTCATTTACCTGATGTTATCCATGACCGCCACCATGATCGCCACAGCCAGTCCATGCACCAGGGCCGGCTGCAGCCGCCCAGCCGCCGGCACGTTCTCGATCACAGACACACAGCCGATGAAAACGAAGAACATGGTCCCAATTATCTCGGCCAGGCAGGGCTGGAACAGAGTCTCGTATTTGTTGGGTGGTTTGGGTGCAGTTGGCTTCTTGCCCTGCTCCATCAGAGTAGAGTCTGTGTCTTCCATTTCCATTTTCTCAACTCCCATTGCTGCTTGATTGACGAGACTTCTGCTCCGAGGAAGGTTCTGATGGATACCTCCGGCACATGCACCTGACCCAGACTGCACACCAAGTCAAGTGTACTGCAAGGAGCTGGGCTCTTTTATATTCATCTCTGCACCGAAGTGATATTGCATCACTGGTCGTTAAAACATCAAAGGAAAGGGACATTCAGCTGGAGTCAGGTAAGGTGATTCAGAAGTCCTCAGAGTGACCCTTCACAAGAGGTGATAAGGTTCAAAACAAGACACGAGCTGGTTGAGGTGTACCTCATGTCACTACCCAGTTCATCATCATCATTTGAAAATAGCCTATATAGATAAGACGGATGGACCATATACTTTACACCAGTCCTTATGGGTTTGTGCTTTTGGGCACCCTATGTTCTTAACTTCTATTTCATTCTTCTACATTTCTACGTTCTTCACATACTCAAGTAACTAAGAACATTTTACATTACTTTTGAGATACTTGCATATTTTCATTTTATGCTACTTTATGTTCTGTACTACAGAGGAAAATGTTGTAAGTTTCACTCCACTACCTATAATTACAAGTTACTTTGCAGATAGAGATTTTGTATTAAAAAAAGTATGAATAAAATAAATTATTAAAGATTAAAGGGTACCTATTATGCTATTTAATTTTCATGTTTATTTATACTGGGTTTCTACTAGAACATGATTTTTTGGCGCTTTTCGAAGCGGATAAAAAGGATAACTATAATGTATGGCGGAATAGCACTTGGGAGCACTTCGAGTCGGTGCAGTAATATCACCACTCCTGACGGAAGTGAGAGGGAGCGGAAGTGATGATATTACTGCGCCAAATCGAAGTGCTCCCAAGTGCTATTCCGCCATACATTATAGTTATCCTTTTTATCCGCTTCGAAAAGCGCCACGTTTTATTTTGTGTCGCCATACTTGGTCGCTTAACTACTCGTGTAGCTGTATTTAAATAGGGAAAACGTGGAGGAGTTTGGTCGCTTCTAACTGTCCATCTGTTTGGACCGTAATGAATGAACTGGGCTAAGCTTAGTGCTAGCCAAGTAGCTCCGCGTGCCAGGGCGATTGAGTGCACGCATTGAGACGCAAGAGGTCTGTATCAACTCGTCTTACTTACCCGAATAACATGTTTTAATATGAAAAAACGGTGGAGTGTTCCTTTAAGACCTCCCTTCCTTAAAAAATCCCAGTTTGCTGTGATTGGTCAGTTCCTCTTGGTCTTCTGCATCTGAGCCTCTGTGTCTCTGCACCATCATTGCAGCCGGGGAATGACTGTAACTGCACAGTAGCGGCACTTTTTACCTTTTCAAAGTATATTTGTGACATCACAACTTTACAGAAGTCCTGATGGCTCATTTAAAGTTGCATTTTTTTCCTACAAGATGTGTGCATTTTGTTTTGTTACATTCACGTTATTTAAACAGCACCCAGACATGCTTTATAATCAAACTACAATTTCTGCTCATGGTTGTATGCCTTTGCAAAGTGTTTTGCAGAACATTATGATGTCACGGTGAAGTTGACCTTTGATCTTTTGAATATAAATGTAATTTCATTATTTTATCATTTTAGGCATTTGTGTGAAATTTCATCACAATTATTGTATGAATACTTGACATGGCCAAAACTCAGGAGATATGAGGTGAACTAATCGGTTCATCCTTGAGTCCAAATGGATGTTTGTACTTGTAATTTCGAAGATATTCCCTCAAGGCATTCCTGCGATATCATTTTCATGGGAATGGGAAGGGCATGAAGTCACAGTGTACTTGACCTTTGACTTCAATCATTGATTCAGTTCATCCTTGAGTCCAAATTATGTTTTTACCAAATTTGAAGAAATCCTCTCCAGTGGTTCCCAGCCTCTTTGGCTTGTGACCCCCAAAAAGTAGTGTCTAGTAGTCTAGTGGATTACTTTTGATACTTTAAATACTTTCTAACAATAACACTTGAGTTCTTACATTTAAGAAACATTTTAAATGCAGGACGTTTACTTGTATTGTAGCAATTTGGCACTGTGCTACGGGTACCTTGACTTTTTACTAAATGTAGGAGGACGTAAAGACTGGTAACAATTTAAAGGGAATGTCTGTTTAAACTGTAAGAAATAATACAGATTCTTATATACAGAGCATGAG
Source organism: Centropristis striata (assembly GCF_030273125.1). Taxonomy (NCBI): domain Eukaryota; kingdom Metazoa; phylum Chordata; class Actinopteri; order Perciformes; family Serranidae; genus Centropristis; species Centropristis striata. The sequence continues at coordinate 8,696,908 of NC_081537.1, forward strand.
GAGTCACTGAATAATTTGACATGTATTTAGGTTATTATACTTGACTGCAGTCATTAGTTATCAGCCTGTTAGACAGCAAGGTGCATTCACTTTATTTGAGTATTTCTGTTTGTGATACGTCCATCTAATCAAGTCTTTCCTGACAGACGTAGTTTCTGTTTTCTTTTTCGAAAAAAATCTGCCAGTGCAATAAAAATATTATATTTTCAATGCAGTCAGCTTCTTTTGATGACTCTCAAAATAAAGTTTTATAATTCTAGTGCAGCAAATTTAAAGGTAATCATGTCTTTAGACTGAAATGTTTTTAAAACATATTAAGTTTTCAGCATGATATGACATTATTCTTTTAACACAAAAGCAGACTTTATGCTTTTATTCTAGCATGCTTTTGAATGCAGGGGTACTTTATGGCAATGCTACTTTTTCCACATGTAAAGTATCTGAATACTTTTTTTGTAAGAATAGTGTAGTAGTGGCCTAACACTTTATTTCTTTATGGTTTGTCTTATAATGGTTCACCTATCTGTATTGAACTTTGTGCCTTTTCATTTATATGCACACATATATATTGCAGTTTAATTAGACATTATTTTATGTCTTTTTCATAATGAAACAAACTATCCTGTGTAGTTTCTATGTGTGATTTCTGCAGCCCTCCACCTGCATAATAAGTGGATGGATACATTTTCATGTGTGCACACTGGTGATGATTCATCTTCATCATTATTATTATAACTCTATCACCCATTTCTTATGATGCATATGTTTAATTTTGTATTCTATAAGTTTTTAGAAAGCCTTTGATTTTACTGGACTGCTTTGTATCGGTTGATCTGAGGGCACCACTTTATGATTCTAATCTAGCTTTATTGTATATTACACCCTATTTGCCCTGTCCTTGCACCATCTTTTAAGTAATAAAGTTATCAAAGCGTTTTCCATTGAGGACTTTAACCCAAACAATGAGAAAAAAAAAACTAAAGACTGTTAATAGATAACAGAAAGTGTGATCATTTGTTATTCTATGTATGGAATTTATGATCAAATGTCTTGGCAGCTTGTCCAGCTGTCATCCAGCATGGAAAGTTCGAGTAAGAGTAGCTATCAGATCACTATCATATCATCAAACACTTTATTGATTGTTGCAATACAAACATTCAGGTCATTCAGGAGCCAAGGACAAATATATTTTCACACATTTTATAGAAAGATTTAAATGTTACAGTCTAATTGTTAAGTTGTGTATAAAAATACGAATGGAAAGATTGTCATCAGGTCAGTTAGGTGTCCACTCTCTTCTTTAATAAATTACACATTCACTTCAGCACAACTCGAGTCTTCTGGTCACCCAACAGCAACCTGCAAAAAAGTGTTATATTAATTATTGAAGTCATCATTACGGGTTATGTATGATTTCCTGTCATGTTAAGAACATGCACAGATTACTGAACAGCCACTATTCACTCAGTTATCAGCTCCTAAATGTCTTGAAAAAGACACGCAAAACAGCTACAAACTGCAAAATCACTAAAAAGATGCAAATCAACTACAGCAAGATGTAAAACAACTCCGAAACACTCACAATGCTGACAAAAAGACACAAAGACACAAAGAGACACATTGACAGAAAGAAACTGCAAAAGCATAAAACTAAATACTCTTAGGGGACTCAAAATGTCTACAAAATGACCATAGAGAGATGAAAAACAACCACGAAAGACATAAAGAAACAAAAATGACACGAAACAATACACACAATATGCCAAATTACTCAACATTATGCACAAAAAGGTGCAAAATGCTGCTCCTAATGCTGTCAAAAAAGTTGCTAAATGACTCCAAAGAGAAGGAAAACAATCACAAAGACACACAATACAAGACAAACATACTCTAAAAAGACTCAAAATGCCCACAAAAGGACCCAAAATTGCTATAAAGAGATGCAAAACGACCACAGGAGACACAAGGAAGAACAAATGACACAAACAACGAAGAAAAGATGAAAAAAGGCTACAAAGACACAAAGATGCTAAAGATGCTAAATTACCCCGAAGACAGGGAAAACAACCACAAAGACAATACAACACAAATCAAACATGAAACACAAAGAGATACAAAATTATGAAACACAGCCACAGAAAGATGTAATATGACTCCCCAGAGACTCGAAATGCACAAAATGATCTCAAAAGGAAAAAAATAGACTACAAAAAGACAAAAACAACCACAAACAGACACAAATCAACCAAAAAAACAACAATATGAAATGACTTCAAAGAGATACACATGGAAGATGCAAAATGACTCCAAAAAGAAGGAGAACTTCTTCAAAGAGATCTAAAATGCCCACAAAAGGACATAAAACAACAAGAAAGAGAAACAAAATACAACAAAAGATCCAAAAAATAACACAATAGTTTTGTACCACTTAAAGTGCGGGGGTCTTTCATACATCTATGCACAGGGGCCCATTGTCTCATAATCCCTTCATGCTTAAAAAGCATATTTGATGACACCTTTCATAGAATATGGGACCCTTTTATGTTATACATTGGTATGAATATTTCAACCATATTTACACGAGGATTTACGTAGGACTGGAACATGTGCTGGAATGTGCTTAACTGTCATTTATTTTTGTATCTATATAATTTCTGAATCATCTGTCGATATGTATTTTTTTTCTTTTCTTTTTTTTCTCTGTGTCTGTGAGCCGAGTTGTAGTGTAGTATAGCCCAGTGTGGGTTCTTTTTATTTTATTTTATTTTTATATATTCTATTTTATTTGTTTGATTGTTCTTTGTGTTTGTTTGTTTTTCACTGTGTGCTGTGAAAATCAATAAACATATTGTTTAAAAAAAAAAAAAAAGCATATTTGATAAAAAAGTTATAGCTTGACTGAGCTTAAACAGGCAGGTAGGTGAAAGGTCAGACTGTAATAAAGCTAAAGCTCGCTGGGTGGAGCTACAGGAACAAGTATCTTGGCTCTGTGTAAGGTTGGAGTGAAGTCCAGTGGAAAAGGAGGAGGGAGGGTGCTACTGTTATAAACTACTTATGAACATCAGTTTGGCAATTTAATGTCAGGTTGAATCCAGCCCTGTATCTACACACCTGTCTATCTACAAAAGATACAAGCCTATCTACATAAGATAGTCGCCTGCATCTGCTGACCTTTCATCTTCACGTGTGGCTTATAAATTGAAAAGAAGCTTCAGTATTATCTCTGAAGACATTTTGATCACTTGGCCACGCCCTTTTTTGTTCAATTCAACCAATCAGGTTACTTCTGTGTCCACATCGTGCCTTAAGCTGCATTCTACCAAAAGTTCCACCAGGGGGCGCTGACGAAGGTTGCAGAGACATTTCGGTCCATCAACTCAATACAAAATGAGAAAACTTCTCACTTGATTTATTACCTCAGAAATGTTTTTAGGACAACACTATGGTCTCTATCACTAGTAAAGAATCTTCTTCGGTACAATTTGATTTTAAAAGTGTTAATAATGGCCCCATTTAGAAGAAAATAGAAGATAAAGAATCATATGATTTGGGGCGTGGCTACCTTTGATTGACAGGTCGCTAACAAGGCGAGCCGTCATCAGGAGAGAAGCAGAACAATGCGTATCCACGGCAACGTGTCAATAAAGTTTATAAAAATAAAAAGGACTTTATCAGTTTGGTCCCATAACTTTGACCCTTTCACAGTGTATTTTCACTTAATGACAGTTTATTTGAACATTTTGTTCATTTTAAAATGTCTTGTTCAGCGTTTGGTTGGACTAACAGACACTCCAAGGAGTTGCTGTTCATTTTTCAGGTAAGTAACGTACATTTTGCTTTTGTTTTTTGCTAGCCAAAATTAACATCCCAGTTAATGTTACAGTTAATGCTAACATGAAAAAAAATTGCAATGAGTGTAATGCTGACCTCGATGCTTCCAACGGGCAGTCCACAAACCAATGGGTGACATCACGGTGACTGCGTCCATTATTTATATACAGTCTGTGGTTGCACCTATTGTTTTTTGGACAGCCTTTTTGAAGCCTTGAGCTTTGCATTTTTGCAGTTACCATCTTAGTGTTTTGGAACCAGAAATGATCTGATGGAGAATCTGACGACACAATGTAAACCCACTCGTACTAGCAACCTGCTGCACCTGGCTCCTAACTTCCATAAACTTCCAAAAACTTGTCAATCACAAAAGTAGCCACCTCACTCTAAATGGGACCATAATTCACAAAATGAACATCATGCTGGATTAAGAAACACATGAAACTAAAGATTAAGACCATAAACTCTTTAGGGAAATGTTTACTGAGATAGTAAATCAAGTGAAAAGTAGGGTTATTTTCTCATATACTTCTATACAATCATCCTTTTTTCAGCCAGTATAGTCGCCCCCTGCTGGCCATTAGAAGGACTACAGTTTTAAGGTACTTCTATGGTGGCTTCCCTTTTCAAACAGAGTCCATGCTTAAATAGTAACTACAGAAAACTACCATTGTGTTCTGGATTTTTCCATACCTGATGAAGCTGACAGTGAGCAGTGCACCACAAGTGGGTCCGACCCAGTAGACCCAGTGATGGTTCCATCTGTTGGCAGCCACTGCAGGTCCGAACGCTCGGGCAGGGTTCATACAGGCTCCAGACACTATCCCTCTGAAACAACAGCCAGCACATGCCACATACACATTTTTAAACCGATTAAAATGCTAATTCAAAACATGAATGTTGTGTAAAAAATTGTCCCCAGATATCTATAGATAGATTAAACACTAAACTACTCTATCAAGGTCATAACCATGACCAATAATTAACCTTGGCATCCATCTGATAACTATAATAATAAATACCTGTGTGCAGTAGGGCTGTGGCCAGGACACTTTGGTCACAATCTCTGTAATCTAAGGGTTTAGCAGTCTGGGGAGCAGTTTCTATATTCAAAAACCTGCTCATTTTTGAAAATGCTGCACATAAATGGACAACATGGTCTCACAGGAATCCGTGAAATAGCCACGGATTTGCTTAACCCAAAATCCGTGGAATAGCCACGGAATCACTCAAATTTCCGTGAAACTGACACGGATTTTGCTACAATGCAAGTTAATGACAGTCATATCCTGTAACATACAAAGTGATCATGTACATTCACTGAGTGAATATTTAGAAAATAAAACATATATTTCTCACTACAAATGTGATCAAAATCCATTTTATGCAGAAACTAAGTCAAAATATTGATTTTTTCACTAAAAATGAGAGAACTGTCCGCCATGTTTTTTTGTTCTGACCGCCGGGACCTTGAAAGTCACGTGACTTGGAACAAACCAATAGGAAGAAATATCCATGGAATAGCCACGGGATATGACTGTCATTAACTTGCATTGTAGCGAAATCCGTGTCAGTTTCACGGAAATTTGAGTGATTTCGTGGCTATTCCACGGATTTTGAGTTAAGCAAATCCGTGGCTATTTCACGGATTCCTGTGAGACCAGGTTCTAAATGGAATAATGGTAATGTTGGAGATTCATTTTATTCTGACAGTCCTACCCTGCAAATATGTTGGCTGTCACAGTGAGGCCGATTGCGAAAGGAGCCCATGGTGAGCGGGTTTGGCCGTTGACAGCCCCCATGCACACCACGGTGGTAAGGAACATGGACATCACTGCTTCTGCCAGAGTGGTTGCAGCCAGATCAGAGGAGGGGACAAAGGCTGCTCCAATGGAAGCATCATACACCGAGGAGGGGTAGATTGCCTGAAAGCAGTATAACATATATCAACCAGTTTCATGACAAAATTGATTAGACTGTTTAGTTATAATTTATCTTTTTTTCAACTAAACCAACATATTCTCATGAACAGGTTCACAAATGATATCCAACAAAAAAATAGTCAGTGTTCGGTCATTGTTAGGCTTAAAATTAGTACAGAACTACTGGACAGTGACGTGAAACATGAGTAAAGGAGTTTCCAACGAGACCTGAATAATGGCCTCCTGGGCCAAAACAAAAAGAAGTCTGTTTTAATGTAAGTCAGTAGGAAAATTACCCTCCTTCTCACTTGATTTATTATCACAGTAAATATTCTCAGGATGTGTTATGGTCTCAATTATTCGTTTTAGGTCTTCTTCAATACACTGCAAAAAAGCCAACTTGTATTTTTTGGCCTAAAACAGTGATTTAATTTGGTAAAACTTGGAAATATAAATTACTCACATTTAGGGCAATAATGTAAGTTAGCACAACAAAGGAAGCCAATTGTCTGCTCAAAAACAAGTTTGTGAGTTGTTGTTACTTATATCTTTAAGTTGGGATTCACAACAAGGGACAATAGTTCTGCTAACTCTTATTTCTTTGTTGTGAAATTCGGTCATTAGTGAAAGCTAGCGGCTAACTGATGCTAGCGGCCAACTGATGCTAGCGGCTAAGTGATAATAGCGGCGCTGCTTGTTACAGCTACAAGAGTAGCCGTTAGCGTATCAATGCTAACTCAAAATTGTGGTCACAACATTAGCTGACATTTCATAGCAGCGTTACAATCGTGCCAGAGAAATTCAGAGTTGAGCAAACTCAAAAACAACAAAACTTAAAATATTTAGTTTAATTGTCCAACTTAAAATTTTATCGAAGTTTGTTGCCTTGAAATTTTGAGTTCACCCAACTTTTCTTTTTTTGCAGTGTACAGCATGATGTTCATTTTGTAAATGATGGTTCCATTTAGAGTAAAATAGATTTTAAAGCAGGGTATGTTTTATGGTGAGGCTACCTTATGATTGATAGGTTGCCACAGTGCACTGTATGTTAACATCTTTCCCAGTGTGTTTTCACTTTATCAAAGTTATCTGTAACATTTTGGGTGCTTTAAAATGCCTTGTTAAGTGTTTGGTTGGAATAAAAGACGCTCTGAGGAGGAGGCTGTTAAACATATTGTCTTCAGTGATTGTAATGTTTTGTTTAATGGTTATCTTAATTTTTTTTTTCCTTGTCGATGTTGCAAATGGAGCTTCTGTGATGCAATAAATATTTTTCAGCCTAGATCTGACAATAAAGCATAATTTCTTCATAAATTCTGAGTAACACAGGGTGACTGGGCCATAATGCATATATAGTATGCAGTATAGTAGTCATTTTGTGGGTGAAGTATTCCTTTTATTAAAAAAAAAATGTGAGTTAAGATTATGTGATGTTCAAGTCAAAATCTTGAAAAACAAGTCAAAATTTTTGAGATATTATGTTGGCGTGCTTTTCATTTACAAAGTGAAAATCATGGCTATCCCATGATTTTCACTTTGTCAAAATTTGTATTAATCCTCTAATATTTTTTAACTTGTAACTCAAAGATTTGACCTATGTAAAAAAATAATTTTATTTTTGACTTAAGTCAAATTTCGACTTCCCAGAATTATTTTTTATATTAACATTTTTGTTTTTTTTATTTTTGTTTTTATTTTTTTATGTATGTATGTGGTATATATATAATTATTATTATTTTTAATATTATTATTATTGTTATTATTATTATTATTTTTAATTCATTTAATTAGTTATTTTATTTATTCTTGTTTATTTGTTTTCTCTCGTTAGTGCTTCTTGCTTTGTTTGCCTATTTATTTTCATTGTGTGATACATATAAATGAGCCATGTTATATATTTATATATATATGTCGTAGCATCTGCCCCTCATCCACACACACGCACACACACATACACCTGTGATGCCTCTGTGCAAATCGTTTATCATTTATGTTTTTCTTTGTTGTTGTTTGCGCTGTATATCTACTGTCTCTACTTGTGGTCCACATGGTGTAGTGTATTTGTCTCTCATGTCACCTTGTTTGTTACGTCATTTCACCAATAAAAAAAAAAAAAAAAAAAAAAAATTGTTTTTGTATTTCCCTGGCTTGATTGGGCTTCCACAGGTCTCACCTTGCTCAAACCAGCACCGATCATCCCTCCAGACATCTGAGCCAGGACGTACGGCAGCAGCAGGCGGAGCTCCATCCCTCCACACAGGTAGACGCTCAGGGACACCGCAGGGTTAAAGTGTCCCCCACTGCAATAAACGCAATGAACTTTAGTCTCAAAGTGTTATAAACTGATAAAAATAACACCTTTGCATCTGATGTGATAAACAAGATGAACAGACTTGACATGCGATTCTTTCCATTGGTACTAAATTTGTTGCATTAAATAGAGCAGAAAATCATAAATAACTATTTGAAACTTATTAATGCCCACTCCAATCCAAGTAAACATCAGAAAGTCATGGAAAAAATTATGTTTTTCTTCAGTTTCTTGTTCATTCATTTTCTGGTACAACTAAAGGTTCATTTGTTTGGGCAAATATAATGATAACAACAAAAATAGCTGATAAGAGTTTAATTTAAGAGCTGATATCTAGACATTTTCATAAACAGACAATATGTTACAGAAATTTCACTTTAAATTAGTCAATTTTCATTATCTTTTGCTCTACATCATCACACTGTTAAAAAATAATCGCCCAAGTAATTTTTTGTCAAAATTGTTTTTTTTTTGTCTAAATCTTCTCCTCATGACGCCGGCTACCTATAGTAAAATCGCCTACATCCTCAGTTGATCAGATCATGTGATTTTACCCCTTTAACATCATCATTTATTTGACAATTTGCCACATTCATAGGCATCAGATAAGAACCCAGCAAAGAAAAGCTAGAGGGAGATTGTTTAGTTATCAGTTTGGTTTATCAGTGTTTTATTGTTGACACTAATATTAGTAACACTTTACTCTAAGGTGTCTACATAAGAGTGACATGAGCGTGTCATAAACATGACATGGGATGTGTCATGAACATTAATGACACTTTGAAGTAACATTAATGCTCATGATACTTGTCATGTCATGTTTCTGACAGGCTTGTGTGACTTTTATGAACACTGTAATAAATTATTCTGTAGTCATTTCATTTTCCGTAATATATTTGATAAAATGTATTTAATATAAATGCGTCCTTGATTTTGAGGCAGTTGTTTCAGTAACTTTAATATAAAAATGTTTGAGATAGAATCTACTTATTTCGATCACATTAAATATAATCTTTATGTGTTTGTAATTCTAAATCAAGAGAATTTTGAATGAATCCAACACAATAGAATAAGTCTGTTTTTAACTGACAGGCACTTCCTGTTAGGTTATTAACTCAACTTGTAATGTAGTTAGATTTAATTAATAATATTGCCTGCAATCTGTTGCCTCAATTTTACTGAGTAGTTATTGTTTATCTTTTTTTTTACAGTGTAGACACCTTCAAAATAAAGTGTCACCATATCTTGCTTAAGTCACAAAGGCATGTTCAAAAAATGGCCTAAGTCATTTATTTCTCTTAAGTTACATAATTTACACACAGTGTTATTACTATGCCAATAGCCATCCTTTGTTACATCCTTTTTGAGTGAAATGATCAATAAATGTCATATGTTACACTTTTGGTGGAGTTTTTTGTGTTTCCTGCAAAACTTGAAAAAAATTAGTTAGGCGATTATTTTAACAGAACCAATTTGGAGTGTGCACCATTCAATATATAAGAGAAGAACACTCATAAGAGTGACATGAGCATGTCATAAACATGACATGGGATGTGTCATGAACATTAATGACACTTTGAAGTAACATTAATGCTCATGATACTTGTCATGTCATCTTTCTGACAGGCTTGTGTGACTCTTATGTAGACACCTTCAAAATAAAGTGTTACCATATCTTGCTTAAGTTACAAAGGCATGTTCCAAAAAATTGCCTAAGTCATTTATTTCTCTTAAGTTACATCATTTACACACAGTGTTATTATTATGCCAATAGCCAGTGTGAAATGATCAATAAATGTCATATGTTACACTTTTGGTGGAGTTTTTTGTGTTTCCTGCAAAACTTGAAAAATGAGTAAGGCGATTATTTTAACAGGGTGATGACATACAATATCAATGTATACAAATATATATATTTTTTACCTGATTTGCCCCAGTATCATGATCAGCACTCCCAGAGCCAGTCCATGTGCCAAAGCCGGCTGGATGGCTCCACTTGCTTGGCTCACATTTCCAATAACCGACGCACACCCCACAAACACAAACAGGCTGGTTCCAAACAGCTCAGCCAGGCAGGGCTGCACGTACTGCTCGAAGATGCACCTCGTCTTGTTCGTGTTGCTCTCCACCGCCGACTCTCCCGTCTCAGTTATCGTGAAGACTTCTGTCTTGGTTTCTGTCCCTGACATGCTGACTTGGAAAATAAATTCTCTCAACACTGTGACACTTGTTCCTCTGCTGGACCACAGCCCGCTCTGGGTGGCCTGATGGATGTACACTTATGTATATGAGCCATTCTTTGGATGATCCATAAAGGACATACGCACATCCCATTTTTTTTCTCTGATGCCCCACCTTCCTGCAATTGTTTATACTCCCAAGACTGTTAGCAATCAGGAGAAGCTCATAAAATTATTAGTAGTGTTGTTGAAAGATAAGGATAAGGGGTGTCAGCACTACGGCAACACTTGTCCTCTTTAGGTGATATCACATATTTTACTCTTCTACCATGAGGAGGATCTAAACTTCCACTTTAAGGGTAGTGGGAAAAAAAGCCATGAATGCAATACCATATATATTATTGCTTTTATGTGACATGTTTGCAGTTATTCAGTTCTACGTAAGTAAAAGTAGAAACAAAAGAGTGTAAAAATAATCTATTACAAGTAAAAAGTCCTGCATTCTTAATCCAATTTTTTTTTTTTTTTAAGTAGTGTTAAAATAATTGATTATTTTCTATATTGGTAAATGATTGTATGCTTGATTTCTGCTTCTCTGGTGTCTGTCTCTGTGAGTGACGCAGGTCACTATCAAAGGTCAAACCTTGGGTGTAATATCTCTCTCTATGCATTTATATTACATCAGGCAATATGATTTTGATACAATGATTATGTTTGTGTGTTAATGTTATAACATATATTTCATTGTCTGTTTCATATTTTTTAGACTTTTAGAATCTATGTGAGACAGTGAAAATCCTTTTGGCTCTGTAAGATATACTATCTTTGTAGACATAACAAGGCAGGAGGTTTTTGTTGAATGTTCTGGAGAAGAGGCCAGATCAGGATAATAATAATAATAATAATAATCATAATAATAATAATAATAATAATAATAATAATAATTCATTGAATTTATATAGCGCTTTTCAAGGATGGCCTTGTCCGGGGCAGCAAGCAACCAGCTGGCATGACGTGCCGTTTTGTATTGATTAAAACTGGCGAATCAGCGGATCAAGAAGGCGGTACTTCCTGGAGGAAGTCGACCAGCATGTTTTGTGAACAAATGTTAGTATTTTAATGGGTTCAGGGAGAGAGTCGTGGTTCAAACTTCACGAACTGAAACACGTCTGTTTGTATTCAGGGACATGAGTTTTTGAACCCGGAGAATCTCTGTAAAGTGCACATTTTTTGACGTATTGTAATAAAACTATGTTAAACTGAGAACTTGGACGTCTCCAGCTCTTCATTTCCCCATCAACGATCTGCGCAGAAAAATGGTGAGGTTTTTTCTGTTGGTGACAGATTATCAATTTTCAAGGTTTCCTCATCAATTTCCCCCTGTGTTATTATATTATATATTATATTATATGTTGTTTATTTTTTTTATTTTTTAATGTATGTATGTATGTGGTATATATATAATTATTATTATTTTTTAATATTATTATTGTTATTATTATTATTTTTTAATTCATTTAATTAGTTATTTTATTTATTCTTGTTTATTTGTTTTCTCTCGTTAGCGCTTCTTGCTTTGTTTGCCTATTTATTTTCATTGTGTGATACATATAAATGAGCCATGTTATATATTTTTATATATATGTCGTAACATCTGCCCCTCATCCACATACACACAAGCAGACATACACCTGTGATGCCTGTGCAAATCGTTTATCATTTATGTTTTTCTTTGTTGTTGTTTGCGGTCTAGTTTCGGCAAAAGTTTCCCCTCTCACTGCGACGTATGTTGTTGTCGTGGCTATCATTGTCATGATGCGTTGGTTTATATTGGGTCAATTACAATTATGTGTCTGATCTCGCACATCTTGTCATTGTGTAAGATGTTGTTCTATATCGCATCAAACTATATTATGTGGTGATGTCTCCCATCCCCCTGTGTTATTATATTATATATTATATTCTATGTTGTTTATTTATTTTTATATATGTACGTATGTGGGTATATATATAATTATTATTATTTTTAATATTATTATTTTTGTTATTATCATTTTTTTATTTTTTTTATTTAATTAGTTATATTATTTATTCTTGTTTATTTGTTTTCTCTCGTTAGCGCTTCTTGCTTTGTTTGCCTATTTATTTTCATTGTGTGATACATATAAATGAGCCATGTTATATATTTTTTTATATATGTCGTAGCATCTGCCCCTCATCCACATACACACACACACACACATACACCTGTGATGCCTCTGTGCAAATCGTTTATCATTTATGTTTTTCTTTGTTGTTGTTTGCGCTGTATGTCTACTGTCTCTACTTGTGGTCCACATGGTGTAGTGTATTTGTCTCTCATGTCACCTTGTTTGTTACGTCATTTCACCAATAACAAAAAAACAAAAACAAAAAAAAAACCGCTACAGTAGTCCAAAGCAAGTGTCCAGTTGAAAATGAACTTAATAGAACTGATAATTACAATATCTATGAGTAATGTGATCCGCTTACATACAAAACTAATGATTAAAGCTGCTTTAAATTGTGAGAACAGCTGACTATAAAGACAGGTTTCTCTATGGATAAAGGGCATTACAGCACAATCCAGTTTATAGTTCACACGAATACTCATATAATTTATAAGTTATATCAGCCTGACCCTCCCACTGCAGATAACTCAGCTGATAATTAGATAACAAGTCAATAACAAAGTACATAAATGAACAAAGCAACACGATCTTACACAAAAGGACCTTTTTATTCAACTGTGCTTTAACAGCCTTCATCAAATATAATCTGTCACAAACTAATCTGTCATGTCCTTTGAAAAATGTTTTAATAATAGAAAACATTTTATGGTCAAATGTGAATTAACCAGCAGTTGCGATGTAAGTTTGACACTAGTTTTATTGCATGCGTGTTTGTATTGTAAGAAAATGAGTCTCGAAGTACAATTGATGAATAAATAAAATCAAAATGGAACATTAAAAAAACAGAAATATGACAGCTGAAATGATTTTATCCAGCACAGGTGAGCGGATTTTCCAAACCGGATTTTTAAGTGGTCGCAGACAAATATCTGAAAGAAAATGAATAAAACAAACTTGATCCGTTCTTTCAGTTGGTAACTGAGTGCCAGTGTAGAGACACGCCTCTTCACAGTTCTCAGCCTAATCATCTTTTACCTTCGAGACCTCCGGAGGACGCTCGTCAACTCACATTCTGCTGACGTCGGGGGTTTTCGCACCAGAACGGTTCCCAGACGAGGACTTGGTGGAGAACATTGGTTTCCTCTTTCCCAAAGCCTCCTCTCCCACTTCTTCTCCTGCTGTTGATTTTGGCGTACGCACGTGTAAATCATGTCCAGCAGCGGGGCGGTTTCACAATCAAAATGCCAACTGTGACAGACCTGAGGAAACACAACGTGACCTGTTCTTGTAAATGACCACAGTGGACATTCAAACTGGGAGGATGGCTGGAAATATGAACTGTTTAACCCATATTACTAACACAAAGTAAATAAAGTAAAGGACAGCGTGGCGCCAAAGTTGTCGCAGATGACCTGAACAGTCATAATTTCACTTGTCTTCCTACAGTTAGTTACAGTTTTAATGCCTCTGTAACATAAGTGGTTTTTTTACCCAGGTTGAGTTTGTCCTTGGTGGCCCAGCAGATGCTGTAGTGTTGAAGCAGTTGTTGCAGCAGCTCCCTCTCATCCAGGAACTCCAGACGCTCAATTCTGGGAAAAAAAAAGGTTTCATCATCTGTTCAGGAATCTGATCTTTGACTAAAGCATGGAAACAATCAAATACACCAAAATTAAGAGCATGGGTATTAACAGCAGAACAAAGTTTAGAGATGGAAAAACTAACTTTTAGAAATAGGGAACAAATACATATTTGAAACAAGTTATACTGTAAAGAAAGGCTGGTAAAAACAGTGGAAATATTTAATCAAATGAATGAACTAAATGGTCCCCTCCCCAACATGAACACTTACATGCATACACACACACACACACACAGATTCATGAACACGCATACATGCACCACCGCTTATTTTTTCATTATATTATTACTTTTTTTTTTTTTTCCTGTCATTAGTTTGTTGTTTATTTCTTTTCTTAGAGATCCTCATTTGGGGAATACCAGTTTGCCTTGTATATATGTTTGTCTGTTTACCCTATGTTTTTGTTATTTACTTTGTGAATATATTCCTTGAAAAAAAGGGGTGGGGGTGGGGGGGTGCAAGGTACAATATTGTAAAGAAAATGAAATGACTCATTATGTTTGTGAAAGTAAGAAGCCTTGCAATAAAGTATTAAAAAAAAGGAATCTGATCTTTCATACAGGACCGTACACAGAAGTGGGCTTTAAAAGCAACAAGCCAGCAGCACACACTCACTTTTTTAAGCTCATATTGTTTAGCGTTAAGTGTCTTTTATTCAGCTTTTCTGGTGTAGATCTCTAAGGTTTGGCACACTATGTTTTTGAGACTTCTCCTCTGACAACTTATATAGAATGATGATAATTATGCCGTGTTTTCAGTTTATGTACCAACACCAAAGCTTGTTTTCCCTCTTTCTTCTTAGGTGAAAATGGGACTTATTTTGTTTCTTTCAATTTAAAGGAAAGTTTTTTTTAAGTGAGGTTGTAACTATACGTTGATATATCAGTTCATCTGTGAATAATTCCAACTACACGGATGCATATCGCTGTCTTTAAACATAAACGCTTTTATTTTGACAATCTCCCTGTTTGAGAAGTAAAGTGAGCACACAGATAGAAGCTGCGTTGAGAATGATCTATGTTCATAATTGAAGGATCATCACAGACTCTTTAATTTAACCCATAAAAAATGTTTGCGCACTTAATGCTGCACTTTATAGGGAACAGAAGGTCTATTTTTATTCTTTGTATGAAAAAAAAGGATGGATTGTTTTACTGTCTATTTACTATCTACTGCAGTAACGCACTGACTTTGGGTGAGTCCCTCATACAACCTCACTTCAAAAAACTGTGTTGTACAACTGGGTTCAATAGAGTACTAAGTAGTATTTTAGTTGTGATGTTAAGTCTGTGGGTTGGTTTGGTAGAGCGGTCGCCTACTGATCGGGAGGTTGTTGGTTCGATCCCTGACCATCCTTGGGCAAGATACTGAACCACAAATTGCTCCCGATGCTGTGTTCATCTGTGTGTGGATGAATTCCCAATGATGGCAGGTGGCACCGTTTAGGGTAGCCTCTGCCACCAGTATGAATGTGTGTGTGAACGGGTGAATGAGCGCAGTCTGTAGTGTAAATCTCTTTGGATAAAAGCGCTATATAAGTGGACTCCATTTACCATTTAAGCCTACATTACCTTTCCACATCCTCCTGCGGCAGCATGCTGTAAACCGTCATCATGTCCAGAGCATCAGCATGCTCCCAGCCCGCCTTCAGAAACCGCTCCTTCTGCAAACAACACACATTAGAATACAGACCTTCAAACCATTACATTTAGGGAACCTGGTCGCACAGAAATCCGTGAAATAGCCACGGATTTCGCTTAACTCAAAATCCGTGGAATAGCCACGGAATCGCTCAAATTTCCGTCAAACTGACACGGATTTCGCTACAATGCAAGTTAAAGACAGTCATATCCCGTGGCTATTCCATGGATATTTTTTCCTATTGGTTTGTTCCAAGTCACGTGACTTTCAAGGTTCCAGCGGTCAGAACAAAAAACATGGTGGACAGTTCTCTCATTTTTAGTGAAAACATTTATATATATTTTTTTATATTTCTGCATAAAAATGGATTTTGATCACATTTCTAGCGAGAAATATATGTTTTATTTTCTAAATATTCACTCAGTGAATGTACATAATCACTTTGTATGTTGGAATAGCCACGGGATATGACTGTCATTAACTTGCATTGTAGCGAAATCCGTGTCAGTTTCACGGAAATTTGATCGATTCCGTGGCTATTCCACGGATTTTGAGTTAAGCGAAATCCGTGGCTATTTCACGGATTTCTGTGAGACCATGTTGCATTTAGGACTCGACAGGCCTCTAAAGTCATAAAAATCCTCTAAAAACACTAAGCTTGTGAGCCTGAAGTAATGAGTACCTGAGAGTCCAGGGACTGGCAGGCCTCCACTCCTGCCAGGGTGCACTGGCGACGCTGCAGGTTCTCGATCATCACCTGGCCGAATCGATCGCTCATGTTCACCTGGGGAAACGGATCACGTGAGTAGTTATGTTAGGCTACATTATTAAAGCTCAAACACACATCTAGTACTACACATCACATTTATTTGTATTCACATTTCCTTTAGCAATGACAGTTGGCTCTTAAAGTTATGTACTTACTTGATTCCTATGGTCTATGTCTAGTACCATCAGGTTGAATGCACTTATTGTAGGTCGCTTTGGACAAAAGCGTCTGCTAAATGACATGTAATGTAATGTAATTTGTATACAGGTGCATCTCAATACATTTGGATATGATGGAAAAGTCCGTTTCCAGGAGTTCAAGTCAAATAACACCAACCAAGTATTGAGTCATATACATGGATATATGTTTCAGAGGCCAACATTTCCAAATACATACTTTTTAAAATTGGTCTTTTGTAATATTTTTTTTTTGAGACACTGAATTTTAGGTCTTCATAAAATGTAAGCCATAATCATTATAATTAGAAGAAATTAGGTGAATTAAGACATGAAATGTTTCATTCTGTGTGTAATGGATCTATATAATGTGTTATTTCACCTTTTGAATTGAATTACTGACATAAATAAACTTTTCTATGATATGCTAATTTATTGAGATGTACCTGTAGCACCTTTCAACAACAGGGCAATTCAAAGTGCTTTACATAAAACATTAAAAGCATTTAAAAGAGACATATATAAAATTACATTCAAATATAAAAATTTAAGGCTAAAAACGAGCAGATAACATTTTTGGGAAAAAATATAGAAGTACATTCAAATATAACATTTTAAAATCGAAAGCAAGCTGCTAAAATATATTTTTTTAAATATCAATGTTATGACTGTGGTCATATTATAGTTATTGTTTAGCAAAATGCATTTGTATGTGTGCCCTGTGTTTTTGTTTTCCTTTTTTTATATGCAGATTGGGGTGTGCCATAGCCACGGTGCGATTGGTGGAGAGGTTCCACGCCTGTGCTGGGATTGGCTGCAGCCGGAACCACATGGTTTAAATGGAGCCAAGGTGGCGGCCGTCAGTGGCAGCAGGCTTTTTCCTCATCCTCCTCTTCTCCCAACCGGTTCACACCTTTTGAGTTAACTTGTGGTTTTGGACTTAATTCCCTTGTTTTGAGTAGTAAGGGTGGGTTGCCAGGTTTTGTTTCTCGTTTTCTCTTGTTTAAGTAGGTAGGGAGGTAAGATTTTGTATCTTTTGGTTTTTCAGATAAATTTCTTATTTTTGAGATAGAATTGTTTTGTTTGTTATTTTGGCTTTAGTCCACCCCTAAGTTGAAGAATATTTGTATTTACCTAAGTTCTCTTTGTAAATAAATATTTACCCATTCTTCAAACTTATCTTTGTTTGTGGCTACTTGGGAGATGGGGAAGATGGGGCCTTTTCATGTTGTGCTCTAGGCCCCCTAGACTGGGGTATAACAATCAAATTCTCTATTCATATGGCTAAACGACAGGAGGCCCTCTAGGAGCTTTAAAGAAACAGGTGTCTCTTGTGTAACGGAAACCAACACCTGTGTTCTCTGGCTGTACCTTGAGGTCATGTGTCTGGCTTACCTGTTCGTAGTTGATGAACATGGCGGTGTGGAAGGTCTCTGCTGCCCAGTGTACTACGTTGGAGGACTGGGAGGGCGTCATGTAAACCAGTACACACTCTGACAGGAACAGTGTGGGTAATCTGGCAGTTGGAACAGAAGTAAACTTACAAACACGACTAGAAAGAGAAACTGTAGCTCTTACAAAGCCAAACAAGCCTCCAAATCAGTCATTATCATTTTGTTTATATTATGATTTCTGTTTGGATCCAGATAAGTATTAAAGTAAACACAAATTACACATTGTCTTATTCAGTTACACAGCTCAAAAAAGTGAAACTGTTAATACATATTGCAGTTAGTAGATCAGGAGAGACTTTTGCCTTTCCACCAAACTGCATTTAAATTTGTAACATTTTTGAGATATCTTGCTAATCAACTAAAAGACAAACATGACTTCTTCCTCTATGAACTATTACCACTTACACTATGAAATCATCATACTCACAGAGGAATATTACATTCCTGGTCCTACTTAGTACAAAAGAAATACTCCCTCTTGAACAATAAAGATCATAACTTCACACTTTCGCATCAAGCAACTTCCTGAAACAGAGTGCCTCACTCTTAGTCAAACTTCCCTCGATAAATACAGGTAATAATGTGAGAGTTATGAGCTGGGGCCATAGAAAACATCCCATCATGCGAAAAAAGGAAGTCTGTGCCGTCCAATTACTATAAAATACACATGTGGCTTGGTATGATACTTAACTCCAGCGTAAAACATTTAAGGTTGTAGTTTCCTCAGTGGACTGAAAGGATGACAAGCTTCACAATAAAACAAATAATTAAGGTTTGGAAACTCCTGTAATACTCAAGGTGGAAACTTTCC
This sequence comes from Centropristis striata, assembly GCF_030273125.1. Lineage (NCBI taxonomy): Eukaryota > Metazoa > Chordata > Actinopteri > Perciformes > Serranidae > Centropristis > Centropristis striata. The sequence continues at coordinate 8,715,792 of NC_081537.1, forward strand.
ATGGTAATTGGCAGGAATTTATGGGAAATTAAAAAAAGTAGTGGAAGTAGAGGGGTTTTCCTCAGGTTGCATTTGCCCTGTTATAAGCAGACAGTATTGTAAACCTTTGTAATGGAAATGACAAAACAAAATCACAAACAGAGAATCAAGAATATAATAGTTTTGGATTTTTCATTAGTTTTAGTTTTAATTTCGTTGTGAATTTTTGTTTTCAAATTCAGTTAGTTTTAATTAGTTTTTAGAGTGAGTTTTCCAGTTTTAGTTTATTTTTTATTTTTTGAAAATGCTTAGTTTTAGTTTAGTTTTTATTAGTTTTAGTGTTAGTTTTAGTTTTTTTGTAATGGGCTATATGTTGGATGCGAGATTCAAATAGATCATAATAAATTTTGCCTTTATTTCCTTTGGTTTATCCATCTCAGCCCCAATAAGGTTATTAACTCTTACAGTTCCAGGTGATTTGAATTTTGGTTCTAGTTCCCAGTCTCAGTAAACATATTTACCATGTGTTGCATGTTCAAATAGAAAAAAGTTGACAAAAACGAAAACTAAGGACATTTTGACTTTAATTTTAGTTAGTTTTGTAACCACGCAATACAGTTTCAGTTAGTTATCGTTTTTTTAAAAACTCTTGTGCCAGTTAAAAGACGTGCAGCAGCATTTTGTACCAGTTGAAGGCGGGCAATGGAGGACCCACTAACCCCCATATAAAGTGCGTTACAGTAATCCAGCCGAGTGGTCACGAAGGCATGGATTACTGTCTCAAAGTGCCGTGTTTGCAGGAGTGGTTTTATTTTTGCCAGCTGCCGTAGCTGGAAGAAACTGGACTTCACCACAGCTTTGATCTAGCTGTCAAATTTAAGGTCAGCGTCCACTTTAACCCCCGGATTACTCACAATTGGCTTATGATGTTGTGCCAAAGAACCCAGATCAACCAAGGGGGGTTTTACAGAAGAGCCACCAAAGACCATGACTTCGGTCTTTTTCTCATTAAAACGTTTGAGGACATCCATGCTTTGATGTCATGTAGGCACCTTAGGAGTGGGTCAATACAGTAGGAGTCATCTTTTTTGAGGGGGACATAGATTTGGCTGTCATCTGCATAACAGTGAAAAGAAATTCCATGTTTTCTGAAAATGGACCCAAGTGGCAGTAGATAGAGGGAAAATAGAAGTGGGCCAAGCACAGAGCCCTGCGGGACCCCACATGAGAGAGGAGCAGTGGAGGACACAGAGTCACCGAGGCTGACACAGAAAGTCCGATGTGACAGGTAGGACCTGAACCATTCCAGTGCTGTGCCACTGATGCCCACCCACTGCTCCAAACGAGCCAACAGGATTTCATGGTCCACTGTATCAAAAGCTGCAGACAAATCTAAAAGTACCAGGACAACACAATGACCAGAGTCAGTAGATAAAAAGATGTCATTAAAAACTCTTAAAAGCGCTGATTCTGTGCTGTGCACTGTTTTAAAACCGGATTGGAAGATCTCAAGAATAATTTTTGCATTTAAAAAGCCCATGAGCTGTGAATAAACTATCTTCTCTAGAATTTTAGAGATGAAAGGCAGTTTAGAGATGGGTCTGAAATTTGCCAAGACAGTAGGATCCAGCCCAGGTTTTTTTTAACAAAGGCTGCACCGCATCATGTTCAAAATTTAAAGGGACTACTCCAGAGGACAGACTGCTATAAATTACTGTGAGACAGGATGGGCCAACAGTGGGAAAAACCTCCTTAAACATCGGGGCGGGACAGTGTCACCCGGCGAACCCGAGGGCTTCAAATGACACACAATCTCCTGCACAAAGGGCAAAGTCACAGGCTCAAAGGTGTCAAAAACAGCAGAGTAGGGTACAAACACTGAAGGATCAGAAGCAGGAGGTGAAATAAGTGCTCTGGTAGAGGCGACCTTATTAGTGAAGTACTGAAGAAAGTTCTCACACAGAGCAGGAGAGGCATTAAATCCAGTAGGTGGTGCATTAAGAGCAGAGTTAATTACTTTAAACAACACACAAGGTTTATGACGGTTCACCATAACAATATCAGCGAAATATTTTCTTTTTGCCTCTCTTACAGTGGATTGGAAATGACGCCAGCAATCCCTCAATATCTGAAAAGACACTTGTGGTTTGTCCTTTTTCCATTTTTGTTGCGCTCTTCGACACTCCTGTCTGGCCATGCGGGTAGTTTCTAGAGGTGGGGGGAAAAATCGATACAGCATAGTATCGCGATATTTTGCGTGGCGATATAATATCGATTCATGGCCGCCAAGTATCGATACTTTTTTGTCAGAATGAATGGAAAAAATGAAGTGAATTCTTTGGTACTTAAAATGAAATCAATTGCTTTTTTGATCCACTAGATGGTGCTGTTGAGTATTATTCTGGTGAGGTCAGTAGAGGTGATCGTCAGCGTGACAGAAGAAGTTGGTACAACAAAGATGGCGGCACCGGCGATAATAAATAAGGAGAGCCCCGTCGGCGTTAATGTCAAGCGTGTGGATTTATTTTGGATTTTTTTTTAACAAGGAAGGGACGAATGAGATAGAAATGACACATGGAGTTTGCAAGGAGTGCCGCATGAAAATAAAATACTCGGGGAATACAACGGACTTGCGGGCTCATCTAACTCGGCACCATCCTGAGATCGCATTAACTGATGACGCCAAAGCTAAGGCTACATCATCGCTACCGAGAAACCAGCCGACAAAACTGCCTCTCAATTCAAAATCGCAATATATTGTATCGCAATACTCACCATATCGCGAAATGCTTAAAATCGCAATAATATCGTATCATGACTCAAGAATCGCGATAAAATCGTATCGTGGGGCCTCTGGTGATTCCCACCTCTAGTAGCTCTGATTTAGTTCTCTGTTGCCTGGACTTCAAAGGAGCAGCAGTGTCTATAGCTGTTTGACAGGTGTCCAGGAACCAAGAGTTGAGAGACTCTGTGTCGTCACACACAGACTCAGGAATCATGCAGCTCTGACTGAAGACTGCAGAGAAGTGAGCAGCAGTGAAAGAGTTAATGACTCGACATCTGCGAGCAGCAGCGCGAGGTTTAACTGTGTTACGGCAAACAGCAGCTTCAAAAAGTACAGGCATGTGATCCGAGAAAACAGCATCACAGACCTCCAGGTTAAGAACAGGCAAACCATGAGATAAAACCAGATCAAGTGTGTGACCACGTTCATGTGTAGGCCCCAGTACACACTGCGTGAGGTTAAAAGAGTCAATGATGTCTAAAAAGTCACTCGCCAAAGGGTTTTCAGGGCAACACACATGAATGTTAAAATCTCCAGCAATAAGGACCCGGTCATATTTTGGCATGATATCTGCCAAAAACACAGAAAAGTCTGTTAAAAAGTCTTTGGGGGGCCGATAGACCACCGCACACAGCACCGTGTGCGGACGCCCCAGCTCAAACAAGCTGAGTTCAAAGCTGGTGAACGTGGATGACGGCGATAACTGTTTACATTTAAAGTCACTCTTAGGCCCCGTTTACACGAGGACACTTGCGGGTAAAAACGACAAAATATTTTATCGGAAGTGCCTTTCGTTTAGACGGTGACGGCATTTTTGGGGCTTAAAAACGCAAAAATCTGAAACCACCTTCCAAAGTGGAAAAGTTAAATCCGCTCCGCCGTAGCGTGTCCGTCTACACTGACAAGACGCAAAACTCTGCTCAGATCTGCTCACGTCACGTATGTGTTTACGTCACATACATGCTCCAGTACAGGAAAATAAACAAACGTGGGATTATTTCCATGCGTCGGACCTTCAAGCTGCTCTGGCAGCTCTAATAAACTTACAGGAGTCTTTCCACCAAATGTACAGGATATGTAGAGATAGTATTAGTGAACAGAGAAGGATCTGTAATTACCTCCATCACATTTTGGATGCAGCAATTCGTCGGAGGCCAGACGGCTGTGAACGAGACCTGGGAGATCTAGTGATGGTGGATAACTTTGTGGAAGGAGTAGCTGATGAAAATGTGTGGCATGAAAACTTCCACATGCCCAAAGATGCTCTTATCGCTTTAAGTGATGCCGCCTGGCTGCATACAATCGAATTTCACACATTTTTGCGTCACCGTATGCACGCAGATTTCCTCCCGAAAATGCTCGTCTAAACGAGGAATAAAAAGTGAAGACGCGACGCCACTTTAGCGTCTTCTGTTCAGACCGTCCTCGTGTAAATGTAGCCTTAAAAACAGTCGCAATTCCTCCACCTCGGCCAGACGTTCGAGGAGAGTTAAAAAAGCAGCCGTCAACAGGTAAAAGTTCTGAAAAGACACTGGATTCACCAACACTCAGCCAGGTCTCGGTAATAAACAGGAAATCCAATTCCCGCGACATGAAGTAATCCTTAAGGATGAATGATTTTAGCAATATTTTATCAAAAAAGTAGCCACTCTACATGTCCACATGGATGGTTTTATCCTTTCAAATCAGTTCCAGACGTCCGATATTACATCACCATTATTGCCACACTAAAAATAGTGACTGTTATCTAGCCTTGCTCTCCATAAAAACACAGAGATAAGCTTGAATTCTTGGATCTCTAATAGACATACAGAGAAACCTAACGACACCTTTCAGAGGGCAGCAGAGGGAGGGACTTAGTCTAATGTTTAGCACGACTAGTAGAAAGCATGAAACCGAGATCAGGAAAATATATCTTCACGTACTCTGGATTAAGCTGGAACTTTTTCAGCTTTTCATCCAAGTTTGAGATGTCTCTGAGGTCTGCTCCAATGATGCAGTAACGGTCTGAGTCGAGGCTGTGAGCATCTGAGTGAACACAAACAAAAAAAAGATACTGAACATATGCACAGAAATATTTTCTGACCCCACCTAAACCCAACATTCATTATGCCATCTAATGCTACCTATACACCAGAAGACTTTGAAAAGATTTGGAAAGACTCCTGCAAGACTATCAGCTCACACCTGCTCACATCTAAAGACAAGTGTTGAGAGTTTTTAGTCCCAGCCTAGTCCCAGACTGAGATTCTACAAAGACTGTGAATCTTGCAGGGTCACTATTTACAAGACTACAACTAGATTTCCTTTAGCATTTTTTTACCTACCATGCAATTTTTGCGTGTGGAGTGGTTTGTGTTGAAAAAAAAAACAACAACAAAAAGAAGAGGAGAAGACGCCCTCACAAAGCTGAAAAAGGATTTCTGTTTTTCTGACATGAAAAGTTGACTATTTACAGTAAAAATAGATATAAGGAAGAATAAAGGAAAGGAAACTGTAGAAAAGAATTCATGATATACATTTATGTCCTATTTAATTATAATTTGTTTAATTGAATAATTATACTTATCAGCTCTATCAACTTTCATTTAGTTAATCACACATTCATCATCAATTATTTATGACTTATTTATATATACATTTATTCATTTTAACTGGGTCTGCTTACTGTTCTCTTTACTACGAAACAGCGCCCCCAAAATCCAACTTTTGGCCGTAAATATATTACATCTCTATATTTGTATTTAGGATTGAGTTTACTAACATTATTGTGATGTTACTTTTTCCTGTCCAAGTGGTTTTACTGCCGGTCTGGAACCGCTCATCTATTGGTTGTTGATTGTGTTACGTCACTGCGACTTGCGATCATATCAAACACGTTTGATATGATCGCAATCCCAAGACTAGGAAAAGACTGATAAGAAACAGCGCCGATTAATACCTTACACTAGGACTAGATTTACTAAAGACTTTTAGTTTTTAGTCTGGGACTGTGAAAATCGTTTGGTGTAAACCCAGCATAAGGAGTATAATGCTTGTTTATTACCGAGCAGTAAGGAGTCTGTGGAGTGGGTTTCGATGAGAGGTTTGGACAGGGGCGGTTTTGTCCTGGTAAAAAAGAAAAGAAAAAACATCATTAGAATGTATAACCAACTGCTTGTCAACAATAAACTTAAGCGACACTACATTCATTTTACGTGAATACCGTACAACAGTCCTGCAAAAAAGCTGACCTTCATGAGTTTTACAATATTATTTTTAGTATGTTTTTACATTTATATGACAGAGTAGACTACATATACAGTACAGGCTTAAAGTTTGGACACACCTTCTCATTCAATGTGTTTCCTTTATTTTCATGACTATGTACATTGTAGATTCATCAAAACTATTAATGAACACATGTGGAATTATGTACTTAACAAAAAAAGTGTGAAATAACTGAAAACATGTCTTATATTCTAGTAAGCAAAGGGTGGCTACTTTGAGGAATCTAAAATACAAGACATGTTTTCAGTTATTTCACACTTTTTTTGTTAAGTACATAATTCCACGTGTTCATTCATAGTTTTGATGCCTTCAGTGAGAATCTACAATGTAAATAGTCATGAAAATAAAGAAAACGCATTGAATGAGAAGGTGTGTGTCCAAATTTTTGGCCTGTACTGTATATACACTACCGCATAGAAGTTTGGAGTGAGTTAGAAATGTCCTTATTTTTTTATAAAATAATCAAATTACAATTTAAAATAACAGACATACAGTCTAGACATTGTTAATGTGGTAAATGCATATTAAAGATGGAAATGGCTGATTTTCTTATGGAATATCTATTATATATTGTCAGCAACCATCACTCCTGTGTTCCAGTGGCACATTGTGTTAAAACACATTTATAGTGTTAAAAGGCTCATTGGTCATTAAAACACCTCAGCATTATTTTAGCACAGCTGAAAACTGTTTGTGCTGATTTGAGAAGCAATAAAATGATCCTTCCTCAGGCTGGTTGAGTATCTAGAGGTAAAGTTGGAGATTTGTACAGGTTAAAATTATTATTTCCACCCTTGTAAATTATATTTTTGATTCATTTTGTAACTCATTTCATGAATAAAACAGTTTGTTTTCACGGAAAACAACACAGACATTGTCTGGGTGACCAGAAACTGTTGACCACTAGTGTAAATATTTTTTTTTTCATTTATTGTTCATACTACAACATACAACAACCTATTTAACTGCGGGATAAAGCTCTAAAGCGCAATATCTGTGAAATACAAAATGCTCTCAGGGAAAGCTGTGACGACTAAATTTCCCCAATGCGGGATAGTTAAAGTCATATCTTATCTTATATTAGAAACACTTCACATAATAAATAACACCACCACAAACTTGGCCCGAGAGGCAATACCAAATTATTAGATAATTATTGTACTATAAAAGCTGACCCGCCAGTATTATACGGCGCATTTACAGTTAATACTACAAATCCCACAATGCCCTGCTGTTGTTTTGGCGCGTCAATCAGGACAGGACCCAGAAACGCTCCTCTGTGACAGTCGTCATAGCAACCTCAAGCTAGAGCTGTCTCCGAGCTACCCCTTCCCAAAAACGGCGAAAAGAAAGGCAGAATTTATTAACCTGTTGAAAAAGTTTATTTTGATATTTAAATCAGAAGGATGCAAATAGAAAAGAGGCATACGATTTTTTTTTATTTTATTATTTAATAAATGAATGACATTGATGTGTTTTTTATTTGAAATTCGATTTTGCATGTCTGCACTATTTATTTATATATTGTATGTTTATAAGCGTTGCATATTTAATGTTAAAGCAAAACATGTTTGGTATATATTAAAAGGTTTATTTGTTCAATGTTGGCACGTGATTTTATTCAAGTTTTAAATTTTGGCCCATTGTGTATTTGAGTTTGACACCCCTGCTCTACAGTGACCCTTGTGAGACAGGTATACCTGATAACCTGACATCTGAGTGTTTACATGATCTGTAAAAATCTCCAACTTTACCTCTAGATACTCAACCAGCCTGAGGAAGGATCATTTTATTGCTTCTCAAATCAGCACAGAACAGTTTTCAGCTGTGCTAAAATAATGCTCAGGTGTTTTAATGACCAATGAGCCTTTCAACACTATAAACGTGGATTAACACAATGTGCCACTGGAACACAGGAGTGATGGTTGCTGACAATATATAATAGATATTCCATGAGAAAAATCAGCCATTTCCAGCTTTAATAGTCATTTACCTCATTAACAATGTCTAGACTGTATGTCTGTTATTTTAATTTTAAAAAAAGTGCATTTCTTTCAAAAATAAGGACATTTCTAAGTGACCCCAAACATTTGAGTGTATAACAGATATACTTACATACATGTATTTTTAAAGCATCTTTTACCTCTTTTTGTTGCCTATATTATGTTCTGCATTTATTTATTTTTACTGACATATCTTAACTGTTTAATTCCACTTTGATTCTGCATATTTGTCTTTGTGTATCCTTTTTATAACACACTTGCTCTTGTTCCAATACTGTTTCAATACTGTTTTCTAATGTTATATTGTCTTCAGCCTTCTGCTTTTCCTCAGCTCTGTCAAAGCACTTTGTAAGTGCTGTTTTTAGAGTCGATATATAATAAAGTTATCATAATTAAAATTACAGCACAAACACACTACATTGTTCCTTGAATTCTTTTGGACAACAGCTGTTAGTGGAGCTCTGTCTCCCTCTTCAGGTCTCAAGTCCACATTGCAATACCAAAGCCATCACTAACTAATGTTCAAATTAGACATTTATTTAAATATCCAGGTTTATATGCACAGATTATCATTATAACAATAATTAGAATAAGTATAATAACAGCATGGTTGTCTTACTTGATATTGTGTATTTTTCTGGCCACAACTGTTGGAAAATCAACTTCAAAGAACTTCCGTGGCATGAGGTTTTCATCCTATAACACACGCACACACACACACACACACACACACACACACACACACACAGAGGTTTAAATGCATAAGACTGATGGGGTCACATTTAGACCAGAGTCCTGCAAGTGAGCTGCATTTGTTGCAAACCTTAAGTCTCCAAAATGTGGTATCCAGTCCAGCACCCAGGTTGATTACTTGACAGTCACACTCTGTTTTCCTTATAAACGCATCGAGGAGATGGTTAACTCCTTGAACGCGGGCATAGTAACCTGTCAAATAGGATAAGGGGGCAGTAAATGAGACAACATACACCTGGTCTACGTCACATGCAAAAAAAACTGTTGCGCAATGTGGCTTTGCAACGTAGGATGCAAAATACTAACACTATCACACATATGGAGCCTATATAAGTCTTATAAACATTATGACTGTGTGAGTGGGAGAATTTACTGCTAACTTATCACATTGTAAAGTGAGATGTTGATAGCTGCTTAAATAGACAGTCATCATTACTTTATGCACTGCACACATTCTTTTAACTCTGCAGTGTGGTGCGTATTAGGGACTTGCTGCAGACTACTGACTTGTGGTGCAACTTTCAAGTAGGGGTGTGCCATATCGTATCGTTCACGATAATATCGGTATATTTTTTTTAATGGTTAAAAAAAATGCATATCATGATATTGGCAATATTCCTACTTCTTGATGTAGTGGCGTAAAGTTAACATTAGCTAACAATTAAAGTTGTTTTAATCACAAAAAGCGACTTACTCTCTGACGCTAACCACATGCAGCTTTCAAAATAAGAGCACAGTGTTTTAACAGAATCCACCACAGAACTAACAAGACTGTCAAAATAAGATGCCTGAAATAAAACATACAAGAACCTTTATTTTCCTTCACAAAATGTCATTAAAATATGCCCCCGGAACCCCTAAATGGTTATTTTTATTATTTTCTCCTACATTTTTTTTTATTTGGCAACTGTTGAGGTTTGCACTTCACACTACATTTTAGATTTTTATTTATTTATACAGACTAAAAAAAAAACATATTTTCTATATCTTTTTATCTTTTATAAGTATTTCGTAATATCGTAAAGAATATCGTTATCGCAAAAATAGCCTGAAATATCGTGATATTCTTTTAGGGCCATATTGCCCACCCCTACTTTCAAGTACATATTATGAGTTGTTCCACATGACTCTATTGACTTACTTTGAATAAAAGGAAAAATGTGTGTGAAAGAAAAAGCTGTATCACCTCTATTGATTTCAGGCGCCTTCCGCTCTCCAACAGATCTTGCAAAATACTGGATATAGGGGTCCTTCCAGTAGCTTTTACTGGTTGCAAACCTACAATAGCAATTACACATTTAATAAGATGAGATGCATAATTAAAGCACTAATGAAACAAAACATTTTTCATTATTATTTCATAAAATTACCCGATAATTTCAGAAGATTATACAAAGGGCATGAGCTCTAAAGATCTGAGCAGTTATCTGCTCCATGCTGGATGGTCTGATCCTCAGGACTACAATGGGATATCCAGATAAATATCCCCAATATTTCAATGGTGATTTTTTTTTAAATTTTCAATATTATGTAGCTGTGTATCAAAGCATCAATAATTATCTTTAAGGGATTCTGGGGATTTTAGTTTGTTATTGAACATAATTCATAATTTCAACTGACATGCAGCTTACGTTACACAATTACATGTCGTCACACTGTTAAAATAATCGCCTATGTCATTGTTTCGTCAAAATTGTTTTCTTTTGCCTAAATCATCTCCTCATGACGCCAGCCACCTATGGTAAAATCACCTACATCCTCAGTTGATCAGATCATGTGATTTTACCCCTTTCAGATAATGGCCTATATCAAGTGTGTGACTTAAGCGGATTTTTTATGCCTAAGTCAAAATAAAATGTGACTTTGGCATTTTTTTGAACATGCCTTTGTGACTTAAGCAAGATATGGTAACACTTTATTTTGAAGGTGTCTACATAAGCCTGTCAGAAACATGACATGGGATGTGTCATGAACATTAATGACACTTTGAAGTAACATAAATGCTCATGATACTTGTCATGTCATGTTTCTGACAGGCTTGTGTGACTCTTATGTAGACACCTTCAAAATAAAGTGTTACCATATCTTGCTTAAGTCACAAAGGCATGTTCATAAAATTACCTAAGTCATTTATTTCTCTTAACTTACATAATTTACACACAGTGTTATTACTATGCCAATAGCCATCCTTTGTTACATCTTTTTTTTTAAATGATCAATAAATGTCATATGTTACACTTTTGGTGAAGTGTTTTGTGTTTCCTGCAGAACTTGAAAAAATGATTTAGGCGATTATTTTAACAGGGTGACGATATAGCTTTAAGTAACTACGTAGCTTGTTTCATGCAGCATGGCCTTCCGTATGCATTAACTCCTTAATTTCTTCACCCTAACATTATGCATTTCAAGCCAAATGGTTGTAAAGTGAAATAATTAACTTTGCTGCAGCACGTCCTGCTGTTACCTTTTACATGTAGTTGCATCGTCACAGGTCGCCCTCACTGCTTCGTCGGAGGTATCCGAGTCTGTGAAGGGTTTCCGAGCTGCCATTAGTGGTCCTTGTATAGCCAACGTTATATATCAAACACATTAATACTGTACGCGTTGCATAACCGCGTCCACCTGCTTTACACTGGCTAGCTAAAACAGGCTAACTGGCTAGCTCAATTTTGACAGGTGGGTGTTTTTAACAAAACAGGGAAGAAGAAGAATTAACCTGTGAGCTTAGTCGGGTTTCTTGATAGTTATGGATAGCGAACAAACTAAAATAAGCAATATTTAACGAGAAAGTAATATTTTGCAGACTAATAACAACTCGCTGCTGGAAATGTACGACGACTTCCGGCCAGATGGCAAATACTTCCGGTTAGTATTTTTCAGATTAAAAGTTTGGCTGTAAAAGTTCTCATTTTGCACACAAATAAAATAAACATACTGCAACCCCGGCAAGTTTTTTATCTGCTAAAATCTGTGCCTTTATTATGAGGATAGTTCAACTACTCCATTTATGTGTTTTTAATACTTTTATGTTATTGACACAGGAGGGAAAAAAATGAATAAAAATTGTTTTAGTGATAAAACTAAATTAATAGGTAACTATAAAACGTTAAAATAATAACTTCCATAGTCAGGGAAATAAACAGTATTATAACAGAACGAAATAGTAAAATAAAATTACAACTCTAAAAGGTGTTGACACATAATCATTAAAAAAAAGGAGGGGGGTGCTTATAGAGTATGTCATACTGATAATGATAATAAAATATTAATAATAAACATACTTTTTATTATTTAAAAAAAGAAAGAAAATAGAAAAAAGCAGAAAAGGAAAGCATTATATGGCTAAACTATAGAATAAATTATTTTAACTTCATCGTTAACAATTGTGTACTTGATGTGCTACTTAACTTGTACAATGGTTAACAATAATTAAATGGATAAATAAATAAACAAATAATGATAAATGGGCAGTCCTTGGCCTAAAGGTTCGGAATCGGGCTTGTAACTGGAGAGTCGCCGGTTCGAATCCCGGTATTGACAGCTCTAGGACTGAAGTGCCCTTGAGCAAGCCACCTGACCCCCCTGCACAGCTCTCCAGGCGCAGTAATGTGCTGCCCACTGCTCCTTGCATGGTGTGTTCACTTGTGTATAAAAAAAGGATGGGTTAAATGCAGAGGTTGAATTTCCCCATTGTGGGATTAATAAAGTAATCTTCTTCTAAATAAATAAACCTTAGACAGTCTGTCTAATAGAAGACTGCTTTAGGATCACATTGATTTTTGAATTGCTTACACATTTAAATAATTAGTTTTAATATCTGTTATATACTCCTCTGGTTGTCTCCAGGTATCTTAAACAAATTCAGAATTTGTAATAAGACTTGTAAAATATGCGCCTAAATCAGCCAGCCACTTTCATCTGTTTCATTCTGAAAATAAGAGTGAAGACAGCAAGAATTATACAAGTGAAAACACTGTCTCACTTTGAGGGGTTTAAAAAAGGAGTTTTACAGAAGAGGAAAACATTAAAAGATGCAGAACAGTGACAGGACATACATCAACTCCCATGTGAAATATAGAATTCAAAGCCACATTTCCATGTACTTGCGTGGGGAAATCCTGCCATTGCCAAGCCAAACTCATTAAGGACACCTCAGATAATCAAGAATTCCTTTGTGGCAACTGTGGAGTGTGTCTGAATCCCTCAGAGAACCTGATGCAGCTTGTGTAAAGTCACATAAAAGGCAGAATTGTCCTACTTGTGGAAGAAACTTCAGCAGCTTTATTAAAAATCTGTTTGAGGATCCACACGAGGGAGAAACCATACAGCTGCACAGCCTGAGGCAGACCACATGCAGAACAATACAGGCTGCACCAGGCACACCGTGGCTGTTCAAATGTGTGTCCAATATTGTAACGCTTACATTGCATTTTTGTGATACCAGTAATTAGGGAGTTGACGAGCAGCTGAAAGGATAAAGATCTCTGGCTTCGATCTTATAGAAGCATAATGCATTTGGTCTCTGATAACAGCCTGTCTGGGTCGTTTTACTGCTATCAGTTACTTGAGTTGAATGCCATTAAGGGTCAGTACAGCCTCACTGCCTTACAGCTAAAAGGTTGTGGGCTTATAATAATACTTATTTCCAGTAAAATCTATGTTTTCCTGGTACTTTGTCTTTGAAATCATCTGAAATAAAGTAGAAGATAAATCTGTTTTCTGTTTTTTTTTTATTTTTATCTCAAATGAATCAGTGTGTTCAGAAAGTGCCCAGTCATTCTTATCTACACAATATACACTTGTTAATCTACACAACATCAACACACTGAAATGGTCAAATGTCTTCAGTCTGGCATACTTTATAATGAATTTATGTAGAAGCATTTACAAATCAAGTCTCCAAACAGTTCAGTGTTTGGAGATGATCTTTGTGTAGTTTGTAAAATAAGTTATGCAACCTCAATTGAACCAATTTGGAGTGTGCACCATTCAATATATAAGAGAAGAACACTCATAAGAGTGACATGAGCGTGTCATAGATAGATAGATAGATAGATATACTTTATTTATCCCAAGCTGGGAAATTACAGAAACATTATGAACACATTATGTAACTTAAGAGAAATAAATGACAATTTTTTGAATATGCCTTTGTGACTTAAGCAAGCTATGGTAACACTTTATTTTGAAGGTGTCTACATAAGAGTCACACAAGCCTGTCATAAACATGACATGGGATGTGTCATGAACATTAATGACACTTTGAAGTAACATTAATGCTCATGATACTTGTCATGTCATGTTTCTGACAGGCTTGTGTGACTCTTATGTAGACACCTTCAAAATAAAGTGTTACCATATCTTGCTTAAGTCACAAAGGCATATTAAAAAAAAATTCATTTATTTCTCTTAAGTTACATAATTTACACACAGTGTTATTACTATGCCAATATCCATCCTTTTTGAATGAAATGATCAATAAATGTCATATGTTACACTTTTGTGTGAAGTTTTTTGTGTTCCTTGCAAAACTTGAAAAAAATAAATGACTTAGGCGATTATTTTAACAGGGTGACGACATGTTGCTCCTGTCAGTGTCCAGGGGGAGGTGGTGCTGTGGCAGCTGCCTGGCTCCTTCCTGCTGCTCCTCTCTCTCCTCTGTGTGCTGCTCCTCTCTCTCTCCTCTGTGTGCTGCTCCTCTCTCTCCTCTGTGTGCAGCCAGAGGCAGGTTGAGCTCCGCTCTGCTCTGGGAGAAAGCGGCCGAGGATTATCCAGCTCGGTAACGTTAGCTCGTCGGCTAACGGCTCAAGACAGCAACCGAGAAGAGCCATGAAAAGCCGCCGGAGCCGGTGAAAGTGAGTCGCGGCTTACTCTGGGACTTTAATGTACGGAAACACACTAAAAAGGAGGCTCGCGGGACATGCCGTTGCCCCCAACGGGAACTTTTCTCTAGAGTTTCCACTTGGGGAAGGCTAGCTCAGGGGCTAGCGAGGCTACACACTAGTTTTAATTGGCTTTGGGCTCAATGGCTCCTGCTTGTTTTTCCCTGTCATAGCGACAGCTTGGAGAATTAAAAAACGGGGAGAGGCCCTGTGAACTTCATGACAAACCAAAGCCCAGCTTTGAAGCCTCACTTCGGAAGACGAGACTGGCAAGGGACCGAAAATGAAGAAGCAGTTCAATCGGATGAAGCAGCTCGCCAATCAGACAGTTGGCAGGCAAGTATTGAAGTCTGTTTACTGCTCATCAGCAGACCAGCACACACTTTTTACTGCTCTCTCTCACCTGACCTCCAATGCTTGGCGATTTAATTTAACTTTTAACCCTTACCCCATACTTTCCTTAACCCTCTTATTATGTTTGTTTCTCAGGAATAAAAATAGTGTGTTTAGAATGTCTAATTATCCAAAGGTGTCAGAAACTAAAAAATCCCAATAAACATTGTTTATATTTCATTATTAACTCCATTAGTAACCATTTCAATCAATATTTAGTGCCATGGTGTTCTTTACCTCTCACAGATCAGGGTTCAATGAGGATAATTCACTCGTTTTTCATAGAAAATGCACGTTAAAACTTTTTTTTTATGTACATTGGAAAGACCTACATATAAAATACAATAGTTTTATAGGATGTTGAGTTTTTGAAAATTTTATTTTACATTTATTATTTTTTTCTTTTATTGAGTGATGTTGATAAATTAACATGAGTCACCTCTTAGTATCTATGTAATATAAAAATGCAAATATGTGAAATTAACCGTTTTCTTATTTTATATGTTGATTACTCTCATTAAGACATGCAGAAGATGTTTCATCCCCGAAAAAAAATATTTTAACAATTTTTTTAGAGTTTTAGACTTTAAAATGGGTCAATTTGACCCGCAACATAACAGGAGGGTTAACTCGTTACGGCAATGAAATGCTGTAAAATCACATTAGAGAAGATCTAATCAGTCTTTCATGAATGAATCAGTGGCTTTTTAACCCTATAAAGCCAAGTGTATCATATTTGATACATACGTTTTTGAGACCTCTACATCATCAGTGTGATATTTTTTTTTCCTGAAAAACCTAATGAATACATGAATTGAAGATTAAAAAAAACTGAGCAACAAATTTCACAAAAATACCAGATGTAACAAAAATGATTTGCTGGTTCCACTGGTGGATCTGTCATTGCTGCGTGAAAACTTCATATCAGCAGACGTATGATGTTGTTTTATATGGGAAAAAAAGATTTTGTATGTTTGAGGAAAATGTTAAAAGGAAAGTCAAAGTTTTATTTGGTTAAAAATATTAGGTTTAATATGATTATGTTAGTTCAAGAAAAGCAAATTGTGAGCAACAAATTGCACAAAAAGACCTGATGTATCAAATATGATCCAAATTAAATTCATATATGCAAATTGATATTGAATTTAAAAAAAGGTTAGCCGGTTCAACAAACACTCCAGTTTTGAAAATTTAGAATTTTCTGGCAATTATTTCACGGTTCAGGCTTTATAGGGTTAATGGCAGACAAGCAGACTTAAGGACATGACACAATTAATAAAAAGTGGATGTGGGAATGTTTTCCTTGATGTGTGCAGTCCTCCTCGCTGCTGTCTGGACCCAGCCAGATGTCTTCTCTAAAACTTCCTGAACCAGCCATCTATGCAGTGTTGGCACTATTTATATGCAAAATAAACACGAGCAAAGAGCCCAATCATGATGCATTTTGCTCCTGGTCTCTTCCTCAGTTTTGGCCTGTTGCTTTCTTTCATTATGAAGGTTCATTCAGCAGTCAAAATCAATGTAACATAGCAGATATGTCTGACTAATTTTGGAAAACATACAGTAAGGCATGTGACCAAGATAGGGATAAATCAATTAGGGCCTGACCAATATAGGTTTTTGAGACTGATGCCAACAAAGATGAAATCATTTTATTGAAGAGACCATTGCTTTATCTCCTCCAGGATTGTTTCCTGCATTACATGTTCTGTTCTGACAACATATACTCCAATAGCAATATATCTTTGTAGGCAAACATCAGTCCATAATATATAATACATGATACTATATCTTTATAGGTCTTGTTCTAGCATCAATACAGGTTTTTTTTAAAGAAAGTATGGATATCTTCGATTGTCCTACACAATCAACAGATACCACTATGCATTTTTACAACAACATTTCTCATGAATGCAGATGCTGAAGAGGGTGAGAACTATGTATGGTAAACTGTGAAAACATGCCCATAAAAATGGTAGTTTAAAATATTATTGTTCTCACACTGATGAAGCAAATTTCAGCTCGTAACAGACACCAAACTATGATACAACTCTCTAGGGATGGGCTCTGTGGCACTGATCTAATTGCTTAAATACTAACTTTAAATGCCTAAGGAGTAAGTAAATCTTGTCAGTGTCAGTGAGCCAATAGGCCTGCAGCATGCTTGTACTGAGATCTAATAATGCAGGTGACTGGCTGGGGCTCACGTGTGTGTTGTTGTTTTTTGAGAGGCTTGACAACAGTGTGAGTTGCACCGTAATGTTGTAGGAACCGGTATGGTATCAAGGCATTGGTACCAGTACCAGTATCAAACATATTTATCAATAACCTGCTCTGGTCACTAGCAGAGGCTAGGGGTGTGCCATATCGTATCGTTCACGATAATATCGGTATTTTTTTTTTTATGGTTAAAAAAATGCATATCATGATATTGGCAACATTCCTACGTCTTGATGTAGTGGTTAAAGTTGTTTTAATCACAAAAAGCTACTTACTCTCTGTCGCTAAACACATGCAGCTTTCAAAATAAGAGCACAGTGTGTTAAGAGAATCCACCACAGAATTTACAAGAAGACTGTCAAAATAAGATGCCTTAAATAAAACATATAAGAACCTTTATTCTCCTTTACAATATTTCATTAAAATATGCCCCCGAAACCACCTAAATGGTTATTTTAATTATTTGCTCATACTCAAGAGTCGAGAGTAAATTTTTTGTATTTGGCAACTGTTGAGATTTGCACTTCACACTACATTTTAGATTTTTAATTATTTATACATTTTCTGTATCTTTTTAGGTATCTCCTAATATCTTCAAGAATATCGTTATCGCAAAAAATGCCTGCAATATCGTGATATTCTTTTAGGGCCATATAGCCCAACCCTAGCAGAGGCCTAACCTTTGTTGCGCAGTAGTATTTCTGGACTTGCCCTCTGTGCAGCTGAGTTCAGACGTCAAACAAAGGGAAAATAGAAGCAACAAGACTGATATGCTGCAGCAGAGGATGAGCTGTTATATACTCTGCCAGGTTCACTTTCACTCCGTGCTGATAAAGTGGCAGTAAGAGCTCTCTCCATTTGAGAAACACTAGACGCTCAGACATCAAACCTAAAACATATAAAATAGATTATTGTGTGTAAGTGATGGATAAGTGTCTCTGTCTCCACTTCAGGCATTTTCTCTCTCTGAACTTATAACACAGTGCAGTGTCTAAGCTATTAGGGGAATGAATGCACCCTCTGAAAGTATATAAAGCCGAACAATGAGAAAGCATTCTGCAGTGTTTAGGCTTGTTAACTATGTGCCACTATGCTGTTGTGTGATGACTCAGTGTCCCTCTGTAACCCGATGTCTAAAGTAGCGATGGCTGCAGCCAGGCCCTGTGTGGACAGGAGGGTGAGACACGCCAGAGGGTGTTTTCATCATGAGAGGTTGGCTCACATCATGTGTGCCAGTGTGTGTGTGTGTGCGTGTTTGTGTGTGTGTGTGTGTGTGTGTGTGTGTGTGTGTGTGTGTGTGTGGAACCTGGTCTCACAGAAATCCGTGAAATATATCCACGGATTTCGCTTAACTCAAAATCCATGGAATAGCCACGGAATCACTCAATTTTTCGTGAAACTGACACGGATTTCGCTACAATGCAAGTTAATGACAGTCATATCCCGTGGCCATCCCATTGATATTTTTTCCTATTGGTTTGTTCCAAGTCACGTGACTTTCAAGGTCCCGGCGGTCAGAACAAAAAACATGGCGGACAGTTCTCTCATTTTTAGTGAAAAAATCAATATTTTGACTTTGTTTCTGCATAAAAATGGATTTTGATCACATTTCTAGCGAGAAATATATGTTTTATTTTCTAAATATTCACTCAGTGAATGTACATAATCACTTTGTGGTGAAGATCTCGCCAGAAAAATATGACTGTACGATTCCGTGGCTATTCCACGGATTTTGAGTTAAGCGAAATCCGTGGCTATTTCACGGATTTCTGTGAGACCATGTTGGTGTGTGTGTGTGTGTGTGTGTGTGTGTGTGTTTTGGGGTTGTCAGTGTGTGTATGTGGGAGCCAGCAGGGTTTGGCACCCCGGGGCTGGCAGCGGGTGGATGGTACCAGATGAAGCTGAAAACAAAACTGTGTGTAGTTTCTGTATTTAAATAGCATGAAATATGACTGTTATAGTTAATTTTTGAGCTAGAATGAAAAATTTTTTTCTAAGTGGATTTTGTACTGACATGACAATGCAAGCAATAACTTTATTAAAGAATATTAAACTAGAGCCCGACAGATATACAGGTTGACATCACTGTATATTAGGGGTGTTGAAAATAATTGTATAATGGATGCATCGCAATCCAGATATGGATGATTCTGCATCGATGCAGTGACAGTCAGACAGATAATGTTGGTAGTAGGCTAGGCCTATGCTATTTATTTTTTACAGAAATTTTGGTTATCAGCAATGTCCTTAGAGCAGTAGAAAGTTATTAGAAACTACAACTTGTCTCCAAAAGTCAGCTATACAGTTTGTTAAGCACTTTAGATATAAAAAGTGAACCCACATTTATCAGACCAGTATAATTTATTGATGAAAAAGTAACCATGTGTTCTAATATAAAAAAAATTGAGGATATAATGCAATCGAATCGAATCGTGAGACCAGTGAAGATGCACAGCCATAGTGTATATGCTGTCCGATATGTGCCATTCTGAATTTTTTTACACAATATAAAAATGCAGAAAACATGATTTAGAAATGGTATTAGCTATTCATTTTTTTAAAGTCAGCAATTGACTGAAACTGAACAATAATAATGTTTATTTAGCTATATATTTTATCCCTATTTATTCTACATTTTCTCAGTTATCATTTATAGATGTGATTTACAGTGAAATGCATAGTTTGTATAATCTATAGTAATCTATGACATTACATTAATATTATTCTGGATTTTCAGTTGCCTTTATAGGGATAAAAATACTACCCTAAATAGAATAAGTAATAGAGGACAATGTGCTGCTAGAAAAAAAAATATATCTCTGTTTATTTATTAAAACAGGATGTTTTGGCTCTGGCTCTTTACCAGCGGAGCAAACATTTTGAAGAACTTTGGGCTTACTTTGAGGCACAGCTGGAATACTCATAATTTCCTCACTGCAGTATACCAGCAGTAAATTACAACTGGAGAGAGCGTAATGCAGAAAACAGACATCTGTATGTATGTGTGCGTGCATGCAGTAGTGGTTTGTTCTTCTGTCTGCACATGCAGGGTTAATCCCTCATGCACTCACATACATGCCTGTACTCAATGACTGATCTGTCAGCGTTTGGATTAAGGCAAGCGAGCATACTCTGCCATTACGTTTGTGCATGCTTGTGCATCTGCAGCTACAAAAGTGAGGAGTGCAAAGGCCCTCTCCGCTGCCCCCTGGGTTCCTGTGATTGTGCAAAGGCAGAACACTGTGTCCAGCGAGCAGCCGCTCTGAGGAAGTCTCTCCTTCTTCTTCTACAAACAGGAAACTGCCTCCCAGAGACACGCTTTCTAGAGAACAGGAGAGAGAGAAATCTGGGAAGATTGATGTGGAGAGAGAGTGAAACTGAGGTGCAGGGAAAAAAACAGCATGTGACTCATGCCAGGGAGAATAACAAGGATTTTTATATCTTTGTGGAAGCTTATTTAAGTTGGCCATCTTTCAACTCCTTGGCCCTATACATGCATGTTTGCTGAACGTTAACATGGTCGGATAGGAACACCTGTAAAGGAGATAACATATAAACGGGGTATAATCACTATCTGCTTAAAGATAAACTAACAATCATGCTCCGCAGACCTAGAATGAGGTCGGTAATCGGCACTGTTTTGCTTGTGATTATGACATCAGCCCTGAATGTGAGGGAAACAGTCTTAAGATAAGTTTGTCAATGGCCGAGGAAGGAATTTGATAATCAGTGTTCTTCAATCAAGGAGTGAGGACAGAAGCCGCTAACGAGGAGAGGTCAAAGGTAAAGGAAGGAAGAGGCCTTTAATCTGTTGGACCTGAGACATACAAGGTTAAACCAACAACACACATATCTAAGCTGTTAGAACTCTTCCTGTAAGGTTGGTTAATATTGCAACTTTTCAACTGATTTTAACTAGCAGCTGGAATAAGTCACTGTGCTGGTTGGTAGCAAAGGAGCTGCAAAAGTTGGGGAAATACACCTATTTGCTCTCTGGTGGAGATACAGATCCCACTCTTTGTCTGTTAAATATGAAGCTACAGCCAGTAAGTGTAGCTTAGCATAAAGAGTAAGAAACCAGCCAGGACTCTGCTGCTTCATGGCCTTATTCAGACTGACAGTAGCCCTGCGTGAAAGAACACAGCCCTCTTATTCGTTTGAATGGAGCCAGTGCGTTGATGCAGCGAGGGTGCCAACTTTGGGGGGGGTTCAGTGGCAATTCCAGGATTTTTTTAATGAGTTGGAACTGGGGTGGCCCATGGGAAATAAGAAAAAAATCAATCAGTAATTCAAATAGTGTTGGAGATTGGCTTAGAAAACATTGTGCACCATTTTTAGTGCCCAAATACAGGTGGTATGACATGAAAAGTGTCACTGCACAAGAAGACCTGAAATCCCCCAAGAAAGCCCAATGGTGGCTTCCACAGTGGGTCAGTAAAATCACAAATAGTTTAAAAATCACCCCATGCACCTCAGCTGAGAGAAGTTGCATTATATGATCCTTTTTGTTGCCATATGTAACAACCGCAATCTTCATTCTAGCGCAGTGTTGTGCAACCTAACGCTGACCTATTGTAAGTGGAAGTCCTAGATAACTCAAGAGGGAGTTGTGTTGAAAAGAAACTTTTCCCCACAGGGATCAGCTAAATGTCACTGTTGAATTAACAAGGTTAGGTGACTCTGGGCGTTCCCCCCTCGTCTGATCAGGCCAGCGCCTCGAGGACAAAGAGGTGTGTCAGCTGGGATGACTTTGTGGAACTGCTAGTGATGGACAAGACCAAGAGTATGAGGCCAGGCTGCTGTTTGGTTGTTTACTGGTTGGGAGCATTGTGTATTGACAACCCACATCTTATACAGTTTCTTCATTATATCCTTATGAAATAGTGTATCCAGGCATCAGTTACATTATTTTTGTTATGGCTTGCTGTCTACTCAGTATTTAACTCTACAGCAATCCATTGCCACATGTTGTATCTGCAGTTAGAAGTTAGAGTTGAAGTCTCAGAATTGGTGTCAATAGATTAAAATTTGGTTTGATTAAAATGAGGCCAGGCTGCTGTTTGGTTGTTTACTAAATTGGTGGGACAGAAAAATGTGACACAACTATGGCAAAAATGAAGATGTTAGGTATTTTATTATCTCAATAATCAGGTTAATATGAAGGCAGAATCTGTCGGCAATGGGACAATAGTTAGGGGTTGAAAAGTTTCTGGTTTAAGATTGTAGATTGTAGATTAAGCAGGGTTTGGTGGACTGTAAGTAAACAGTCCCTGTGAAAAGCAAAACAGGCAGAACACATCAGCCAAAAATGCAATCTTGCAAACCATTGGCTGAAGCCTGACGACAATTTAGCTGTTTACTATATTAGGTAACAGAGATAAACTGGCTACAGGATTTCCACCGGCTACACCTGAATCCCAGAAATAGCCCCCTAAACCTTTGTCAGACCCAATTAGAGGTTTGTTCCAAGATTGGCCATTTTAATCCCAATAATCCCAATAATTTGCCTCAGTTGCAGTAATTTATGTACTACTGAGCAGTCTTGATCATTTGAAACTGAAGTATCTTCAAGAGACAAACAGTCACAGTATTTAGAAAACTGAATTTATATCGTATTCAAACATAGTAATGTTACACTCTTTTGAGTAATGTTGAGAAATTGTCCTGATACTAGAGCTGAAACCATTTGATAGAAATTTATTGGCAACACGTTTCATAATTGATGAGTCATTTGAGTCAAATATTAAGCAAAATGCTAAATATTTGCTGATTCAAGCTCCTCAAATGTGATAATTTGCTGCTATGCTTTGTGTTGTATGAGAGCAAGCTTAATATTTTTGGGCTCTGCACAATATGAGCTGTTTTATAACTTCATTGGGTGTTTTGGGAAATTAGGACCAACCTTTTATTTAACTACACCTTCATTTATTGTGACAACATAGTGCTGGGAAGGGAGAATCTTGCTTAGTCATGATGCACAGGTTTATCTTTGTACCACAACAGTACGCCCTGAATGTATAAAATCCTTCATGTTTTGCATGTTGTTGCGCAGGTCTAAGGTTAGCGAATAGCTCACATAATCAGCCACATTACGGAGCTTGTATGAGTTGAGTCACTCAATTATTCCCGGAGCTCCTTTCATCTGGGTCCAGTATCCATTACCTTGTGCCTTAAGCTGCCAACTGTTGCAGCCGTAAGAGGCAGACCCTCCCTGATTGTGTTGAGTGGCCGCTAACAGCCGCTCTATTGTGCTTATGGCTGCAGTATTCACTTACTCCCCTTCCACTTTAGTAGTACATCGCCATGGTTACCATTCTGATGTAGTGGCCGCGGCTGTGCAGCGAGGATCTCATGTTGTTAAGAAGTCACATGCGGTGCTGCACAGTGACACACTTTCTCTAAAGGCTGCTGCTTCGGTGAGGCACGATGGGGTCAGCTCTATTCGCTCTAGGTCAGCTGATGCCGGCAAAACAATTGTTGTTTTGTTTGTTGTTGCCCGTCCTCACAGCCTATTTTTTGCATCTCTGACACAGTGCTTTTTGGGGTTGGTTCACAAAAGTGTTGCTTTTATAATGATCTAAGTGGCTTCATGTGTTCTGATTATTAAATTACAACCGGGTTAGGGCAAAATATACCCTCATCAGGTTTTCTTGTAGCTTAACTTTTCAGGTGAATGGTAAATTTGAATGAATTCAATTGAATGGTGGATTGCACTTATATAGCGATTTTATCCAAAGAGCTTGACTGCACTCATTCACCCATTATGTCACACACACATTCATACTGGTGGCCGAGGTTATCCTACAACGGTGCCACCTGCCACTATTGGGAATTCATTCATACACTGATGAACGCAGCATCGGGAGCCATTTGGGGTCCAGTATCTTGGCCAAGGATACTTCGACATGGTCAGGGATCGAAACACCAACCTTCCGATCAGTGGGAGACCGGTCTTCCAACCGAGCCACAGCCGCCCCAAGCTGAAGTCCTTGTTGCTTTTTATGCTGCAGTCCAGGGGTTCTCAAGGTTTTGATGACTTTAGTGACAATGTAGGGAGCCAGCAAATGATTGAGGCCGCATAGGAAAACTACACAGATAAAAAACAGGATCTTTTCCATCTCACTTCCACATTAAACTGCCATGGAAACCACTAACTTTAGCTAACAGGAATTGCGTTGATGACACACGTAATTCCCGTGTCACTTGCAAGGATGCAGCTAATTGCCATGCACTAACCAGTAACCTTCTACGAGTTGCCATCCCAAACCTGCCGGACACTTTAAGTAGCTGAGTAGTGTTTTAAATGTCAGCTACTGAAAGTAAAAGTAAGTAGTGTCGGACTGGTTGTTTTGGTCCGCACCAGAGTATGATTGGAGCGTTCACAAGCGACCAAACAAGCCGTAACAAGGATTTAACTGCACCAAAGTTTGATTGAAACTGACTAAACTTTGGCCCCTAAGAAAGTATGTTGTAGTCCGTCAAACTCTTCGAACTGAAGTTATGCTGGAAGTTATTTATGTTCATATTAACATACTGAATGATCATATGCACATGAGCCATAGGCGTGACAGGATAAGTCTGCTTGATGAATACAGTGGTGTTTTAGATTAAACCCTTGACAGGACCACATAAAGAGCTCTTCAGCGTGTAGACTACACCAGAACATGGATTCCATATTGTGGCTGTATAATCACGCTCTCTTGTGTGCGTTCATTATAATGTGTGTGTGTGGCTCACATTTTTTTCCGCAGCTAGCTGGAAGTCTTGTCAGTAGGTTTCTGTGGGTTATAGGTCCTCCCTCACTCATCAGCTCTGCCGTGGCTCTCCTCCAGAGAAAATCTTTCCATTCATCCCCAGCCTCTAGATTATTCTGGTTTGGCACTTTTAGGAGTCTTTAACCCCCCCCCCCAGCCCCCAAAATTTCTGTATTTGTATTTCTTTCCTTCAAACCCCCAAAACTATCATCCCCTCTCTGTCAGTCTCTCTCAGTTTCTCCCTGCTCCCTGCCTCTGTGTTGTAATTGAAAGCAGCTGTGACGAGGTTACTATAGTTCACAGAGAGCAGTTTTTGGAGGAGCGCCCAAGCTGCGTTTTGGAGCTCCAGTTACCCAAAATGCAGGCAAGCCACTGTCAACACGTCACTACAGTCAGAGGGCTGAACCCGCACTTGGAAAAGTTTGCACATTAGTTAGATAGAACAATACCTGCACAGTCTTCATTGTGCGTAACAGGAAAAGGAGAAAGTTTGATGTTAGAGTCACATGAGGAAAAAGGGGGAATAGGAGTGTAATACTGGAAGTCTGTTCATTAGCTCTATTTCATAGGTAGTATAATATAATTGACATTGCATGGTACTGAAATGACTCAATCTTCTTATATTTATCATTGGCAAAGGTTGTGGATAATACCTGGCAACCAGCTTGTGGTTGGTATTGTTTTCACCTTGTCAGTTTGTGTTCCTGGAAACACCTACAGTAGTGGAAACAATCACAGAGTGGTTTTGATTACTTTGCCAGGTGTTTCCATGCATGTCTGTTAGAGCTTGAATGATGATGAGATATGTTTTGAGACCAATACTGATTCTTCAGGGGAAGGATGCTAAAACCAGACCAAAGACCAAATGCAAAGGCCTAATAACCCTGAACAAGTAACACAACATTGAATTATGTCAGGAAAGGAAATGCTACATCCTACAACATATATACAGACAGACTAATGTGGTCTCAGGGTATTTACACAAATTGGACATATGTTTCTGTTTGAATTAAATTCACTGTCTGATGTTGTGCATTCTGTAGTGCAACTCATGTTTCCAGAATTATTCTAAAAAACACAATCTTTGGATATATAATTTAATAAAATGCTAACAATGAAATATGTGATGATGGAGCCAATAAAGACCTTCTTTTGGGAGCATTGTGTATTGACAACCCACATCTTATACAGTTTCTTCATTATATCCTTATGAAATAGTGTATCCAGGCATATGGTTAACAAGGTTATGGCTTGCTGTCTACTCAGTATTTAACTCTACAGCAATCCATTGCCACATGTTGTATCTGCAGTTAGAAGTTAGAGTTGAAGTCTCAGAATTGGTGTCAATAGATTAAAATTTGGTTTGGTGTGTCAATTCTTATAAACAGGCCAATAAAATAGGGTTATGCCCTACAGATGCATAATTGATGTATTTGCTTCATAATATAACGTGTACCTTCAAAAAATTACAATACAGCTCGTATCAAACTGTCAACCTCAACTATACTGCAATCTAGACTTTGCGTTTCTGCTCAATGAGTCTTTAAGTTGCAACTATACCAAGGCATTCAACTTGTCCCCAGTCACTTGACTGCATTGAGGCCCTCCAGTAGCCACAGAAGCCTGTGTGAAGGTGTTGATAAGCAGTATGAGCTGAGCCTGTGTTTCCCAGCCTTCTCCCTTTAAGTGAATCTAATCTGTCTGACCTCTTCAAGTCCAACTATTAGTTTACTATTAATAGGCTCAGGCTGAGCAGGGCCGGGTGGCTACCCTTTGAATGACGCCGTGAGCCTTGCTAGCTGTGGATTAAGTAAATCAAAACTTCTTACCAGGACAAACATGCCTTCTGTGTAATTGGGCTTAACAGAGACGTCACATTTGTAATGTTTATTATCAGATAGAATTCAAGCTTGTTCATGAGTAGAGATGCCTTGGTGCAGCTGCAGCAGTGAAGTCAGAAGAGAGACATGTTTTGCCCCCAGCCTGTTACCATGGCAGTAAAGCAAAGAGACCCACCCTCTCTTGAAAAATTCCCACGGATGCCCAGGTGCCCTGACAGTACTTTAGTGTTCAAGCTGGAAACCAGTCTTTCAAGAGCTGTGTCATTCGTCTAGCAGATATTTTCACACTGACTGCACAGTGTAATGAAGTACAACTACTTATCTGCTCTGGTTGTCTGTCAGTGCTAATCTCTGTGCTCTCTGTTGTCTTTTCTCACCCACAGAGCGGAGAAAACAGAAGTCCTCAGCGATGACCTCTTACAGGTAAATCATTAATCCGACCGGCGAGCTCTGACCAGCACTTAACACTGGAATGGCTGCGTCTGTTAGCAAGCGGCTGGAGTTACACTGACCAGTTTTTGTCTCTTCTGAATCAAATCAGTATGGTTCACAAAACTACTGTCCATCTGCTACACCTCTGAATTTGACTTCTCTTAACCCATTGACGCCTAAAACTTCCTGTAAAACCTCTGGGCGATTTTAAAATGAGCCCCTAAAACCTGAAGTTTTTCTGGAAATTCAACAGAAGTGTCAACGCTTCTACTAAATAATAGATTTTTCAGCCTCTGTAGCAGATAGAAATGAAATTCAAAAAGTATTTGAGAGCTTATACAAATACTACAAAACGACGTATCCGCTTTCCAGGCTTCAATGGGTTAACCCTATGAGACCCTCGAAACCATCACTGTCTTTAAGAGGCTGTAGCAGGCTCAAGCTAGTGAGAGCATGTTGGTATAAAACTAGTATAGCTATGGCATCCATTAGACCCAACCATGTCATGCCAGTTTGTCTGTAAGGCTAATAAATGATGAATTTTGGCATGGGAAAAACGGGCAATCTCATTATTAAATTGGCCCATTGGGTTTCCACGAGTCTCCCTTTACAAAAGTGTCCACATTACACTTATACTATGTAATTTTTGGAAAAATGTATTTAAAAATGGTGTATCTGAACATTTCTGCATACTGGTTTCCCTAATCAGTCTTGAAATTGCATACATTTGGAATGACTAGAAAGCAGATACTCTTGTGGATTTAATTAGCCTAATCTTTTTCATGTAGGATGATGTTGATCCCCAAAGTAGCCATTTCATTGCAGTGAGGGCATTTCCTGAGTCTTGACCTCACTGTCTACAAGGACCTGTTTTGACCTCTGGGATAATCACAGCCTCAACACACTCGAGACCTACAGCATTCAGACTAGAAAAACCTGACACACTGGGTTGAGCTGCCACTTAAATTATTCTTCAAGTTCTTAGCTTTTGGATTGTTTATTGTTTATTGTTAAAAAGATCCCCATTAGCTGTCACCAAAAGTGGGACGAGCTAGTCTTCCTGGGGTCCACAAGAGAACACAAAAATCACTTAACAATTAAACATCGTAGACATTATTATATACGTCATCAGAAATCATTCCGAATAAGTTATTACATTCATATCTATTACATTAATTCTCACTTTCATACAGTAAATATGTTAATTCACTACTCACAAATTTAAATAGTGCATTCTCAAGTAATAATTAAAAGATACTTTACTATTCAGTTCACGTATATTCAGTGGGCAATTATTCCAATAACTGATAGCACGATAAATAACTGTTCTCTTTAAGGCATTTGATTTTGGACATGGTAACATCATCTGACCACCATTAGCTGACCTTGTCACATAAGAATGAACCTGATCACATCTGACAATTTGGTTATATAAGAAAACAGGTTGAAAAGAATAGACAGTGTTTCTAAAAAATGTTGTTGTATTGCACGCCAACCTGTACTCTACCATTAACCAGGAAAGTTGACGGTGCATACTGATAGTGTTTGTTCTCATGGAACAAAGTAAAACCAACCTGGCAGCTCTGTTCTAGGCAGTTTGTAATTTCCTTAGTTGACCTTTAGATGCGGAGGACCATACAGGTGCAAAATAATCCAGGTGACATAATGTACACCACTTCTATGTGGCATCTACTTTTGATCCGCTTTCTCCCCCTAAGTGCCCCCTGTCTCCCCCTAACAAAGGCAAAAAATGGGCCCATGGTGGGTCTCTTATGGTTAATATTAAAATATGATCAGTATTGGATGCAAAACACACACCAAAGCAGTGAGCTCATCATCTAACACAAATATAACATGCAGCATTTAGTTCGGACTTCTCCACTGTCTTTGACAGGAAAGAGTCTGATTGAAGCTTAAAGAGCAGCTGGACCATGTGCTGACCAACCCCAAAAGTATGCAAGTTTCCATGCCAACCAAACAGCAGCTGATACCACTTATTAGATCCTCTGCTCTAGTTGAAGTTTGCTAATCAGTGGGTGTCACACTTGGTAACCTGCAAACTCATGGGAATGTTTGCTGACACATGGTTAAGAAACGCGTCTGGAGTAACAACAAGCTGCATAGAGGCTCGTGAAGCATATCTCTACATATCTCTACATATATCTATATATATTTTTTTTATTTTATTTTTTCTTCTTTTTTTGCTGGGACAGTTAGATTGTATAAATTATATGTTGATTGTAATTCAATGATTGTAAATATTGCTTTCTTTTATTGTTATTAGTTTTTCTTTTCTTTTAAAATTAATAACAGAATTGTAATAATTTATTGTAAATATTGCTTTCCTTATCTTGTTATCTTTTTCTTTTTTTAAACTTTGTTTATTCAGTTTTTTCACAATAAAACACAGACATACAGGAACACTCAGAACAGAATCCCCACCCCAGAAAGCGAAAACAAATATATAGATAGATAAACAACAATAATAATAATGATCAATAGATGACTCAATCTAAGACAATATAAGTTAAGTATGTTGTTATCTTTTTTTCTGATGCTTGCTTTGGCAATATATACATTGTTACGTCATGCCAATAAAGCCAATTGAATTGAATATATCTATATAGCTCTATGTGCGTGTGAAAGGCGCTGGTGCAGGGATTTCCCCCGGGAAAATCTCCAGCCCCTGAGCCCGTCTGAGGCAGACAGCAGGTGCAGCTGGAACAAAATATTGGCTGCTCAGCAAAGACATTCCAGGGATGCAGATTGTCTTTGTGTTTGAATGGGAGGCGTAATAGATGTTCAAACAAACTCAGCTGGCTTTGCGTTCCTCCTTGAGAACAGTAAGCACAACAATGTCTGACACCCTTCATTGTTGTACCCTCTTATGTAGCTGCTGCATAAACAAACGGTACTGAAACTTTCAATACCTTATCCTCTTTTAGGTGTTGTGAATCTTGGTCTTATATGAGCGAACATGTATTTGAGTGACAGTTAGAACATCAGAGTTAGCCAGCATGAGAGGCCGTAATGCAATTGGACAAGTGGACAGTGGTGACTAACGGCTTCGGGGCTTTTCACAGAGCAGAGGACGTTATATTATGACTGACAATTGACTTTCACTGTTCCTCAAAGACGCAGTTGTTCTGCTTCTGTCTGGAAATCGGCCGCTGAGACTCTGTTTGTTACTTCATAGGAACATTGCTGTCGGGTCAAGAAAAAAGGAGTGAGAGATGGAGAGATAGCAATCACACGACGCCTTAATTCCTGAGATGGCTGTGTTGTTCTTTGCACTTAAAACACAGACGTCAGGAAATCCTGGAATATTTGTTCAGTGCTTCATATGTGAGCTGTATTAGATTTATAGTTAAACTTCATTTCTACTGCTAGGGGTCTCTCAAGCTAAACAATAACAAAAGAAGGACTTTGATTTCGCTCAGTCTCCCCCTTCTTTTCCCCATTTCTTCTACTACACTCAACAACAAAATATTTTTGTTTTTACCAGGATTTTCACAGTGTAATCTTCCTGTAATCGCTCGCATTTATAAAGTCTTGTAGAGAAATGAAAGTGAGCATAAATAAAGACCTTTGGAAGCACCATCTGAGATTTACTTTGTCTCTTCAGGGTTTAAAACTAACTTATAGCATTTCCTTTTGGTTGCCATTTTAATTACCTTATACCTCAAGTAATTAGGATTCTATATGTTAGCTTAATCATGAAACTAATACATAAAAGAATCCTGCTGAACAAAAGGCATAAGCATCAGAAACGTGTGTTTTGCCACAGAACGTATTTTCTGCAATGATACAAAATCCAATGCAAAAACCCCATAGGCGAGTTCTCAATAGACCCCATGCTACTTCCAAGTTGGCCTACAAACATACAGTACAGGCCAAAAGTTTGGACACACCTTCTCATTCAATGCGTTTTTCTTTATTTTCATGACTATTTACATTGTAGATTCTCACTGAAGGCATCAAAACTATGAATGAACACATATGGAATTATGTACTTAACAACAAAAGTGTGAAATAACTGAAAACATGTCTTGTATTTTAGATTCCTCAAAGTAGCCACCCTTTGCTTACTAGAATATAAGACATGTTTTCAGTGATTTCACACTTTCTTGTTAAGTGCATAATTCCACATGTGTTCATTAATAGTTTTGATGAATCACAATGCAAATAGTCATGAAAATAAAGGAAACACATTGAATGAGAAGGCGTGTCCAAACTTTTGGCCTGTACTGTATGTCATTTCGTTTGCTCTCTATTTTAAAAAGGCCAAGAATAGTTTGCCAATTTCTCAAAATCATCTCCAATGGCCAAATTGACATTTCTGCTCTTCATTCGATCTCATTTACATCTCAGGTGTGAGTCTTTATTCTTGGCCCGTACATCTAAAGACCTTTTTCGTATACAATCCTCAGGGTGCAGAAGAGCCACCCGGCATTCTTGTACCAGCTGTCCTTTCCATGCAGCTCCTCCACATAGCATCGCATCCACCGGGGGGGGTACCACAGAAATGCTCCAGAAATACCAGGGTGCCTGCCTGCTTGCACACGCCCTTTATAGATGGCTTTAGCATTTTATCAGGAAGCAACCAGCTGTTGTTGACACTCCTGTCATAAACCCATAATGCTAACAGATTATTTTGTTTTTTGGCACTGCATAATTCCACCCTTAATGCGTCATGTAATGTTATTTTTGTTCATTCAGTACTTGTCCAGACATGTTAACATCCTCTCTTAGGAACCAATAAACAAACTCCGGCACACAGACTGTCTGTCTGTCTGTATGTCTGTCCGTCTATCCTATTTCGTATTGGGATTCCCTGTTCTATGACGCATCATGGGATTGACCAAGTGTTGACCTCATCGCATAGCAGCAGGAAAAACACACCCTGCTGCCTGCTGTGTGGACTCCTTGGCCTAGGTTCTCCCACTCCTCCGCGCATTTTATTTTCTGACTGTATGGTGTCGTGTGTCTAACCCCATTTCCTTACAATGGAAGGAAGAAGAATACTCCCAGTGCCATGCAACCCAAACATTTCCAATACACCCACACAGGAACTTCGTTAGAGCACAGAGAGGGGAATCCCCTGCTTGTTTTGTGCCAGGTACAAACTCGGTTGGGTCTAAGAAGTGTTCCCAAGTCTATAACTTATCCGAGTGGGTGCTTTGCTTGTGTGTGTATGTGGGTGCTTTGCTTGTGTGTGTATGTTTGTATTTGACCCAGCTGTTTTGGGAATGCCGGAGGCCACCATGGGTCGGGAATGACGTAAGAGCGCGAGAACAGAGGGAAGGGGGGGCGTTGCACGGAGGCCGATATCTGCTGTGGAATTCCTGAGTTCCCACTTCGTTCTGTTTTTGGAACACAATTGTCTGGTATTTGGTTGATCCTCCCTGTACATTTGTCTCTGTCCATTTCTGCTCGTTTTGCCCTCCAGACCTCAGTGTTCCCATTTATATTTGGAACATTGTTTGTCCCAGCTCTTGGGTACATGTTTGTCCCTTTGAGGGACTGATAGACTTTCTCTCATCAGTTTTTACTTACGAAAAACAGTAGACACACCTATTATGTTTGGAAGCAATGCATGTAATCTGCTTTTGACTCAAACCCGTACTTTGCATCATCAGACTTTTAAGCAGACTTGAACCGTAACTTGCAATCATCAGTTCTATTCATAGGGTAGTGACAGGCAGCCCTAATGTTGACATTGACTGTCACACTTGGGCACCTGGCATGACAAGGACAGTGAATAGTCATCCTGCAGAGTTTCAGTTGGCCTCTGTCTGAATAGCTGCATCTCCCATCAATGACAGTATTATATCTTGTCAGGCTAAAAGCACAGAGTGGATCTGTGTAGTTAGCTAGCACACAGGAGAACGCCTGTGTAATCAAAAAGGCCTTTTTAAAGGCAAAGAACCCCTCGCTCTCGGACACAGCCCATCGGTTGTTGCTATAGAGACACTTCCGATGAGTCATGTGTTTCAAAGATAACATTCCAGCGTTGTTCCGCAGGGACGAGCCTTATCAATCATGCGTGAACTTTGACCCCCGACTCCCTCGAGGCAGCTGCAAATGAAATGCCTACATGGAACTGGACCTCATCAGCCATCAACACTGCAGACACTCTGTTGCTGTGAGGGTTTATAGAGGCAGCGTGTTGTGGTAATAAAGACTGCTCGCCATGTGTGCGCTTCTTTAAGAGTGCTGTCACAAACAAGACAGGATGTAGTCCAGTCCAAGAACTAACATCTATAAAAGTAAAGCTACATTTCCACAACCAAATGACCTTGATTACATGACACTCAGCTGCACCCATTGCAATTTTCTTGGCCAATTCCACTTTCCAATTTCCAAAATCTGACTTGCTGATTAGGGCTGGGCAATATGGACCAAAAGTCATATCCCGATATATTTAGCCCGAATATCGATACACAATACATATCCCACATTTTTATCGCAAAAGTGAGTGCAAATGTTCAGTAAAAGTCAAAGCCAAATTTGACATGTCACAAGTTGTTTTATTGAAATCGTTTATTGTAGTGCACATAAATACTGTATAACAACAGGAGTACCTTTTAAAAAAATAAAATAAAATTCCATATTGTGCACATTTAAATAAAAAAATATCTTAAATAAAAATAGCCTATGAAATAAAATAGGCATTTTTTTCTGGAATAAATATATATTATTTATATGAGAAAAGAATAACGAACATTACAAAATAAGTAAATATGACAATCCCTAGTAAGGCAGCATATATATATATATATATATATATAAAGCAGCTTGCCTGGAGCAAGGATCACAGCTCAAATTTGAACTATACTATACTATACTATGACATATGCGATATGGTCTAATTCCATATCACATTTAAAAATATATCGATATTAAAAATATATCAATATATTTTTTAATGTGATATTGCCCAGCCCTACTGCTGATCAAACAAACTCAAAATCAACAAGTGCTCCAGTTTACTGGAGACCCGGCACTGCTGGTCGTATACCGCCCAGCATGCATGGGAATGAATTCCAATATATTTGATTTGAATAAAGTGCTAAGCACTCTTGCCTTTCAGCAAAAGGGTTAGAAACAGTTTGAATCCGGCCTGTGGTTCTTCTGTGTGGAGCTTGTTGGAGTCCTCTGGCAGCTTAGGTTTAATTAATGACTCTAAATTGCCCATAGGAGTGAATGAGAGTGAATGGTTGTCTGTTTCTATGTGTCCCTCCAGTGATAGTCTGGCAACCTGTCCAGGGTGTACCCCGCCTCTCCCAATGTAGGTGAAATAAAGTCACTAAAAGGTTCTTAAAAGTCACTAAATCTAGGTTGCAAGATGCCCAGTTGGCCCAAGTTTGCCTTATCCGGGAATGGGTGCAGCCAGACCTTTCTCCACAGCTCTGTGTCAGTGCTGGAGATATGCAAGACTAGCAGCCAGTTCCAATCACCGGACGATCAGTCAGTGCTTCTGTATATTGAAGATATTTGCTTAAGATCTGTGAACTTCCATGTCTGAACAACTGAATTTGTTTCTTTGAGCACTTTTAAATCCAAACTAAGAGTTATTGAGGCCAATTCCATAACATGCACTTTTTTCTCATGACGTGTTTAAGGTCTGTATGTTATGTAAATATGTAACTGTATTCTGTGTTTGCTGCCTCTTGGCCAGGGCTCCCTTGAAAAAGAGGTTCTTAATCTCAATGGGATATTCCCTGGTGAAATAAAGGTTAAATAAAAAAAAAAAAAAAAATGTCTTATCCTCTCTACAGATTGAGCGGCGCATGGAGTTGGTGCGTGTGGTGTCCCACAACACACACAAGAGGATGGTGTCATGTCTACAGGGACACATCGGTGCAGAGGCAGAGAAGAGACATGTAAGAGCATGTTGCAATAAAGCCTTCGTTACAGCTGCAGGTTTTTTTTAACCAGAGCACTCAACTGTTTTAGGATGTATAATAACTTGGATTGTGTTATAGACCTCCCACACAATTTTTGAGATGTTTTCATTCTAAGTGTCCACAGTAGGCCTACAGTCCATGATTTGTCTTTTGTGTTTTCTACCCCGCACCACCCAAAAACGCACCTCAGTCCGTACCACGCCTCTATACAGGAAATGGTCAGGTAAAAACACTGATTCCTTATTCCGCCTCTCTGGTTCTCAGCACCGCTCGCTCCGTTTTCCCATTCAGACATCTGTCATCTTTACTCACTGTGCATGACACTTCTACCTTTGGGATTCTCTGGGAAAAAAACAGGATGTTGCACACTCATAAATGTTTTGCACAGATGTAGAAACAAGCTCCAGTGTTGTCACTTGATAAATGTCTCACTTCCCTAGTTTGCATCTTAAATGTCTGTATTTTTCCTCCTGTGCTCAGAAAGCTCTCTTCCTCTTCCTGACTGTGAATTTACCGCTCAATGGAAAGTCCTTGATGATTCTCCATTGGCCTGAACATCAAATACTGAAACTACTGTATAGAAGTTGGTGTTTTTTTTGTGTATGTTGATAACTGTAGAAGTCTAATCAGTGTCTGGATCTGTCCCTCTCACACACAGAAAAAGCTTCCTCTGACTGCACTATCCCAGGCGATGGTGGAAGGCGGGAACCAATTGGGAGAAGACTCCTTGATAGGGTGAGTTTGGGATTGAATGACAGGCTGAACAGCCAATCGACCCGCCTTGGCAACTGTTGCTAATGGAGCAGATGCACCCTAGAGAGTGTGAAATATGAGGCCATGCATTCAGGGCAAGCAATCTGCCCAGTTTTTTTTTTTATTGTCGGGACTTTCAGAAGTTCCCATCATTCATCGTGACCGAGAGAAACACACAAGTTCAGCAGAGGATCTAGAAAGCGAATGTCTCCAGCAGCCATGTGTCTGTCTGGAAGTTATGAGGAAGGGAAACTACGTCAGATAGTCTGCTAGTAAAATGTGATGCATTTATGTTGACTGTGAGCCGAGACTTTCTTTTTTGTATTTCAAGGCTACAGGTTTTTTTTTAATTCCTGGAAGAAAAAAATAACCGTGGCACAAAACTCACCATGATTCATAATCGCAGATGAGCCGTCACTCGGCCTTCTGTGCTCCAGGCTCCGGGCAGCTGGAAATGATGACATCACAGTAACCTGGTTTTGTTTTCAGTTATTGACTGGGAACAGAGGACGAGCTGGAGCAGACTGTCATCCTTCTGTGTTGTTTTATTTTGTCGGGAATGTGTTTGATTAGTTACAATCAATGTTCAATCTGTCAACAAGGCATAAATATGACTACTCTGGGATTTTTAGCCCTCGTGTCATCTGAGGACATACATGAGGACATGTCTGCATGAAAAAAACTGCCATAAAATGATATATTAATATTATTATATCACTTTCACTGAGCTGAATCTTTTAACCCTTCAAATTGTTTACATCATGCCATTTTTGTTTTTTAAAAGGGGAAAAAACCCACAAAATATTAATTATTTAGTATTTTCAGTTTACTAAATGCTAGTGGAAATTTTTATTTTAATCTTTTTACAGTACGTCAAAATAGTCATTCATTTCCATATTTTAACCCTTTAAATTCCAGTTTGGAATTTAACTTTTTCATAACTTTACATAAGGCCAGTGTTTGTTTGTTTGTTTGTTTGTTTGTTTGTTTGTTTGTTTGTGTGTGTCTGCAGGATGCTAAGGGGATTTTTTTTTTTAAGTTTCTGGTAGTCTGGGATGTGTCGAGCAACAATTTGATTTTTATAAATTGTATCAAAGACTGTTGTGCTTGATAATACAGCAAAGTGATATATATTTGCAAATAGGGCATAAAGAGATGTGATTTGTAGTAAAAACTACAAATTTAAAACCAGGGCTCAAGATTTAAAGCCTGATATAATACAATTATATTATGCTCTACTGGCCGTGGAATCAATCATTTTTTAATCGGCTTTAATGGGACATTTTTGTCCTCAAGGGTCTAAGTGTCTGTATTCTGGTTACACAGTTTATTACAGACTTCCAATAGGAGCTGAGAATGAACTCACATAAGTCAAAGTTTATTTATAGAGCACATTTAAAAACAACCTCAGTTGACCAAAGTGCTGTACAGTTATTAAAATATAATAAATCATACACAACTGGGTATAAATAAAAACAATAAAAAGAATAAAATACTAAAAACAGTAAAACAATAAAATAAAATAGAATAAAAATAGTAATAAAAACTCAATCCAAAACAGAGTTAGAGATAAAAAAGACAAATAAAAGGGTAAAAAAGTAAAAAGAAAGCCAAGGATTCTTGCCTAGCTGGGACTGAACGCCAAGGAGAGGTTTTTTTTTTGTGTATTTATTTTTATTGTTTTCATAACAGAAAAATATATACAAATTATGTATACAAATTAGAGATAAATGGTGGAGCTACACAGAACAATATGTTTTTTTTTTTTTGACAGAGTTTTTGACATTAGACAAACAAAACAAGGGTATAACATAAATGGCACAGCAATAGAATAACACTAATTCAGTTTTTAGACATTAAATCAAGAAAAGGTTGCCATATTTTAAAAAAGATATCCTCTTTAGTAGATATGATGTACCTGATTTTCTCCAAGTGTAAGACATTTCCCAGCTCTCTCAACCACATTTCAAACGTAGGAGCTCTTTCAGATTTCCAAAACTGTAGAATTAACTTTCTGGCTAACAATGTTGAAAGGGAGATAGCCTTAGCTTCATAACTACTTTTTACACTATCTGGATTAGCCACTCCAAACAACACAGTGAACGGGTCTGGGTTACATGGAGAATAAACAGGTTTTTAATAATGTTTTAAAGTGCTCAACAGACTGTGCAGCTCTGACCTGGAGAGGTAGGCTGTTCCACAGCTTTGTATGCCATATGTAGTGACGCAGCCAAAATGATCATAAATGAAAAGCCAAAAAACGACAAGTAAAACAACCTTGTCTGTCTTCGGGGTGTTTACAGAAAGATGATGGAAGTGTGCGGCGACGCAGAGAACCGCCTGGCGTCAGAACTGATGCTACATGAGCTGCAGATAGAGAAGGACGTTCTGGATCCCCTCAGCCAACTGGCAGAGGTAAGAAACCTCACACCTTTATTACACCCAAAATCAAAAATAAACAATTAGGCCAACAACAATATTGTTGGAGAAACTGTGGGCAACTGAATGCCAACCATTCTCATATATTTTGGTCATGTGAGAAAATACAATTGTTTTAGGGAAGTGGTTTTAAGAGCTATGGGTGAAATTTTTGGGTATAATATCCCTAATGATCCACGGTGTATATATCTAGGACTGATACCAGATAATGTAATAGGTAAAGAAGACATATACCTGTTCAAGATCCTATCACTTGCAGCTAAGAAAGCCATTACATGAAGTTGGCTGAGAACTGACCCTCCTGGACTGAACCACTGGCTGGACATTGTAGAAGAAATTCGATCAATGGAACAAATGACCCACAGTCTTAGAATCAAAACAGAGCTATATGTTGTAAGATGGACAAAATGGCATCTCTATGTGACAAAGTAGTGTTTACCCCCCTTGTGTTTTTGTATGTTTCTGTATGTGTTTTTATTTTTTGAAAATTATATTTATTGGGTTTTTGGAATTAACATGACACATACATTAATGAGGGTTTACATGCCCACATTCTTAGATAAAAACAAAACAAAACAGACAAGACAAATTACCACTAAAACAAAGAACAAAACGAAGTAAAACAAAAAACCAATAGATATAAAAATAATAATAATAATAATAATAAAAATTACAACTCTGTATTTCCTATGTAGCTGCTGTGTTGAATATTACATTTTCTTTATGCACACATATACACTTCATTGTCCTTTTCAAGTGTTCAACATCTTGATCGGTGACTTTCAAGATATTCAATAAATTGTCCCCATAACTTAAAAAAGCTCTGTATTTTTCCCTTGGTGGCATAGGTTAACTTCTCCATGGCTAGAACATTGGAAAGACTGTTAAACCAATGTTTAACTGTGGGAGATTCAGTGCTCTTCCAGGAAGTTGCTACTGGAAGAGTTGGAAGTTGCTAGTTGCTTTTTATTAACTGGAAAAAATAAAGTTTAAAAAAAAAAAAAAGAAACCTCACACCTTCTGGACACAGCGGCAACTAAACCCCAGTTAAATATATAAAATTCTTTAATAGCTCTTGGCCTGCTTATAAGTGCAGTCACACCCCTACTATTTGTTTTCCTTCGTCTTATAATAGAAGAATGGATTATTTAACAGCTTTTTGTGTTTCCGTGTTTGGGTTTGCACTGCCCAGTCACGTGAGCCCACATTGGCCTGTTTTGTGAGGCTGGAGAAGGAGAAGTCAAAACAAAACTGATTGCAAGCCTGGTAACATAAGGACGTTCCTCTTTGTCATTACAGGCTGTGGTTTGTCATCTTTTATACCACATATTCCAAACATGCTTTTGGGGTAGTTTCTTGTACAACTGCACTATCTACAGCTGCTACTACTGACACGCTG
The DNA here is from genome assembly GCF_030273125.1 of Centropristis striata. NCBI lineage: Eukaryota > Metazoa > Chordata > Actinopteri > Perciformes > Serranidae > Centropristis > Centropristis striata. The sequence continues at coordinate 8,755,605 of NC_081537.1, forward strand.
CACATCTCTTTGGTTCAGAGACCTCCATGAACTCACATCTTTGTCATACTAATTCAACTTGTGTGTGTTTTGGATAAAGGTGGACATCCCCAACATCCTGAAGCAGAGGAAACAGCTGGCCAAATTGGTGCTGGACTATGATTCTGCCAGAGCTAGGTCAGTCCGTCTACAGCTCGTTCTTTTTCATACGGAAGAGGATTAGGGCTAGGTAGGAGAAAAAAAATAATAAGAGGAGGGAGGTAAAAATTAGTTATGCACTTTTAGAAAAAACAAGAAAAGACGACAATAAAGTCGACTTTTTGAGTTCTGTAAAGTAGACTGCAAGCTACAACCTGATTTTCCTCAATAAGTCTAATACAGGGATGGGCAACTTAAATGCTGCAAGGGGCCACAATTTTTCATGTTCACTACCACAGGGCCACATATAGGACCGTGCACTTATCCAGATATGATGAAACTGCAATTTTAAATATGTTTACAGTGCAGTAACTTAACATATTTCATGCTCAAATGCATGTATAACAATATAAATAGGAATACAAAGGTTTGAAGCAAGTAAAAAGTGCAAGAACAGCAGACCAACATTAATTGCAAGAAGTAATTTTGTGCATTTTTACACTGCACTTTTAAGATTTCATGCTCAAATGCATGTAGTTGTACTGAGGGCCACTTCAAGTGAGGGTGCGGGCCGTATGCGGCCCCCGGGCCTCCAGTTGCCCATCCCTGGTCTAATATATGTCTAAAACATTCACAAAAAATGAGCAGATCTATCAATATCCTATATTGTGATTGTTTTTGTGATTGCTTTGGAGCAATCTGGAACCAGAATTTACTTCGGGATTGATAAAGTTCTATCTTATCATATCTTATCTTATTTTCCCAAAACAATAGTTGTAGTAACCATTTATGTGTAGGGGGATTTTACGACTACTACATTGGGGTGTTTCAATTTTTATTAATTTATACAGGCTAAAAAAATTATATTTTCTATATATTTTTCAGTATTTGAAATATCGTCAAGAATATCGTTATCACAAAAACACCCTGAAATATTGTGATATTCTTTTATGGCCATATAACACCCATCCCTACTACTGCACCCTTAAATATAGTGGTTATTGCTCATTTTATGACATTAATGTTCCTCTGATGACTTATTGCCACAACAAATCTGTAAATATCTTTCCAACTTTACCGAACTCAAAAAGTTGACTTTATTCCCGACATTTCGACTTCTTTCTCGAACTGCATAATGAAAAAAAATGTCCTTCTCATTATTATTTTTTTGTCTGCTACCTGGCCCCAATCCTCTTCCTTATTTCCATCATGTTATACGTGTTGCATTATATATCGTGTCAGGTGATGCATCCATTCCAGACAGTGTTTTCAAACTTTAGGTAATCTCTTCCCGTGTTTCTCTCGTTCCCCCCTTGTTTCCAAACTCAGATGGTTGCAGGCAACCAAGTCAATAATCTCAGGAACAAACACTCAAGCACTGACGGCCAAGGCTGACCTACTCAAGGAGGAGATGGACGAGGCCACGAACAAAGTGGAGCTTTGCAAGGTAACCAGCATTAATGTATAGAAGACTCCTGGGTCTTTATAGGTCAACTATTGCTTTATAAACAACTTGTTTATCAAGATCATAGCAGGTCATACCAGGGCTCATTAACCCCTTGACGCCGGGAAAGCATTATCGCATTTCTACCATTAAAACCGGGAGCGCTGTTGCGTCACTCCATTAAGGCCGTCATTTTGTAGTATTTGTATTATTTTCCACCTATTTTCAGTCTTTGGCCGATGAAATGCATCAGAATCATGATCAGAATACACAATATATATACACAGAATATCACAATCAATAATAATTGATTGTGATGATGATATAAGAAATCATGACTGTTTATGTCTTCTATTACTTTACGCGTCGTTGAGTAGCCTGAAAACTGCAATATATAAAATGTATTATTATTATGATTATTATTATTTTTTATTAGAGTAGGCTAATGAGAACTATGTCTTGTTCTTCCAATGGTCATATCATGTTTGCATCTTGCTAATGGGCATGTATTAGTATTATGCATAGGATTTTTTATTCAGTCAAATGTAACATTTGCTGAGTTTGTTGATTTTTTAAAAAAATTTATTGAAGGTTTGGACGAATAAACTCAACTTCGTATGAAAGCCACGGGTATAAGCTCTCAAATACTTTTTGAATTTCATTTTTATCTGCTACAGAGGCTGAAAAATCTATTATTTAGTAGGTGTTGAATTTCCAAAAAAACTTCAGGTTTTAGGGGGTCATTTGAAAATCGCCCATAGGTTTTCCAGGCATTTTTTTCCAGGCGCTTTAGGCCTTAATGGGTTAATAGAGTTAAATAAGCTGCGATTAGCTCTGATCAGAAACAGGAAAAAGAATAACCACAGCAACAACTGGACTTCCCAAGACCGCTGGGCCCTCTGACCCAGTTTGCTGACGCACGCAATGAAAATGCCTCATCAGCTCAGTATGTGTGTGTGTGTTTGCATCTATTGAACTGAATCACTGGTGAGTTTTAGTGTGTGGCGGCTGTGCGATGTGTCAGGTTTTCTATCCAGGAAGCTTCGAGCCTTGTGTTTCCCCTGCAAAAGTTCTGCCCCCCAGTCCCAGGGAGTCCAGCCAGCAGCAGGAGGATTTATGACTCATGTAGTGCTGAGCTGACCACTGATGTCTGTCCTCGTGCCACCTGAAGTACACATTCATTTGATGGATGGAGTTTTTTATTTTTTTATTTTTTATTTAACCTTTATTTAACCAGGGAATATCCCATTGAGATTAAGAACCTCTTTTTCAAGGGAGCCCTGGCCAAGAGGCAGCAAACATAGAATACAGTTACATATTTACATAAAATACAGACTTTAAACACGTCATGAGAAACAAGTGCATGTTATGGAATTGGCCTCAATAACTCTTAGTTTGGATTTAAAAGTGCTCAAAGAAACAAATTCAGTTAATTTCCATTCTTTCTGGTGCATATTCCATGCATAAGGTGCAGAGTAAACAAATGCCCTTTTACCCAACTCCGTACGAGCATAAGGGACAGAATGCAACAATTGATCTTGTGAACGAAGAGAATAACATCCTGCATTTCTCACAGTAATTAAGAGTAGTAATACAGTAATACAGAGTTATGAAGTGGGGATGAAAGATCCCCCCAGGACTTTTCCTTTTTCTTTTGTTTACTACCTTGCCCCCTTGGTTTTCTGTAGAAGTTAGGAGAAATCTGTGTTCTGGGTAAAATTCAGCCCACGTTTCTCTGAATTTTTATCACGTGACTGTTGGTCTCAGCCAACTCATTCATTGCTTCACGGTTGTGCTCAGGAGGAAAACATTTAATGCATTTAACAGAATTTGCTTGCTATAAAGGGTTTATTTTTGGCATCATTTTAAATGGCACTTAGAATAAAGTGATTTTTAAAGAAATTTTAAGCTTGATTTGGTAACATTTCCTGACAGAGGTGTTCACCACATGATGTATTCAGGGACTGTTGGGAATTAAAAAAAATCTGATTTCTGTTTTTACAGCTTCTGGCTGGATTAAATGGTGTAATTCTGATGATTTCATTTATTTAAAAAAAAAAATCTGTTTTTAATTAAGCAGCTGGTTGTGGGGTAATTCACAGCAGCAAAGCTTCACTTTGTGTCACTGTTGTTGTTAATGCTACACTGCTTCACTTTAAATTCTTCTTCTTTTATCTCCCAGGATCAACTCGCTGCAGACATGTACAGTTTCTTCTCCAAAGAAGGGGACTATGCCCGCTTCTTCGTTACAGTGAGTACATTGTGTCATCAGCATGTGTTTGAATGAGTTTCTGTGAGAAATCTCACAGCTGCAGAGTAACTGGGGAACACAGACTTGGCCAGTCATTTTATTTACTCACGTTATCCAACTGACCTCCATCTATTCCACTTTGTGTCTCTGCAGCTCTTAGAAGCTCAAGCTGATTACCACAGAAAGTCTCTCACTGTTCTGGAGAATGTGTTGCCAACCATCCAGGCTCAGCAAGGTACGATACATGCAGACTTTTAACACCAAACACTCCAGCGTTGTTATAAAAATGACATACAAGAAGGCTCTGTGCAGCACAGAATATGAGCCCTTTTAACGCGTTTCCTGAAGAATGCGCCTTTTTTCCGAGCGACTACCTCTGTTTTCGTTCGGTTCCTGTGTTGTTTGGGTCCCTTTAAACAAACCTTTTCCTGTTAGGCGGTTTGAGCAGCTCGCCCAAAGGTGACAAGCAGTTGCTAGGAGGAGAAACACTTTCTTATTCACGGCTGGAGAAATGAAACCAGCTACTGTACCTCTCAATGACATCACTCCAGTCTGTTTTTCTGAGCACCAGAGTTACCCGAGTTGCTGTAAAGGCCGCGGATATTAAAGAATGTTGTTTTTTTTCCTCCTCTCAGAGCCCCATCATTAATATTTTTTGGTCTGTGACGCTGTGTCTTTTTCAAGGAGCTTGTTTTTTCCCTGTATTAACACATGTGGTTCAAACCAGATGAGCCTGGTCTCCCAGCATGTGGCGATGACTCACGAGCTACACACACACACACACACACACTTCTCACATCACACCCACCTGGGCTTTTTTTGCGAGCTCCCCTCTCGCTCCTCTGCCTCCCCGTTCACAAACACACATGCACGCAGAAAGCGGCCACGCTGCCGACGAGGAGCATGTGGTTATTATTTGACGGCACCATGTAGGGGGAGCGAGGACCGGCTGGGAACTGGCCCGAGGGAGAGTTGTTGACCCAGAAATCTGCCATCCAGACCAGCAACAGGCTTGAGTCCTGAACCAGTGCTGAGTTTTATTTATTGTTTTATTGCATACCAGTGTGACAAACGAGCCTGACAAATAATCTGTTTCATTTCCACACTTTTTTTTTCAGATTTGAATGAATTCACAGTCTAGCATTGCTGTCTGGTACTCTCTCCAACATTAATGACTCTCTGTGTTCAGACTCGTGGACAGAGAAGCCTGCGTTTGGCACCGGGCTGGATGAACACCTGAAACGGAGTGGAAGGGAGGTGGCCCTGCCGCTGGAGGCCTGCGTCATGATGCTTCTAGAGACTGGCATGAAGGAAGAGGTAAGGAGGTTAAAATGTGGAGAGATTAGGAAGGAAACTTGCCTTCTTTGTAGCTTATGTCATGATCATTCTGCTCTACGGAGGCATTGATCTACTGAGTGAAATCAAAATGATGTGGATCATTAATATGGTGCATTAACCGGCATCACTCACCGGCCACTTTTATTAGGTACACCTGTGCAACTGCTCGTTAAGGCAAATATGTAATCAGCCAATCACATGGCAGCAACTCAATGCATTTAGACATGTAGCTATGGTGAAGACGAGCTGCTGAAGGCCAAAGGCCGCGTTCAGACTGCCAGCCAAAATCCGATTTTTAGCCCATCCAGATTGGAACTGGATGGTTCTTTTGAAGTCTGAATAGTCACAAATCACATGAAATCCAATTTTTGCGAACCGGATCGAAACCACCTTCGGGAGGTAGTTTCAGATCGCATTTGGACTGATGCGTCTCAGTCTGAACCGCTCCAAACACTCGGATCGGTTTTGACTGTCTGTGACGTCACTCTACGTGTAGCGCCGGCAGCGCGGAGACGAGGTGTCCACCGGCAGCCGCGCCCGACTCATGCGGGCCCGACAGGGGCGTCCAGCCGCCCGGTTTCTCCCCTGGTGCGTCTGAGATGTTCTGCACCTCTACTGGACAATGATGATAAGGCGATAAGGCCAATATACTGAGGTGACCTGCTTCCATCATGTTTGTTGTTGTTGTTCTTGTCGCTGTCGCAGTTATATGATGTCTGACGCCGTGACGACGTCAGACGCTCTGACGCCGTTACTATGGCAACCTGTCAGATCAGTCAAAAATGTGGCCCAGTCTGAACAGAGCCATATCCGATTTGGACACTTGCTAAAAATAGTGTGGACAGTCAGCCCTAAAAATCAGATTTGAGCAGGAATCTGATTTGAATCAGATTTGCCTGCAGTCTGAACGCGGCCTTAGTGAAATCAAAATGATGTGGATCATTAATATGGTGCATTAACCGGCATCACTCACCGGCCACTTTTATTAGGTACACCTGTGCAACTGCTCGTTAAGGCAAATATCTAATCAGCCAATCACATGGTAGCAACTCAATGCATTTAGACATGTAGCCATGGTGAAGACGAGCTGCTGAAGGCCAAAGAGAGCATCAGAATGAAGAAGAAAGGTGATTTAAGTGATTTTGAATGTGGCATGGTTGTTGGTACCAGACGGGCCGGTCTGAGTAATTCACAAACTGCTGATCTACTGGGATTTTCACACACAACCATCTCTGGAGTTTACAGAGAATGGTCCCAAACAGAGAAAATATCCAGTGAGCCTTGATTCCTTGTTGATGTCAGAGGAGAATGACAAGACTGGTAGGAGTAATAGAAAGACAACAGTAACTCATCACACGGGTTATAGAAGCAAGAGTCCACACTGCCACTTTATTAGGTACACCTTGCTATCTCATAAAGTGGCTGGTGAGTGTATGTAGCTCATTGTTTCGGTTTTATGGCACACAGGTTTACTCACTTAAGTCAAGATCATGAAGAAGGACAGTGGGCCGAATTGTTATCAATAAAAATAGATATGGAGCCAGATTATGCAACACCCCTTTTCTACTTTTAAGTCGATGCTGAATAAAAAAATATGCCTGTGAAACAAATCCTTGAATAAATAAATGACACAATACATTTGTAACTGTTAATATAGATAGATATAAATGAGTTTACATAGTTCAATATTTTAAAAAAAAAAACTTTTTTTTTATAAGGGGACATTTATTTTATCATTGACATCCTATTTTTTCCCATCTAACTCATTTATTTATTTAAATGTACATTTCCTCTTATACTTGTGTATTTTTTAACCTTTTTTATTTATTTCATAGCCTTATTTATGGATTTCATCATTTTTTCATGCGTTTCATAGGAATATTTTTTTTATTTTATAGCCATGTTTGCTTATTTCATAGGCTTTTTAAAAATATTTAATATTCATTAAAATGACATTCAATTTTCTTCTCTCTAGGTCGGCAACTGATGAATCCAACTTTTTATATAAATGTATACGGTCACATGTTTTGTTCTTTAAATAATAACCAGCAGACATTTGAGAAGTGACCTCGAAAGAGAGGTCACTTCTTATCTAACGCCAAGCTCATTTCCTGCACAGTGTTTTATAGCATGTGTTAAGATTTGTCAGCGTCACCGACTGGACTTCCTTTTGTTTTCCTCGTCTAACCATGGAAGTAAAAGAAGTGCTGGTGTAGCTCATTAAAAGTCACATGGAGCTGTGGCTGCGATTAGCGGCTCCGCTGGTCATTGTCATAATTAAAACCAAGCTTTAAACTGTTTGTTCACATGAACATCTTAAGAGCGAAGCAGACGGGCGGACAGACGAACTGTAAACAGGGAAACTCCTGCATATCTGCCATGCTGTTCCAAAGAAACTGTCACCCGTTATGCTGCATCGACGATTTATGATATGTTTGTGATGTCCCTGCCCGATACAAATTTAGAATACAATAGAATCTACTTGTCTCCTGATCATAAATCAGATTCCTGTTTTGTATCTGTGCAACAAAAAAATGGCTAGAGAGAGTGCAAGTGTTAACTGCACAGCCCACTATTTGTCGACCTATTCATTCCCGGGCGAGTCCGGTCTGTGTCATTATGGTGTGAAGACGGCCTTTGTTTATGTGTCAAAGTAAAGAGCGGGCTGTGCTGTGAGTGGTGGGTGTGTTTGTTTGCCTGCTTTAAGGTTTCATTATGTGCAGCTGGCAGGGGGAGTTTATGTAGTGGAGTTATACAGAGTCTGTGTGTAATTGGCTGAAAGCTCAGTGTGCCTGCTTGTGTCTTTGTTGTTTGCTGGGGATGTTACTGTGCTTTATTTATCTTTCACTGTATGTGTTTGTGTGTCAGGGTCTGTTCAGAATCGCAGCAGGGGCGTCCAAGCTGAAGAAGCTAAAAGCAGCGCTGGACTGTTCCACTTCACAACTGGAGGAGTTCTACTCCGACCCCCACGCTGTCGCTGGTACGTCCCAAACCAGAGACCATTTTAAATGCTCGTTTCTTGGTATACTGGGACCAATTCTCCAATTTATATTACTTCCAAATGAACACTATCTTTGCATAAAAGTAGATATTGTCTTTATTAGGGCCCAAACAGGTACCGACCTGCGAGGTCCCTATTGTTTTTCTGTTTTTTATTTATTTATTTTTCTTGGTCAGATCAAATGATCACATTTTTCACTGCCTGAACAATTATTTATTACAACAATTTATTCATAACTTTAAGCTATTTATTACAACAATTTATTCATAACTTTTAGCTAACTATATCAACTGTTTATCCATTATATTTTAGCTAATTTTATTACTTCAAGCTTAGTTAATTATTAATTAATTAATTAATTAATTAATCAATAATTAACTAAGCTTGAATTATTGATCTGTCAGTACTTTAAGTTAACCATTTTATCTGTTTATTTATTACTTTTAGCCAATTATTTGAACTGTTTAGCCATTAATTTAAGCTACCTCTTTAACTTTCAGTGCTCACTAGTTTTCAGGCCCTCTTATTTATTTTAAATGCTTGTTTCTTGGTATACTGGGACCAATTCTCCAATTACAATTAATTTCATTACTTCCAAATGAACACTATCTTTGCATAAAAGTAGATATTGTCTTTATTAGGGCCCAAACAGGTAACGACCTGCGAGGTCCCTATTGTTTTTCTGTTGGTTATTTATTTATTTTTCTTGGTCAGATCAAATGATCACATTTTTCACTGCCTGAACAATTATTTATTACAATAATTTATTCATAACTTTAAGCTCTTTATTACAACAATTTATTCATAACTTTTAGCTAACTATATCAACTGTTTATCCATTATATTTTAGCTAATTTTATTACTTCAAGCTTAGTTAATTATTGATTAATTAATTAATTAATTATTGATCTGTCAGTACTTTAAGTTAACCATTTTATCTGTTTATTCATTACTTTTAGCCAATTATTTGAACTGTTTAGCCATTAATTTAAGCTACCTCTTTAACTTTCAGTGCTCACTAGTTTTCAGGCCCTCTTATTTATTTTAAATGCTTGTTTCTTGGTATACTGGGACCAATTCTCCAATTTATATTACTTCCAAATGAACACTATCTTTGCATAAAAGTAGATATTGTCTTTATTAGGGCCCAAACAGGTAACGACCTGCGAGGTCCCTTTTGTTTTTCTGTTGGTTATTTATTTATTTTTCTTGGTCAGATCAAATGATCACATTTTTCACTGCCTGAACGTACCTCAAAACTCACTAAACTTTGAATATTTTTTTTATTGAACTGTTAATAATTAGGTTTTTAGCTAACTATTGCAGCCATTTATTCATAACTTTTAGCTATTTATTGCAACCTTTTATTCATAACTTTTAGCTATTTATTGCAACCTTTTATTCATAACTTTTAGCTATTTATTGCAACCTTTTATTCATAATTTTTAGCTATTTATTGCAACCATTTATTCATGACTTTTAGCTATTTATTGCAACCTTTTATTCATAACTTTTAGCTATTTATTGCAACCATTTATTCATGACTTTTAGCTATTTATTGCAACCTTTTATTCATAACTTTAAGCTATTTATTGCAACCATTTATTCAAAACGACTAGCTATTGATTGCAGCCATTTATTCATAACTTTTAGCTATTTATTGCAACCTTTTATTCATAACTTTTAGCTATTTATTGCAACCTTTTATTCATAATTTTTAGCTATTTATTGCAACCATTTATTCATGACTTTTAGCTATTTATTGCAACCTTTTATTCATAACTTTTAGCTATTTATTGCAACCATTTATTCATAACTTTAAGCTATTTATTACAACAATTTATTCCTAACTTTTAGCTAACTATATCAACTGTTTATCCATTATATTTTAGCTAATTTTATTACTTCAAGCTTAATTAATTATTGATTAATTAATTAATTAATTATTTAATTATTGACCTGTCAGTACTTTAAGTTAACCATTTTATCTGTTTATTCATTACTTTTAGCCAATTATTTGAACTGTTTAGCCATTCATTTAAGCTACCTCTTTAACTTTCAGTGCTCGCTAGTTTTCAGGCCCTCTTATAAAAATGCAACATGCAGTGTTCCAGCCGACTTAATATGTGGCTATATCCTTCAATCAAATCATAATTATTTTTTTAATGAGTTGAACTTCTCTACAATCTTTCCATATATCCCCTGTGGTACAAGTACCCCTAGTTGGGAGCAAGGTTATAATAGTTTTGGATTTTTCAGTAGTTTTAGTTTTAATTTCGTTGTCAATTATTATTTTCAAATTCAGTCAGTTTTAATTCGTTTTTAGAGTGAGTTTTCTAGTTTTAATTAGTTTTTATTTTTTGGAAAATGCTTAGTTTTAGTTTAGTTTTCATTAGTTTTAGTGTTAGTTTTAGTTTTTTTGTAATTATTTGTTGGGTGCCAGATTCAATAAGGTCACAATGAATGTTGCCTTTATTTCCTTTGTCTGATCCATCTCAGCCCCAATAAGTTTATTATTAAGTCATAAAACCAGATAAATGAAATAGATTTCATATCAACATAAAAAGGTTTACGTATGAAAAAAGCTGAAAGACAAAAACTAAGGACATTTTCACTATAATTTTAGTTAGTTTTGTAACCACAAAATACAGTTTCAGTTAGTTATCGTTTTCTAAAAAACTCTCGTTTTTATTTTTATTTCAGTTAACGAAAATGTTTTTTCAATTCTAGTTTTCGTTATTTCGTTAGTTTTCGTTTACTATAATAACCTTGGTTGGGAGTCACCTGCTTAAATGATGAAACCTGTGTGTGGTTGTGTGGTTTCAGGAGCACTGAAGTCCTACCTGAGGGAACTCCCTGAACCTCTGATGACCCACCAGCTTTATGATGAATGGATCCAGGCATCCAGGCAAGGCTCTTAACACTATCACTGGGAATAAAATGTACCAAAATTGAATGAATCTATCACTGTGCAGCAGTCAGAAATGATAGGATGATTACTCTGGGAGGTTCAGCCCTCTGGAGACTGTACTAATAACGTGCTCTGCTTTCATTTTCCATCTCTCCAGTGTGTCAGACCCAGACAAGAGGCTCCAGGCGCTCTGGGTTGTGTGTGATAAGCTACCAAAGAACAACAAAACCAACCTGAGGTCAGTTGTTTAAACCCACGACAGAAAGGTTGTGACGGCGTTGCTTCAATTGACAGTGTTTCATTAAGTTTCTTGCAAGGTTATAATAGTTTTGGATTTTTCATTAGTTTTAGTTTTAATTTCGTTGTCAATTTTTGTTTTCAAATTCAGTCAGTTTTAATTAGTTTTTAGAGTGAGTTTGCTAGTTTTGATTAGTTTTATTTTTTGGAAAATGCTTAGTTTTAGTTTAGTTTTTATTAGTTTTAGTGTTGGTTTTAGTTTTTTGTAATGGGGTATTTTTTGGGTGCCAGATTCAATAAGGTCACAATAAATGTTTCCTTTAGTTTTAGTTAGTTTTGTAACCACACAATACAGTTTCAGTTAGTTATCGTTTTTTAAAAAACTCCCGTTTTGATTTTCATTTCAGTTAACGAAAATGTTTTTTCAATTCTAGTTTTCGTTATTTCGTTAGTTATCGTTAACTATAATAACCTTGGTTTCTTGTTCTCCTTCAGGTATCTGGTGAAGTTTCTGGCCAAACTGGCTCAGGACAGCGAGGTGAACAAAATGACTCCAAGCAACATCGCCATCGTCCTCGGACCCAATCTGCTGTGGGCCAAGACTGAAGGGTGAGAGGGAATGACCGCATCACGTGTTAGATAGATAGATAGATAGATATAGACTTTATTTATCCCAAGCTGGGAAATTACAGCGTAGCAGCAGCATTACACACAGAGACAACGACAACACAATTAAATAAAAAGAACAACCTAGGCATACTTCAAGCAATAAAATATAAAAATACAATAAAATACAATAAAAAATAAAGTGTCTAAAGAAGGAGTAGAATAGAATTCCAGTGCAGAATAAATATGAATATACAGTGTAAAAATGTTGGTGCTATGAAACAAATAAGGTGCGATGAACAGTGTGCATAAAGAACACATAAAGTGCATAGACAGTATGTAATGAACCAGACTATTATTTGTTATTGTACAGTGTGATGGCATGTGGCAGGAAAGATTTTTTATATCTGTCCCTTAGTTAGTTACTGTGCCAAACAAAGGAAATGTTATAAAAGGCATGACCCTATTCTAGCGAGGAAAAGCCTGTTATTTTATGTCCCTCATTATGTTAGAAAGCGTCTCATTTCTGCTCATGTGTATGTGTCCACCCAGGAGTCTGGCTGAGATGGCTGCAGCTACCTCTGTGCACGTGGTGGCCATCGTGGAGCCCATCATCCAGCATGCTGACTGGTTCTTTCCTGAGGGTAGGTTGTTTCCTCTGCAGCAGTTCCTTTCAGTCCGACCAATCAGGGCTTTTTTTTATTTATTTATTTATTTTTTTAAACAATATATTTATTGACATTTCCTTACATAACAAAACAAGATTACAAATGGACTATACACATACACATCACAGACATCCACTTCTCAGCCACAAAACATTTCATAATTCAATGCCTTATACAATTGCAGGTACATGAACTCATTAATCCTGATTTAAGGTTTACTTAACTGACTGCTTATTCTTCTTCATTGTCAATTGTCAGATTAACAAACCGTAACAAACACTTTAAACGGTTCCCATATTTTTTCAAACAAATCCTGCCTTCCTTTTCGTATGTATGTCACTCTCTCCAAAGGAAAAGTTGTGAGCATTTGCCTCACCCAATACATAGCATTCGGTCTGCTGGTCTTTTTCCAAAACATTGCAATGGCTCTTTTAGCGTGTAACAGACACATATCTATTAATATTCTTTCACTTTTGTTGTATTTGTGACCTTTTGGATAAAGTCCTAAGACAAAAAGTGCAGGATCCATTGAAATGTTTTTTTAAATAATTTTTTCTATTGCCTCTTTAACCTCCTCCCAAAAATATTTTATCTTAGTGCATTGCCACACACAATGGAATAGTGTCCCTTTCACCGTAGTACATTTTGTACACACATCAGGGATATTCCTATTATATTTATTTAATTTAACTGGTGTGATATAAGTTCTCATCAACCACTTATACTGCAATAGTCTAAATCGAGTGTTGATTGATTGGGTGTGAGCCTTATTACATATAGATTGCCAGTCCTCTAATGATATGTCTGTATCCAGATCTTCCTTCAATCAGGGCTTATTTTACACCAGGGATTCACGGTGAATACGATTGATATTAAAGGCCTGGCGAGAAAAGAAGGAGTCAGCAGTAACGATGCTGCAAGATTAAAATCACTGCTGTGTCTGCCCTGGCTCCATCTGTGGTTTGTACTTCAGTGGTCAGCTCAAAGGATGCAGTGAAAACTTAGAAAACAGATGTCAGATATTCCCCTTTATTCAGCTGAAGGAGTCAGTATAGTGCTGTTCCCTTTTCAAGAGACTTTCCATAAAATCAATTTGAGTGACCGACTGTTACAATTGTTATACCAAAGCTTGTGCACTCTTCTGTGAATTTGTATCATGGGATGCAAATTACACTTATTTGATTAAAGCATTTTGCATTATTGTCATGGTTGATCTAGCAGCTCTGGTGCTCATACAGAGAGAGGGGGGGGGGCGATGGGTCAGTGGCTTGTGCTGTCATGTTAAAACAATAAGGACTTTGTGGCAGATTCTTTCACAGTCTCAAGACAATTTCAGGCAGTTTTTTAGACTTGTAGATGCCCATCGGTTTCAATCCAAGCCAAGGTTATTATAGTTAACGAAAACTAACAAAATAACGAAAACTAAAATTGAAAAAACATTTTCGTTAACTGAAATAAAAATAAAAACGAGTTTTTAAAAAAACGATAACTAACTGAAACTGTATTGTGTGGTTACAAAACTAACTAAAACTAACTGAAATTATCGTGAAAATGTCCTTAGTTTTCGTCTTTGTCAACTTTTTTCATTCATAATTCAGTGTTTCTATTTCAACATGCAGGAACACATGGTAAATATGTTTACTGAGACTGGGATGTCTACACTCCAACCCAAATACAAAACACCTGGAACTGTAAGAATTAATAACCTTATTGGGGCTGAGATGGATAAACCAAAGGAAATGAAGGCACATACCCATTACAAAAAAACAAAAACTAACACTAAAACTAATAAAAACTAAACTAAAACTAAGCATTTTCAAAAAATAAAAACTAAACTAAAACTAGCAAACTCACTCAAAAGTTTGGACACACACCTTCTCATTCAATGCGTTTTTCTTTATTTTCATGACTATTTACATTGTAGATTCTCACTGAAGGCATCAAAACTATGAATGAACACATATGGAATTATGTACTTAACAAAAAAAGTGTGAAATAACTGAAAACATGTCTTGTATTTTAGATTCCTCAAAGTAGCCACCCTTTGCTTACTAGAATATAAGACGTTTTCAGTTATTTCACACTTTTTTGTTAAGTACATAATTCCACATGTGTTCATTAATAGTTTTGATGAATCTACAATGTCAATAGTCATGAAAATAAAGGAAAAACATTGAATGAGAAGGTGTGTCCAAACTTTTGGCCTGTACTGTATGCGATATGGTCTAATTCCATATCACATTAAAAAATATATCAATATATTTTTTATATCGATATATATCGCCCAGCTCTACTATACCTATAGAACTATTTGCTTTTTAAAAAAAACAAAAAACCCTACTTGCAGTTTCACTTGACCGTGAACACCTCTAATTCAGTCAAAGTTTTGCAGCATGTTTGTCACGTGACTGCTGGTCTCAGCCGAGGCGTTTACGACTTCCCAGTTGCACTGAAGAGTGCAGCATTTAAGGTTTTGTACAGGATCTGGATCTTTAAACTGCTAGTGTCGTAGTTTGCTTTGGTAAACCTTATCCTCTGTGTCTCCAACAGATGTGGAGTTCAACGTGTCCGGCATGTTTGCGATGCCCACGCCTGCGTCCAACCACAACAATCACCTTGACTACGACTGCAGCACCATTGAGAGGAAGAGGCCCGGCAGCATGGTGGGACCAGAGAACGACACGACGCGCAAAGACAAGTAATCAGCCTCAGTGCAGCCCCCTCCTCTCCGCCCCACAACACTCAATACTTACTCTGATTAATTGCTTTGGGATTAACTCAGTTTTTAATCCAGTTGCTTTTTTCTGATCCCTTTTGCTTCTTGTAAATTTTGGGGAAGATTCCTTTTTACTATGATCATTAACACTGATTGTAATGACTTCTCTCTGTGTGGTAATGGGGATTCTCTCTCCTGGTCTAATCAATGACTTTCTGATCAAAGCTTTGGTGTTTATTTTTTTCCTCCACTGTCTCCCTGCTCTCCCTCGTGTAGCACCCCTAACAAGCACTCGGACCACACCCTGCGTAGAGGCAGTAACACCTTAGGTAGAAAGCAGCACACTTCACCTGCCTTCCAGCCTCCTTTACCCCCTGTGGAGGCTCCGGGGCAGGGCCACGGGGCCCCGCAGGTCCCCCAGCCCTCGGCTGAGCCCCAGCCACAGGCTCCATCAGGGGGTTCGGGGCCTGACGCTGCCCAGCAAAGCTTGGCGCAGAGTCTAGCCGCTCTCGCAGCCGCTCAGCAGCTTCTAGCCCAGCACACAGAGGAGCTCAGGTAAGGGCTGCCTCCATGGTCAATGACACAGCATGCTTTGATTCTATCAGTGGTGTTATGGGAAGACATTACTGCAGGGGTGGCCAACCTGTGGCTCCAGAGCCTCATGTGGCTCTTTAGGCTACCTGCAGGGGCTCCCCGTGGCTGGGACAAAAAAAATGATATACATATTTTTACATTAAAATGTTCATTTATCCATGGTGTAGACCAAAAGCTATTTGTATTCCTCAATTGTTAAATTGTATAGCCTTTTTACAGCATGTTAAAAAAGTTTTGACATTTAAGTCAACTAAAATGG
The DNA here is from genome assembly GCF_030273125.1 of Centropristis striata. NCBI lineage: Eukaryota > Metazoa > Chordata > Actinopteri > Perciformes > Serranidae > Centropristis > Centropristis striata. The sequence continues at coordinate 8,771,747 of NC_081537.1, forward strand.
GCTTCATAGCTAACGAAAGTCTCCGGCCCGGTGCCTTAACCTTTCAGTTTTGCCAATTTTGAGTTTAGTTTTGAGTTCCCCGACATAGACTAGTTTTCAAAATCATATTAATAAATGCTCAATATGACTATTAATAATGTTGGTAGGCTAATTTAGACTTATTAGGCTGTTTAATTTTCATTTTAGGCTCAATATAAGGTTTTATAAAGATTTTCTCTTTTTTTTTTTTTTGGCCAACAGTGGCTCTTTAGTTAGTAAAGGTTGTCCACCCCTGCATTAGTGCATTAGTGCTGGAATATTAATGCATGTTTCACTGGTATCTTGCAGTCATTTCCTCCTCTCTTGGTCACTATGGTTCAGTTTCTCTCGCAAAAACCACAGTTTTTCTTACACCACCACCAGTTCCAGCTATGCAGACACGTCTGCGTTCAGCCCACAGACGCAGCACAACAATGGCTGCTGTCATCCTGCTAACAGTCACTCCCAGGGCCTCTCGACTTCCCATCCCTCTGCTTTCCTCCCCAAATCACTGGAATCAGCAGGAACCTCGCACTAACTGGCCCAAACTGCTTTGAAAAGCCTGTTATGCAACAACTGAAGGGTGTCTTTGATTTAGCTGCTGAAAGGACAACCTTCATATGCAGACAGATAGCACTATTCAGTTCAGCATTCTTGTGGTCCTACAGACTCTGCTGGGAAGGTAGATTCAGATGAGGCACCCAGATAAAATTTGTGAGGCACTTAGGTTTGCTGTATCTATTTTAAAAGATCTAACCTTCGGTAAAAGCACTCAGCTGTGGATGTTGTTGTATAAATAAATACCCAGATTTTTTTATAAAGCTTGCAGGTTTAAAGTTTCTTTTCTCCCCTTCTTCTCAAAAGCAACCCAAAGCTACGTGATTCCACATCTGTCCCGACCCCTCTGCTCCAGAGGAACGGCTCTGGAGGAGGAGGGGGCCACGCTGCAGGGCAGCTGGGCACTGGGACCCCCGCGGCTGGATCCATGGGGCCCAGTCCGCACATGATGCGCAGAGGTAAGAGTGTGTATGGTTCAAATAAGGATATTGCTTCCAAGCTGGTCAGTCATCCAGGTCTTAAGAAGTTTAACCCATTGAAGCCTGGAAAGTGGATACGTCGTTTTGTAGTATTTGTATAAGCTCTCAAATACTTTTATAATTTCATTTCTATCTGCTACAGAGGCTGAAAAATCTATTATTTAGTAGGAAGCGTTGACACTTCTGTTGAATTTCGAGAAAAACTTCAGGTTTTAGAGGCTTATTTTAAAATCGCCCAGAGGTTTTACAGGCGTTTCAGGCCTCAATGGGTTAAAGGGACGGCACACTGACTGTGGATGAGACCCTCATACAAAAATCTGAACAATCCCTTTAAGGAAACTGGACATGAAGACATCTGAAATACGTTTTTTCCATTTTGGGAAATCTCTCCAAATTGTTATCATTTTTGTGAGAAGCTAAGAATGCTAATCCATCCTTTGAGTTAATCTTCAGATGTTCTGCTGTAACATTCACTCTTCTGACTAAAGAAAACCTCCAACACTCAGAGTTCGTCAGGCCGAAGCCTTACAGGCTGTTGAATAGCCGCAGCTTACATTTATGAACTTACAGAACCTGAAATCTATTCTGTTTTGAGATGTGTTGTGATTCCTGAGTTCAAACTGATGTCAAGCTTGCAGGAAAACTGTTTATTTGATCTTTTTATTGATTCACAATGTTGCTTTTTGCTCTCCTACTTCTTCTTTTTTTAAGCTTTCTGTAGTTTAACTTTTTGGGTAATAGTCCTTTGCCGTTTCGACACTTCAGTTTTTCATAAAATAAAATATAAAGCATAATGATTGCACTTTGGTGGTGCTGCTAGACTGATTTTGTTTCATTTGGACAAAACTAGTTGGCTGGACAGGCTAATTGTTTCATCATGTTTCACCTGTTTTCAGTCTTTTTGCTAAGCTAAGCTAACCGGTTCCTGATGGCAACTTTGTATTTGCTGCACAGACATGAGATATAGGCGTCAGTCTTTTAATCTAACGCTGCAAGAAATGTGTATTTCTCAAAATCTAAGACTGAAACTTCAACAACTTCCATCAACAAATTCCAATGCACAATTTTCAATGCGCATAAATGTTTTTATGCTCGTTTGAGGTAGTTTTTGTCCTTTTCGGGAAAAAAATAGTAATGCGCTAAATGGGAAATTGAAACGCTTTTCCTGAATACGTTCTGACGTAGCAAACATTTAACTCACATGGCTGATCAGCTGTTTACGCTCTGACATGAAAGAATTATAAGTTGTCCAATTGAATCCAATTCTGGAATACTTCTCTCTATTTTCTCTCGTGGGTGGCCAAAGTGTCCGATTAGCAATTTCTTTCTTGTTGTTTTTTCCCTCTTGCGCAATCTCTTCTTCTTCTACTGTTTACTGACGGATTAGCCTACAGCAATACATCACACTGCCATCTGCTGGCCAAAGTACGTTTATGCAGCTTTGGTTATTTGCTCTAAACCAGTTGATTGAAACATCCCTTATTCGCATTCTCTTTAATGCAACATTTCAAAATTTGCTTCGACTGAAATGGAAACAATTGAACTTTTTACCACCTTTTTGTTATTTTTAATCTTTTGTTCATATTTCTGATGTTGTTGGTATCACAGTTGCAGTTTTGTGTGAAACACATACAGTACAGGCCAAAAGTTTGGACACACTTTCTCATTCAATGCGTTTCCTTTATTTTCATGACTATTGACATTGTAAATTCATCAAAACTATTAATGAACACGTGGAATTATGTACTTAACAAAAAAGTGTGAAATAACTGAAAACATGTCTTATATTCTAGTAAGCAAAGGGTGGCTACTTTGAGGAATCTAAAATACAAGACATGTTTTCAGTTATTTCACACTTTTTTTGTTAAGTACATAATTCCATATGTGTTCATTCATAGTTTTGATGCCTTCAGTGAGAATCTACAATGTAAATAGTCATGAAAATAAAGAAAAACGCATTGAATGAGAAGGTGTGTCCAAACTTTTGGCCTGTACTGTATTTGTAATTTCTTTTAATAATCAGAAGATTCACCGTCATATTTCAGGTACCAAGAAGCAGGCTCCTGCCCCTCCCAAACCCACCAACCCTCCACCCTGCCAGCCCTGTAATTCAGTGAACCACGCCTCCTCCTCCGGCTCGTCCCAGTCCCTCAGCCCCACCCCCAGACCCCTGTCCAGCCACTCGCCCACCTCTCCCACCTCTCCCACCTCGCAGCCATGTGCCACGCCCAGACGCCACTCTAGCAACCAGCCCCCGATCCAAGCGCCCAGCCACCCGCCCCCGGAGCCTCCGTCACAGGCCAGCCCTCCTCCATCGCAGCCCGGCGGGGACCACCAGACCACGGACCCCTCACCTCCAGGCACCCCGACCCCTCCAGACACCCCTCCGCCCTCCACCACCATGCAGGATGTAGCTCCTCCGTCCCCGTCTCCCTTCCAGTCAGGCTCCCTTCCCCGGCCCAGACCCGTCCCCAAGCCCCGGAACAGACCCAGCATCCCGCCGCCGCCCCAGCCCACCCCGCTGGCCGGCGACACCAACGGGATCTGTGCCACAGCGTACAAGATGATGGGTGAGTGGTGCCTCTCACACAGCTGCTGCATGTTATTCTCTGCTCAACACTAACATGCTCTCTCTCTAACAGTGTTGCATTGTAATACCTCCACAGGTTAAAGAGGCTCTTGTTGTGAGAGGTTTGTTGTTAATCCACCTTTTCACTCGCAGCACCTGCACCCGTTTGTTTGCCTGTAGAAATCATCTCATCACTGCATTCATTAAGTTCTGCCTGCTGCCTCTCAGACATCAAGTACCCACTGGAGCCCTGATGGTCCACCGGCACACTGTGTGTTCATAATGTGTGTTCACAGTGCTGGATGGTGATAGATAGATCTAGATGGATGGATGGATAGATGGATAGATAGATAGATAGATAGATAGATATAGATCTAGATAGATAGAGAGATAGAGAGATAGAGAGATAGAGAGATAGAGAGATAGATAGAGAGATAGATGGATGGATGGATGGATGGATGGATGGATGGATATAGATCAAGATAGATAGATAGATATATCAAGATGGATGGATAGATATAGATCAAGATAGATAGATAGATATATCAAGATAGAGAGATAGTTATATCAAGATAGAGAGATAGATTAGTTATATCAAGATAGATAGATTAGTTTTATCAAGATAGATAGATAGATAGATAGTTATATCAAGAGAGATAGATAGATTAGTTATATCAAGATAGAGAGATATTTTATTGTTAGATATGTTGAAAAAATATATATTATTATGATACTTTTGCAAAATCTTTTGAAAGAGAAAAAAGAGACAAACACAGAAATAAAAATGGAATTGGACAAGAGAATGATAGAAATATTGAGACATAAAATTAAGATGGATGAATAGAAAAATGTAGCCATTAGAGATAATGCTAGAAAGAAAGATAAGAAAGACCTAGAGAGATTAGATAGGTAAAGATATGTAGAGATAGAGAGACATAGATAGAGATAAATAGTTATACAGAGAGAAGGTGGTTTGATAATTCTATTTTATTTTTTAATGTGAGTTGTATTGTTTTAAACCCGGTGTGAAGCATGTGTAACTGACATGCATGTTCTCGTCTTGTCTCGTCAAAGATGAAGCACATATTCATCTTGTATCTAACACACACACACACACACACACACACACTTAGATTTTTATCTCTTTTATCAAACTTTTAAATGCAAACTGTGAATTTCCAGCTGATCATGTAGTTTAAACCAGTAGTTCTCAACCTTTTTGAGTCGCGACCCCCAATTTAAGATGCATGTTGTCCGTGACCCCCCGCTCACTGAACACAATCTCACAGGCACAGTTCAGATCACCCAAAAAAGAAACAAAATGACCAAAAAAAGGAAACAAAATGATCAAAAAAGACACAAAATTACCAAAAAAAGAAACAAAATGACCAAAAAAGACAGAAATTGACTACAAAATGATCAAAAATAAGACACAAAATGACCTAAAAAGACACAAAATGACCAAAAAAAGACACAAAATGACCAAAAAAAGAAACAAAATTACCAAAAAAGACACAAATCGACCAAAAAAAGAAACAAAACTACCAAAAGAGACAGAAATTGACTACAAAATGATAAAAAAAAAAGACACAAAATGATCTAAAAAGACACAAAATGATCAAAAAAAGAAACAAAATGACCAAATAAGACACAAAATGACCAAAAAAAGAAACAAAATTACCAAAAAGGACACAAATTGACTACAAAATGATCAAAAAAAAGACACAAAATGACCAAAAAAAGACACAAAATGACCAAAAAAAGACAGTAAGTGACCCCAATTGGGGTCCTGACCCCAAGGTTGAGAATAGCTGGTTTAAACCACTTCACCACTCTTCATATTTTCCATCCACTCTCCCCTGCCTGTTGCACCGCTGCTCACAGTCTGTGGCCAGACAGCGCCCCCTGCTGTTCACCCTGACCGAGCTGCTGTTTCACTGCTGAGCTCCTGCTGCTGTTTGAATCTATGGAAAATATGACGAAGCTGCACCGAATGGCATAATTACAACAGCTTTACATGTTTTCATACTCCAGAGACGAAGCTGCACATGTTTGTGATTATGGCCTATTGTTCCTATAATGTGGAATTAAATAGTGCATTTATGTTTTGTGCAGTGCTCTGTGTGAATGCCTGCATGCATGACAAACATATTAAACGTTACGTAACACAAACGGTAACTGAAACAAGCTTTTCTACTTGATTTTATCAAGTTTTATGTAAGGATTATGTGTTCTTTGCAACATAAAAGTCTTGTTCAATGCAGCTTTAAAAAAAAAAAAAAGACGGTTATGATATTTATGTGACTTATGTTGTCCTCATCTTTTGTCTCTTTAGACCCGGGGATGTCTTTCAAAGGGCTGAGTCGAGCTTTGGTCCCTGAGTTCGCTGTAGACCAGCAGCCATCCACGGCCTCCTGCCTGCCGCTCAAAGACTGTGACCTGGACACTGAGAGCACTGTCCTATAAGGAGGGGACGCTCTGGTCCAGTAGCCCCCCACCACCCCCAACACACACACACACACACACACACACACACACACACACGTCTCATCATACACACACCGTTCATCATTTAGTCTGCTCGTGTTTCGTCCCGGCCCTCCTCTGCCATCATGTCCTCCCAGTCAGTGCAGCCTGTATGAAGGACTTAATGTGACATAAAGCAGTTTCTGGCAGCCATGATGGAGGTCCACAGGTCTTGGTAAACAATGGCTGTGATGTCCCAATCACACATCTGATGATTTATGCGTTTAATTGTCAGCATTTTAATCAGGAAACCAACTACTACACTCATATTAAAGTGGGGTTCTATAATGTACCTACCCATAGTCAGCGTATTAGCTACCACTGGACAAACAAACCAACAACCATCTGACGGGACTGGTGATGTCCACCCACGTTTTATAGCATCAAATAAATAATTCAAACTAAACATATCAGAAATATGAACACTTTAACATACATCAGCGTGCTAAGAATGACTTAAAATGACAAAAAAAAAACGTATGGGCTGAAATATGAGCCACCAGAAACTGAATTTGAATTCTTTATATTTGAATTTGAATTGCTTAACTTGAATAATTGCATGAAAAACTGAATTTGAATCACATGATTTGAATCTGTATCGTTCAATTTGAATCATTGCATTGAAAAACTGAATCTGAATTGTAACTGCAGTTTTACCTCAGAACGCAGGAATTGCTGGGCTACCGATGTATTGATCATCGATCAGTTGTCTTAAAACCCATTAAAAGTCACATAATAACTCAAAAGGCAGCGATCGAGGCAGCGGTAGACCAGCAACTCCTGTGTTCTGCAAGGAAAAATTCATGTGTTTGTCAATGGAGTCTGGTGGCTTAGATGAAAAAATAGAACAGCTTCAGTTCCCCCCTGTGTAAAATTAGATAAAGCGGTGAAAATATTATAAATGTAGCATACACGTAAACTTATATGACTTTTCAGGTGGCTAAAATACATTATGCTGCTGCCGCCAAACTGGAGGGGTGCTGAGCCCCAAAAACTTTACACTGACTATGATAAATACCTCATAAACCCCTCTTCAACATCATCCAAACTTTCCCTTTAAGCAGTATTTGTAGCAGCTATAACATGCATATTAAGATCACTTAGTTAAGTAAGTTGGATTCCAAAGTCAAAAGCCCATACTTATGTCACGATTATCTGTACAGTCATGGAAAAAAATATTATACCACCATTGTTTTCTTCAATTTCTTGTTCATTTTAATGCCTGGTACAACTAAAGGTTCATTTGTTTGGACAAATATAATGATAACAAAAATAGCTCATAGGGATTTAATTTAAGAGCTGATATCCAGACATTTTCCATGGTTTTCTTGATAATAACCAAAGTCATTATGAAACAAAACCCATGGAAAATGTCTAGATATCAGCTCTTAAATTAAATCCTTATGAGCTATTTTTGTTGTTATATTTATATTTGTCCGAACAAATGTACCTTTAGCTGTACCAGACATTAAAATGAACAAGAAATTGTAGAAATCAATGGTGGTATAATATTTCTTTTTCCATGACTGTACATTATATATGTTAAATAACTTGTAGCATTTCATACTTAGGGGCTGAAAGTCAGTAAAACAATAAATCGATTTTCATAATACCCAATAACATGCTACTTGAATATCTAAACTTTGGCTTTATATATACACTACTGGTCAAAAGTTTTAGAACACACCAACTTTTCCTGAATTTAATTGAAAATGATGCAGTTGAATGTCTCAGTCTACTCTGAAATTATTGCACATTTAAAATTCTTTATTGAGCATGATAGTGTTTTGAAAATAAAAAAAAGATTCAAAATCACATTTTATGTTGGACTAAAGGACTAAAAAAAGACACAAAATGACTTAAAAAAAGACACAAAAAGACACAAAAGGACTTACAAAGACATGAAAATAATTCAAAAATGGACAAAATAGCCCAAGACTCCATAGAGTTAAGTTGTTAACCCATTTCTTGTTCCCTGGCCTACTTTTATAATTCTGAAATGTTCATTATCTTTCAGTTTTGGTTAAGCTTACCTTTTTTTTATTTACCTCTGGCAGTTCACCAATTACCTTTGTACCCTTTCAAGCTGTTCATTTGACTTGAACAGCTTGAATTTCAATAAAAAACTGGAAAAATTGGGCTGTTCTAAAACTTTTGACCGGTAGTGTATATATATATATATTTTTAGACCAAATTATTTATTAAGACTAAATCAAATCAAATATCAATTAATTACAGGCCTTGTCCAAATCTCAATATTGGACCACTTCCTTTGACCTCCAGCCACTCCACTAGTCTTCTTCAGGTATTTCTCATTCCCAGTTGAGCTGTTAGAACTGTCAATAGTCATTATTTACCAACAGAGAACCCTGTTGACCTCCATGATGGTGCCAGTTGTTTCCATCTTTACGCCGCGCTCCCTACAGACGAAGCTCCAGACAATCAAACAGCTGAGGGACGGCCTTATCCACCAGGGGACGCCAAGTTATAGACTGATGATGTGAGGTTTTTGTATTCTTTAAAGTTGAAGAATGGCCTTAGAACAAGAATTAAAAAGAAGGAAAAGTATTTCTACAGCACAGGGGGTGACGGGGAAAAAAGGTCTGACGTAGAAACCAAAACTGTTAAAGTGTAGCTGGTGACTGCAGGTTTCCAGTCGTCTCAAACACTTGATTTTTGTATGGAAACCTTTTTTTTTTTTCTTTCTCCTCACTCCTGTATTTATTTACCGATTTAAAAACACACATTCCCTGTGGCTTTGACGTAATTAATGCAGTCTTTAAATGTAAATCATGCCTTATGGGTTCCTCCCAGAACCGTGTAATGAAAAGCATTATATATTTACTGTATGGAGGATATACTTGGCTCCTAGTTCTACAGTATTTTCCGAGAAGCTGTCTTGGCGACAAGTATGTTTCAGGGACGTTAAAGGAAGGTGATTGGACCCTCTGCAATAGAAGTCTTGTATTGTTCAAACAGCGGTTTGTGTATTTAAATGATTTGTTTGGGTTTTTAAAGCATTAGTAGCAGGGTTACCCACCCGCCCAGCCTGAACACACTCAGTATTCTGCCTTTCTGTTTCTCCATCGATCGATTAAACGCACCAGGCTGAGTGAATGTAGTGAAAGGACAATTCTTAATAACCAGCCTGAGCAGAAGGATGCTGATGTTGCACTTGAGCGCAGGCCAATGAGTGGTTTCCTAGAGGATTTTTTTTTTTGTTTTTTTTTTTGTCGTCTTTCCCACTGAGCTGAGAGCACGCAGCGCTGTGAAACCTCAGTAGTGATGTGGTGTTAGATTTCGCCAGGTCAAAAGATTAAAAAGAGAAAAAAATGCTTTGTTGTATTTTCTGTGTAAGCTTTGACCCAATATGGTACCAGTGGAGAAAGTCTTGGATGCTGCAGTTTGACCTGAAGACAAGTTTGTTTATCAGAGAACACGGAGCATTATAATCCCCTCCTCTCTCTCTCTCTCTCTCTCTCTCTCTCTCTCTCTCTGCTCCTGTACCTCGCTGCCTTACCCCCCGTGCATCCACAGAGATCGCTCTGTCCAACGCCATTAAACTAGAAATGATAATGCTGCATTTTTAAGCTCCATTGTTTTGTATGTATGCCGTCTGGTGAGCTTAAATATGGAATAAAAAAACATGTAATATGAATGCTTGGTTATACCCCCTTTCCAAAGAAAATAAAGTATATGAAGAAACTATTTAAATCATTGTTTATATTTGTGTGTACAAGTTTTTTTTTGGTAACGCTTTATATTAAGGTCCGTAATAACCATTAATTAACAAGTAATAAGGCATTGTTCTCGCTTTAGATCCGGTAGATGCAAAAAGCATAGTTAACTTATAATAGATGAGCAATAAGATCAATAAGCAAATAAAATAAGATTAATAAAGGCATGGCAAAGACATAATGGGTGGGTCATGGTTGTTTGTAATGCCATTATTAACACTTATATAAGCTTATAAACACACAATGTTAATAAGCATCTTGTAAGGACTTACAAGGGCCTTTTTACTTGTTAATTAATGGTTATTACAAGGACCTTAATATAAAGCGTTACCGTTTGTTGTTTTTATTTTAACTTTTACGCATTATATTTCATACAGTCAACTAAAGGTACATTTGTTTGGATTAATATAATGATAACAACAAAAATAGCTCAAAGAGTTTAATTTAAGAGCTGATATCTAGCCATTTTCCATGGTTTTGTTTATAATAACCAAAATCATTATCAAGAAAACCATGGAAAATGTCTAGATATCAGCTCTTAAATTAAAATCTTTGAGCTATTTTTGTTGTTATCATTATATTTGTCCAAACAAATGTACCTTTAGTTGTACCAGGCATTAAAATGAACTATAAACTGAAGAAAACAAGGTGGTCTAATCATTTTTTTTCCATGACTGTAGATCAAAATGTATCCATTGAAGGTGAAACATCAAACAAAAAGAAGAGGAAGCCTATGGGCAACCAATAAATAGACCAACAGAAGTGTTTATTTTAAACCTAAAATATCCAGGGAGGGGAAATGCTACCAGCTGCACATCTTAATACATTAACTGCACCAACATGCATTTGATTTGGACGAGAAACACTGTTACCACACTAGTAGCAGCTAGGATTACGTCGTTACGAGATCAGTCGCCTCGTAAGCCTGACTAAAGCTGCGCGTAAAGAATAAATAAAACGGTACGTTTCCTGATGGGACTTTTGAATGAGAAAATAAACCAGGACTTAGAGGAGAATACAAAAAGAGAAAAATGATGAGCAGTGCATAGCAAAAACTGTAAATTTACAACAATAGTTCAGTGACATAAATACAACACAGCTACAGGTACACTGTACTGTAGATGAGTCAGATCACCATGACGACCAGAGAAGCAGGAAATGACCATTTACAGTAGGTTGTTTTTTTCCCCCACATGCGTTCATTCATTGAGCAGCCGGGCTGTGTTCAGAAACACTCGAGAGATAATGAACAAAGTGCAGATCTATTAGCAGTCCTCTACCCAGAAGCCTTTTCACATTAAAGCTGCCTCTCGTCTTCCTGTACCGACAAAACAAGACGTTCCACCCACATAGTTTTATGAAACAGATGATTTTTGAGCCAGGTTTGTCCATGTGCTGATGTAGTCAGTGTTGCCTCACTGTGAAAGGTGTTTTCAATGATGTTATGCAAATAAATATGTGTTTACTGAATGCATTTGGCGTCCTCACAGGCAGAAGAATCACAATGCAGATTGAAGGACATCCTGTTGTTTAGAGGCTTTGTAGTTCCTGTGATTGGACACATTTCAGTGGCTGCTCAACGCCTCGTTTCCACACAGGTTTGTTTTTTTGAATATAGAATACATAGTATGCTCCAAAGTTTTTAACACAAGGAAATGCATCTCTTAATGGATGGATAGGAACACCAACGCAGAGATGATAAAAAAGTTAAATTTGTGTTGTTTTTGCCATCCGTCGTTATGGAACATGCACATGGAGCATTACCGTAATACACCTAATATATAAACAGATGAATGTAATAATGAACTCTCCCAATATTAACTTCCATTTAGGTGTTTTCACAAAATATCCCTCAAGTTCAAAATGTGTTAAACTAGCTTAACTAGTTTCTTGTGAGTTATTCAATAACACTATTTGACTAACAGTATAGCGACACAGCTGATTTTAATAAAACAGCCTGCTAGCGAATTCCACAGGCAGTTAGCATAAAATGCTAACGGTACGTTTCCTGGTGGGACTTTTGAATGAGAAAATAAACCAGGACTTAGAGGAGAATACAAAAAGAGAAAAATGATGAGCAGTGCATAGCAAAAATCTGTAAATTTACAACAATAGTTCATTGACATAAATACAACACAGCTACAGGTACACTGTACTGTAGATGAGTCAGATCACCATATTGTGGATCACAGAGGTTCCCGTTATATATTAATATATTATATATTAATGGCCTTACAGGTGACTCGCATGTAAACAGAACTGTGTGGAAACGAGGCGTAAAACTCCCTCTAAAGAAATATGGATAACCACTGAAGCAAAAATATTTTTAAAAATGTAATGATGTCTTCATCCTTAATCACGCTTGTATGGGGAGCTGAAGCTAAAGTTAACCACAACCTAATTTTTTTGTCTAAATTTGTGAACCCCCCAGAAATAAAAAAAGGTACAATCAACCCAAGATGGGAATTCAAACAATTTAAATTCAGAATAGATAGTAATATTTCATGCTGTCAATTCAATATTGAGAATTCAGTAGTGATTAAAATTTGCAATTGGGTATTCTGATATTTCTAAAAAAGTTAAATCTTTAGGGCATTGTTTTACCTCCATCTTAAAATAATCCAAATATACAAGAATATGTAATGATGTCTTCATCCTTAATTACACTTGTATAAGGAGTTGAAGCTAAAGTTAACCACAACTTTTTTTCATCTAAATTTTTGAAACTGAAAAATAAAATTAAAAAAAATTCTGGAAATATCAAAGATGGGAATTCAAACCATTTAAATTCAGAATAGATAGTAATATTTCAGTTTTATAGATTAGACTTTAATTATAATATTAAGAATTCAGTAAGGATTTGTGTTTGTTTGGTAATGTTTAACTTCCATACAAAATCCTAAAAGAGAAATTAGCAATGTAACATTCAGTGTACAGCAAAGAACAAAAGCAGAGCTTTGTGTGGATGACTTGACCTTCACTCCCTGTACAAGAACAGGAAACTATTAACTCTTTATGTCATTATAATTCCCATAATAGAATAGATGCCCTTTAAATTCACAGTAGTTTACATTAAGTCCACATTAAGTTTAAGTCTGGACCATTAATGTGGACACATGACGTTGGAAAAAACTCTAAATTAATTATTTCTAAAAAAAGAAGATCCTGCAGTATGGGGGGGCAGTGAACGCACCACTGTATGAACTGCCTGGCTCCGTACACGCTAACTAAACTACACTGTGAGTCACCTCGCTCCTAGATAACTGTCGTCAGTCTACATCTATGCTTAATCTTTACAATTTTCAAATATGATCTGATAGAAAATATAAACTTTATATAGTCATGTATGTATTAAACATAATCTAAATATCCAGACCAGGTGTTTTCATTACTTACATGTCAGTTTGTGTTCCAAAGATGTAAATAATGTGAAGTCTGGCTGGAGCGGTCAGTGTGCGGTGAGTTCCTGAATGTTCCTGCTCTACCCAGCACCTGAAATATCAGTAATGTAGCACACGGGGCACTCATTAGCCGATTATCTACAGATAGATACAGTGTGGTTCCATCCTGTTTGCTATAGATGACGTGCTCTCTGAGTGTCTCTGTGTGTGATCTTGGCACTTTGGTTGTGGAGAGCAGAGTGAAAAATGGTGCCGCCCGGCCTGTCGGTTTGGCCCGACGTCCGTCTGTTCCTAACTTCTACCAGGCCAGAGGGGAAGACAGTCTGGGGCTTCTGGGGTTGTCTGGAGTCTGGGTCTCATTGAGAGCTCTCTGCAACACAAACCCACAAAAATCTCATGTGATTTCCACTTATTTTACCGCATTATTTTCAGATTTGGAGCACATTTGGTTATTCCACAGACGGCAGCATTTTGCAGCTTAATCACTGTGTAGCTGCAGGCTGCTGTCACTCTGTGGGAGCACCAGCTGTATATCTAATTGTTCTGGAGGTTTGGATCCGTCAAACACCTGCTGCATGTATCAGAACATGAGCTGCTCACCTGCAGGAACACGTCAAACGTGTCCTCGCTGCTTCTGGTATCAACCGAGGTCATTATAGTTCACTAAAACTAAACTAAAAACCTAAAACTAGATGCAAAAATAAATAATTAAATAAATATATATACAAATTCCATTACTGCAGATGAACTAAAAAACAAAAAAGTGTTGCTGTAGATTAATTAAATTAAATTAATTAAAAATAAAAATCAGATAGAAACTTTGTTAAAAAAAAATGTCAACATAACCAAAAATTTTAAAAACTGAATACAAAAAACAAACCAACGAAAAAAATTCCGTTACGGCAGATGAACTGAAAAATAAAAACGAATGCAACTCTGATAGAAACTTTGTTAAAGAAAATGTTAACAAAATCCCCCAAAAATATATAAAAAATATATATATTAAAAAAATAATAATAATTTTGTTAGTGTAGATTAACTTAAAATAAAAATTAATAAATGACAAATAAACATGACCAAAAATTTTAAAAAACTAAATACAAAAAACAAAAAAATCTGTTACTGCAGATGAAATAAAAACTAAAAACAATGCAACCAAGATAGAAACTTTGTTAAAGAAAATGTTAACAAAATCCCCCAAAAATATATAAAAATATATATATATTTTAAAAAAATAATAATTTTGTTAGTGTAGATTAATTTAAAATAAAAAATAATAAATGAAAAATAAACATGACCAAAAATTAAAAAAAAACTATATACAAAAAACAAAAAAATAAAAAAAATCTGTTACTGCAGATGAAATAAAAACTAAAAACAATGCAACCAAGATAGAAACTTTGTTAATGAAAATGTTAACAAAATCCCCCAAAAATATTAAAAAATATATATATTAAAAAATAATAATAAAAATGTTTTTAGTGTAGATTAACTTAAAATAAAAATGAATAAATGAAAAATAAATATGACCAAAAATTTTTAAAAAATAAATACAAAAAAATAAAAAAATAAAAAATGAAATAAAGACTAAAAACAATGCAACTCAGATAGAAACTTTGTTAAAAGAAATGTAAACATTATAACAGCAAAAAAACAACAACACATCAATATACTAACTCTGATATGAACACAGCTGAAGAGTATCAGCTCACCTCAAACTTGCAAATGAACTCAGCGAAGATGGCGAAGAAGGACTCGGTGCTGGCCGAATTGCTGTCCTCTCCGAAAAAGGAGGCCACCTTGGCGAACTCCTCCATAGCTCGGGTCTGCAGGGACTCCAGAGACTGGATCGCAGGGTGGCTGTTCTCCAAGAAGCTCTGTGGGTGTTAAAGGTCGCACATCAAACAGGCACATCGACCATTTTTACACATCAAAGTTTACTTATCAGGAGTTACTTCTACTCAGCCTCTGAGAATTGTATTATGCTGCCATCAAAACTCTGACTTCAATAAATGTTGGGTTAATGTTACAAATTATTCATATATACACTACCGGTCAAAAGTTTTAGAACACCCCAATTTTTCCAGTTTTTTTATTGAAATTCAAGCAGTTCAAGTCAAATGAACAGCTTGAAAGGGTACAAAGGTAAGTGGTGAACTGCCAGAGGTAAATAAAAAAAGGTAAGCTTAACCAAAACTGAAAAATAATGTACATTTCAGAATTAAAAAGTAGGCCTTTTTTCAGGGAACAAGAAATGGGTTAACAACTTAACTCTATGGAGTCTTGGGCTATTTTGTCCATTTTTGAATTCTTTTCATGTCTTTGTAAGTCATTTTGTGTCTTTTTTTGGTCATTTTGTGTCTTTTTTTAGTCATTTTGTGTCTTTTGGTGTCTTTTTTGGTAATTTTGTGTCTTTTTTTGTCATTTTGTGTCTTTTTTTAGTCCTTTAGTCCAACATAAAATGTGATTTTGAATCTTTTTTTTACTTACAAAACACTATCATGCTCAATAAAGAATTTTAAATGTTGCAAATGTGCATTAATTTCAGAGTACACTGAGACATTAAACTGCATCATTTTCAATTAAATTCTGGAAAAGTTGGTGTGTTCTAAAACTTTTGACCAGTAGTGTATATGTATATAGATATATCTATATACACACAATTGTTCATTATTTCATATATACATGCATTAATATAGCTTTTTACCATACTGACATGTTAATGACATGTTAATAACATAACACTAACTATCCAAGTCAAATTGATCTGTTAAGGGGTAGGACTAGATACGTTTTTTTAATCCTCCTACCCCCTTTTGAGCATGCAGAAAGTGTCTGTTTTTTAAAAATTTTTTTGCTTTTTTGTTTTGTTTTTTATTTATTCATCTATTAATATTTAAATTTGTTTTTTTTATTGCTTGCATGTTCGAAATAAAGACAATCAATCAATCAATCAATCAATCAATCAATCAATCAATCAATCAATCAATCAAATGTTTTAATAAATTATATTGTATTAGCTGACCTTTAGTTCCTGTCCAGGTATATTAGTTATTTATCAGCATTAAAGGAATATTTTATTGGTTAACAGCTGTCAATATGCTGTTAAAATGCTCTGAACAATAAGATGAGAGTGATATTGATCTTCTCATCTAACTCACAATGTCTGCAGCTTGTATGAACATGTGTAAGTGATGCTTTATAAAGGTGTTAGCATACGCTCATCACGGAGGCAAAGTGGTCCTCGGAGGTGGGCGGGATCTTCAGACAGGACTTCCTGATGTCCAGGATGGTGTTGTGGAGGTCACTCAGCTCTGCTGTGATGGCCCTCTGGTTCACTGAAGGTACACAGATATATCATTATGATGAGTTATCAAAACATTAGCACTTATTAAAAAACAGTACATGGATTAAAGGTATACTATGAAGGAAAAAAAACAATGTATAGGCTCATACAAAAACAATCTGTATAAATCAGGAGTGTCAAACTCTGGCCCGCGGGCCGAATTTGGCCCCCAGTGTAATTTTATTTGGCCCGCGAGGCAATACCAAATTATTATATTATTATTGTAAATTAAGGACATTGATGGTTTTTTTTATTTTAAATTTGATTTTGCATGTCTGTACTATTTAGTTATATATTGTATGTTTATAAGCGTTGCTGGTTCCATATTTAATGTTAAAGCAAAACATGTTTGGTATATATTAAAAGGTTTATTTGTTCAATGTTGGCCCGCGATTTTATTCAAGTTTTAAATTTTGGTCCATTGTGTATTTGAGTTTGACACCCCTGGTATAAATCATCACTTATTATGACTTATTGTGGTGTCTGTATCTGCAGGGATCCTGCCTTCTGCTTGTATTTTATCTTTTTTTTTTTTCTTTTGCTGTGTCTGAGACGTTTATGGATGTCACGCCTTTGGAAACAAAGCTAAAAAACAGAAGGTACCGTGCAAAAAAAGCACAAATATAGTGAGGCAAAACATCAAGTGTACAAAGCTTGCTTTGTTTGCTTTAACTTTCATTAAGCCGGAGAGGAGGAGCCAAGTTTAAAATCTGTGTTTACAAACAGTAAGAAACCATTCCTGCATAGTGTGCCTTTAATCTGCAAATCAGTGTATTAACAAACAGGATGCTATGAAGACAAACTAACAGGCATTTGAATAAACAGCATGAATTAAAGTTAAATTAGATGCTTTAGGCAAAGTCTGCAGTGACACCCAGCACCATGTGTACTGTGCAGGAATTAGGAACATTTACATCCTCATACTAAATGATTTTCATGAAGGTAATCAGAGTCTCAGAGCTGTGCTGCTGTAACATCATCGTACCCTTGGCTGCCAGAGGCACTGTTGTCAGGTCTCTGGAAAAGTTGAGCAGCTCGGGGAAGTGTTGGCACAGAGACTTGGCCAGAATGTGGAGGAAGGTGGATTTCCCGTCTACTGTTTTGGTTGTGCTTAGCTGCAAGAGGGAAAAAGAAAGGAATGAATGACTAAAACTGAAGGTGAAAGAACACAATGTGCTTAAAGAGCAGGTGTTTCTGCTGTACCTCAGTTAGGAAGTTGATCTTAAAACTGGTTGTCCTGTGACTCTTTGGCTGGCCATTATTCAGGTAATTCCCCATTGCAAGAACAAACTGCGGGCAAAAACCCCCACTTAATGACCATTATAAATATAAAAATGTATGCTTTATGTTCTTCCTCCCAGCTGTGGCTGTTTACCTCCAGGATTTTGGCCAGTTTCTTGCTGCTCTTCAGCTCCACCGAAGCCTTGTAGATGTAATCGTACGCAACCTTCATCTCCTCCGTCCTCTCCTGCAGGGTGGTCTTAAAGTGGAGGCTCCGCAGACGGGTTTTATACTCTGGCACCATCAGCATCTGAAACAACACATAAAACACTCATTTACTGGAGTAACTCCATGTTGCTTTTTCCAGCTTTGGTTCAGTGGTTTTGGTAACAAAAAAAAACTCTTATTCTTTTCTTCTTTAACATATAGCACTCCTTTAGCAATGACAGTTAGCTCTTGAAGTTATGTACTTACTTGATTCCTATGGTCTATGTCTAGTACCATCAGGTTGAATGCACTTATTGTAAGTCGCTTTGGACAAAAGCGTCTGCTAAATGACATGTAATGTAATGTAATGTAACACTTTACAATAACCATCATTTATAAATGGTAAACAGATAGTTTATTAATGTTTAATCATCATTTATAAACCGTTTATAGGCCATTTAGAATGGCAAATACATACTTTATTAATGTTTAACTAACTAAATCATACATAAATGACAAATATATGGTATATTAATGTAAGTTTATAGTTACTTTACCATTAACAAACCAGGAAATTATAATTAATAGTTTATCAATAGTTTTAGTTGCACTCATTTTAACATTTTAACACCATATTAAGTATGTTAATGATTTTTAAATGATCCATATACCTTTAAGAAATTGGTTGAAAACATTTAAAAATGAAAATTGTAATAGCACTATAAACATCACCTAGTTGGTTATTGCAGTAGTTCTCAACCTTTTTGAGTCACGACCCCCAATTTAACATCCATGTTGTCCGCGACCCCCGCTCACTGAACAGCATCTCACACGCACAGTTCAGATCACCCAAAAAAGAAACAAAATGACCTAAAAAAGGAAACAAAATGACCAAAAAAAGACACAAAATGACCAAAAAGACACAAAATGACCCAAAAAGAAACAAAATTACCAGAAAAGACACAAAATGACTAAAAAAGACACAAAATGACCAAAAAAGACACAAATTGACCACAAAATGATAAAAAAAGACACAAAATGACCAAAAAAGACACAAAATGACTAAAAAAGACACAAAATGACCCAAAAAATAAACAAATTGACCAAAAAAGACACAACTTGACCACAAAATGATAAAAAAAAGACACAAAATGACCAAAAATAGACACAAAATGACCAAAAAAGACACAAAATGATTAAAAAAACAACACAAAATGACCAAAAAAAGACATTAAGTGACCAAAAAGACTAAAACACATTAACACATGAACACTTTAACACAGTGGAGACAGAGCTGACTTCCAAAATGATTTGGCGACCCCCAGAAATCTTCTCGCAACTCCAATTGGGGTCCTGACCCCAAGGTTGAGAACAGCTGGGTTATTGTAAAAGTGTTTATTGTTTCTGTACCTGGAAAATGAACTGGTCGGGCTCGCTCAGTTTGGCCGGGTCCTGTTCAAACCGCTCGTACTGTTTGACCTCGTCGTCGTCCGGCGCGTAGAGCAGCAGCTGCTTGATGTGGGCGGGCTCCAGCCGCTCCGTGGTCATGTTCATCAGGATCTGACGCAGCTCGCCGGTGGAGAGCTTCAGATGAGCGATGAGGATGGCTGCAGAGAGGAAGAGGAGGCAGGGAGGGATTTACATCTGTTGTTTTTTTTGCATAACAAAGCACTGATCACTGGATCAGTGTGTGCCGGACAGTTTTTTACTGTTGTTTGGCTGCAAGTTGCAAAATCCATTTATAACTCAGTATTAATCCCCTGTTGCATTTTCATATACAATGGTCATTATCATATAAGGCTTTTAATTGTTTTTCTTGAAAACAGTCTCTGCAGTGGTTATATAACATTATGCAAATAGTGTAGTGTAGAGTTTCAGTTTATTTTTACTGTTAAATGAATGCCACTGTAATATTTTAATATCATGCTACTTTTTAATTTAAAGAATAAATCCGTAAAAGAGGAAAATTATTGCGTAAATGTAAAAGACAATTAAAAAATAAATAAATAATTCGGAAATATAAAGAGAAATAACAATTATAAAATAATATAATAATAATATAATATTTATTTATATATTATTGATATATATGTATATATTTATGTATATATTTATTTATTTATGTTTAAAAAATGTTTATATTTTTTTTATTATTTATATTTATTGTAATTTAATATTTTTATTATATAGTTATTTATATGTAATTTATTAATTTTCATCCCTATATTTTTTCTTATTCTTTTCCCTATTTCCTTTGCTTTCTTCAAATGTGTCTAGAACTAAATTATGCTGACATATTGTCATAAGAAACATTATCCTGTTATTTTCTCATCTGGCTAAATAAATCCTGGAGGAAATCATCTTGAATACCTTGTATTCTTATGTTAAAATAAAGACAACATGAGAAGTGTTGAAACCAGGAAGAGTATATCAGGCTGAGTGCGGATCATGTGATTTCAGTCACATGAGGTAAGTGTGTTGGGAAGCCTCCCAGCATGCATCAGGACAATAAATTCAACATGTTCCTGTTGTTATTTTGTTCTTCATTGTGCTCCACAATGTTTCCACACTTCATCACTGTTAAACAGTTCGATATGACCTGTGAATGTGGTCGGACTACGAGTAATGTTGGTGCATTATTCTGCCCTACAAAGCAAAAAGGCAGTAACTACGCAGAGTGCAGAACTGAGAATTATTACTAATTATTACTTAAAATTACTTTAACGTTATCCTGTCATCCAGCCGTTTAGTTACTGTACAAACGACTACTATTTTTCTCCAAAACGACACACATTTGAGATAAGATGTTTTGTCACATAACAAAGGATGCATTGAAAGTCATGAAAATGATAATAACTCATTTTTGACCAAAAATGCAGTTACTGCCTTTTTGCTTTGTAGGGCAGTATTGGTGCCATGGATGTGTTAAACAAAGAGTTTAGACATGAAGTCGTTGCTTTTGAAACACTAAGTGAAGACACATATTCATCAAGAAAACATAAACATTTATTCTCTTAATCACAAGAAGAAGAAGAAGAAGAAGAGGATGAGAGCAGTCAGCAGGGCAGCAGAGCATCACCATCCTCAACATGGACTCAAAGAAACACGGCAGCAAGAAAGACTTTTCACAGCAGAACCAAGAAACTGATACAGCAGATCAATCAGTATCATCAACCAAAGTACAGGATTATTGACAGTTAGCTGATCATAATCATAAACTCCATACATGAACTCATTGCAAATGCAAATGGCTCTCTTTCTGAAATTTGTGATCAAAGAGTGTTGATATAATTGATTTTAGATGAGAACTATGGAGGATGGAAGCTACCAAAATAAAAAATAAATAAATGACTAGATACATTAATACCATTAGATGTACAAAAAGTAATACTACAATGAAATATAAAATTAAATAAAAAAATAAATACATAATAAATGCAAAAATAAATACATAGATTTAAAAATTAAAATAAATAAATAAATGACTAGATACATTAATACCATTAGATGTACAAAAAGTAATACTACAATTAAATATAAATTAAATTAAAAAAAATAAATACATAATAAATGCAAAAATAAATACATAGATTTAAAAATTAAAATAAATAAATGGGAAAAAATACACAACAAAGTTAATTAGAGGAATTTATACAAAGGTAAATAATTAAAGAAACAAATTAAAATGAAAATATCAATTCATATCAAATTTATTTCAACGAATGAATGCCTACAATTATTTTTAATAATATTTTTGACTTACCAAGTTGCCAACTTACCTTGATTTACCAAGTTATTTATTTATTTTATTAATTTGTTATAAAGCTTCCATTCCCCATAGCAAAACATGCAGGTGATTGAAAAATATATATATATATATATATATTTTCCATAATAATAAATTATGAAGAGTTACAGTGTACATAAACATCATAAAATATACAGAAATATACAGTAATAAACATCATGACATCATCTGAGATACAGTAAAAAGACATGAACTGAAAGATTATCACTGAAAAGTCTCTTTCATGTTAATCGGGAACCTTCACCTTTCATGCACCAACAGTACTCGAGGTCTTAGTACATTCACAGGAAACATCTGACTGTTTAACAGTGTGGAAACATTGTTCAGCACAACGTAGAACACAATAACACCAGTAATAATGCAGGAACACATAAAATTAATCTATTGCCCCAGTGCATGCTGGGAGGGTCCCCAACACACCTACCTCGTGTAACAGCACTCAGCCAATCACATTAGTCTTTGAGCCTTTATTTCAAAATAAGAGCGCAAATGTTGTTCAAGGTGATTTCATCCAGGATTTACAAATCAATCCTCAAACTGCTTTCAAAGTGATAAACATAATATTTGTCTGTTTACTGCAGTTATGTTATTTACATCAGGTCATACATTTTCATCCCCACCACCACTTCCTGTAATAATAAACACCTTGAATACAAACTTGGCTGCAGTGATGTCACCACACAAGTGTTACCTGAATATGAAATTGCATAGTATTTATAAAAGACTCAATTTCATTGAGTAAGAGAGACTGTTGTTGTTGTTGTTGCTGTTGTTGTTGTTGTTGGCTGAGTCTCATCTGACATGCTCCACTACACAATTCTTAGTTTCAAATGATTATACACAAATGAAAACATAAAATAAATTGTATATCTCTGTTAACAGAACCCCCTAAATCCTACACACTGCTCCTTTATAATAGAGTTTGCAAAGCTGCATCAAGTCAATGGAGAAAAATCGTATTTTAGTGAGTCGGCGCAGCTTTTCAAAGCGATCGTAAAATACTGTAATGTGTGTTATTTCACTGTCGTCTCACAGACCGGAGCCTGGCCCTTTCAGTTGTGACCTGCGGCTGTGTTTTTGTGGTACTCACAGGCGTTGTAGGCTTTCTTATGAGACAGAATCTCCACCACGTCTTTCTTTTTAAAGTTCTCCGGCAAGAAGGCTGGCTCTGGAGGAGAGACTGATAATATTAACAACGGTGTAAGAAAGTGTTCTCCAGGCACCGGGGATCAACACACACACACACACACACACACACACACACACACACACACACACACACACACACACACACGGTGGCTACAGGTGGCAGGTTGATGGGTTAATAACACAGCTCTGCCGCTTGAGTTGCCAGAGGCCGAAGCGTCTCGGAGGTCTACAATAAATAGCAGTAAGATGCGTTTTCTCTGGCAGAGCTGTGTTATTACTGAGCTCTTTCAAGACAGATAAATGAATGGTGCCTTATGGAGAATGGATTTGATGAACAGGTGAATGGAGCAGCTCATCATAACTGTGAAAGGACAAACAAGACAGTGAATTTCAACAGATAAACACATCACTATCACATTAATCTAATCCTCTCATAAACTATTTGATGAAATATTATCACTGTATGACATCAAGCAAGATGTAAATGAAGGAACCTGGTCTCACAGAAATCTGTGAAATAGCCACGGATTTCGCTTAACTCAAAATCCGTGGAATAGCCACGGAATCGCTCAAATTTCCGTGAAACTGACACGGATTTCGCTACAATGCAAGTTAATGACAGTCATATCCCGTGGCTATTCCATGGATATTTGTTCCTATTGGTTTGTTCCAAGTCACGTGACTTTCAAGGTCCCAGCGGTCAGAACAAAAAACATGGCGGACAGTTCTCTCATTTTTAGTGAAAAAAATAATATTTTGACTTTCTGGATAAAAATGGATTTTGATCACATTTCTAGTGAGAAATATATGTTTTATTTTCTAAATATTCACTCAGTGAATGTACATAATCACTTTGTATGTTGGAATAGCCACGGGATATGACTGTCATTAACTAAGCATTGTAGTGAAATCCGTGACAGTTTCACGGAAATTTGAGCGATTCCGTGGCTATTCCACGGATTTTGAGTTAAGCTAAATCCGTGGCTATTTCACGGATTTCTGTGAGACCATGTTGAAATGAAGACATGAATGAAGATGTTGGATGATCACATGTTCACGGCTACTTACTGGGCCGCCGTTGTGTCCCAAAGTGCAGATCAAGGTCCAAGTACTTCACCATGTCAGTGAGCTTGTCGTAGTCTGAGTCCTCTCCGAGCTAAACATAGACAAGGACACACTCTGTACTCTCCAAAGACACAGCCAAGGCTTTGTAAAATACAAGTAGTTGTTGAAACATGAAAGATTTGTGCTTCGATGCAGCCGTGACTCATCGGAGACACAACAGACTAGATGAGTAGTAGGAGGAGTGAGAAAATTCACAGCCAAGGTGGGAAGATTGGCAAGTTTTGTTATTGTTTATTGTGTTTATTTTACTGTATTTAAGCCAAGCGTTCTTCTTTTTTTCTTTTTCTTATTACACTTAATCAAAGAGTAATGTCCTGGACTCACCTGACCCCATATGGTTCCCTCAGAGTTCTCCACCTGCTCCCAGCGCAGCCTCTTCACACTCATGTGGTTGGTGTCCGAGGCCTGGGAGCTCTGCTTGGGCAGCGGAGGCGGGTCACAGGGTGGGGGCAGGGGTGGAGGTGGGGGTGGCGGTGCCTTGGAGATCAAAAACATTTTATTTTATGACCATTAATTATTGTTCTTGTACAGGGAGCCACAAGAATGAAACCAAGTTGTAAGTTAGCATTTTAGCACCCTGGGGTCTAACCTCTGAAACTCAATGAGGATTTTGAATGGTTGGTGGTTGAAATAAGGTCTGTGGTTAACACTCTATGGTATGGTGTTGCCCTCAGGCAACATATCAATTTTTGCATGTTTTTGAGTGATGCGATACTTTAAAAAGAGGGAAGAGTATAGGGAACCAGTAGCAATGCTTTACTTTGTCACATGACCTCCAGGAGGCCATATTGAAACCTTTTTTTGCAGACTTTTCCAAAGGAAACAGCTTTGCAATTTTGCGCGACAAAAAATTGCTCAAAACGTAATTTCCTGGCCCTTTTCCATCTGGAAAAAATATATTCCTACTGATAGGTGAGTTAAACCTTCATTTTTCATACACTTAGACTATTAAAGACAATCATTCCAAAGGGTCGTTGGTTCAATGGTACAATGTTGCCTACAGGCAACATTCAGACAGGAAACCGGTTAAAAAAAGGTCCTTTTATAATGTTTTTAAATTCAAAATGTTATGTAGCCCTGTTGAAGCTACTGAATCTTTTACACATGTTTATTAGGTAAATTATGTTAATATTACTTGTGGTACAATGTTGCCTACGGGCAACAAACCCCAAAAACTTCCAAAAGAAAAAAAGAATTATAACATTTCTTCAGATTATGTTTATTTAGTCTATTTTAAGACAAAAAAACCTAACTTTTTCCTAACTGGCATCATAATGCGTGCCATAGAGGGATAACACAAGCTGAAGAGATGTTTGCTTTTGGTTGTAAAACATAAAATACATTTGTAGATACCCCCACTTGTGAATTTTGACGTTTTTTTGTGTCCTTAAGAAGGCGGTTGCTAACCAGTGGCTAAATGAGACTACAGTGGTTGTCGGGGACATTAATGACACCCGGACATGGACAGGAACTCTCTCACTAGTCCGCCTCACAGCCTCTAGTTGTATTTTTCTCTTGCAAACTCTTGTAGATTAGGTTAATAAACAATTTATTAGGCTGCGGTTCCGCTAGCTTGTTGAAACTGCTGGTTAGCTTGTCGTAGATCATCCGAAGCTAACGGTAGGGACGTAGAAGTCATGCGACTGTCGAGCATTTCTCTATAGCATAACATTAGCTTTTTACTTCTGTCAGCTGTATTAACGCTTCAAACATCATTAAAGTGCTGTTAATGTGTGAAGATTATCCTGCTGAACAAAATGTATCTTTGCTTATGTTCTGCAATGATCCAAAATCCAATGCAATCCCAATCCCATAGGATCCTCTCTATAGTGCATCCTGACTAATCACCAAAACTTCAGGGGGTTGAAATGCACTCATGAGGTGTTTACAGGTGAATCTCAATAACTTAGAATATTATAAAAAAGTTTATTTATGTCAGTAATTCAATTCAAAAAGTGGAAGTAACACATTATATAGATCCATTACACACAGAATGAAACATTTCATGTCTTAATTTATTTAATTTCTTCTAATTATAATGATAATGGCTTACATTTAATGAAGACCTAAAATTCAGCATCTCAAAAAGATTTATATTACAAAAGACCACTTTTAAAAAGTATGTTTAATATGGAAATGTTGGCCTCTGAAAAGTATGTTCATCTAAGGCTACTTTTACACGAGGACGGTCTGAACAGAAGACGCAAAAGTGGCGTCGCGTCTTCACTTTTTATTCCTCGTTTAGACGAGCATTTTCGGGAGGAAATCTGCGTGCATACGGTGACGCAAAAGTGTGTGAAATTCGATTGTATGCAGCCAGGCAGCATCACTTAAAGCGATAAGAGCATCTTTGGGCATGCAGAAGTTTTCGCGCCACACATTTCCATCAGCTACTCCTTCCACAAAGTTCTCCACCATCCACTAGATCTCCCAGGTCTCGTTCACAGCCGTCTGGCTCGCCTCCGACCAATTGCTGCATCCAAAATGTGATAGAGGTAATTACAGATCCTTCTCTGTTCACTAATACTATCTCTACATATCCTGTACATTTGGTGGAAAGACTCCTGTAAGTTTATTAGAGCTGCCAGAGCAGCTTGAAGGTCCGACGCATGGAAATAATCCCACGTTTGTTTATTTTCCTGTACTGGAGCATGTATGTGACGTAAACACATACGTGATGTGAGCAGATCTGAGCAGAGTTTTGTGTCTTGTCAGTGTAGACGGACACGCTACGGCGGAGCGTATTTAACTTTTCCACTTTGGAAGGTGGTTTCAGATTTTTGCGTTTTTAAGCCCCAAAAACGCCGTCACCATCTAAACGAAAGGCACTTCCGATAAAATATTTTGTCGTCTTTACCCGCGAGCGTCCTCATGTAAACGGGGCCTAAGTGACTCAATACTTGGTTGGAGCTATTTGACTTGAACTACTGGACATGGACTTTTACATCATATTCTAATGTATTAAGATGTATTAATGTAAATGCTCTCCATCAGCTGCAGCAAACAAAATTTATGTCTAAGGTGTGAACAAACTCGATACTGCAAACTGATGTTTATCACAGATGCTGATGTTTGCTTCAGATTTACCTTCTTTTTCTAACAAGTTTCCTTTATTTTAAGATTTTACTGTATTCTTTTGAAATGTGGGACAGAAACAAAGAGCCAAAAGATGCAGTATGGTTTTTCTATCAATCTCGAGGTCTGCCATTTGTGTGCACATATTGCGTGATGCCAAATATAGGACTAACACTTTAATGTAATAGCTTGCATAATGCCAGTTCTTGATTTTTTTTTCAGTGACACCTCTGTTGCTAGGCACTCACTGGCATTGCAGTATTCTCAGTGTTGACTTTCCATGATTTTCTTTTTGCTCTGGCTGATAACTCATTTGTACAAAAACCCTGAGAGGCAAGTGAGAGAAAAAAAAATGCTGGTGATCCATTTTCTAGGTCTGACCTAATTTGTTCTCTCTCCTGTGCTTATGACTCAAGAACAGGTGGGAAAAAGGTTTTGTCAGCATCATTTTTCAAGTTATCCTGTCATTTATTTGTTAAATAACACAATTAGCAGTATAGACCTTGTGTTTAGAGTGCATGTAGAATGAAAACATGTACGTCATCAAACTTTCACTTTCTTTAAAGATAAGACAAAAGTAATTAAAAAAAAAAGTGGTAAAATGTTAATTTCCCTCCTTTTTCATGATGAAAGACAAGAAATTAAGTATTGAAATGATCCTGGCAAAACTGTTTTTTGATCATAAAGACAAAAGAGAAAATAATTAGATCAGATAGATCAGATTTATATGACGGTGTATTTGGACCATTGTAAGTAAATAAAAGTGAAAAAAAAGAAGCCGGCGGAGGGGAGGCAATATTCCAATGAAAAAAACTCACAAATTTGCAAGAAGAAAACAGACAAATTTACTAGAAAAAGCTCACAAATTTACAAGAAGAAAACAGACAAATTTACTAGAAAAAGCTCACAAATTTACTAAAAAAAAAAAAAAAAAATTTAAGAGAAAAAAAAAATGTACAAGACAGATTCACTTTTGCAAGGTTGGATTGACCTGGAGAGATTTAATAAAATAGATCAACAGCTTTTTTTTTTCTCACTTGCCTCTCAGGGCATTCATACATCAGATACAGATACAAAAAAAGTTGGAAAAAAACTTTTTTGCAGCATTTTACATAATGTCTTGTGTTTTAAAAACAACTTGTAGTATATGCATATGTTACCTGTTGTGACGGGTGTTCCTGCCGAGGGGTTTCATAGGTCTTGGTGTGGGTGGGGAGGGTGGAGTGAGAGGCCGGAGGCTTGGAGTGCAGCGTGGAGCCCGCGGGGCCTTGACTCTGACTCTGAGACGAGCCGTGTTCCTGGAGGGACGGCGGCAGCGGGCCCTGGTAGCTGTGTTGGTGGTGGAGCTGGTGGTGCCTCTGGAGGACGAGCTGGCTGGGTCTGAGCGGCTGCGGGGAGGGCTGGGGGGACGTGTGGAGGATGGGCTGGGGCTGGCTCAGCTGCCGGGGCAGGTAGCAGGGGCGGGACGGCTGGGAGGAGCGCAGGGTGGAGGAGCCCAGGTTGGTGTGGCCGTGCGAGAGGCGGGTGGTGGGCTGGAAGCGCGGGTGAGTTTTCTCCGCTTCGTCTCTGTTTGGGGGCCCTTTGTGGAGAGGAGAGCGGCTGGACAGGAGGGTCCTCGGAGGGGGCGGAGGCGGAGGGATGATGGGGTGGTGCGGCTGGAAGGGCATCCGGCTGCGGGGGACGTGCTCTGGGGAGAAGCGGACCGGCGGCAGGGGGTCAGTGAACTGGACAGGGGGCGGGATCAGAGACTGGAAAGGCGGGGGAGGCGGGGGGCTCTGGGTGGGAGGTGGAGGGATGGCCTCGGATCCTGAGGAGTAGGTGGGGGAGGAGGCCTCGTCGCTGCTACTGTGCTCCTCTTCGCTGCCGCTGCTGAGCTGCCGGGGGATGAAGCCCAGGTCCTGGTCCTCCTGGAAACTCATCTGGAGGAAGGAGAGGTGCACCGTCAGACCTGATAATAACAATGTTCACCTCCACATACTAATCATAATGGAAGCTCATTTTCACTAATGGGATAAAAATCATTATAATGAGAAACTGTCTTGAAATAATGAGTTAGTATCCTAAGAGAGTTTCTCGTTTTTTAACCCTTGTATTATGTTGAGAAAAAAATACATTTATTATGTTGCGGGTCATTTTGACCCGTATTGTGTAAATCCACTCAAAACAGTCATAAAATGAAGTTAAACCAATAAGAACTTTATTTTAGATTATACAAACATTTAGAAGAGATGAGAAGTAGATATATACAATTCCAACACTATATTAAGGTACTAACTCATTATTTCAAGATAAGTAAGGCATTATTTTCAGAAACTTTCTCATTATTTTGAGACCATGACTCATTATTTTAAAAAATATTCAAATTAATTTGAGATACCGTACTTAGTAATGATTTCGAGATACTAATTATTTCAAGATAAGTCATTATTTTGAGAAAATCTCTCATTATTTTGAGATATTAATTATTCAAGAAAAGTCAGTCATTATTTTAAGAAATATTATTTTGACATATTTATTAATTATTTTGAGAAATAATTAAAAATATCAATAATAATTGAGACTCTAAGTCATTATTTTGAGAACATTTGTCGCTGTTTTCATGACTTTGAAAAATGTTTAAATATTTTTTTAAATACTAATTATTTCAAGAGAAGTAAGTCCATAGTTTGAGAAAACATATTATTATTTGAAGATATTAACTCATTATTTTGAGAAAGTTTCTCATTATAATGACTTACAATGTCTCTTTTTTTTAAAAAAAAAACCGTTAAGTTTTCATTTTATCTTTTTTTTTTTACTGGCAGAAATGAGCTTCCATAAAAATTAAAGTAATATGAATAAAAATTTAAAAAATGAATTGGGGATCCTTTGAGTTTTAGACTTGTCAATCTGCATTCTTTTTGCCTACTTATGGGAAAGACAAACCATAAAAAAATAACAAAATAAAAGAACCTAGTTTTAAAGCACATGCACTTAAATATGACCAGTACTTTGTCTATTTATGGAACACAAGAAATGTAATGCAAAGTAATGTGAAGTGGTAGTGTAAGAGAAACTTAAAACAATACTAAAAAAGATCAGTTTTAAAATACGTGCAACCCAATGAATTATGTTCTCTCCCCATTTCTGACAACAGACACAAAACCGCTCTGACAAATCTCAACATGGCTGTATTTTTTTTGTTTGGTGATTTAAAGTCAGCCAACATTATCATAACCTTAGATTTCCAGTCAGAAATAGGCAGATACAACTAGACTCTACGGTAAAACTGATGTTTTACTTACAGGCACCCCTCTTCTTCTGAAACCATGATAACCACCTTGAAATATCTGTTCATGTGACACAAGTGTTCATTGTAGCGTACATTAGAGCTGCTCTAATGTAAACATGCAACACTACAACGTCTTTACTTCAGTCTGATGTGAATTTACTTATTGTGTGACAATAAGCAAATGCACAACAGTAAGATTGAAAAAAAATTGTAAATTGTGCTAAATGTAATCTTCAGCTTTAAAAGAGTAACTATGAGGCATTAGTCTAGTGAAAGTTAAAAAACAAGATCATGGTAGTTCTACTTGCTTCAACATGTGCAACTGGGTTGAAGTTCTAGGGTATCTTGTTCTTTGCAATAATAAAAAAATACAATATATTTGGAATTATAAAGTTTATAACTAATTATGCTTAGAAATCAAAACTCATTTAAAGGTACTATGTGAAGCAATTTACATGTATTGATCACTTTAGATTGCGATAGGGTGAAGGAACGTCAACTTTCTCCGTTGCCTGTAACAGCCTGTGGAATAATACGCATGTAAAGGACTCTGGACAACACAAGACGATTAATGTCGGGGAAATTCAAAGGATATGAGGATTATGAATGCTCCTGAATGTCTTAACTTTCTTAAGCTCCCCTACAGCGCCAACAGTGTGCAACACTAGCTAACGTTAGCTTAAAAAGTTAGTCCGCTAACGAAAACACACGACCCAAACCCACCACAACCAAGAGTCCAACATTTATTGCTTACTTCATCAGCTAATATTACAATGCAATTAAAGCCAGAGCCATGCCGTGTAGCTAAGTTACAGCTAGCTGGCTAAAATGAGCTTACTTGCCTACTCATTAAAATTAGCGCTAGCAAAATACTGTTTAACTTGCCAAATTAGTTTACCAACTAACAATAAAATGTTATGTATTTTGGTTAATTGATTTTAGCCAAAAATAAATGATACAACAGTACAAAGCAAAGGTGTTTTTACTAAGGATTGCTTTCTACTAGCCAACAGTGATGCAATGCAGATGATATGATTATTTTGTTTCCCAGCAATCACAGCTGTCAGTGTTTCGATTGATGCCCAGTGGGCTTGTTTTCGTCTACAGACTGTAAAAACGCGCAGGAGCAACTGGCGGACTGCATTTCACTTAATGCCCACTGTTGTCATTAACCCATTGACGCCTAAACTTCCCGTAAAACCTCTGGGCGATTTTAAAATAAGCCCCTAAAACCTGAAGTTTTTCTGGAAATTCAACAGAAGTGTCAACGCTTCTACTAAATAATAGATTTTTCAGCCTCTGTAGCAGATAGAAATGAAATTCAAAAAGTATTTGAGAGCTTGTACAAATACTACAAAACGAAGTATCCGCTTTTCAGGTTACAATGGGTTAATACGGGTTTTCTGAAAATTCCACACAGTACCTTTAAAAATGACTTACTTTTATTTTTGAAAAATTAAGTAAAAATAAGTGTCCTCATTATTCTGAGACTTTTGCATGAACTATGAAACTAACCTGAAGTTGCACCAGTAATTCATGCAAGGACTTAGGAATAATAAGACATTAAAACGTATACTTTATGTGCTTAAAAACTTGGTGTGTGCATAATTACAGCTGATGATGCAGTATGATGGAGACATGTCATCCTCACCTCCTCATAGTCGTTCTCCCCGTGTACGAAGTCATCCACCAGAGTGACCCGGTGGCCTAGCTGCTCGCTCAGAGCATCCAGGAACTTGTCCGTGTCCCGGCTGCGGGGCGGGCGGGAGAAGGTGAACAGCTTCTTGCGGCGTGTCAGCGTGTTGGGGCCGCTATCCGAGGGCTGAGGGGAGGCCGGGGGGCTTTCCAGGCTGACGTAAGGGTTGGAGTCCACGCTGCTCTGGTGGTGGATCTCGTACACAGGAGTGGGGAGAGGCTCCTTCCAGGACAGGGAAAGGCCCGATTTACGGTTACCTGTGAAGCCGGAAATTTAAAGATGGATGTACATGTTTCAACCGGAGAATTGTTAATTGGATGATGTATATATTATGCTGCTGATTCCCTCGAGAAATTATGTGTGACATTCCTGGCCATGTTGTTGCCTTGGGGATGCTTTCTTCTCAGAGGTAACCATGGCAACAAAATGATAAACTGCAGGCTCATATGCACATGTAGATTGAGTTTTCAAACATTCAGGAGTTCTCATGCCATGTTCATATCTAAATGGTAAAACCAATTCGTTCAAACATCCAAAATGATTTTATTAGCACTGTGTATTTAACAATTTTTCCCTTATACCGCAGCTTGGATTTACAGCAAAACTAACGTGACTTGAACATGGCATTAATCATGTGCCACTGAGGCCAAAAGTTATTTTTTATTCAATAACTTATTCTGCAAATGCATCAAACCTAAGTGGCACATGCTTTTGTGAGCCATTGATGAAAGCATGTGCCTGAAAACATGCGCGTATCGTGTGTGTGTTCATATGTGTTCGGGCGTGTGTGTCGGCCCCAGAGTACCTGTAAGAGGGGGGAGTGTGAGGGGGGACAGAGGGCGCCCGTAGGCCTCAGTCTGTCCCTGGCCCTCGGGCTCTGCGGAAGAGCCGCCCTGCAGCGGTGACACACTCTTCCCTGGGTAAACGGTCTCCAGCTCTGTGTACACCCCTGTCATCTACGAGTGGAGGCATGATTAGCTGATTAGCACACAAATTGCTGCGGAACATTCGATTTGAAGGCCTGCTGCTTTTAAAAGCATTTCAAGGAACAATTTACACACCGCAGGATCACTGCAGCCACAAATCAAATTTAATACCATGAATTGCAGCAATTACAATCAGACCTTCAAATGATGTGAGGCCAGAGAGCACAGATAACATAACTAGCATCCATTATGCCAGTTGCTGAGTAGCTAGGCGCTGAAAAGCTGCAGTTATACCTACATGATTGAGGTCAGGGGACTCGGGGAAGGAGGTTCCATCTCCTGACTGCCTCTCCTCCGGGTTCCCGGATTCATCCACATGAATTCCTAAAGCACAATAAGGCATGAACAGTGACACATGGATGTAAACCTCCTACTTCCATCCCCCCCCAGCCTTCAGCGGAGAGAGGATGAAGCAGAGAGGAACAGCATGGAGGAGCAAAAGACAAAAGCTTGGCTCCTGGAGCAGGAGTTAGCGATGGAAAACAGGAGAAAACCATGAATGAAGTCGGCTGAAAATAAACTGTGTGTGCTTCCAACCTGACAGCTTTGGGACATTATCAGAAGCTGAAATATGGAGTTAATGTATGAATGTATGATGGTCATATTTTACCTTATGTTACCTTCAAATATCTACTTGCTGAGCATGCATCTTTTTCAGCAACAGTCTAACAATTACGCATATTCCCGCCTGGAAGCTGACCAGTCCGTAAACAGCCTTATTACTGAGCTCTGGGCAGCTCAACTGGATGCTTTGCTCAAGGGAATGATAATACTACAGTAACTGCTGAAGGAAGCTCATTTATTATGTCTACCCAGATTTTCCATCTATGTCTAGGGATCCAAACCCAAAAGATGCAATTATAATAAATACTGAATTAATAATGAAGAAGAGATTTCATAACAAAGCAAAATAACCCACTCACTTTACAGTAGTTGTTGTTAAACCTGAATTAAAATATTGTTTTTGGTCACCACACCTTTTACAGGTAATACATGAAACTTTCTTGGTTACTTATGAGACCGCTGACCAGTGATAGAATGCTGGAAAATTATATCAAGAATAATGTTACAATGTGAAATGTTTCTCTATTTTTAACACCGTAGGTTGCATGATGCTAGCTAGCTTGCCATTTGCATGTTTCTTTATCAGCTAAAGTTAGGAAGAAACCATCCATGCCGCATAGCTAGATTCAAGCTAGCTGGCTAACCATAGCTAAGGTTACAATTAGCTAGTTGGCCACCCTTGCCTTGCATCGGTCTTGGCTAGTAAAGCAACTGCTAATTATACACCTTTGCTTTATATCGTTGCATAATTTATTGTTGTCTTAAACAATACTGTTTACGTAATAACATCAATCAACATCAATTGTTATCATGGATTATGTTAGCTTGTGAAAAATTTTGGCAAGCTAAGCTAGCCAACTAACTTATCCACTCAGATAGTATTTTACAAGCAATTATAATAATAATTAGCTGACAGTATTTTTCTATGTGACCGAGTGAGCAATTCGTCAACGTTAGTGAGCAAACTAATGTTAGCTAACATTAGCCAGTTAATACTACAATACATTTCAAGTGTCTATGTTTTGGTGGGCGCTGGCTGTTTATGACATAAGCTAACATGTTTCTCACATTCTTCGATTTTTCTGAAAACTGCCCATAGAAATCAGTCCACAGGCTGTTACAGGCAAGATGGGGGAAGGTCTTAGTTTTTAAGCTATGTTACATTCACGCATTGGCAAAACAAAGTGATTTATACACGTACATTTTTACACACAGTACATTTAAGTTGATAAGGGAAGTCCTAGTTCTTCAAAGTATTTGGAGATAATTAGCAGATTATTATAATCTCTCTGTCACTAAAGACCTAAGACCTAAAATCCTCTTCTCGGTTAGAGGTTTTTGATCCAAAAATAAGATAGTGAAACCTTGGTATCAACCCAAACAACCTTGTGGATTTCTGATTTTGTGCTACAGGGCAAGAAATCCTTGTTCTTGTTGTCATGTGCAGCGTACCCATTCCCAGGTGAGTCCCGATGATGCAATCATCAGAGCTTCTCTCTCTGATGCTGCCACGGTACGATGTTCCCGTCACACGCATGGAGCTGCTCCGCCGGTGGTGCTCCGGGCCTATGTCAGGCTCCAACACTGCTGCAAAACACACACACGTACACATATATTCAGCATCACATTTTTGTTGTTTACCAGCCAAAATGTCCAGCTGCTCCTTTGTGCCTGTATTAATTAAAAAGAAAGAGCCTTACAGTACATCTAACACCAGGTGGGTGATACAAAAGCTTGTTTTTCAAGTACATCAGCAATTTTTTAATTATATTTTTTCTCTCTCACATGGTACTATTTGTTCTTTTAAAATTAAACAAGCAACTTATTGATTGTCTGCTGATACTGTATGTGTTAGTCTTTTCGGCTCACCACTGCTCTTGAAACCAAGAAAGCGGGACAGCTTGCCCTGGCAGCGCTCCTGCTCATCGTACGTCAGTAGCTGGTAGATGAACTGCCAGATCAGCTGTTTGGCCGGAGTGTCCAACACCGGAAACACGTCTACTATCAGAGTGTCCACGTTCCTGCAAAAACACACACACACACACACACACACACACACACACAGAAACAAAGCATTCTTACACATCTTTATATAACCAACCCCTATTTTCCTGCTGGGTAATGGATTGCCATGTGATGTAAGGATTTGTAGAGATTTATATTGTAACGACACATATGGTTGAGAATGAGCTAGTGGATGAAAACAGATTAAGAAAAGGTGGGAGGATAACAGGAGTGTCAGTTATGGTAGGAGTTATGCCTGTGGGTGTTTACACTGTATGCCCATACTGTAGAATCCAATTGGCATTTTGCTTATAATCCTGCAGCATCACATGTTTGCATCATCTGAGCCATCTCTTGTTCTCAACCCATCAACCTTGGACAAATCAAATCAAATCCTGCTTAGCTATGTGAATTTGATTGTCTACTGCTTTTTCTCTCACCATCTTTTCCCTCTATCTCTTTCTTTCGCCTGCATTGATAGCATCCCCAGCAGTTTGATATATAGAGTACAGTAAAAACTGTTTCCCAGGCAACAGCTGAATATCTGTCAATGTAAGCTCACTAGTTAATAGAGTTTTGCTACAAAGATAGTTTGACAAATGCTGAAAACTGAACTTTAAGGTACATTCCTGCTGTCTCTTGCCATCTTTTGGAGCTGCCAACTTAATATACTGAGTTTCCCAAGTAAAGCTGAGAGTATTTTTAAAGAAGTCTTTTATAAATTTATCTTTTCAAAATGTATGGGACAACTCCAGTAGCTGCTTCTCTCCTCGCTTCATCCTTCAGCTCTATTTAATATAATATTGTTGCAGACTGCAGACCTATACGTTTTCTACTCCTCATTCGTGCTTTTCATGTTCTCTATCTATTGCTGCCATTTATAGACCCTCATTCCCCTTCCATCCCACTGACCTGTGCTGGAAGAAGGTCTCCAGGGACTTGCAGACTGTGTACCTCTCCTGGATGGTCAGCAGGTGCTCCAGCTGCTGGCTGAAGGTCCGCCCGTGGACTTTAATGCTTGGTGGAAGAATCTCTGCCACCCACTGCAGAGAGCTGAGGGCTGGAGACCTGCAGCATGCACAGAGGAAGATTATTCTTCAAGTCTTACATTTGCACACTGAAGTATTTTTTCCTCTTTGCTGCTTGGCAGAGGGGTCTGATGTTAGTGTGTCCCTGCAGACCATGAGCTATTGAAAATGTCAAATCAAAATGTCAGGTTTGTTGATGTGTATTGACCTGGAGCGCGGTAACGTGGTGGGTGGCAGGCTTGGAGACTCCTCTGGGTCGGTTTGGTCTGAGGAGTATTCAGATGGACCCTCCTCCACCACCAGGGTGGGCATCGCCCCGCTGCCCTGCAACATGGACACCACCTTCTCATGGGAACAGTTCCTATAAAGAAAGAGAGAGCAAATGTGAGAGGGACAGAAGTAAATGTTGAGAGTTAATGGACATTACCCTGCATCTTTACCTAACTTTTTTCATAGTTACTTTGAGTTTAATTCTCATTATCATACACATCTTACAAGAAGAAATAATGATTTACATATTCCTTTCTGTAGGACCTCTGTTGCCAAATTCTCATTTGTTTATCAAGGTGCAGTGCTGTGGAATGACATAAAACATCTAACAGAATCATGTTCCTCTTTAAATACTTTTAAGACCACGCTCAAAAAATCCCTATAGATGTTCTACACCTTTGTATTTGTTTTATTTAAATTTTGTTTGTATTTTTTTTATTTTCATCTAGCTATGTAATTTAAGTAAAGTATAGTTATTTATAGGTTTAAGAGGGAGGGTCGCGTATAAGCCCTTTGGGCTTTTTGATCTTTCCTGCATTTTCTTTTACTGTTTCTTGTACTGTTATTTCTTAACGATTGTATGTTTTTTAAGTGCAAACAACAATAAAAAAATAAATAATAATAAATAAGCTATAAAGCAGAAGTAATGAAATCTGTTGTTTGACTTCTAACTAACATATGGAATCATGTTATTGATAATAGACAGTCATTCTTAACATGTTTATTCCGCCTGTGACCCCTTAAATCAAAGACATGCCTCGTGTTACAAAGGTCTGTCTGTCGTAACAAGTTAAAACAAATGTATGATTTTCTTCTTGTTATACAGTATAAGAATACTTTTGATCATTTTTTCATAACGTTGGTTACTAATAGTAATCTGGTTACTACTTGAGAGTGTTTCAACCGCTTTCCCACCGACTTCAGCCAGCTATTACCATCCTTTGTCCCTTACTTTTAGCAAACTACTTCAACTGTTTATCAGCTACTTTTAGTTAACAATTTGAACTGTTTATCCATTACTTTGAACTAACTATTACAACTATTTATCAGTTACTTTTAGCCAACACCTTTAACTGTTTATTCATTACTTTTAGCCAACACCTTTAACTGTTTATTCATTACTTTTAGCTGACAATTTCAATAGTTTATCAGTGACTTTTAGCTAACAATTTTAACTGTTTATCTTTTACTTTTAGCTGACAATTTTAAGTGTTTATCCATTGCTTATAAGAATGTAATTTGTTTATACATTTTCTAGCTAACTTTTCAACCCTTTATTCATACCTTTAGCTAAACTTAGCTAACATTTCTTTTTGCTGACTATTTCAACTGTTTATTCATTACTTTTAGCCAACACCTTTAACTGTTTATTCATTACTTTTAGCCAACACTTTTAACTGTTTATTCATTACTTTTAGCTGACAATTTCAACAGTTTATCAGTGACTTTTAGCTAACAATTTTAACTGTTTATCTTTTACTTTTAGCTAACAATTTCAACTATTTATGTTACTTTTAGCTGACAATTTTAAGTGTGTATCCATTGCTTATAAGAATGTCATTTGTTTATACATTTTCTAGCTAACTTTTCAACCCTTTATTCATACCTTTAGCTAAACTTAGCTAACATTTCTTTTTGCTAACTATTTCAACTGTTTATTCTTTCCTTGAGCTAGCCTAATTATTTGAACTTTGTTTGCTCAATACTTTTAGCTTAGCACTCCGGGAGCTTATCCAATGGTTAAAGCTAAGTATTTTAACCATTAATCCAATACAATTTCAACTAGTTTTCATGCACTCTGAAATAACTGCAAAATTTAGTGTTCAGATATTACAGCTGACTTAATATGTGGATATATTCTCTTAACCCATTGAAGCCTGGAAAGCGGATACGTCGTTTTGTAGTATTTGTATAAGCTCTCAAATACTTTTTGAATTTCATTTCTATCTGCTACAGAGGCTGAAAGTCTATTATTTAGTAGAAGCGTTGACACTTCTGTAGAATTTCCAGAAAAACTTCAGGTTTTAGGGGCTTAATTTAAAATCGCCCAGAGGTTTTACAGGCGTTTTAGGCCTCAGTGGGTTAATCAAATCATAATGTGTATATATATTTTAATTAGTTTAGCTGCTACACAATCTTTCCAAGTACCCCCTGGCAGCAGCAGAACCCTCAGGGGGAATCTGCCATATGTTCACTTTGTAAACACGGCATTGAAAGCTCCAACAAATCTTGCATTTTCTTTTCTTTCTCTCTCTGGTGAAGGACTCCTACTGTTTTGCTGATCACCTCCCACTGCCGCAGCACCGTGTTATCAGGCAGAGCAGCGAAATTATACAGCGCCAATCAAATCAGTACATCAGGCAGCCATGGGAACAGCTCTGCGATTTTTGCTCACATGGCTATCAGTGTGGCAGAATGAGTAATACTGTTGCTTCACACAGCAGTGGATACACTGGCTTGTACAGTATATTGCTTGATTTACTGTAGTTGCTGAGCCCGTATAGGTACAATTCAATTTTATCCACACTGGATGTCTTATCTGCACTCCCACACTCACTCTTTGAAAAATCAAGAGGCAGAAGGTCAAGAAGTTGTAAGTCCACACAAGAACGATGACTACTCCCACAAGTGAAGTTTACGTAAAGGCTGTGTTCACGTGCATCAGCCAAAACATACATACTGCACCAGCAGTGACTCACATGCATACAGGTTAAAGGAGAACACAGCCAGATTCAAAGTTAAAGACTTGTTTGAGATTTTGGGAAATACGTTTATTGACTTTCTTGCCAAGAGTTAGATGAGAAGATCAATACTTTTCATAAAGTGGTCTTGATCTTCTCAGGTAACTCTTGGCAAGTAAGGGAGTAAGCATATTTTCCAAAATGTTGAATTGTTCAGCCTATTTTTTTAGTCACCAGTCCA